>NC_082709.1:76779921-77402463 GCF_030144855.1 Hypanus sabinus
AGGGCAGTGAAGGGCAATGTGTATGTGAGTGGGACCGTCCAACAGTGATGGTCAATGAGTGTGTGGGACCGTACAGCAGTGAGGGACATTGTGTGTGTGGGACCGTCCCCCAGTGAGGGTCTGTGTGTGTGGGACCGTCCCCCAGTGAGGGTCAGTGTGTGTGGGATCATTCCCCAGTGAGGGTCAGCGTGTGTGTGGGACTGTCCCCCAGTGAGGGTAAGTGTGTGTGTGTGGGACCGACCAACAGTGGGGGTCAGTGTGTGTTTGGGACCTTCCCCCAGTGAGGGTCAATGTGTGTGGGACCATCCTCCAGTGAGGGTCAGTGTGTGTGTGGGACCGACCCCCAGTGAGGTTCAGTGTGTTTAGGACCAACCCCCAGTGAAGGTCAGTGTGTGTGTGGGACTGTCCCCCAGTGAGGGTCAGTGTGTGTGTGGGACCGTCCCCCAGTGAGGGTCCGTGTGTGTGGGACTGTCCCCCAGTGAGACTCAGTGTGCGTGTGTGGAAATGATCCCAGTGAAGGGCAGTGAAGGGCAATGTGTATGTGAGTGGGACCGTCCAACAGTGATGGTCAATGAGTTTGTGGGACCGTACAGCAGTGAGGGACATTGTGTGTGTGGGACCGTCCCCCAGTGAGGGTCTGTGTGTGTGGGACCGTCCCCCAGTGAGGGTCAGTGTGTGTGGGATCATTCCCCAGTGAGGGTCAGTGTGTGTGTGGGATCGTCCGCCACTGAGGGTCACTGTGTGTGTGGGACAGTCCCCCAGTGAGGGTCAGTTTGTGTGTGGGACTGTCCCCCAGTGAGGGACAGTGTGTGTGTGGGACTGTCCCCCAGTGCGGGTCATTGTGTGTGGGATCATACCCCAGTGAGGGTCAGTTTGTGTGTGGGACCGTCCCCCAATGAGTGTCAGTGTTTGTGTGGGACTGTCCCTCAGTGACAGTCAGTGTGTGTGTGGAACCGTCCCCCAGTGGGGGTCAGTGTGTGTTTGGGACCGTCCCCCAGTGAGGGTCAGTGTGTGTGTGTGGGACCGTTTCCCCAGTGAGGGTCAGTGTGTGTGTGGGACTGTCATCCAGTGAGGGTCAGTGTGTGTGGGGTCTGTCCCCCAGTGAGGGTCAGTGTGTGTGGGACCGTCCCACAGTGGGGGGTCAGTGTGTGTGTGGGACCGTACCGCTGTGAGGGTCATTGTGTCTGTGTGACCGTCCCATAGTGAGGGACAGTCTGTGTGTGGGACTATCCCCCAGTGAGGGTCAGTGTGTGTGTGGGACCATCCCCCACTGAGGGTCAGTGTGTGTGTGGGTCCATCCTCCAGTGAGGGTCAGTGTGTGTGTGGGACTGTCCCCCAGTGAGGGTAAGTGTGTGTGTGTGGGACCGACCAACAGTGGGGGTCAGTGTGTGTTTGGGACCTTCCCCCAGTGAGGGTCATTGTGTGCATGGGTCTGTCTCCCAGTGAGGGTCAATGTGTGTGGGACCATCCTCCAGTGAGGGTCAGTGTGTGTGGGACCGTCCCCCAGTGAGGGTCCGTGTGTGTGTGGAACTGTCCCCCAGTGAGGGTCTGTGTGTGTGGGACCGTCCCCCAGTGAGGGTCTGTGTGTGTGGGACTGTCCCCCAGTGAGACTCAGTGTGCGTGTGTGGAAATGATCCCAGTGAAGGGCAGTGAAGGGCAATGTGTATGTGAGTGGGACCGTCCAACAGTGATGGTCAATGAGTGTGTGGGACCGTACAGCAGTGAGGGACGTTGTGTGTGTGGGACCGTCCCCCAGTGAGGGTCTGTGTGTGTGGGACCGTCCCCCAGTGAGGGTCAGTGTGTGTGGGATCATTCCCCAGTGAGGGTCAGTGTGTGTGTGGGACTGTCATCCAGTGAGGGTCAGTGTGTGTGGGGTCTGTCCCCCAGTGAGGGTCAGTGTGTGTGGGACCGTCCCACAGTGGGGGGTCAGTGTGTGTGTGGGACCGTACCGCAGTGGGGGTCATTGTGTCTGTGTGACCGTCCCATAGTGAGGGACAGTCTGTGTGTGGGACTATCCCCCAGTGAGGGTCAGTGTGTGTGTGGGACCATCCCCCAATGAGTGTCAGTGTTTGTGTGGGACTGTCCCCCAGTGAGGGTCAGTGTGTGTGTGGGACCGTCCCCCAGTGAGGGTCTGTGTGTGTGGGACCGTCCCCCAATGAGTGTCAGTGTTTGTGTGGGACTGTCCCCCAGTGAGGGTCAGTGTGTGTGTGGGACCGTCCCCCAGTGCGGGTCATTGTGTGTGGGATCATACCCCAGTGAGGGTCAGTGTGTGTGTGGGACTGTCATCCAGTGAGGGTCAGTGTGTGTGGGGTCTGTCCCCCAGTGAGGGTCAGTGTGTGTGGGACCGTCCCACAGTGGGGGGTCAGTGTGTGTGTGGGACCGTACCGCAGTGGGGGTCATTGTGTCTGTGTGACCGTCCCATAGTGAGGGACAGTCTGTGTGTGGGACTATCCCCCAGTGAGGGTCAGTGTGTGTGTGGGACCGTCTCCCAATGGGTGTCAGTGTTTGTGTGGGACTGTCCCCCAGTGAGGGTCAGTGTGTGTGTGGGACCGTCCCCCAATGAGTGTCAGTGTTTGTGTGGGACTGTCCCCCAGTGAGGGTCAGTGTGTGTGTGGGACCGTCCCCCAGTGAGGGTCAGTGTGTGTGGGACTATCCCCCAGTGAGGGTCAGTGTCTGTGTGGGACCATCCCCCAGTGAGGGTCAGTGTGTGTGTGGGTCCATCCCCCAGTGAGGGTCAGTGTGTGTGTGGGACTGTCCCCCAGTGAGGATCAGGGTGTGTGTGGGTCTGTCCCCCAGTGAGGGTCAGAGTGTGTGTGGGACTGTCCCCCAGTGAGGGACAGCGTGTGTGTGGGACTGTCCCCCAGTGAGGGTAAGTGTGTGTGTGTGGGACCGACCAACAGTGGGGGTCAGTGTGTGTTTGGGACCTTCCCCCAGTGAGGGTCATTGTGTGCATGGGACTGTCTCCCAGTGAGGGTCAATGTGTGTGGGACCATCCTCCAGTGAGGGTCAGTGTGTGTGTGGGACCGACCCCCAGTGAGGTTCAGTGTGTTTAGGACCAACCCCCAGTGAAGGTCAGTGTGTGTGTGGGACTGTCCCCCAGTGAGGGTCAGTGTGTGTGTGGGACTGTCCCCCAGTGTGGGTCAATGTGTGTGGGACCGTCCCCCAGTGAGGGTCCGTGTGTGTGTGGAACTGTCCCCCAGTGAGGGTCTGTGTGTGTGGGACCGTCCCCCAGTGAGGGTCAGTGTGTGTGGAACTGTCCCCCAGTGAGGGTCTGTGTGTGTGGGACCGTCCCCCAGTGAGGGTCTGTGTGTGTGGGACCGTCCCCCAGTGAGGGTCTGTGTGTGTGGGACTGTCCCCCAGTGAGACTCAGTGTGCGTGTGTGGAAATGATCCCAGTGAAGGGCAGTGAAGGTCAATGTGTATGTGAGTGGGACCGTCCAACAGTGATGGTCAATGAGTGTGTGGGACCGTACAGCAGTGAGGGACGTTGTGTGTGTGGGACCGTCCCCCAGTGAGGGTCTGTGTGTGTGGGACCGTCCCCCAGTGAGGGTCAGTGTGTGTGGGATCATTCCCCAGTGAGGGTCAGTGTGTGTGTGGGACTGTCATCCAGTGAGGGTCAGTGTGTGTGGGGTCTGTCCCCCAGTGAGGGTCAGTGTGTGTGGGACCGTCCCACAGTGGGGGGTCAGTGTGTGTGTGGGACCGTACCGCAGTGGGGGTCATTGTGTCTGTGTGACCGTCCCATAGTGAGGGACAGTCTGTGTGTGGGACTATCCCCCAGTGAGGGTCAGTGTGTGTGTGGGACCATCCCCCAATGAGTGTCAGTGTTTGTGTGGGACTGTCCCCCAGTGAGGGTCAGTGTGTGTGTGGGACCGTCCCCCAGTGAGGGTCTGTGTGTGTGGGACCGTCCCCCAATGAGTGTCAGTGTTTGTGTGGGACTGTCCCCCAGTGAGGGTCAGTGTGTGTGTGGGACCGTCCCCCAGTGCGGGTCATTGTGTGTGGGATCATACCCCAGTGAGGGTCAGTGTGTGTGTGGGACTGTCATCCAGTGAGGGTCAGTGTGTGTGGGGTCTGTCCCCCAGTGAGGGTCAGTGTGTGTGGGACCGTCCCACAGTGGGGGGTCAGTGTGTGTGTGGGACCGTACCGCAGTGGGGGTCATTGTGTCTGTGTGACCGTCCCATAGTGAGGGACAGTCTGTGTGTGGGACTATCCCCCAGTGAGGGTCAGTGTGTGTGTGGGACCGTCTCCCAATGGGTGTCAGTGTTTGTGTGGGACTGTCCCCCAGTGAGGGTCAGTGTGTGTGTGGGACCGTCCCCCAATGAGTGTCAGTGTTTGTGTGGGACTGTCCCCCAGTGAGGGTCAGTGTGTGTGTGGGACCGTACAGCAGTGAGGGACGTTGTGTGTGTGGGACCGTCCCCCAGTGAGGGTCTGTGTGTGTGGGACCGTCCCCCAGTGAGGGTCAGTGTGCGTGGAACTGTCCCCCAGTGAGGGTCTGTGTGTGTGGGACCGTCCCCCAGTGAGGGTCTGTGTGTGTGGGACTGTCCCCCAGTGAGACTCAGTGTGCGTGTGTGGAAATGGTCCCAGTGAAGGGCAGTGAAGGGCAATGTGTATGTGAGTGGGACCGTCCAACAGTGATGGTCAATGAGTGTGTGGGACCGTACAGCAGTGAGGGACATTGTGTGTGTGGGACCGTCCCCCAGTGAGGGTCTGTGTGTGTGGGACCGTCCCCCAGTGAGGGTCAGTGTGTGTGGGATCATTCCCCAGTGAGGGTCAGCGTGTGTGTGGGACTGTCCCCCAGTGAGGGTAAGTGTGTGTGTGTGGGACCGACCAACAGTGGGGGTCAGTGTGTGTTTGGGACCTTCCCCCAGTGAGGGTCAATGTGTGTGGGACCATCCTCCAGTGAGGGTCAGTGTGTGTGTGGGACCGACCCCCAGTGAGGTTCAGTGTGTTTAGGACCAACCCCCAGTGAAGGTCAGTGTGTGTGTGGGACTGTCCCCCAGTGAGGGTCAGTGTGTGTGTGGGACCGTCCCCCAGTGAGGGTCCGTGTGTGTGGGACTGTCCCCCAGTGAGACTCAGTGTGCGTGTGTGGAAATGATCCCAGTGAAGGGCAGTGAAGGGCAATGTGTATGTGAGTGGGACCGTCCAACAGTGATGGTCAATGAGTTTGTGGGACCGTACAGCAGTGAGGGACATTGTGTGTGTGGGACCGTCCCCCAGTGAGGGTCTGTGTGTGTGGGACCGTCCCCCAGTGAGGGTCAGTGTGTGTGGGATCATTCCCCAGTGAGGGTCAGTGTGTGTGTGGGATCGTCCGCCACTGAGGGTCACTGTGTGTGTGGGACAGTCCCCCAGTGAGGGTCAGTTTGTGTGTGGGACTGTCCCCCAGTGAGGGACAGTGTGTGTGTGGGACTGTCCCCCAGTGCGGGTCATTGTGTGTGGGATCATACCCCAGTGAGGGTCAGTTTGTGTGTGGGACCGTCCCCCAATGAGTGTCAGTGTTTGTGTGGGACTGTCCCTCAGTGACAGTCAGTGTGTGTGTGGAACCGTCCCCCAGTGGGGGTCAGTGTGTGTTTGGGACCGTCCCCCAGTGAGGGTCAGTGTGTGTGTGTGGGACCGTTTCCCCAGTGAGGGTCAGTGTGTGTGTGGGACTGTCATCCAGTGAGGGTCAGTGTGTGTGGGGTCTGTCCCCCAGTGAGGGTCAGTGTGTGTGGGACCGTCCCACAGTGGGGGGTCAGTGTGTGTGTGGGACCGTACCGCTGTGAGGGTCATTGTGTCTGT
The DNA here is from genome assembly GCF_030144855.1 of Hypanus sabinus. Taxonomy (NCBI): domain Eukaryota; kingdom Metazoa; phylum Chordata; class Chondrichthyes; order Myliobatiformes; family Dasyatidae; genus Hypanus; species Hypanus sabinus. The sequence goes on from NC_082709.1 coordinate 76,785,693, forward strand.
GTGACCGTCCCATAGTGAGGGACAGTCTGTGTGTGGGACTATCCCCCAGTGAGGGTCAGTGTGTGTGTGGGACCATCCCCCACTGAGGGTCAGTGTGTGTGTGGGTCCATCCTCCAGTGAGGGTCAGTGTGTGTGTGGGACTGTCCCCCAGTGAGGGTAAGTGTGTGTGTGTGGGACCGACCAACAGTGGGGGTCAGTGTGTGTTTGGGACCTTCCCCCAGTGAGGGTCATTGTGTGCATGGGTCTGTCTCCCAGTGAGGGTCAATGTGTGTGGGACCATCCTCCAGTGAGGGTCAGTGTGTGTGGGACCGTCCCCCAGTGAGGGTCCGTGTGTGTGTGGAACTGTCCCCCAGTGAGGGTCTGTGTGTGTGGGACCGTCCCCCAGTGAGGGTCTGTGTGTGTGGGACTGTCCCCCAGTGAGACTCAGTGTGCGTGTGTGGAAATGATCCCAGTGAAGGGCAGTGAAGGGCAATGTGTATGTGAGTGGGACCGTCCAACAGTGATGGTCAATGAGTGTGTGGGACCGTACAGCAGTGAGGGACGTTGTGTGTGTGGGACCGTCCCCCAGTGAGGGTCTGTGTGTGTGGGACCGTCCCCCAGTGAGGGTCAGTGTGTGTGGGATCATTCCCCAGTGAGGGTCAGTGTGTGTGTGGGACTGTCATCCAGTGAGGGTCAGTGTGTGTGGGGTCTGTCCCCCAGTGAGGGTCAGTGTGTGTGGGACCGTCCCACAGTGGGGGGTCAGTGTGTGTGTGGGACCGTACCGCAGTGGGGGTCATTGTGTCTGTGTGACCGTCCCATAGTGAGGGACAGTCTGTGTGTGGGACTATCCCCCAGTGAGGGTCAGTGTGTGTGTGGGACCATCCCCCAATGAGTGTCAGTGTTTGTGTGGGACTGTCCCCCAGTGAGGGTCAGTGTGTGTGTGGGACCGTCCCCCAGTGAGGGTCTGTGTGTGTGGGACCGTCCCCCAATGAGTGTCAGTGTTTGTGTGGGACTGTCCCCCAGTGAGGGTCAGTGTGTGTGTGGGACCGTCCCCCAGTGCGGGTCATTGTGTGTGGGATCATACCCCAGTGAGGGTCAGTGTGTGTGTGGGACTGTCATCCAGTGAGGGTCAGTGTGTGTGGGGTCTGTCCCCCAGTGAGGGTCAGTGTGTGTGGGACCGTCCCACAGTGGGGGGTCAGTGTGTGTGTGGGACCGTACCGCAGTGGGGGTCATTGTGTCTGTGTGACCGTCCCATAGTGAGGGACAGTCTGTGTGTGGGACTATCCCCCAGTGAGGGTCAGTGTGTGTGTGGGACCGTCTCCCAATGGGTGTCAGTGTTTGTGTGGGACTGTCCCCCAGTGAGGGTCAGTGTGTGTGTGGGACCGTCCCCCAATGAGTGTCAGTGTTTGTGTGGGACTGTCCCCCAGTGAGGGTCAGTGTGTGTGTGGGACCGTCCCCCAGTGAGGGTCAGTGTGTGTGGGACTATCCCCCAGTGAGGGTCAGTGTCTGTGTGGGACCATCCCCCAGTGAGGGTCAGTGTGTGTGTGGGTCCATCCCCCAGTGAGGGTCAGTGTGTGTGTGGGACTGTCCCCCAGTGAGGATCAGGGTGTGTGTGGGTCTGTCCCCCAGTGAGGGTCAGAGTGTGTGTGGGACTGTCCCCCAGTGAGGGACAGCGTGTGTGTGGGACTGTCCCCCAGTGAGGGTAAGTGTGTGTGTGTGGGACCGACCAACAGTGGGGGTCAGTGTGTGTTTGGGACCTTCCCCCAGTGAGGGTCATTGTGTGCATGGGACTGTCTCCCAGTGAGGGTCAATGTGTGTGGGACCATCCTCCAGTGAGGGTCAGTGTGTGTGTGGGACCGACCCCCAGTGAGGTTCAGTGTGTTTAGGACCAACCCCCAGTGAAGGTCAGTGTGTGTGTGGGACTGTCCCCCAGTGAGGGTCAGTGTGTGTGTGGGACTGTCCCCCAGTGTGGGTCAATGTGTGTGGGACCGTCCCCCAGTGAGGGTCCGTGTGTGTGTGGAACTGTCCCCCAGTGAGGGTCTGTGTGTGTGGGACCGTCCCCCAGTGAGGGTCAGTGTGTGTGGAACTGTCCCCCAGTGAGGGTCTGTGTGTGTGGGACCGTCCCCCAGTGAGGGTCTGTGTGTGTGGGACCGTCCCCCAGTGAGGGTCTGTGTGTGTGGGACTGTCCCCCAGTGAGACTCAGTGTGCGTGTGTGGAAATGATCCCAGTGAAGGGCAGTGAAGGTCAATGTGTATGTGAGTGGGACCGTCCAACAGTGATGGTCAATGAGTGTGTGGGACCGTACAGCAGTGAGGGACGTTGTGTGTGTGGGACCGTCCCCCAGTGAGGGTCTGTGTGTGTGGGACCGTCCCCCAGTGAGGGTCAGTGTGTGTGGGATCATTCCCCAGTGAGGGTCAGTGTGTGTGTGGGACTGTCATCCAGTGAGGGTCAGTGTGTGTGGGGTCTGTCCCCCAGTGAGGGTCAGTGTGTGTGGGACCGTCCCACAGTGGGGGGTCAGTGTGTGTGTGGGACCGTACCGCAGTGGGGGTCATTGTGTCTGTGTGACCGTCCCATAGTGAGGGACAGTCTGTGTGTGGGACTATCCCCCAGTGAGGGTCAGTGTGTGTGTGGGACCATCCCCCAATGAGTGTCAGTGTTTGTGTGGGACTGTCCCCCAGTGAGGGTCAGTGTGTGTGTGGGACCGTCCCCCAGTGAGGGTCTGTGTGTGTGGGACCGTCCCCCAATGAGTGTCAGTGTTTGTGTGGGACTGTCCCCCAGTGAGGGTCAGTGTGTGTGTGGGACCGTCCCCCAGTGCGGGTCATTGTGTGTGGGATCATACCCCAGTGAGGGTCAGTGTGTGTGTGGGACTGTCATCCAGTGAGGGTCAGTGTGTGTGGGGTCTGTCCCCCAGTGAGGGTCAGTGTGTGTGGGACCGTCCCACAGTGGGGGGTCAGTGTGTGTGTGGGACCGTACCGCAGTGGGGGTCATTGTGTCTGTGTGACCGTCCCATAGTGAGGGACAGTCTGTGTGTGGGACTATCCCCCAGTGAGGGTCAGTGTGTGTGTGGGACCGTCTCCCAATGGGTGTCAGTGTTTGTGTGGGACTGTCCCCCAGTGAGGGTCAGTGTGTGTGTGGGACCGTCCCCCAATGAGTGTCAGTGTTTGTGTGGGACTGTCCCCCAGTGAGGGTCAGTGTGTGTGTGGGACCGTCCCCCAGTGAGGGTCAGTGTGTGTGGGACTATCCCCCAGTGAGGGTCAGTGTCTGTGTGGGACCATCCCCCAGTGAGGGTCAGTGTGTGTGTGGGTCCATCCCCCAGTGAGGGTCAGTGTGTGTGTGGGACTGTCCCCCAGTGAGGATCAGGGTGTGTGTGGGTCTGTCCCCCAGTGAGGGTCAGAGTGTGTGTGGGACTGTCCCCCAGTGAGGGACAGCGTGTGTGTGGGACTGTCCCCCAGTGAGGGTAAGTGTGTGTGTGTGGGACCGACCAACAGTGGGGGTCAGTGTGTGTTTGGGACCTTCCCCCAGTGAGGGTCATTGTGTGCATGGGACTGTCTCCCAGTGAGGGTCAATGTGTGTGGGACCATCCTCCAGTGAGGGTCAGTGTGTGTGTGGGACCGACCCCCAGTGAGGTTCAGTGTGTTTAGGACCAACCCCCAGTGAAGGTCAGTGTGTGTGTGGGACTGTCCCCCAGTGAGGGTCAGTGTGTGTGTGGGACTGTCCCCCAGTGTGGGTCAATGTGTGTGGGACCGTCCCCCAGTGAGGGTCCGTGTGTGTGTGGAACTGTCCCCCAGTGAGGGTCTGTGTGTGTGGGACCGTCCCCCAGTGAGGGTCAGTGTGTGTGGAACTGTCCCCCAGTGAGGGTCTGTGTGTGTGGGACCGTCCCCCAGTGAGGGTCTGTGTGTGTGGGACTGTCCCCCAGTGAGGGTCTGTGTGTGTGGGACCGTCCCCCAGTGAGGGTCTGTGTGTGTGGGACTGTCCCCCAGTGAGACTCAGTGTGCGTGTGTGGAAATGATCCCAGTGAAGGGCAGTGAAGGGCAATGTGTATGTGAGTGGGACCGTCCAACAGTGATGGTCAATGAGTTTGTGGGACCGTACAGCAGTGAGGGACATTGTGTGTGTGGGACCGTCCCCCAGTGAGGGTCTGTGTGTGTGGGACCGTCCCCCAGTGAGGGTCAGTGTGTGTGGGATCATTCCCCAGTGAGGGTCAGTGTGTGTGTGGGATCGTCTGCCACTGAGGGTCACTGTGTGTGTGGGACAGTCCCCCAGTGAGGGTCAGTTTGTGTGTGGGACTGTCCCCCAGTGAGGGACAGTGTGTGTGTGGGACTGTCCCCCAGTGCGGGTCATTGTGTGTGGGATCATACCCCAGTGAGGGTCAGTTTGTGTGTGGGACCGTCCCCCAATGAGTGTCAGTGTTTGTGTGGGACTGTCCCTCAGTGACAGTCAGTGTGTGTGTGAAACCGTCCCCCAGTGGGGGTCAGTGTGTGTTTGGGACCGTCCCCCAGTGAGGGTCAGTGTGTGTGTGTGGGACCGTTTCCCCAGTGAGGGTCAGTGTGTGTGTGGGACTGTCATCCAGTGAGGGTCAGTGTGTGTGGGGTCTGTCCCCCAGTGAGGGTCAGTGTGTGTGGGACCGTCCCACAGTGGGGGGTCAGTGTGTGTGTGGGACCGTACCGCTGTGAGGGTCATTGTGTCTGTGTGACCGTCCCATAGTGAGGGACAGTCTGTGTGTGGGACTATCCCCCAGTGAGGTTCAGTGTGTGTGTGGGACCATCCCCCAGTGAGGGTCAGTGTGTGTGTGGGTCCATCCTCCAGTGAGGGTCAGTGTGTGTGTGGGACTGTCCCCCAGTGAGGATCAGTGTGTGTGTGGGACTGTCCCCCAGTGAGGGTCAGCGTGTGTGTGGGACTGTCCCCCAGTGAGGGTCAGTGTGTGTGTGTGGGACCGACCCACAGTGGGGGTCAGTGTGTGTTTGGGTCCTTCCCCCAGTGAGGGTCAGTGTGTGTGTGGGACTGCCCCCAGTGAGGGTCAGTGTGTGTGGGATCATACCCCAGTGAGGGTCAGTTTGTGTGTGGGACTGTCCCCCAGTGAGGGTCAGTGTGTGTGTGTGTGTGTGTGTGTGTGTGTGTGTGTGGGACCGTCCAATAGTGGGGGTCAGTGTGTGTGTGGGACCGTCCCGCAGTGAGGGTCACTGCATGTGTGTGTGGCACCGTTCCCCAGCAAGGGTCAGTATTTGAGTGGGATCGTCCCCCAGTGAGGGACAGTGTGTGTGTGGGACTGTCCCCCAGTGCGGGTCATTGTGTGTGGGATCATACCCCAGTGAGGGTCAGTGTGTGTGTGGGACTGTCATCCAGTGAGGGTCAGTGTGTGTGGGGTCTGTCCCCCAGTGAGGGTCAGTGTGTGTGGGACCGTCCCACAGTGGGGGGTCAGTGTGTGTGTGGGACCGTACCGCAGTGGGGGTCATTGTGTCTGTGTGACCGTCCCATAGTGAGGGACAGTCTGTGTGTGGGACTATCCCCCAGTGAGGGTCAGTGTGTGTGTGGGACTATCCCCCAGTGAGGGTCAGTGTCTGTGTGGGACCATCCCCCAGTGAGGGTCAGTGTGTGTGTGGGTCCATCCCCCAGTGAGTGTCAGTGTGTGTGTGGGACTGTCCCCCAGTGAGGATCAGGGTGTGTGTGGGTCTGTCCCCCAGTGAGGGTCAGAGTGTGTGTGGGACTGTCCCCCAGTGAGGGACAGCGTGTGTGTGGGACTGTCCCCCAGTGAGGGTAAGTGTGTGTGTGTGGGACCGACCAACAGTGTGGGTCAGTGTGTGTTTGGGACCTTCCCCCAGTGAGGGTCATTGTGTGCGTGGGACTGTCTCCCAGTGAGGGTCAATGTGTGTGGGACCATCCTCCAGTGAGGGTCAGTGTGTGTGTGGGACCGACCCCCAGTGAGGTTCAGTGTGTTTAGGACCAACCCCCAGTGAAGGTCAGTGTGTGTGTGGGACTGTCCCCCAGTGAGGGTCAGTGTGTGTGTGGGACCGTCCCCCAGTGTGGGTCAATGTGTGTGGGACCGTCCCCCAGTGAGGGTCCGTGTGTGTGTGGAACTGTCCCCCAGTGAGGGTCTGTGTGTGTGGGACCGTCCCCCAGTGAGGGTCAGTGTGTGTGGAACTGTCCCCCAGTGAGGGTCTGTGTGTGTGGGACCGTCCCCCAGTGAGGGTCTGTGTGTGTGGGACTGTCCCCCAGTGAGACTCAGTGTGCGTGTGTGGAAATGATCCCAGTGAAGGGCAGTGAAGGGCAATGTGTATGTGAGTGGGACCGTCCAACAGTGATGGTCAATGAGTGTGTGGGACCGTACAGCAGTGAGGGACATTGTGTGTGTGGGACCGTCCCCCAGTGAGGGTCTGTGTGTGTGGGACCGTCCCCCAGTGAGGGTCAGTGTGTGTGGGATCATTCCCCAGTGAGGGTCAGTGTGTGTGTGGGACCGTCCGCCACTGAGGGTCACTGTGTGTGTGGGACTGTCCCCCAGTGAGGGTCAGTTTGTGTGTGGGACTGTCCCCCAGTGAGGGACAGTGTGTGTGTGGGACTGTCCCCCAGTGCGGGTCATTGTGTGTGGGATCATACCCCAGTGAGGGTCAGTTTGTGTGGGGGACCGTCCCCCAATGAGTGTCAGTGTTTGTGTGGGACTGTCCCTCAGTGACAGTCAGTGTGTGTGTGGAACCGTCCCCCAGTGGGGGTCAGTGTGTGTTTGGGACCGTCCCCCAGTGAGGGTCAGTGTGTGTGTGTGGGACCGTTTCCCCAGTGAGGGTCAGTGTGTGTGTGGGACTGTCATCCAGTGAGGGTCAGTGTGTGTGGGGTCTGTCCCCCAGTGAGGGTCAGTTTGTGTGGGACCGTCCCACAGTGGGGGGTCAGTGTGTGTGTGGGACCGTAGCGCTGTGAGGGTCGTTGTGTCTGTGTGACCGTCCCATAGTGAGGGACAGTCTGTGTGTGGGACTATCCCCCAGTGAGGGTCAGTGTGTGTGTGGGACCGTCCCCCAGTGAGGGTCAGTGTGTGTGTGGGACCGTCGCCCAGTGAGGGTCAGCGTATGTGGGACCGTACAGCAGTGAGGGACATTGTCTGTGTGGGACTGTCCCCTAGTGAGGGTCAGTGTGTGTGTGGGACCGTCCCTCTGTGAGGGTCAGTGTGTGTGGGATCATCCCGCAGTGAGTGTCAGTGTCTGTGTGGGACTGTCCGCCACTGAGGGTCACTGTGTGTGTGGGACTGTCCCCCAGTGAGGGTCAGTTTGTGTGTGGGACTGTCCCCCAGTGAGGGACAGTGTGTGTGTGGGACTGTCCCCCAGTGGGGGTCAGTGTGTGTTTGGGACCATCCCCCAGTGAGGGTCAGTGTGTGTGTGTGGGACCGTTTCCCCAGTGAGGGTAAGTGTGTGTGTGGGACTGTCATCCAGTGAGGGTCAGTGTGTGTGGGGTCTGTCCCCCAGTGAGGGTCAGTTTGTGTGGGACCGTCCCACAGTGGGGGGTCAGTGTGTGTGTGGGACCGTAGCGCTGTGAGGGTCATTGTGTCTGTGTGACCGTCCCATAGTGAGGGACAGTCTGTGTGTGGGACTATCCCACAGTGAGGGTCAGTGTGTGTGTGGGACCATCCCCCAGTGAGGGTCAGTGTGTGTGTGGGTCCATCCTCCAGTGAGGGTCAGTGTGTGTGTGGGACTGTCCCCCAGTGAGGATCAGTGTGTGTGTGGGACTGTCCCCCAGTGAGGGTCAGAGTGTGTGTGGGACTGTCCCCCAGTGAGGGTCAGTGTGTGTGTGTGGGACCGACCCACAGTGGGGGTCAGTGTGTGTTTGGGTCCTTCCCCCAGTGAGGGTCAGTGTGTGTGTGGGACTGCCCCCAGTGAGGGTCAGTGTGTGTGGGATCATACCCCAGTGAGGGTCAGTTTGTGTGTGGGACTGTCCCCCAGTGAGGGTCAGTGTGTGTGTGTGTGTGTGTGTGTGGGACCGTCCAACAGTGGGGGTCAGTGTGTGTGTGGGACCGTCCCGCAGTGAGGGTCACTGCATGTGTGTGTGGCACCGTTCCCCAGCAAGGGTCAGTATTTGAGTGGGATCGTCCCCCAGTGAGGGTCAGTGTGTGTGTGGGACCGTCCCCCAGTGAGGGTCAGTGTGTGTGTGGGACCGTCGCCCAGTGAGGGTCAGCGTATGTGGGACCGTACAGCAGTGAGGGACATTGTCTGTGTGGGACTGTCCCCTAGTGAGGGTCAGTGTGTGTGTGGGACCGTCCCTCTGTGAGGGTCAGTGTGTGTGGGATCATCCCGCAGTGAGGGTCAGTGTCTGTGTGGGACTGTCCCCCAGTGAGGGTCAGTGTGTGTGGAACCGTCCCCCAGTGAGGGTCAGTGTGTGTGGAACTGTCCCCCAGTGAGGGTCTGTGTGTGTGGGACCGTCCCCCAGCGAGGGTTTGTGTGTGTGGGACTGTCCCCCAGTGAGAATCAGTGTGCGTGTGTGGAAATGATCCCAGTGAAGGGCAGTGAAGGGCAATGTGTATGTGAGTGGGACCGTCCAACAGTGATGGTCAATGATTGTGTGGGACCGTACAGCAGTGAGGGACATTGTGTGTGTGGGACCGTCCCCCAGTGAGGGTCTGTGTGTGTGGGACCGTCCCCCAGTGAGGGTCAGTGTTTGTGGGATCATCCCCCAGTGAGGGTCAGTGTGTGTGTGGGACCGTCCGCCACTGAGGGTCAGTGTGTGTGTGGGACTGTCCCCCAGTGAGGGTCAGTTTGGGTGTGGGACTGTCCCACAGTGCGGGTCATTGTGTGTGGGATCATACCCCAGTGAGGGTCAGTGTGTGTGGGACTGTCATCCAGTGAGGGTCAGTGTGTGTGGGGTCTGTCCCCTAATGAGGGTCAGTGTGTGTGGGACCGTCCCACAGTGGGGGGTCAGTGTGTGTGTGGGACCGTACCGCAGTGGGGGTCATTGTGTCTGTGTGACCATCCCATAGTGATGGACAGTCTGTGTGTGGGACTATCCCCCAGTGAGTGTCAGTGTGTGTGTGGGACCGTCCCCCAATGAGTGTCAGTGTTTGTGTGGGACTGTCCCCCAGTGAGGGTCAGTGTGTGTGTGGGACCGTCCCCCAGTGAGGGTCAGTGTGTGTGGGACTGTCCGCCAGTGAGGGTCAGCGTGTGTGTGGGACCGTCCCCCAGTGAGGGTCCGTGTGTGTGGAACTGTCCCCCAGTGAGGGTCTGTGTGTGTGGGACCGTCCCCCAGTGAGGGTCAGTGTGTGTGGAACTGTCCCCCAGTGAGGGTCTGTGTGTGTGGGACCGTCCTCCAGTGAGGGTCTGTGTGTGTGGGACTGTCCCCCAGTGAGAATCAGTGTGCGTGTGTGGAAATGATCCCAGTGAAGGGCAGTGAAGGGCAATGTGTATGTGAGTGGGACCGTCCAACAGTGATGGTCAATGAGTGTGTGGGACCGTACAGCAGTGAGGGACATTGTGTGTGTGGGACCGTCCCCCAGTGAGGGTCTGTGTGTGTGGGACCGTCCCCCAGTAAGGGTCAGTGTGTGTGGGATCATCCCCCAGTGAGGGTCAGTGTGTGTGTGGGACCGTCCGCCACTGAGGGTCAGTGTGTGTGTGGGACTGTCCCCCAGTGAGGGTCAGTTTGTGTGTGGGACCGTCCCCCAGTGGGTGTCAGTGTGTGTTTGGGTCCGTCCCCCATTGAGGGTCAGTGTGTGTGTGTGGGACCGTTTCCCCAGTGAGGGTCAGTGTTTGTGTGGGACTGTCCCTCAGTGACGGTCAGTGTGTGTGTGGAACCGTCCCCCAGTGGGGGTCAGTGTGTGTTTGGGACCATCCCCCATTGAGGGTCAGTGTGTGTGTGTGGGACCATTTCCCCAGTGAGGGTCAGTGTGTGTGTGGGTCCATCCTCCAGTGAGGGTCAGCGTGTGTGTGGGACTGTCCCCCAGTGATGGTCAGTGTGTGTGTGTGGGACCGACCCACAGTGGGGGTCAGTGTGTGTTTGGGACCTGCCCCCAGTGAGGGTCAGTGTGTGTGTGGGACTGCCCCCAGTGAGGGTCAGTGTGTGTGGGATCATACCCCAGTGAGGGTCAGTTTGTGTGTGGGACTGTCCCCCAGTGAGGATCAGTGTGTGTATGTGTGTGTGTGTGGGACCGTCCAACAGTGGGGGTCAGTGTGTGTGTGGGACCGTCCCGCAGTGAGGGTCACTGCATGTGTGTGTGGCGCCGTTCCCCAGCAAGGGTCAGTATTTGAGTGGGATCATCCCCCAGTGAGGGTCAGTGTGTGTGTGGGACCGTCACCCAGTGAGGGTCAGTGTGTGTGTGGGACCGTCGCCCAGTGAGGGTCAGCGTATGTGGGACCGTACAGCAGTGAGGGATATTGTCTGTGTGGGACTGTCCCCTAGTGAGGGTCAGTGTGTGTGTGGGACAGTCCCTCTGTGAGGGTCAGTGTGTGTGGGATCATCCCGCAGTGAGGGTCAGTGTCTGTGTGGGACTGTCCCCGAATGAGGGTCAGTGTGTGTGTGGGACCGTCCCCCAGGGAGGGTCAGTGTGTGTGGGACTGTCCGCCAGTGAGGGTCAGCGTGTGTGTGGGACCGTCCCCCAGTGAGGGTCCGTGTGTGTGGGACTGTCCCCCAGTGCGGGTCATTGTGTGTGGGATCATACCCCAGTGAGGGTCAGTTTGTGTGTGGGACCGTCCCCCAATGAGTGTCAGTGTTTGTGTGGGACTGTCCCTCAGTGACAATCAGTGTGTGTGTGGATCCGTCCCCTAGTGGGGGTCAGTGTGTGTTTGGGACCGTCCCCCAGTGAGGGTCAGTGTGTGTGTGTGGGACCGTTTCCCCAGTGAGGGTCAGTGTGTGTGTGGGACTGTCATCCAGTGAGGGTCAGTGTGTGTGGGGTCTGTCCCCCAGTGAGGGTCAGTGTGTGTGGGACCGTCCCACAGTGGGGGGTCAGTGTGTGTGTGGGATCGTACCGCTGTGAGGGTCATTGTGTCTGTGTGACCGTCCCATAGTGAGGGACAGTCTGTGTGTGGGACTATCCCCCAGTGAGGGTCAGTGTGTGTGTGGGACCATCCCCCAGTGAGGGTCAGTGTGTGTGTGGGTCCATCCTCCAGTGAGGATCAGTGTGTGTGTGGGACTGTCCCCCAGTGAGGGTCAGTGTGTGTGTGGGACTGTCCCCCAGTGAGGGTCAGTGTGTGTGTGGGACCGTCCCCCAGTGAGGGTCAGTGTGTGTGTGGGTCCGTCCCCCTGTGAGGGTCAGTGTGTGTGGGATCATCCCGCAGTGAGGGTCAGTGTGTGTGTGGGACTGCCCCCAGTGAGGGTCAGTGTGTGTGGGATCATACCCCAGTGAGGGTCAGTTTGTGTGTGGGACTGTCCCCCAGTGAGGGTCAGTGTGTGTGTGTGTGTGTGTGTGTGTGTGTGGGACCGTCCAACAGTGGGGGTCAGTGTGTGTGTGGGACCGTCCCGCAGTGAGGGTCACTGCATGTGTGTGTGGCACCGTTCCCCAGCAAGGGTCAGTATTTGAGTGGGATCGTCCCCCAGTGAGGGTCAGTGTGTGTGTGGGACCGTCCCTCTGTGAGGGTCAGTGTGTGTGGGATCATCCCGCAGTGAGGGTCAGTGTCTGTGTGGGACTGTCCCCCAGTGAGGGTCAGTGTGTGTGTGGGACCGTCCCCCAGTGAGGGTCAGTGTGTGTGGGACTGTCCGCCAGTGAGGGTCAGCGTGTGTGTGGGACCGTCCCCCAGTGAGGGTCCGTGTGTGTGGAACTGTCCCCCAGTGAGGGTCTGTGTGTGTGGGACCGTCCCCCAGTGAGGGTCAGTGTGTGTGGAACCGTCCCCCAGTGAGGGTCAGTGTGTGTGGAACTGTCCCCCAGTGAGGGTCTGTGTGTGTGGGACCGTCCCCCAGTGAGGGTCTGTGTGTGTGGGACTGTCCCCCAGTGAGACTCAGTGTGCGTGTGTGGAAATGATCCCAGTGAAGGGCAGTGAAGGGCAATGTGTATGTGAGTGGGACCGTCCAACAGTGATGGTCAATGAGTGTGTGGGACCGTACAGCAGTGAGGGACATTGTGTGTGTGGGACCGTCCCCCAGTGAGGGTCTGTGTGTGTGGGACCGTCCCCCAGTGAGGGTCAGTGTGTGTGGGATCATTCCCCAGTGAGGGTCAGTGTGTGTGTGGGACCGTCCGCCACTGAGGGTCACTGTGTGTGTGGGACTGTCCCCCAGTGAGGGTCAGTTTGTGTGTGGGACTGTCCCCCAGTGAGGGACAGTGTGTGTGTGGGACTGTCCCCCAGTGCGGGTCATTGTGTGTGGGATCATACCCCAGTGAGGGTCAGTTTGTGTGTGGGACCGTCCCCCAATGAGTGTCAGTGTTTGTGTGGGACTGTCCCTCAGTGACAGTCAGTGTGTGTGTGGAACCGTCCCCCAGTGGGGGTCAGTGTGTGTTTGGGACCGTCCCCCAGTGAGGGTCAGTGTGTGTGTGTGGGACCGTTTCCCCAGTGAGGGTCAGTGTGTGTGTGGGACTGTCATCCAGTGAGGGTCAGTGTGTGTGGGGTCTGTCCCCCAGTGAGGGTCAGTGTGTGTGGGACCGTCCCACAGTGGGGGGTCAGTGTGTGTGTGGGATCGTACCGCTGTGAGGGTCATTGTGTCTGTGTGACCGTCCCATAGTGAGGGACAGTCTGTGTGTGGGACTATCCCCCAGTGAGGGTCAGTGTGTGTGTGGGACCATCCCCCAGTGAGGGTCAGTGTGTGTGTGGGTCCATCCTCCAGTGAGGGTCAGTGTGTGTGTGGGACTGTCCCCCAGTGAGGATCAGTGTGTGTGTTGGACTGTCCCCCAGTGAGGGTCAGCGTGTGTGTGGGACTGTCCCCCAGTGAGGGTCAGTGTGTGTGTGTGGGACCGACCCACAGTGGGGGTCAGTGTGTGTTTGGGTCCTTCCCCCAGTGAGGGTCAGTGTGTGTGTGGGACCGTCGCCCAGTGAGGGTCAGCGTATGTGGGACCGTACAGCAGTGAGGGACATTGTCTGTGTGGGACTGTCCCCTAGTGAGGGTCAGTGTGTGTGTGGGACCGTCCCTCTGTGAGGGTCAGTGTGTGTGGGATCATCCCACAGTGAGGGTCAGTGTCTGTGTGGGACTGTCGCCCAGTGAGGGTCAGTGTGTGTGTGGGACCGTCCCCCAGTGAGGGTCAGTGTGTGTGGGATCATACCCCAGTGAGGGTCAGTTTGTGTGTGGGACCGTCCCCCAATGAGTGTCAGTGTTTGTGTGGGACTGTCCCTCAGTGACAGTCTGTGTGTGTGTGGAACCGTCCCCTAGTGGGGGTCAGTGTGTGTTTGGGACCGTCCCCCAGTGAGGGTCAGTGTGTGTGTGTGGGACCGTTTCCCCAGTGAGGGTCAGTGTGTGTGTGGGACTGTCATCCAGTGAGGGTCAGTGTGTGTGGGGTCTGTCCCCCAGTGAGGGTCAGTGTGTGTGGGACCGTCCCACAGTGGGGGGTCAGTGTGTGTGTGGGATCGTACCGCTGTGAGGGTCATTGTGTTTGTGTGACCGTCCCATAGTGAGGGACAGTCTGTGTGTGGGACTATCCCCCAGTGAGGGTCAGTGTGTGTGTGGGACCATCCCCCAGTGAGGGTCACTGTGTGTGTGGGTCCATCCTCCAGTGAGGGTCAGTGTGTGTGTGGGACTGTCCCCCAGTGAGGATCAGTGTGTGTGTGGGACTGTCCCCCAGTGAGGGTCAGTGTGTGTGTGGGACCGTCCCCCAGTGAGGGTCAGTGTGTGTGTGGGTCCGTCCCCCTGTGAGGGTCAGTGTGTGTGGGATCATCCCGCAGTGAGGGTCAGTGTGTGTGTGGGACTGCCCCCAGTGAGGGTCAGTGTGTGTGGGATCATACCCCAGTGAGGGTCAGTTTGTGTGTGGGACTGTCCCCCAGTGAGGGTCAGTGTGTGTGTGTGTGTGTGTGTGTGTGTGTGGGACCGTCCAACAGTGGGGGTCAGTGTGTGTGTGGGACCGTCCCGCAGTGAGGGTCACTGCATGTGTGTGTGGCACCGTTCCCCAGCAAGGGTCAGTATTTGAGTGGGATCGTCCCCCAGTGAGGGTCAGTGTGTGTGTGGGACCGTCCCTCTGTGAGGGTCAGTGTGTGTGGGATCATCCCGCAGTGAGGGTCAGTGTCTGTGTGGGACTGTCCCCCAGTGAGGGTCAGTGTGTGTGTGGGACCGTCCCCCAGTGAGGGTCAGTGTGTGTGGGACTGTCCGCCAGTGAGGGTCAGCGTGTGTGTGGGACCGTCCCCCAGTGAGGGTCCGTGTGTGTGGAACCGTCCCCCAGTGAGGGTCTGTGTGTGTGGGACCGTCCCCCAGTGAGGGTCAGTGTGTGTGGAACCGTCCCCCAGTGAGGGTCAGTGTGTGTGGAACTGTCCCCCAGTGAGGGTCTGTGTGTGTGGGACCGTCCCCCAGTGAGGGTCTGTGTGTGTGGGACTGTCCCCCAGTGAGACTCAGTGTGCGTGTGTGGAAATGATCCCAGTGAAGGGCAGTGAAGGGCAATGTGTATGTGAGTGGGACCGTCCAACAGTGATGGTCAATGAGTGTGTGGGACCGTACAGCAGTGAGGGACATTGTGTGTGTGGGACCGTCCCCCAGTGAGGGTCTGTGTGTGTGGGACCGTCCCCCAGTGAGGGTCAGTGTGTGTGGGATCATTCCCCAGTGAGGGTCAGTGTGTGTGTGGGACCGTCCGCCACTGAGGGTCACTGTGTGTGTGGGACTGTCCCCCAGTGAGGGTCAGTTTGTGTGTGGGACTGTCCCCCAGTGAGGGACAGTGTGTGTGTGGGACTGTCCCCCAGTGCGGGTCATTGTGTGTGGGATCATACCCCAGTGAGGGTCAGTTTGTGTGTGGGACCGTCCCCCAATGAGTGTCAGTGTTTGTGTGGGACTGTCCCTCAGTGACAGTCAGTGTGTGTGTGGAACCGTCCCCCAGAGGGGGTCAGTGTGTGTTTGGGACCGTCCCCCAGTGAGGGTCAGTGTGTGTGTGTGGGACCGTTTCCCCAGTGAGGGTCAGTGTGTGTGTGGGACTGTCATCCAGTGAGGGTCAGTGTGTGTGGGGTCTGTCCCCCAGTGAGGGTCAGTGTGTGTGGGACCGTCCCACAGTGGGGGGTCAGTGTGTGTGTGGGATCGTACCGCTGTGAGGGTCATTGTGTCTGTGTGACCGTCCCATAGTGAGGGACAGTCTGTGTGTGGGACTATCCCCCAGTGAGGGTCAGTGTGTGTGTGGGACCATCCCCCAGTGAGGGTCAGTGTGTGTGTGGGTCCATCCTCCAGTGAGGGTCAGTGTGTGTGTGGGACTGTCCCCCAGTGAGGATCAGTGTGTGTGTGGGACTGTCCCCCAGTGAGGGTCAGCGTGTGTGTGGGACTGTCCCCCAGTGAGGGTCAGTGTGTGTGTGTGGGACCGACCCACAGTGGGGGTCAGTGTGTGTTTGGGTCCTTCCCCCAGTGAGGGTCAGTGTGTGTGTGGGACCGTCGCCCAGTGAGGGTCAGCGTATGTGGGACCGTACAGCAGTGAGGGACATTGTCTGTGTGGGACTGTCCCCTAGTGAGGGTCAGTGTGTGTGTGGGACCGTCCCTCTGTGAGGGTCAGTGTGTGTGGGATCATCCCACAGTGAGGGTCAGTGTCTGTGTGGGACTGTCGCCCAGTGAGGGTCAGTGTGTGTGTGGGACCGTCCCCCAGTGAGGGTCCGTGTGTGTGTGGAACTGTCCCCCAGAGAGGGTCTGTGTGTGTGGGACCGTCCCCCAGTGAGGGTCAGTGTGTGTGGAACTGTCCCCCAGTGAGGGTCTGTGTGTGTGGGACCGTCCCCCAGTGAGGGTCAGCGTGTGTGTGGGACCGTCCCCCAGTGAGGGTCCGTGTGTGTGTGGAACTGTCCGCCAGTGAGGGTCATTGTTTGTGTGGGACTGTCATCCAGTGAGGATCAGAGTACGTGTGGGTCTGTCCCCCAGTGTGGGTCAGTGTGTGTGTGGGACCGTCCCCCACTGAGGGTCAGTGTGTGTGTGGGACCGTCGCCCAGTGAGGGTCAGCGTCTGTGTGGGACCATCCGCCAGTGAGGTTCTGTGTGTGTGGGACTGTCCCCCAGTGAGACTCAGTGTGCGTGTGTGGAAATGATCCCAGTGAAGGGCAGTGAAGGGCAATGTGTGTGTGAGTGGGACCATCCAACAGTGATGGTCAATGAGTGTGTGGGACCGTACAGTAGTGAGGGACATTGTGTGTGTGGGACTGTCCCCCAGTGAGAATCAGTTTGTGTGTGGGACCGTCCCCCAGTGAGGGTCTGTGTGTGTGTGGGAGACTGTCCCCCAGTGAGGGTCATTGTGTGTGTGGGACTGTCATCCAGTGAGGATCAGAGTACGTGTGGGTCTGTCCCCCAGTGTGGGTCAGTGTGTGTGGGACCGTCCCACAGTGGGGGGGTCAGTGTGTGTGTGGGACTGTCCAGTGAGGGTCAGTGTGCGTGTGGGACCGTACCGCAGTGAGGGTCATTGTGTGTGTGGGACCGTCCCCCAGTGAGGGACAGTCTGTGTGTGGGACTGTCCCCCAGAGAGGGTCTGTGTCTGTGTGGGACCATCCCCCAGTGAGGGTCAGTGTGTGTGTGGGACCGACCCCCAGTGAGGTTCAGTGTGTTTGGGACCATCCCCCAGTGAAGGTCAGTGTGTGTGTTGGACCGTCCCCCAGTGAGGGTCAGTGTGTGTGTGGGACCATCCCCCAGTGAAGGTCAATGTGTTTTGGACCGTCCCCGAGTGAGGGTCAGTGTGTGTGTGGGACCGTCCCCCAGTGAGGGTCAATGTGTGTGTGGGACCGTCCCCCAGTATGGGTCAGTGTGTGTGTGTGTGTGTGTGTGTGTGTGTGTGTGTGTGTGTGTGTGTGTGTGTGTGTGTGTGTGTGTGTGTGTGGGTCCGTCCAACAGTGGGGGTCAGTGTGTGTGTGGGACCGTCCCGCAGTGAGGGTCACTGCATGTGTGTGTGGCACCGTTCCCCAGCAAGGGTCAGTATGTGAGTGGGATCGTCCCCCAGTGAGGGTCAGTGTGTGTGTGGGACCGTCCCCCAGTGAGGGTCAGTGTGTGTGTGGGACCGTCGCCCACTGAGGGTCAGCGTGTGTGGGACCGTACAGCAGTGAGGGACATTGTGTGTGTGGGACTGTCCCCCAGTGAGAAACAGTTTGTGTGTGGGACTGTCCCCCAGTGAGGGTCAGTGTGTGTGTGGGACCGTCCCCCTGTGAGGGTCAGTGTGTGTGGGATCATCCCGCAGTGAGGGTCAGTGTCTGTGTGGGACTGTCCCCCAGTGAGGGTCAGTGTCTGTGTGGGACTGTCCCCCAGTGAGGGTCAGTGTGTGTGTGTGGGACCCTCCCCCTGTGAGGGTCAGTGTGTGTGGGATCATCCCGCAGTGAGGGTCAGTGACTGTGTGGGACTGTCCCCCAGTGAGGGTCAGTGTGTGTGTGGGACAGTCCCCCAGTGATGGTCAGTGTCTGTGGGACTGTCCGCCAGTGAGGGTCAGCGTGTGTGTGGGACCATCCCCCAGTGAGTGTCCGTGTGTGTGGAACTGTCCCCCAGTAAGGGTCTGTGTGTGTCGGACCGTCCCCCAGTGAGGGTCAGTGTGTGTGGAACCGTCCCCCAGTGAGGGTCAGTGTGTGTGGAACTGTCCCCCAGTGAGGGTCTGTGTGTGTGGGACCGTCCCCCAGTGAGGGTCTGTGTGTGTGGGACTGTCCCCCAGTGAGAATCAGTGTGCGTGTGTGGAAATGATCCCAGTGAAGGGCAGTGAAGGGCAATGTGTATGTGAGTGGGACCGTCCAACAGTGATGGTCAATGAGTGTGTGGGACCGTACAGCAGTGAGGGACATTGTGTGTGTGGGACCGTCCCCCAGTGAGGGTCTGTGTGTGTGGGACCGTCCCCCAGTGAGGGTCAGTGTGTGTGGGATCATCCCCCAGTGAGGGTCAGTGTGTGTGTGGGACCGTCCGCCACTGAGGGTCAGTGTGTGTGTGGGACTGTCCCCCAGTGAGGGTCAGTTTGTGTGTGGGACTGTCCCCCAGTGAGGGACAGTGTGTGTGTGGGACCGTACCGCAGTGGGGGTCATTGTGTCTGTGTGACCGTCCCATAGTGAGGGACAGTCTGTGTGTGGGACTATCCCCCAGTGAGGGTCAGTGTGTGTGTGGGACCGTCCCCCAATGAGTGTCAGTGTTTGTGTGGGACTGTCCCTCAGTGACGGTCAGTGTGTGTGTGGAACCGTCCCCCAGTGGGGGTCAGTGTGTGTTTGGGACCGTCCCCCATTGAGGGTCAGTGTGTGTGTGGGACTGTCATCCAGTGAGGGTCAGTGTGTGTGGGGTCTGTCCCCCAGTGAGGGTCAGTGTGTGTGGGACCGTCCCACAGTGGGGGGTCAGTGTGTGTGTGGGACCGTACCGCTGTGAGGGTCATTGTGTCTGTGTGACCGTCCCATAGTGAGGGACAGTCTGTGTGTGGGACTATCCCCCAGTGAGGGTCAGTGTGTGTGTGGGACCATCCCCCAGTGAGGGTCAGTGTGTGTGTGGGTCCATCCCCCAGTGAGGGTCAGTGTGTGTGTGGGACTGTCCCCCAGTGAGGATCAGTGTGTGTGTGGGTCTGTCCCCCAGTGAGGGTCAGAGTGTGTGTGGGACTGTCCGCCAGTGAGGGTCAGCGTGTGTGTGGGACTGTCCCCCAGTGAGGGTCAGTGTGTGTGTGTGGGACCGACCCACAGTGGGGGACAGTGTGTGTTTGGGACCTTCCCCCAGTGAGGGTCAGTGTGTGTGTGGGACTGCCCCCAGTGAGGGTCAGTGTGTGTGGGATCATACCCCAGTGAGGGTCAGTGTGTGTGTGGGACCGTCCCGCAGTGAGGGTCACTGCATGTGTGTGTGGCACCGTTCCCCAGCAAGGGTCAGTATTTGAGTGGGATCGTCCCCCAGTGAGGGTCAGTGTGTGTGTGGGACCGTCCCCCAGTGAGGGTCAGTGTGTGTGTGGGACCGTCGCCCAGTGAGGGTCAGCATGTGTGGGACCGTACAGCAGTGAGGGACATTGTGTGTGTGGGACTGTCCCCCAGTGAGAAACACTTTGTGTGTGGGACTGTCCCCCAGTGAGGGTCAGTGTGTGTGTGGGACCGTCCCCCTGTGAGGGTCAGTGTGTGTGGGATCATCCCGCAGTGAGGGTCAGTGTCTGTGTGGGACTGTCCCCCAGTGAGGGTCAGTGTGTGTGTGGGACCGTCCCCCTGTGAGGGTCAGTGTGTGTGGGATCATCCGGCAGTGAGGGTCAGTGTCTGTGTGGGACTGTCCCACAGTGAGGGTCAGTGTGTGTGTGGGACTGTCCCCCAGTGAGGGTCAGTGTGTGTGTGTGGGACTGTCCCCCAGTGAGGGTCTGTGTGTGTGGGTCCATCCCCCAGTGGGGGTCAGTGTGCGTGTGTGGGACCGTTTCCCCAGTGAGGGTCAGTGTGTGTGTGGGAGACCGTCCCCCTGTGAGGGTCAGTGTGTGTGGGATCATCCCGCAGTGAGGGTCAGTGTCTGTGTGGGACTGTCCCCCAGTGAGGGTCAGTGTGTGTGTGGGACCGTCCCCCTGTGAGGGTCAGTGTGTGTGGGATCATCCGGCAGTGAGGGTCAGTGTCTGTGTGGGACTGTCCCACAGTGAGGGTCAGTGTGTGTGGGATCATCCGGCAGTGAGGGTCAGTGTCTGTGTGGGACTGTCCCACAGTGAGGGTCAGTGTGTGTGTGGGACTGTCCCCCAGTGAGGGTCAGTGTGTGTGTGTGGGACTGTCCCCCAGTGAGGGTCAGTGTTTGTGTGGGACTGTCCCTCAGTGACGGTCAGTGTGTGTGTGGAACCGTCCCCCAGTGGGGGTCAGTGTGCGTGTGTGGGACCGTTTCCCCAGTGAGGGTCAGTGTGTGTGTGGGAGACCGTCCCCCAGTGAGGGTCAGTGAGTGTGTGGGACTGTCATCCAGTGAGGATCAGAGTACGTGTGGGTCTGTCCCCCAGTGTGGGTCAGTGTGTGTGTGGGACCGTCCCCCAGTGAGGGTCAGAGTGTGTGTGGGACCGTCGCCCAGTGAGAGTCAGCGTCTGTGTGGGACCATCCGCCAGTGAGGTTCTGTGTGTGTGGGACTGTCCCCCAGTGAGACTCACTGTGCGTGTGTGGAAATGATCCCAGTGAAGGGCAGTGAAGGGCAATGTGTGTGTGAGTGGGACCGTCCAACAGTGATGGTCAATGAGTGTGTGGGACCGTACAGTAGTGAGGGACATTGTGTGTGTGGGACCGTCCCCCAGTGAGGGTCTGTGTGTGTGTGGGAGACCGTCCCCCAGTGAGGGTCATTGTGTGTGTGGGACTGTCATCCAGTGAGGATCAGAGTACGTGTGGGTCTGTCCCCCAGTGTGGGTCAGTGTGTGTGGGACCGTCCCACAGTGGGGGGTCAGTGTGTTTGTGGGACTGTCCAGTGAGGGTCAGTGTGCGTGTGGGACCGTACCGCAGTGAGGGTCATTGTGTGTGTGGGACCGTCCCCCAGTGAGGGACAGTCTGTGTGCGGGACTGTCCCCCAGAGAGGGTCTGTGTCTGTGTGGGACCATCCCCCAGTGAGGGTCAGTGTGTGTGTGGGACTGACTCCCAGTGAGGTTCAGTGTGTTTGGGACCATCCCCCAGTGAAGGTCAGTGTGTGTGTTGGACCGTCCCCCAGTGAGGGTCAGTGTGTGTGTGGGACCATCCCCCAGTGAAGGTCAGTGTGTGTGTTGGACCGTCCCCCAGTGAGGGTCAGTGTGTGTGTGGGACCGTCCCCCAGTGAGGGTCAATGTGTGTGTGGGACCGTCCCCCAGTGTGGGTCAGTGTGTGTGTGTGTGTGTGTGTGTGTGTGTGTGTGGGACCGTCCCATAGTGGGGGTCAGTGTGTGAGTGGGACCGTCCCGCAGTGAGGGTTACTGCATGTGTGTGTGGGACCGTCCCCCAGCAAGGGACAGTATTTGAGTGGGATCGTCCCCCAGTGAGAGTCAGTGTGTGTGTGGGACTGTCCCCCAGTGAGGGTCAGCGTGTGTGTGGGACTGTCCCCCAGTGAGGGTCAGTGTGTGTGTTTGGGATTGTCCCCCAGTGAGGGTCAGTGTGTGTGTGTGGGACCGTTTCCCCAGTGAGGGTCAGTGTGTGTGTGGGAGACTGTCCCCCAGTGAGGGTCATTGTGTGTGTGGGACTGTCATCCAGTGAGGGTCAGTGTGTGTGGGGTCTGTCCCCCATTGAGGGTCAGTGTGTGTGTGGGACCGTCCCACAGTGGGGGGTCAGCGTATGTGTGGGACTGTCCAGTGAGGGTCAGTGTGCGTGTGGGACCGTACCGCAGAGATGGTCATTGTGTCTGTGTGACCGTCCCATAGTAAGGGACAGTCTGTGTGTGGGACTGTCTCCCAGTGAGGGTCAATGTGTGTGGGACCGACCCCCAGTGAGGTTCAGTGTGTTTGGGACCATCCCCCAGTGAAGGTCAGTGTGTGTGTGGGACTGTCCCCCAGTGAGGGTCAGTGTGTGTGTGGGACCGTCCCCCAGTGAGGGTCAGTGTGTGTGGGACTGTCCGCCAGTGAGGGTCAGCGTGTGTGTGGGACCATCCCCCAGTGAGGGTCCGTGTGTGTGGAACTGTCCCCCAGTGAGGGTCAGTGTGTGTGTGGGACCGACCCCCAGTGAGGTTCAGTGTGTTTGGGACCATCCCCCAGTGAAGGTCAGTGTGTGTGTTGGACCGTCCCCCAGTGAGGGTCAGTGTGTGTGTGGGACCATCCCCCAGTGAAGGTCAATGTGTTTTGGACCGTCCCCGAGTGAGGGTCAGTGTGTGTGTGGGACCGTCCCCCAGTGAGGGTCAATGTGTGTGTGGGACCGTCCCCCAGTATGGGTCAGTGTGTGTGTGTGTGTGTGTGTGTGTGTGTGTGTGTGTGTGTGTGTGTGTGTGTGTGTGTGTGTGTGTGTGGGTCCGTCCAACAGTGGGGGTCAGTGTGTGTGTGGGACCGTCCCGCAGTGAGGGTCACTGCATGTGTGTGTGGCACCGTTCCCCAGCAAGGGTCAGTATGTGAGTGGGATCGTCCCCCAGTGAGGGTCAGTGTGTGTGTGGGACCGTCCCCCAGTGAGGGTCAGTGTGTGTGTGGGACCGTCGCCCACTGAGGGTCAGCGTGTGTGGGACCGTACAGCAGTGAGGGACATTGTGTGTGTGTGACTGTCCCCCAGTGAGAAACAGTTTGTGTGTGGGACTGTCCCCCAGTGAGGGTCAGTGTGTGTGTGGGACCGTCCCCCTGTGAGGGTCAGTGTGTGTGGGATCATCCCGCAGTGAGGGTCAGTGTCTGTGTGGGACTGTCCCCCAGTGAGGGTCAGTGTCTGTGTGGGACTGTCCCCCAGTGAGGGTCAGTGTGTGTGTGTGGGACCCTCCCCCTGTGAGGGTCAGTGTGTGTGGGATCATCCCGCAGTGAGGGTCAGTGACTGTGTGGGACTGTCCCCCAGTGAGGGTCAGTGTGTGTGTGGGACAGTCCCCCAGTGATGGTCAGTGTCTGTGGGACTGTCCGCCAGTGAGGGTCAGCGTGTGTGTGGGACCATCCCCCAGTGAGTGTCCGTGTGTGTGGAACTGTCCCCCAGTAAGGGTCTGTGTGTGTCGGACCGTCCCCCAGTGAGGGTCAGTGTGTGTGGAACCGTCCCCCAGTGAGGGTCAGTGTGTGTGGAACTGTCCCCCAGTGAGGGTCTGTGTGTGTGGGACCGTCCCCCAGTGAGGGTCTGTGTGTGTGGGACTGTCCCCCAGTGAGAATCAGTGTGCGTGTGTGGAAATGATCCCAGTGAAGGGCAGTGAAGGGCAATGTGTATGTGAGTGGGACCGTCCAACAGTGATGGTCAATGAGTGTGTGGGACCGTACAGCAGTGAGGGACATTGTGTGTGTGGGACCGTCCCCCAGTGAGGGTCTGTGTGTGTGGGACCGTCCCCCAGTGAGGGTCAGTGTGTGTGGGATCATCCCCCAGTGAGGGTCAGTGTGTGTGTGGGACCGTCCGCCACTGAGGGTCAGTGTGTGTGTGGGACTGTCCCCCAGTGAGGGTCAGTTTGTGTGTGGGACTGTCCCCCAGTGAGGGACAGTGTGTGTGTGGGACCGTACCGCAGTGGGGGTCATTGTGTCTGTGTGACCGTCCCATAGTGAGGGACAGTCTGTGTGTGGGACTATCCCCCAGTGAGGGTCAGTGTGTGTGTGGGACCGTCCCCCAATGAGTGTCAGTGTTTGTGTGGGACTGTCCCTCAGTGACGGTCAGTGTGTGTGTGGAACCGTCCCCCAGTGGGGGTCAGTGTGTGTTTGGGACCGTCCCCCATTGAGGGTCAGTGTGTGTGTGGGACTGTCATCCAGTGAGGGTCAGTGTGTGTGGGGTCTGTCCCCCAGTGAGGGTCAGTGTGTGTGGGACCGTCCCACAGTGGGGGGTCAGTGTGTGTGTGGGACCGTACCGCTGTGAGGGTCATTGTGTCTGTGTGACCGTCCCATAGTGAGGGACAGTCTGTGTGTGGGACTATCCCCCAGTGAGGGTCAGTGTGTGTGTGGGACCATCCCCCAGTGAGGGTCAGTGTGTGTGTGGGTCCATCCCCCAGTGAGGGTCAGTGTGTGTGTGGGACTGTCCCCCAGTGAGGATCAGTGTGTGTGTGGGTCTGTCCCCCAGTGAGGGTCAGAGTGTGTGTGGGACTGTCCGCCAGTGAGGGTCAGCGTGTGTGTGGGACTGTCCCCCAGTGAGGGTCAGTGTGTGTGTGTGGGACCGACCCACAGTGGGGGACAGTGTGTGTTTGGGACCTTCCCCCAGTGAGGGTCAGTGTGTGTGTGGGACTGCCCCCAGTGAGGGTCAGTGTGTGTGGGATCATACCCCAGTGAGGGTCAGTGTGTGTGTGGGACCGTCCCGCAGTGAGGGTCACTGCATGTGTGTGTGGCACCGTTCCCCAGCAAGGGTCAGTATTTGAGTGGGATCGTCCCCCAGTGAGGGTCAGTGTGTGTGTGGGACCGTCCCCCAGTGAGGGTCAGTGTGTGTGTGGGACCGTCGCCCAGTGAGGGTCAGCATGTGTGGGACCGTACAGCAGTGAGGGACATTGTGTGTGTGGGACTGTCCCCCAGTGAGAAACACTTTGTGTGTGGGACTGTCCCCCAGTGAGGGTCAGTGTGTGTGTGGGACCGTCCCCCTGTGAGGGTCAGTGTGTGTGGGATCATCCCGCAGTGAGGGTCAGTGTCTGTGTGGGACTGTCCCCCAGTGAGGGTCAGTGTGTGTGTGGGACCGTCCCCCTGTGAGGGTCAGTGTGTGTGGGATCATCCGGCAGTGAGGGTCAGTGTCTGTGTGGGACTGTCCCACAGTGAGGGTCAGTGTGTGTGTGGGACTGTCCCCCAGTGAGGGTCAGTGTGTGTGTGTGGGACTGTCCCCCAGTGAGGGTCTGTGTGTGTGGGTCCATCCCCCAGTGGGGGTCAGTGTGCGTGTGTGGGACCGTTTCCCCAGTGAGGGTCAGTGTGTGTGTGGGAGACCGTCCCCCTGTGAGGGTCAGTGTGTGTGGGATCATCCCGCAGTGAGGGTCAGTGTCTGTGTGGGACTGTCCCCCAGTGAGGGTCAGTGTGTGTGTGGGACCGTCCCCCTGTGAGGGTCAGTGTGTGTGGGATCATCCGGCAGTGAGGGTCAGTGTCTGTGTGGGACTGTCCCACAGTGAGGGTCAGTGTGTGTGGGATCATCCGGCAGTGAGGGTCAGTGTCTGTGTGGGACTGTCCCACAGTGAGGGTCAGTGTGTGTGTGGGACTGTCCCCCAGTGAGGGTCAGTGTGTGTGTGTGGGACTGTCCCCCAGTGAGGGTCAGTGTTTGTGTGGGACTGTCCCTCAGTGACGGTCAGTGTGTGTGTGGAACCGTCCCCCAGTGGGGGTCAGTGTGCGTGTGTGGGACCGTTTCCCCAGTGAGGGTCAGTGTGTGTGTGGGAGACCGTCCCCCAGTGAGGGTCAGTGAGTGTGTGGGACTGTCATCCAGTGAGGATCAGAGTACGTGTGGGTCTGTCCCCCAGTGTGGGTCAGTGTGTGTGTGGGACCGTCCCCCAGTGAGGGTCAGAGTGTGTGTGGGACCGTCGCCCAGTGAGGGTCAGCGTCTGTGTGGGACCATCCGCCAGTGAGGTTCTGTGTGTGTGGGACTGTCCCCCAGTGAGACTCACTGTGCGTGTGTGGAAATGATCCCAGTGAAGGGCAGTGAAGGGCAATGTGTGTGTGAGTGGGACCGTCCAACAGTGATGGTCAATGAGTGTGTGGGACCGTACAGTAGTGAGGGACATTGTGTGTGTGGGACCGTCCCCCAGTGAGGGTCTGTGTGTGTGTGGGAGACCGTCCCCCAGTGAGGGTCATTGTGTGTGTGGGACTGTCATCCAGTGAGGATCAGAGTACGTGTGGGTCTGTCCCCCAGTGTGGGTCAGTGTGTGTGGGACCGTCCCACAGTGGGGGGTCAGTGTGTTTGTGGGACTGTCCAGTGAGGGTCAGTGTGCGTGTGGGACCGTACCGCAGTGAGGGTCATTGTGTGTGTGGGACCGTCCCCCAGTGAGGGACAGTCTGTGTGCGGGACTGTCCCCCAGAGAGGGTCTGTGTCTGTGTGGGACCATCCCCCAGTGAGGGTCAGTGTGTGTGTGGGACTGACCCCCAGTGAGGTTCAGTGTGTTTGGGACCATCCCCCAGTGAAGGTCAGTGTGTGTGTTGGACCGTCCCCCAGTGAGGGTCAGTGTGTGTGTGGGACCATCCCCCAGTGAAGGTCAGTGTGTGTGTTGGACCGTCCCCCAGTGAGGGTCAGTGTGTGTGTGGGACCGTCCCCCAGTGAGGGTCAATGTGTGTGTGGGACCGTCCCCCAGTGTGGGTCAGTGTGTGTGTGTGTGTGTGTGTGTTTGTGTGTGTGGGACCGTCCCATAGTGGGGGTCAGTGTGTGAGTGGGACCGTCCCGCAGTGAGGGTTACTGCATGTGTGTGTGGGACCGTCCCCCAGCAAGGGACAGTATTTGAGTGGGATCGTCCCCCAGTGAGAGTCAGTGTGTGTGTGGGACTGTCCCCCAGTGAGGGTCAGCGTGTGTGTGGGACTGTCCCCCAGTGAGGGTCAGTGTGTGTGTTTGGGATTGTCCCCCAGTGAGGGTCAGTGTGTGTGTGTGGGACCGTTTCCCCAGTGAGGGTCAGTGTGTGTGTGGGAGACTGTCCCCCAGTGAGGGTCATTGTGTGTGTGGGACTGTCATCCAGTGAGGGTCAGTGTGTGTGGGGTCTGTCCCCCATTGAGGGTCAGTGTGTGTGTGGGACCGTCCCACAGTGGGGGGTCAGCGTATGTGTGGGACTGTCCAGTGAGGGTCAGTGTGCGTGTGGGACCGTACCGCAGAGATGGTCATTGTGTCTGTGTGACCGTCCCATAGTAAGGGACAGTCTGTGTGTGGGACTGTCTCCCAGTGAGGGTCAATGTGTGTGGGACCGACCCCCAGTGAGGTTCAGTGTGTTTGGGACCATCCCCCAGTGAAGGTCAGTGTGTGTGTGGGACTGTCCCCCAGTGAGGGTCAGTGTGTGTGTGGGACCGTCCCCCAGTGAGGGTCAGTGTGTGTGGGACTGTCCGCCAGTGAGGGTCAGCGTGTGTGTGGGACCATCCCCCAGTGAGGGTCCGTGTGTGTGGAACTGTCCCCCAGTGAGGGTCTGTGTGTGTGGGACCGTCTCCCAGTGAGGGTCAGTGAGTGTGGAACCGTCCCCCAGTGAGGGTCAGTGTGTGTGGAACTGTCCCCCAGTGAGGGTCTGTGTGTGTGGGACCGTCCCCCAGTGAGGGTCTGTGTGTGTGGGACTGTCCCCCAGTGAGAATCAGTGTGCGTGTGTGGAAATGATCCCAGTGAAGGGCAGTGAAGGGCAATGTGTGTGTGAGTGGGACCGTCCAACAGTGATGGTCAATGAGTGTGTGGGACCGTACAGCAGTGAGGGACATTGTGTGTGTGGGACTGTCCCCCAGTGAGAATCAGTTTGTGTGTGGGACTGTCCGCCCGTGAGGGTCAGTGTGTGTGTGGGACCGTCCCCCTGTGAGGGTCAGTGTGTGTGGGATCATCCCCCAGTGAGGGTCAGTGTCTGTGTGGGACTGCCCACAGTGAGGGTCAGTGTGTGTGTGGGACTGTCCCCCAGTGAGGGTCAGTGTGTGTGTGGGACTGTCCCCCAGTGAGTGTCTGTGTGTGTGGGTCCATCCCCCAGTGAGGGTCAGTGTTTGTGTGGGACTGTCCCTCAGTGACGGTCAGTGTGTGTGTGGAACCGTCCCCCAGTGGGGGTCAGTGTGTGTGTGTGTGACCGTTTCCCTAGTGAGGGTCAGTGTGTGTGTGGGAGACCGTCCCCCAGTGAGGGTCATTGTGTGTGTGGGACTGTCATCCAGTGAGGATCAGTGTACGTGTGGGTCTGTCCCCCAGTGTGGGTCAGTGTGTCTGGGACCGTCCCACAGTGGGGGGTCAGTGTGTGTGTGGGACTGTCCAGTGAGGGTCAGTGTGCGTGTGGGACCGTACCGCAGTGAGGGACAGTCTGTGTGTGGGACTGTCCCCCAGAGAGGGTCTGTGTCTCTGTGGGACCATCCCCCAGTGAGGGTCAGTGTGTGTGTGGGACCGACCCCCAGTGAGGTTCAGTGTGTTTGGGACCATCCCCCAGTGAAGGTCAGTGTGTGTGTGGGACTGTCCCCCAGTGAGGGTCAGTGTGTGTGTGGGACTGTCCCCCAGTGAGGGTCAGTGTGTGTGGGACTGTCCGCCAGTGAGGGTCAGCGTGTGTGTGGGACCGTCCCCCAGTGAGGGTCAGTGTGTGTGGAACTGTCCCCCAGTGAGGGTCTGTGTGTGTGGGACCGTCCCCCAGTGAGGGTCAGTGTGTGTGGAACTGTCCCCCAGTGAGGGTCTGTGTGTATGGGACCGTCCCCCAGTGAGGATCAGGGTGTGTGTGGGTCTGTCCCCCAGTGAGGGTCAGAGTGTGTGTGGGACTGTCCCCCAGTGAGGGTCAGCGTGTGTGGGATCATACCCCAGTGAGGGTCAGTTTGTGTGTGGGACTGTCCCCCAGTGAGGGTCAGTGTGTGTGTGTGTGTGTGTGTGTGTGTGTGCGTGTGTGTGGGACCGTCCAACAGTGGGGGTCAGTGTGTGTGTGGGACCGTCCCGCAGTGAGGGTCAGTGTGTGTGTGGGACCGTCGCCCAGTGAGGGTCAGTGTGTGTGGGATTGTCCCCAGTGAGGGTCAGTGTGTGTGTGGGACCGTCGGCCAGTGAGGGTCAGTGTGTGTGGGACTGTCCCCAGTGAGGGTCAGCGTGTGTGTGGGACCATCCCCCAGTGAGGGTCTGTGTGTGTGGGACTGTCCCCCAGTGAGACTCAGTGTACGTGTGTGGAAATGATCCCAGTGAAGGGCAGTGAAGGGCAATGTGTGTGTGAGTGGGACCGTCCAACAGTGATGGTCAATGAGTGTGTGGGACCGTACAGCAGTGAGGGACATTGTGTGTGTGGGACTGTCCCCCACTGAGAATCAGTTTGTGCGTGGGACTGTCCGCCAGTGAGGGTCAGTGTGTGTGTGGGACCGTCCCCCTGTGAGGGTCAGTGTGTGTGGGATCATCCCCCAGTGAGGGTCAGTGTCTGTGTGGCACTGCCCACAGTGAGGGTCAGTGTGTGTGTGGGACTGTCCCCCAGTGAGGGTCTGTGTGTGTGGGTCCATACCCCAGTGAGGGTCAGTGTTTGTGTGGGACTGTCCCTCAGTGATGGTCAGTGTGTGTGTGGAACCGTCCCACAGTGGGGGTCAGTGTGTGTGTGTGGGACCGTTTCCCCAGTGAGGGTCAGTGTGTTTGTGGGAGACCGTCCCCCAGTGAGGGTCATTGTGTGTGTGGGACTGTCATCCAGTGAGGATCAGTGTACCTGTTGGTCTGTCCCCCAGTGTGGGTCAGTGTGTGTGGGACCGTCCCACAGTGGGGGGTCAGTGTGTGTGTGGGACTGTCCAGTGAGGGTCAGTGTGCGTGTGGGACCGTACCGCAGTGAGGGTCATTGTGTGTGTGGGACCGTCCCCCAGTGAGGGACAGTCTGTGTGTGGGACTGTCCCCCAGAGAGGGTCTGTGTCTGTGTGGGATCATCCCCCAGTGAGGGTCAGTGTGTGTGTGGGACCGACCCCCAGTGAGGTTCAGTGTGTTTGGGACCATCCCCCAGTGAAGGTCAGTGTGTGTGTGGGACTGTCCCCCAGTGAGGGTCAGTGTGTGTGTGGGACCGTCCCCCAGTGAGGGTCAGTGTGTGTGGGACTGTCCGCCAGTGAGGGTCAGCGTGTGTGTGGGACCGTCCCCCAGTGAGGGTCAGTGTGTGTGGAACTGTCCCCCAGTGAGGGTCTGTGTGTGTGGGACTGTCCCCCAGTGAGGGTCAGTGTGTGTGGAACTGTCCCCCAGTGAGGGTCTGTCTGTATGGGACCGTCCCCCAGTGAGACTCAGTGTGCGTGTCTGGAAATGATCCCAGTGAAGGGCAGTGAAGGGCAATGTGTATGTGAGTGGGACCGTCCAACAGTGATGGTCAATGAGTGTGTGGGACCGTACAGCAGTGAGGGACATTGTGTGTGTGGGACCGTCCCCCAGTGAGGGTGAGTGTGTGTGTGCGTCTGTCCCCCAGTGGCGGTCAGTGTGTCTGTGAGACTGTCCGACATTGTGGGTCAGTGTGTGTGTGAGTGTGTGTGTGGGACTGTCCCTCAGTGAGTGTCAGTGTGTGTGTGGGACTGTCCAGTGAGGGTCAGTGTGCGTGTGGGACCGCACCGCAGTGAGGGTCATTGTGTCTGTGTGACCGTCCCATAGTAAGGGACAGTCTGTGTGTGGGACTGTCTCCCAGTGAGGATCAATGTGTGTGGGACCGACCCCCAGTGAGGTTCAGTGTGTTTGGGACCATCCCCCAGTGAAGGTCAGTGTGTGTGTGGGACTGTCCCCCAGTGAGGGTCAGTGTGTGTGTGGGACCGTCCCCCAGTGAGGGTCAGTGTGTGTGGGACTGTCCGCCAGTGAGGGTCAGCGTGTGTGTGGGACCATCCCCCAGTGAGGGTCCGTGTGTGTGGAACTGTCCCCCAGTGAGGGTCTGTGTGTGTGGGACCGTCCCCCAGTGAGGGTCAGTGAGTGTGGAACCGTCCCCCAGTGAGGGTCTGTGTGTGTGGGACTGTCCCCCAGTGAGGGTCTGTGTGTGTGGGACCGTCCCCCAGTGAGGGTCAGTGTGTGTGGAACTGTCCCCCAGTGAGGGTCTGTGTGTATGGGACCGTCCCCCAGTGAGGATCAGGGTGTGTGTGGGTCTGTCCCCCACTGAGGGTCAGAGTGTGTGTGGGACTGTCCCCCAGTGAGGGTCAGCGTGTGTGGGATCATACCCCAGTGAGGGTCAGTTTGTGTGTGGGACTGTCCCCCAGTGAGGGTCAGTGTGTGTGTGTGTGTGTGTGTGTGTGTGTGTGTGTGTGTGTGCGTGTGTGTGGGACCGTCCAACAGTGGGGGTCAGTGTGTGTGTGGGACCGTCCCGCAGTGAGGGTCAGTGTGTGTGTGGGACCGTCGCCCAGTGAGGGTCAGTGTGTGTGGGACTGTCCCCAGTGAGGGTCAGTGTGTGTGTGGGACCGTCGCCCAGTGAGGGTCAGTGTGTGTGGGACTGTCCCCAGTGAGGGTCAGCGTCTGTGTGGGACCATCCCCCAGTGAGGGTCTGTGTGTGTGGGACTGTCCCCCAGTGAGACTCAGTGTACGTGTGTGGAAATGATCCCAGTGAAGGGCAGTGAAGGGCAATGTGTGTGTGAGTGGGACCGTCCAACAGTGATGGTCAATGAGTGTGTGGGACCGTACAGCAGTGAGGGACATTGTGTGTGTGGGACTGTCCCCCACTGAGAATCAGTTTGTGCATGGGACTGTCCACCAGTGAGGGTCAGTGTGTGTGTGGGACCGTCCCCCTGTGAGGGTCAGTGTGTGTGGGATCATCCCCCAGTGAGGGTCAGTGTCTGTGTGGGACTGCCCACAGTGAGGGTCAGTGTGTGTGTGGGACTGTCCCCCAGTGAGGGTCTGTGTGTGTGGGTCCATCCCCCAGTGAGGGTCAGTGTTTGTGTGGGACTGTCCCTCAGTGACGGTCAGTGTGTGTGTGGAACCGTCCCACAGTGGGGGTCAGTGTGTGTGTGTGGGACTGTTTCCCCAGTGAGGGTCAGTGTGTGTGTGGGAGACCGTCCCCCAGTGAGGGTCATTGTGTGTGTGGGACTGTCATCCAGTGAGGATCAGTGAACCTGTTGGTCTGTCCCCCAGTGTGGGTCAGTGTGTGTGGGACCGTCCCACAGTGGGGGGTCAGTGTGTGTGTGGGACTGTCCAGTGAGGGTCAGTGTGCGTGTGGGACCGTACCGCAGTGAGGGTCATTGTGTGTGTGGGACCGTCCCCCAGTGAGGGACAGTCTGTGTGTGGGACTGTCCCCCAGAGAGGGTCTGTGTCTGTGTGGGATCATCCCCCAGTGAGGGTCAGTGTGTGTGTGGGACCGACCCCCAGTGAGGTTCAGTGTGTTTGGGACCATCCCCCAGTGAAGGTCAGTGTGTGTGTGGGACTGTCCCCCAGTGAGGGTCAGTGTGTGTGTGGGACCGTCCCCCAGTGAGGGTCAGTGTGTGTGGGACTGTCCGCCAGTGAGGGTCAGCGTGTGTGTGGGACCGTCCCCCAGTGAGGGTCAGTGTGTGTGGAACTGTCCCCCAGTGAGGGTCTGTGTGTGTGGGACTGTCCCCCAGTGAGGGTCAGTGTGTGTGGAACTGTCCCCCAGTGAGGGTCTGTGTGTGTGGGACCGTCCCCCAGTGAGGGTCAGTGAGTGTGGAACCGTCCCCCAGTGAGGGTCTGTGTGTGTGGGACTGTCCCCCAGTGAGGGTCTGTGTGTGTGGGACCGTCCCCCAGTGAGGGTCAGTGTGTGTGGAACTGTCCCCCAGTGAGACTCAGTGTGCGTGTCTGGAAATGATCCCAGTGAAGGGCAGTGAAGGGCAATGTGTATGTGAGTGGGACCGTCCAACAGTGATGGTCAATGAGTGTGTGGGACCGTACAGCAGTGAGGGACATTGTGTGTGTGGGACCGTCGCCCAGTGAGGGTGAGTGTGTGTGTGGGTCTGTCCCCCAGTGGCGGTCAGTGTGTCTGTGAGACTGTCCGACATTGTGGGTCAGTGTGTGTGTGAGTGTGTGTGTGGGACTGTCCCTCAGTGAGTGTCAGTGTGTGTGTGGGACTGTCCAGTGAGGGTCAGTGTGCGTGTGGGACCGTACCGCAGTGAGGGTCATTGTGTCTGTGTGACCGTCCCATAGTAAGGGACAGTCTGTGTGTGGGACTGTCTCCCAGTGAGGGTCAATGTGTGTGGGACCATCCCCCAGTGAGGGTCAGTGTGTGTGTGGGACCGACCCCCAGTGAGGTTCAGTGTGTTTGGGACCATCCCCCAGTGAAGGTCAGTGTGTGTGTGGGACTGTCCCCCAGTGAGGGTCAGTGTGTGTGTGGGACCGTCCCCCAGTGAGGGTCAGTGTGTGTGGGACTGTCCGCCAGTGAGGGTCAGCGTGTGTGTGGGACCGTCCCCCAGTGAGGGTCAGTGTGTGTGGAACTGTCCCCCAGTGAGGGTCTGTGTGTGTGGGACCGTTCCCCAGTGAGGGTCAGTGTGTGTGGAACTGTCCCCAAGTGAGGGTCTGTGTGTATGGGACCGTCCCCCAGAGAGACTCAGTGTGCGTGTCTGGAAATGATCCCAGTGAAGGGCAGTGAAGGGCAATGTGTATGTGAGTGGGACCGTCCAACAGTGATGGTCAATGAGTGTGTGGGACCGTACAGCAGTGAGGGACATTGTGTGTGTGGGACCGTCCCCCAGTGAGGGTGAGTGTGTGTGTGGGTCTGTCCCCCAGTGGCGGTCAGTCTGTCTGTGAGACTGTCCGACAGTGTGGGTCAGTGTGTGTGTGAGTGTGTGTGTGGGACTGTCCCTCAGTGAGTGTCAGTGTGTGTGTGTGGGACCGTTTCCCCAGTGAGGGTCAGTGTGTGTGTGGGAGACCGTCCCCCAGTGAGGATCATTGTGTGTGTGGGACTGTCATCCAGTGAGGATCAGTGTACGTGTGGGTCTGTCCCCCAGTGTGGGTCAGTGTGTGTGGGACCGTCCCACAGTGGGGGGTCAGTGTGTGTGTGGGACTGTCCAGTGAGGGTCAGTGTGCGTGTGGGACCGTACCGCAGTGAGGGTCATTGTGTGTGTGGGACCGTCCCCCAGTGAGGGACAGTCTGTGTGTGGGACTGTCCCCCAGAGAGGGTCTGTGTCTGTGTGGGACCATCCCCCAGTGAGGGTCAGTGTGTGTGTGGGACCGACCCCCAGTGAGGTTCAGTGTGTTTGGGACCATCCCCCAGTGAAGGTCAGTGTGTGTTTTAGACCGTCCACCAGTGAGGGTCAGTGTGTGTGGGACCGTCCCCCAGTGAGGGTCAATGTGTGTGTGGGACCATCCCCCAGTGAGGGTGAGTGTGTGTGTGGGTCTGTCCCCCAGTGGCGGTCAGTGTGTCTGTGAGACTGTCCGACAGTGTGGGTCAGTATGTGTGTGTGTGTGTGTGTGTGTGTGGGACCGTCCCATAGTGGGGGTCAGTGTGTGTGTGGGACCGTCCCCCAGCAAGGGACAATATTTGAGTGGGATCGTCCCCCAGTGAGGGTCAGTGTTTGTGTGGGACTGTCCCTCAGTGAGTGTCAGTGTGTGTGTGTGGGACCGTTTCCCCAGTGAGGGTCAGTGTGTGTGTGGGAGACCGTCCCCCAGTGAGGGTCATTGTGTGTGTGGGACTGTCATCCAGTGAGGATCAGTGTACGTGTGGGTCTGTCCCCCAGTGTGGGTCAGTGTGTGTGGGACCGTCCCACAGTGGGGGGTCAGTGTGTGTGTGGGACTGTCCAGTGAGGGTCAGTGTGCGTGTGGGACCGTACCGCAGTGAGGGTCATTGTGTGTGTGGGACCGTCCCCCAGTGAGGGACAGTCTGTGTGTGGGACTGTCCCCCAGAGAGGGTCTGTGTCTGTGTGGGACCAACCCCCAGTGAGGGTCAGTGTGTGTGTGGGACCGACCCCCAGTGAGGTTCAGTGTGTTTGGGACCATCCCCCAGTGAAGGTCAGTGTGTGTGTTGGACCGTCCCCCAGTGAGGGTCAGTGTGTGTGTGGGACCGTCCCCCAGTGAGGGTCAATGTGTGTGTGGGACTGTCCCCCAGAGAGGGTCTGTGTCTGTGTGGGACCATCCCCCAGTTAGGGTCAGTGTGTGTGTGGGACCGACCCCCAGTGAGGTTCAGTGTGTTTGGGACCATCCCCCAGTGAAGGTCAGTGTGTGTGTTAGACCGTCCCCCAGTGAGGGTCAGTGTGTGTGTGGGACCGTCCCGCAGTGAGGGTCATTGTGTGTGTGGGACCGTCCCCCAGTGAGGGACAGTCTGTGTGTGGGTCTGTCCCCCAGTGGCGGTCAGTGTGTCTGTGAGACTGTCCGACAGTGTGGGCCAGTGTG
The DNA here is from genome assembly GCF_030144855.1 of Hypanus sabinus. Lineage (NCBI taxonomy): Eukaryota > Metazoa > Chordata > Chondrichthyes > Myliobatiformes > Dasyatidae > Hypanus > Hypanus sabinus. The sequence goes on from NC_082709.1 coordinate 76,820,028, forward strand.
TGTGTGTGTGTGTGTGTGTGGGACCGTCCCATAGTGGGGGGTCAGTGTGTGAGTGGGACCGTCCCGCAGTGAGGGTCACTGCATGTGTGTGTGGGACCGTCCCCCAGCAAGGGACAGTATTTGAGTGGGATCGTCCCCCAGTGAGGGTCAGTGTTAGTGTGGGACTGTCCCTCAGTGAGGGTCAGTGTGTGTGTGTGGGACCGTTTCCCCAGTGAGGGTCAGTGTGTGTGTGGGACACCGGCCCCCAGTGAGGGTCATTGTGTGTGTGGGACTGTCATCCAGTGAGGATCAGTGTACGTGTGGGTCTGTCCCCTAGTGTGGGTCAGTGTGTGTGGGACCGTCCCACAGTGGGGGGTCAGTGTGTGTGTGGGACTGTCCAGTGAGGGTCAGTGTGCGTGTGTGACCGTACCGCAGTGAGGGTCATTGTGTGTGTGGGACCGTCCCCTAGTGAGGGACAGTCTGTGTGTGGGACTGTCCCCCAGAGAGGGTCTGTCTCTGTGTGGGACCATCCCCAGTGAGGTTCAGTGTGTGTGTGGGACCGACCCCCAGTGTGGTTCAGTGTGTTTGGGAGCATCCCCCAGTGAAGGTTAGTGTGTGTGTTTGGGACCGTCCCCCAGTGAGGGTCAGTGTGTGTGTGTGGGACCGTCCCACAGTGGGGGGTCAGTGTGTGTGTGGGACTGTCCAGTGAGGGTCAGTGTGCGTGTGGGACCGTACCGCAGTGAGGGTCATTGTGTCTGTGTGACCGTCCCATAGTAAGGGACAGTCTGTGTGTGGGACTGTCTCCCAGTGAGGGTCAATGTGTGTGGGACCATCCCCCATTGAGGGTCAGTGTGTGTGTGGGACCGACCCCCAGTGAGGTTCAGTGTGTTTGGGACCATCTCCCAGTGAAGGTCAGTGTGTGTGTGGGACTGTCCCCCAGTGAGTGTCAGTGTGTGTGTGGGACCGTCCCCCAGTGAGGGTCAGTGTGTGTGGGACTGTCCGCCAGTGAGGGTCAGCGTGTGTGTGGGACTGTCCCCCAGTGAGGGTCAGTGCGTGTGGAACTGTCCCCCAGTGAGGGTCTGTGTGTGTGGGACCGTCCCACTGTGAGGGTCTGTGTGTGTGGGACTGTTCCCCAGTGAGACTCAGTGTGCGTGTGTGGAAATGATCCCAGTGAAGGGCAGTGAAGGGCAATGTGTATGTGAGTGGGACCGTCCAACAGTGATGGTCAATGAGTGTGTGGGACCGTACAGCAGTGAGGGACATTGTGTGTGTGGGACTGTCCCCCAGTGAGGGTCTGTGTGTGTGGAACTGTCCACCAGTGAGGGTCAGTGTGTGTGGAACTGTCCCCCAGTGAGGGTCTGTGTGTGTGGGATCATCCCCCAGTGAGGGTCAGTGTGTGTGTGTGGGACCATCCCCCAGTGAGGGTCAGTGTCTGTGTGGGACTGCCCACAGTGAGGGTCAGTGTGTGTGTGGGACTGTCCCCCAGTGAGGGTCAGTGTGTGTGTGGGACTGTCCCCCAGTGAGGGTCTGTGTGTGTGCGTCCATCCCCCAGTGAGGGTCAGTGTTTGTGTGGGACTGTCCCTCAGTGGGGGTCAGTGTGTGTGTGTGGAACCGTCCCCCAGTGGGGGTCAGTGTGTGTGTGTGGGACCGTTTCCCCAGTGAGGGTCAGTGTAAGTGTCGGTCTGTCCCCTAGTATGGGTCTGTGTGTGTGGGACCGTCCCACAGTGGGGGGTCAGTGTGTGTGTGGGACTGTCCAGTGAGGGTCAGTGTGCGTGTGTGACCGTACTGCAGTGAGGATCATTGTGTGTGTGGGACCGTCCCCCAGTGAGGGACAGTCTGTGTGTGGGACTGTCCCCCAGAGAGGGTCTGTCTCTGTGTGGGACCATCCCCCAGTGAGGTTCAGTGTGTGTGTGGGACCGACCCCCAGTGTGGTTCAGTGTGTTTGGGACCATCCCCCAGTGAAGGTCAGTGTGTGTGTGGGACCGTCCCCCAATGAGTGTCAGTGTTTGTGTGGGACTGTCCCTCAGTGACGGTCAGTGTGTGTGTGGGACCGTACCGCAGTGACGGTCATTGTGTCTGTGTGACCGTCCCATAGTGAGGGACAGTCTGTGTGTGGGACCGACCCCCATTCAGGTTCAGTGTGTTTGGGACCATCCCCCAGTGAATGTCAGTGTGTGTGTGGGACCATCCCACGGTGAAGGTCAGTGTGTGTGTGGGACTGTCCCCCAGTGAGGGTCAGTGTGTGTGTGGGACCGTCCCCCAGTGAGGGTCAGTGTGTGTGGGACTGTCCGCCAGTGAGGGTCAGCGTGTGTGTGGGACCGTCCCCCAGTGAGGGTCAGTGTGTGTGGAACTGTCCCCCAGTGAGGGTCAGTGTGTGTGTGGGACCGTCCCCCAGTGAGGGTCAGTGTGTGTGGGACTGTCCCCCAGTGAGGGTCAGTGTGTGTGTGGGACCGTCCCCCAGTGATGGTCAGTGTGTGTGGGACTGTCCGCCAGTGAGGGTCAGCGTGTGTGTGGGACCGTCCCCCAGTGAGGGTCAGTGTGTGTGGAACTGTCCCCCAGTGAGGGTCAGTGTGTGTGTGGGACCGTCCCCCAGTGATGGTCAGTGTGTGTGGGACTGTCCGCCAGTGAGGGTCAGCGTGTGTGTGGGACCGTCCCCCAGTGAGGGTCAGTGTGTGTGGGACTGTCCCCCAGTGAGGGTCAGTGTGTGTGTGGGACCGTCCCCCAGTGAGGGTCAGTGTGTGTGGGACTGTCCGCCAGTGAGGGTCAGCGTGTGTGTGGGACCGTCCCCCAGTGAGGGTCAGTGTGTGTGGAACTGTCCCCCAGTGAGGGTCAGTGTGTGTGTGGGACCGTCCCCCAGTGAGGGTCAGTGTGTGTGGGACTGTCCGCCAGTGAGGGTCAGCGTGTGTGTGGGACCGTCCCCCAGTGAGGGTCAGTGTGTGTGGAACTGTCCCCTAGTGAGGGTCTGTGTGTGTGGGACCGTCCCACTGTGAGGCTCTGTGTGTGTGGGACTGTTCCCCAGTGAGACTCAGTGTGCGTGTGTGGAAATGATCCCAGTGAAGGGCAGTGAAGGGCAATGTGTATGTGAGTGGGACCGTCCAACAGTGATGGTCAATGAGTGTGTGGGACCGTACAGCAGTGAGGGACATTGTGTGTGTGGGACTGTCCCCCAGTGAGGGTCTGTGTGTGTGGAACTGTCCCCCAGTGAGGGTCAGTGTGTGTGGAACTGTCCCCCAGTGAGGGTCTGTGTGTGTGGGACCGTCCCCCAGTGAGGGTCAGTGTGTGTGGAACTGTCCCCCAGTGAGGGTCTGTGGGTGTGGGACCGTCCCACAGTGAGGGTCAGTGTGTGTGGGATCATCCCCCAGTGAGGGTCAGTGTGTGTGTGGGACCATCCCCCAGTGAGGGTCAGTGTCTGTGTGGGACTGCCCACAGTGAGGGTCAGTGTGTGTGTGGGACTGTCCCCCAGTGAGGGTCAGTGTGTGTGTGGGACTGTCCCCAGTGAGGGTCTGTGTGTGTGGGTCCATCCCCCAGTGAGGGTCAGTGTTTGTGTGGGACTGTCCCTCAGTGGGGGTCAGTGTGTGTGTGTGGAACCGTCCCCCAGTGGGGGTCAGTGTGTGTGTGGGACCGTTTCCCCAGTGAGGGTCAGAGTGTGTGTGGGACTGTCACCCAGTGAGGGTCAGTGTGTGTGGGGTCTGTCCCCCAGTGAGGGTCAGTGTGTGTGGGACCGTCCCACAGTGGGGGGTCAGTGTGTGTGTGGGACCGTATCGCAGTGACGGTCATTGTGTCTGTGTGACCGTCCCATAGTGAGGGACAGTCTGTGTGTGGGACCGACCCCCAGTGAGGTTCAGTGTGTTTGTGATCATCCCCCAGTGAAGGTCAGTGTGTGTGTGGGACCATCCCACGGTGAAGGTCAGTGTGTGTGTGGGACTGTCCCCCAGTGAGGGTCAGTGTGTGTGTGGGACCGTCCCCCAGTGTGGGTCAGTGTGTGTGGGACCGTCCCACAGTGGGGGGTCAGTGTGTGTGTCGGACTGTCCAGTGAGGGTCAGTGTGCGTGTGGGACCGTACCGCAGTGAAGGTCATTGTGTGTGTGGGACCGTCCCCCAGTGAGGGACAGTCTGTGTGTGGGACTGTCCCCCAGAGAGGGTCTGTGTCTGTGTGGGAACATCCCCCAGTGAGGGTCAGTGTGTGTGTGGGACCGACCCCCAGTGAGGGACAGTCTGTGTGTGGGACTGTCCCCCAGAGAGGGTCTGTGTCTGTGTGGGACCATCCCCCAGTGAGGGTCAGTGTGTGTGTGGGACCGACCCCCAGTGAGGTTCAGTGTGTTTGGGACCATCCCCCAGTGAAGGTCAGTGTGTGTGTTGGACCGTCCCCCAGTGAGGGTCAGTGTGTGTTTGGGACCGTCCCCCAGTGAGGGTCAATGTGTGTGTGGGACCGTCCCCCAGTGAGGGTGAGTGTGTCTGGGTCTGTCCCCCAGTGGCGGTCAGCGTGTCTGTGAGACTGTCTGACAGTGTGGGTCAGTGTGTGTTTGTGTGTGTGTGTGTGTGTGTGTGTGTGTGTGTGTGTGTGTGTGTGTGGGACCGTCCCATAGTGGGGGTCAGTGTCTGAGTGGGACTGTCCTGCAGTGAGGGTCACTGCATGTGTGTGTGGGACCGTCCCCCAGCAAGGGACAGTATTTGAGTGGGATCGTCCCCCAGTGAGGGTCAGTGTTTGTGTGGGACTGTCCCTCAGTGAGGGTCAGTGTGTGTGTGTGGGACCGTTTCTCCAGTGAGGGTCATTGTGTGTGTGGGAGACCATCCCCCAGTGAGGGTCATTGTGTGTGTGGGACTGTCATCCAGTGAGGATCAGTGTACGTGTGGGTCTGTCCCCCAGTGTGGGTCAGTGTGTGTGGGACCGTCCCACAGTGGGTGGTCAGTGTGTGTGTGAGACTGTCCAGTGAGGGTCAGTGTGCGTGTGGGACCGTAGCGCAGTGAGGGTCATTGTGTGTGTGGGACCGTCCCCCAGTGAGGGACAGTCTGTGTGTGGGACTGTCCCCCAGAGAGGGTCTGTGTCTGTGTGGGACGATCCCACAGTGAGCGTCAGTGTGTGTGTGGGACCGACCCCCAGTGAGGTTCAGTGTGTTTGGGACCATCCCCCAGTGAAGGTCAGTGTGTGTGTTAGACTGTCCCCCAGTGAGGGTGAGTGTGTGTGTGGGTCTGTCCCCCAGTGGCGGTCAGTGTGTCTGTGAGACTGTCCGACAGTGTGGGTCAGTGTGTGTTTGTGTGTGTGTGTGTGTGTGTGGGACCGTCCGATAGTGGGGGTCAGTGTGTGAGTGGGACCGTCCCGCAGTGAGGGTCACTGCATGTGTGTGTGGGACCGTCCCCCAGCAAGGGACAGTATTTGAGTGGGATCGTCCCCCAGTGAGGGTCAGTGTTTGTGTGGGACTGTCCCTCAGTGACGGTCAGTGTGTGTGTGGAACCGTCCCCCAGTGGGGGTCAGTGTGTGTGTGTGGGACCGTTTCCCCAGTGAGGGTCAGTGTGTGTGTGGGACACCGTCCCCCAGTGAGGGTCATTGTGTGTGTGGGACTGTCATCCAGTGAGGATCAGTGTAAGTGTCGGTCTGTCCCCTAGTGTGGGTCTGTGTGTGTGGGACCGTCCCACAGTGGGGGGTCAGTGTGTGTGTGGGACTGTCCAGTGAGGGTCAGTGTGCGTGTGTGACCGTACCGCAGTGAGGATCATTGTGTGTGTGGGACCGTCCCCCAGTGAGGGACAGTCTGTGTGTGGGAATGTCCCCCAGAGAGGGTCTGTCTCTGTGTGGGACCATCCCCCAGTGAGGTTCAGTGTGTGTGTGGGACCGACCCCCAGTGTGGTTCAGTGTGTTTGGGACCATCCCCCAGTGAAGGTCAGTGTGTGTGTGGGACCGTCCCCCAATGAGTGTCAGTGTTTGTGTGGGACTGTCCCTCAGTGACGGTCAGTGTGTGTGTGGGACCGTACCGCAGTGAGGGTCATTGTGTCTGTGTGACCGTCCCATAGTGAGGGACAGTCTGTGTGTGGGACCGACCCCCATTGAGGTTCAGTGTGTTTGGGACCATCCCCCAGTGAAGGTCAGTGTGTGTGTGGGACCATCCCACGGTGAAGGTCAGTGTGTGTGTGGGACTGTCCCCCAGTGAGGGTCAGTGTGTGTGTGGGACCGTCCCCCAGTGAGGGTCAGTGTGTGTGGGACTGTCCGCCAGTGAGGGTCAGCGTGTGTGTGGGACCGTCCCCCAGTGAGGGTCAGTGTGTGTGGAACTGTCCCCCAGTGAGGGTCAGTGTGTGTGTGGGACCGTCCCCCAGTGAGGGTCAGTGTGTGTGGGACTGTCCGCCAGTGAGGGTCAGCGTGTGTGTGGGACCGTCCCCCAGTGAGGGTCAGTGTGTGTGGAACTGTCCCCTAGTGAGGGTCAGTGTGTGTGGGTCTGTCCCAAGTAAGGGTCTGTGTGTGTGGGACTGTCCCCCAGTGAGACTCAGTGTGCGTGTGTGGAAATGATCCCAGTGAAGGGCAGTGAAGGGCAATGTGTATGTGAGTGGGACCGTCCAACAGTGGGGGTCAGTGTGTGAGTGGGACCGTACAGCAGTGAGGGTCACTGCATGTGTGTGTGGGACCGTCCCCCAGCAAGGGTCAGTATTTGAGTGGGATCGTCCCCCAGTGAGGGTCAGTGTGTATGTGGGACCGTCCCCCAGTGAGGGTCAGTGTGTGTGGGACTGTCCCCCAGTGAGGGTCAGTGTGTGTGTGGGACTGTCCCCCAGGGAGGGTCAGCGTGTGTGTGTGTATGTGTGTGTGTGTGTGTGTGGGACCGTCCCATAGTGGGGGTCAGTGTGTGAGTGGGATCGTCCCCCAGTGAGGGTCAGTGTGTGTGTGGGACTGTCCCCCAGAGAGGGTCTGTGTCTGTGTGGGACCATCCCCCAGTGAGGGTCAGTGTGTGTGTGGGACCGTCCCCCAGTGTGGTTCAGTGTGTTTGGGACCATCCCCCAGTGAAGGTCAGTGTATGTGTTGGACCTTCCCCCAGTGAGGGTCAACGTGTGTGTGGGACCGTCCCCCAGTGAGGGTCAGTGTGTGTGTTTGGGACCGTCCCCCAGTGAGGGTCAGTGTGTGTGTTTGGGACTGTCCCCCAGTGAGGGTCATTGTGTGTGTGGGACTGTCATCCAGTGAGGATCAGTGTAAGAGTCGGTCTGTCCCCTAGTGTGGGTCTGTGTGTGTGGGGCCGTCCCACAGTGGGGGGTCAGTGTGTGTGTGGGACTGTCCAGTGAGGGTCAGTGTGCGTGTGTGACCGTACCGCAGTGAGGATCATTGTGTATGTGGGACCGTCCCCCAGTGAGGGACAGTCTGTGTGTGGGACTGTCCCCCAGAGAGGGTCTGTCTCTGTGTGGGACCATCCCCCAGTGAGGTTCAGTGTGTGTGTGGGACCGACCCCCAGTGTGGTTCAGTGTGTTTGGGACCATCCCCCAGTGAAGGTCAGTGTGTGTGTGGGACCGTCCCCCAATGAGTGTCAGTGTTTGTGTGGGACTGTCCCTCAGTGACGGTCAGTGTGTGTGTGGGACCGTACCACAGTGAGGGTCATTGTGTCTGTGTGACCGTCCCATAGTGAGGGACAGTCTGTGTGTGGGACCGACCCCCATTGAGGTTCAGTGTGTTTGGGACCATCCCCCAGTGAAGGTCAGTGTGTGTGTGGGACCATCCCACGGTGAAGGTCAGTGTGTGTGTGGGACTGTCCCCCAGTGAGGGTCAGTGTGTGTGTGGGACCGTCCCCCAGTGAGGGTCAGTGTGTGTGGGACTGTCCGCCAGTGAGGGTCAGCGTGTGTGTGGGACCGTCCCCCAGTGAGGGTCAGTGTGTGTGGAACTGTCCCCCAGTGAGGGTCAGTGTGTGTGTGGGACCGTCCCCCAGTGAGGGTCAGTGTGTGTGGGACTGTCCGCCAGTGAGGGTCAGCGTGTGTGTGGGACCGTCCCCCAGTGAGGGTCAGTGTGTGTGGACCTGTCCCCTAGTGAGGGTCAGTGTGTGTGGGTCTGTCGCAAGTGAGGGTCTGTGTGTGTGGGACTGTCCCCCAGTGAGACTCAGTGTGCGTGTGTGGAAATGATCCCAGTGAAGGGCAGTGAAGGGCAATGTGTATGTGAGTGGGACCGTCCAACAGTGGGGGTCAGTGTGTGAGTGGGACCGTACAGCAGTGAGGGTCACTGCATGTGTGTGTGGGACCGTCCCCCAGCAAGGGTCAGTATTTGAGTGGGATCGTCCCCCAGTGAGGGTCAGTGTGTATGTGGGACCGTCCCCCAGTGAGGGTCAGTGTGTGTGGGACTGTCCCCCAGTGAGGGTCAGTGTGTGTGTGGGACTGTCCCCCAGGGAGGGTCAGCGTGTGTGTGTGTGTGTGTGTGTGTGTGTGTGGGACCGTCCCATAGTGGGGGTCAGTGTGTGAGTGGGATCGTCCCCCATTGAGGGTCAGTGTGTGTGTGGGACTGTCCCCCAGAGAGGGTCTGTGTCTGTGTGGGACCATCCCCCAGTGAGGGTCAGTGTGTGTGTGGGACCGTCCCCCAGTGTGGTTCAGTGTGTTTGGGACCATCCCCCAGTGAAGGTCAGTGTATGTGTTGGACCTTCCCCCAGTGAGGGACAACGTGTGTGTGGGACCGTCCCCCAGTGAGGGTCAGTGTGTGTGTTTGGGACCGTCCCCCAGTGAGGGTCAGTGTGTGTGTTTGGGACTGTCCCCCAGTGAGGGTCATTGTGTGTGTGGGACTGTCATCCAGTGAGGGTCAGTGTGTGTGGGGTCTGTCCCCCAGTGAGGGTCAGTGTGTGTGGGACCGTCCCACAGTGGGGGGTCAGTGTGTGTGTGGGACTGTCCAGTGAGGGTCAGTGTGCGTCTGGGACCGTACCGCAGTGAGGGTCATTGTGTGTGTGGGACCGTCCCATAGTAAGGGACAGTCTGTGTGTGGGACTGTCTCCCAGTGAGGGTCAATGTGTGTGGGACCATCCCCCAGTGAGGGTCAGTGTGTGTGTGGGACCGACCCCCAGTGAGGTTCAGAGTGTTTGGGACCATCCCCCAGTGAAGGTCAGTGTGTGTGTGGGACTGTCCCCCAGTGAGGGTCAGTGTGTGTGTGGGACCGTCCCCCAGTGAGGGTCAGTGTGTGTGGGACTGTCCGCCAGTGAGGGTCAGCGTGTGTGTGGGACCATCCCCCAGTGAGGGTCAGTGTGTGTGTGGGACCGACCCCCAGTGAGGTTCAGTGTGTTTGGGACCATCCCCCAGTGAGGGTCAGTGTGTGTGTGGGACTGTCCCCCAGTGAGGGTCAGTGTGCGTGTGGGACCGTCCCCCAGTGAGGGTCAGTGTGTGTGGGACTGTCCGCCAGTGAGGGTCAGCGTGTGTGTGGGACCGTCCCCCAGTGAGGGTCAGTGTGTGTGGAACTGTCCCCCAGTGAGGGTCTGTGTGTGTGGGACTGTCCCCCAGTGAGACTCAGTGTGCGTGTGTGGAAATGATCCCAGTGAAGGGCAGTGAAGGGCAATGTGTATGTGAGTGGGACCGTCCAACAGTGATGGTCAATGAGTGTGTGGGACCGTACAGCAGTGAGGGACATTGTGTGTGTGTGACCGTCCCCCAGTGAGGGTCTGTGTGTGTGGGACCGTCCCCCAGTGAGGGTCAGTTTGTGTGGGATCATCCCCCAGTGAGGGTCAATGATGGTGTGGGACCGTCCGCCACTGAGGGTCAGTGTGTGTGTGGGACTGTCCCCCAGTGAGGGTCAGTGTGTGTGTGGGACTGTCCCCCAGTGAGGGTCAGTTTCTGTGTGGGACTGTCCCCCAGTGAGGGACAGTGTGTGTGTGGGACTGTCCCCCAGTGCGGGTCATTGTGTGTGGGATCATACCCCAGTGAGGGTCAGTTTGTGTGTGGGACCGTCCCCCAATGAGTGTCAGTGTTTGTGTGGGACTGTCCCTCAGTGACGGTCAGTGTGTGTGTGGAACCGTCCCCCAGTGGGGGTCAGTGTGTGTTTGGGACCGTCCCCCAGTGAGGTTCAGTGTGTGTGGGGTCTGTCCCCCAGTGAGGGTCAGTGTGTGTGGGACCGTCCCACAGTGGGGGTCAGTGTGTGTTTGGGACCGTCCCCCAGTGAGGTTCAGTGTGTTTGGGACCATCCCCCAGTGAAGGTCAGTGTGTGTGTGGGACCATCCCACGGTGAAGGTCAGTGTGTGTGTGGGACTGTCCCCCAGTGTGGGTCAGTGTGTGTGTGGGACAGTCCCCCAGTGAGGGTCAGTGTGTGTGGGACTGTCCCCCAGTGAGGGTCAGTGTGTGTGGGACCGTCCCACAGTGGGGGGTCAATGTGTGTGTGGGACCGTACCGCAGTGAGGGACAGTCTGTGTGTGGGACTGCCCACCAGTGAGGTTCAGTGTGTTTGGGACCATCCCCCACTGAAGGTCAGTGTGTGTGTGGGACCATCCCACGGTGAAGGTCAGTGTGTGTGTGGGACTGTCCCCCAGTGAGGGTCAGTGTGTGTGCGGGACCGTCCCCCAGTGAGGGTCAGTGTGTGTGGGACTGTCCGCCAGTGAGGGTCAGCGTGTGTGTGGGACCGTCCCCCAGTGAGGGTCAGTGTGTGTGGAACTGTCCCCCAGTGAGGGTCTGTGTGTGTGGGACCGTCCCCCAGTGAGGGTCTGTGTGTGTGGGACTGTCCCCCAGTGAGACTCAGTGTGCGTGTGTGGAAATGATCCCAGTGAAGGGCAGTGAAGGGCAATGTGCATGTGAGTGGGACCGTCCAACAGTGATGGTCAATGAGTGTGTGGGACCGTACAGCAGTGAGGGACATTGTCTGTGTGGGACCGTCCCCCAGTGAGGGTTTGCGTGTGTGCGACCGTCCCCCAGTGAGGGTCAGAGTGTGTGGGATCATCCCCCAGTGAGGGTCAGTTTGTGTGTAGGTCCGTCCACCAGCAAGGGTCAGTATTTGAGTGGGACCGTCCCATAGTAAGGGACAGTCTGTGTGTGGGACTGTCTCCCAGTGAGGGTCAATGTGTGTGGGACCATCCCCCAGTGAGGGTCAGTGTGTGTGTGGGACCGACCCCCAGTGAGGTTCAGTGTGTTTGGGACCATCCCCCAGTGAAGGTCAGTGTGTGTGTGGGACTGTCCGCCAGTGAGGGTCAGCGTGTGTGTGGGACCATCCCCCAGTGAGGGTCAGTGTGTGTGTGGGACCGACCCCCAGTGAGGTTCAGTGTGTTTGGGACCGTCCCCCAGTGAAGGTCAGAGTGTGTGTGGGACTGTCCCTCAGTGAGGGTCAGTGTGTGTGGGACTGTCCGCCAGTGAGGGTCAGCGTGTGTGTGGGACCGTCCCCCAGTGAGGGTCAGTGTGTGTGGAACTGTCCCCCAGTGAGGGTCTGTGTGTGTGGGACTGTCCCCCAGTGAGACTCAGTGTGCGTGTGTGGAAATGATCCCAGTGAAGGGCAGTGAAGGGCAATGTGTATGTGAGTGGGACCGTCCAACAGTGATGGTCAATGAGTGTGTGGGACCGTACAGCAGTGAGGGACATTGTGTGTGTGGGACCGTCCCCCAGTGAGGGTCTGTGTGTGTGGGACCGTCCCCCAGTGAGGTTCAGTGTTGGTGTGGGACCGTCCGCCACTGAGGGTCAGTGTGTGTGTGGGACTGTCCCCCAGTGAGGGTCAGTGTGTGTGTGGGACTGTCCCCCAGTGAGGGTCAGTTTCTGTGTGGGACTGTCCCCCAGTGAGGGACAGTGTGTGTGTGGGACTGTCCCCCAGTGCGGGTCATTGTGTGTGGGATCATACCCCAGTGAGGGTCAGTTTGTCTGTGGGCCCGTCCCCCAATGAGTGTCAGTGTTTGTGTGGGACTGTCCCTCAGTGACGGTCAGTGTGTGTGTGGAACCGTCCCCCAGTGGGGGTCAGTGTGTGTTTGGGACCGTCCCCCAGTGAGGTTCAGTGTGTGTGGGGTCTGTCCCCCAGTGAGGGTCAGTGTGTGTGGGACCGTCCCACAGTGGGGGTCAGTGTGTGTTTGGGACCGTCCCCCAGTGAGGTTCAGTGTGTTTGGGACCATCCCCCAGTGAAGGTCAGTGTGTGTGTGGGACCATCCCACGGTGAAGGTCAGTGTGTGTGTGGGACTGTCCCCCAGTGAGGGTCAGTGTGTGTGTGGGACCGTCCCCCAGTGAGGGTCAGTGTGTGTGGGACTGTCCCCCAGTGAGGGTCAGTGTGTGTGGGACCGTCCCACAGTGGGGGGTCAGTGTGTGTGTGGGACCGTACAGCAGTGAGGGACAGTCTGTGTGTGGGACTGCCCACCATTGAGGTTCAGTGTGTTTGGGACCATCCCCCACTGAAGGTCAGTGTGTGTGTGGGACCATCCCACGGTGAAGGTCAGTGTCTGTGTGGGACTGTCCCCCAGTGAGGGTCAGTGTGTGTGTGGGACCGTCCCCCAGTGAGGGTCAGTGTGTGTGGGACTGTCCGCCAGTGAGGGTCAGCGTGTGTGTGGGACCGTCCCCCAGTGAGGGTCAGTGTGTGTGGACCTGTCCCCTAGTGAGGGTCAGTGTGTGTGGGTCTGTCGCAAGTGAGGGTCTGTGTGTGTGGGACTGTCCCCCAGTGAGACTCAGTGTGCGTGTGTGGAAATGATCCCAGTGAAGGGCAGTGAAGGGCAATGTGTATGTGAGTGGGACCGTCCAACAGTGGGGGTCAGTGTGTGAGTGGGACCGTACAGCAGTGAGGGTCACTGCATGTGTGTGTGGGACCGTCCCCCAGCAAGGGTCAGTATTTGAGTGGGATCGTCCCCCAGTGAGGGTCAGTGTGTATGTGGGACCGTCCCCCAGTGAGGGTCAGTGTGTGTGGGACTGTCCCCCAGTGAGGGTCAGTGTGTGTGTGGGACTGTCCCCCAGGGAGGGTCAGCGTGTGTGTGTGTGTGTGTGTGTGTGTGTGTGGGACCGTCCCATAGTGGGGGTCAGTGTGTGAGTGGGATCGTCCCCCATTGAGGGTCAGTGTGTGTGTGGGACTGTCCCCCAGAGAGGGTCTGTGTCTGTGTGGGACCATCCCCCAGTGAGGGTCAGTGTGTGTGTGGGACCGTCCCCCAGTGTGGTTCAGTGTGTTTGGGACCATCCCCCAGTGAAGGTCAGTGTATGTGTTGGACCTTCCCCCAGTGAGGGTCAACGTGTGTGTGGGACCGTCCCCCAGTGAGGGTCAGTGTGTGTGTTTGGGACCGTCCCCCAGTGAGGGTCAGTGTGTGTGTTTGGGACTGTCCCCCAGTGAGGGTCATTGTGTGTGTGGGACTGTCATCCAGTGAGGGTCAGTGTGTGTGGGGTCTGTCCCCCAGTGAGGGTCAGTGTGTGTGGGACCGTCCCACAGTGGGGGGTCAGTGTGTGTGTGGGACTGTCCAGTGAGGGTCAGTGTGCGTCTGGGACCGTACCGCAGTGAGGGTCATTGTGTGTGTGGGACCGTCCCATAGTAAGGGACAGTCTGTGTGTGGGACTGTCTCCCAGTGAGGGTCAATGTGTGTGGGACCATCCCCCAGTGAGGGTCAGTGTGTGTGTGGGACCGACCCCCAGTGAGGTTCAGTGTGTTTGGGACCATCCCCCAGTGAAGGTCAGTGTGTGTGTGGGACTGTCCCCCAGTGAGGGTCAGTGTGTGTGTGGGACCGTCCCCCAGTGAGGGTCAGTGTGTGTGGGACTGTCCGCCAGTGAGGGTCAGCGTGTGTGTGGGACCATCCCCCAGTGAGGGTCAGTGTGTGTGTGGGACCGACCCCCAGTGAGGTTCAGTGTGTTTGGGACCATCCCCCAGTGAGGGTCAGTGTGTGTGTGGGACTGTCCCCCAGTGAGGGTCAGTGTGCGTGTGGGACCGTCCCCCAGTGAGGGTCAGTGTGTGTGGGACTGTCCGCCAGTGAGGGTCAGCGTGTGTGTGGGACCGTCCCCCAGTGAGGGTCAGTGTGTGTGGAACTGTCCCCCAGTGAGGGTCTGTGTGTGTGGGACTGTCCCCCAGTGAGACTCAGTGTGCGTGTGTGGAAATGATCCCAGTGAAGGGCAGTGAAGGGCAATGTGTATGTGAGTGGGACCGTCCAACAGTGATGGTCAATGAGTGTGTGGGACCGTACAGCAGTGAGGGACATTGTGTGTGTGTGACCGTCCCCCAGTGAGGGTCTGTGTGTGTGGGACCGTCCCCCAGTGAGGGTCAGTTTGTGTGGGATCATCCCCCAGTGAGGGTCAATGATGGTGTGGGACCGTCCGCCACTGAGGGTCAGTGTGTGTGTGGGACTGTCCCCCAGTGAGGGTCAGTGTGTGTGTGGGACTGTCCCCCAGTGAGGGTCAGTTTCTGTGTGGGACTGTCCCCCAGTGAGGGACAGTGTGTGTGTGGGACTGTCCCCCAGTGCGGGTCATTGTGTGTGGGATCATACCCCAGTGAGGGTCAGTTTGTGTGTGGGACCGTCCCCCAATGAGTGTCAGTGTTTGTGTGGGACTGTCCCTCAGTGACGGTCAGTGTGTGTGTGGAACCGTCCCCCAGTGGGGGTCAGTGTGTGTTTGGGACCGTCCCCCAGTGAGGTTCAGTGTGTGTGGGGTCTGTCCCCCAGTGAGGGTCAGTGTGTGTGGGACCGTCCCACAGTGGGGGTCAGTGTGTGTTTGGGACCGTCCCCCAGTGAGGTTCAGTGTGTTTGGGACCATCCCCCAGTGAAGGTCAGTGTGTGTGTGGGACCATCCCACGGTGAAGGTCAGTGTGTGTGTGGGACTGTCCCCCAGTGTGGGTCAGTGTGTGTGTGGGACAGTCCCCCAGTGAGGGTCAGTGTGTGTGGGACTGTCCCCCAGTGAGGGTCAGTGTGTGTGGGACCGTCCCACAGTGGGGGGTCAATGTGTGTGTGGGACCGTACCGCAGTGAGGGACAGTCTGTGTGTGGGACTGCCCACCAGTGAGGTTCAGTGTGTTTGGGACCATCCCCCACTGAAGGTCAGTGTGTGTGTGGGACCATCCCACGGTGAAGGTCAGTGTGTGTGTGGGACTGTCCCCCAGTGAGGGTCAGTGTGTGTGCGGGACCGTCCCCCAGTGAGGGTCAGTGTGTGTGGGACTGTCCGCCAGTGAGGGTCAGCGTGTGTGTGGGACCGTCCCCCAGTGAGGGTCAGTGTGTGTGGAACTGTCCCCCAGTGAGGGTCTGTGTGTGTGGGACCGTCCCCCAGTGAGGGTCTGTGTGTGTGGGACTGTCCCCCAGTGAGACTCAGTGTGCGTGTGTGGAAATGTTCCCAGTGAAGGGCAGTGAAGGGCAATGTGCATGTGAGTGGGACCGTCCAACAGTGATGGTCAATGAGTGTGTGGGACCGTACAGCAGTGAGGGACATTGTCTGTGTGGGACCGTCCCCCAGTGAGGGTTTGTGTGTGTGCGACCGTCCCCCAGTGAGGGTCAGAGTGTGTGGGATCATCCCCCAGTGAGGGTCAGTTTGTGTGTAGGTCCGTCCACCAGCAAGGGTCAGTATTTGAGTGGGACCGTCCCATAGTAAGGGACAGTCTGTGTGTGGGACTGTCTCCCAGTGAGGGTCAATGTGTGTGGGACCATCCCCCAGTGAGGGTCAGTGTGTGTGTGGGACCGACCCCCAGTGAGGTTCAGTGTGTTTGGGACCATCCCCCAGTGAAGGTCAGTGTGTGTGTGGGACTGTCCGCCAGTGAGGGTCAGCGTGTGTGTGGGACCATCCCCCAGTGAGGGTCAGTGTGTGTGTGGGACCGACCCCCAGTGAGGTTCAGTGTGTTTGGGACCGTCCCCCAGTGAAGGTCAGAGTGTGTGTGGGACTGTCCCTCAGTGAGGGTCAGTGTGTGTGGGACTGTCCGCCAGTGAGGGTCAGCGTGTGTGTGGGACCGTCCCCCAGTGAGGGTCAGTGTGTGTGGAACTGTCCCCCAGTGAGGGTCTGTGTGTGTGGGACTGTCCCCCAGTGAGACTCAGTGTGCGTGTGTGGAAATGATCCCAGTGAAGGGCAGTGAAGGGCAATGTGTATGTGAGTGGGACCGTCCAACAGTGATGGTCAATGAGTGTGTGGGACCGTACAGCAGTGAGGGACATTGTGTGTGTGGGACCGTCCCCCAGTGAGGGTCTGTGTGTGTGGGACCGTCCCCCAGTGAGGTTCAGTGTTGGTGTGGGACCGTCCGCCACTGAGGGTCAGTGTGTGTGTGGGACTGTCCCCCAGTGAGGGTCAGTGTGTGTGTGGGACTGTCCCCCAGTGAGGGTCAGTTTCTGTGTGGGACTGTCCCCCAGTGAGGGACAGTGTGTGTGTGGGACTGTCCCCCAGTGCGGGTCATTGTGTGTGGGATCATACCCCAGTGAGGGTCAGTTTGTCTGTGGGCCCGTCCCCCAATGAGTGTCAGTGTTTGTGTGGGACTGTCCCTCAGTGACGGTCAGTGTGTGTGTGGAACCGTCCCCCAGTGGGGGTCAGTGTGTGTTTGGGACCGTCCCCCAGTGAGGTTCAGTGTGTGTGGGGTCTGTCCCCCAGTGAGGGTCAGTGTGTGTGGGACCGTCCCACAGTGGGGGTCAGTGTGTGTTTGGGACCGTCCCCCAGTGAGGTTCAGTGTGTTTGGGACCATCCCCCAGTGAAGGTCAGTGTGTGTGTGGGACCATCCCACGGTGAAGGTCAGTGTGTGTGTGGGACTGTCCCCCAGTGAGGGTCAGTGTGTGTGTGGGACCGTCCCCCAGTGAGGGTCAGTGTGTGTGGGACTGTCCCCCAGTGAGGGTCAGTGTGTGTGGGACCGTCCCACAGTGGGGGGTCAGTGTGTGTGTGGGACCGTACAGCAGTGAGGGACAGTCTGTGTGTGGGACTGCCCACCATTGAGGTTCAGTGTGTTTGGGACCATCCCCCACTGAAGGTCAGTGTGTGTGTGGGACCATCCCACGGTGAAGGTCAGTGTGTGTGTGGGACTGTCCCCCAGTGAGGGTCAGTGTGTGTGTGGGACCGTCCCCCAGTGAGGGTCAGTGTGTGTGGGACTGTCCGCCAGTGAGGGTCAGCGTGTGTGTGGGACCGTCCCCCAGTGAGGGTCAGTGTGTGTGGAACTGTCCCCCAGTGAGGGTCTGTGTGTGTGGGGCCGTCCCCCAGTGAGGGTCTGTGTGTGTGGGACTGTCCCCCAGTGAGACTCAGTGTGCGTGTGTGGAAATGATCCCAGTGAAGGGCAGTGAAGGGCAATGTGTATGTGAGTGGGACCGTCCAACAGTGATGGTCAATGAGTGTGTGGGACCGTACAGCAGTGAGGGACATTGTGTGTGTGGGACCGTCCCCCAGTGAGGGTCTGTGTGTGTGCGACCGTCCCCCAGTGAGGGTCAGTGTGTGTGGGATCATCCCCCAGTGAGGGTCAGTTTGTGTGTGGGACCGTCCGCCACTGAGGGTCAGTGTGTGTGGGATCATCCCCCAGTGAGGGTCAGTTTGTGTGTGGGACTGTCCCCCAGTGAGGGTCAGTGTGTGTGTGGGACTGTCCCCCAGTGCGGGTCATTGTGTGTGGGATCATACCCCAGTGAGGGTCAGTTTGTGTGTGGGACTGTCCCCCAGTGAGGGTCCGTGTGTGTGTGTGTGTGTGTGTGTGTGTGTGTGTGTGTGGGACCGTCCAACAGTGGGGGTCAGTGTGTGTGTGGGACCATCCCATAGTGGGGGTCAGTGTGTGAGTGGGACCGTCCCGCAGTGAGGGTCACTGCATGTGTGTGTGGGTCCGTCCCCCAGCAAGGGTCAGTATTTGAGTGGGATCGTCCCCCAGTGAGGGTCAGTGTGTGTGTGTGTGTGTGTGTGTGTGTGTGGGACCGTCCAACAGTGGGGGTCAGTGTGTGCGTGGGATCGTCCCGCAGTGAGGGTCACTGCATGTGTGTGGGACTGTCCCCCAGCAAGGGTCAGTATTTGAGTGGGATCGTCCCCCAGTGAGTGTCAGTTTGTGTGTGGGACTGTCCCCCAGTGAGGGTCAGTGTGTGTGTGTGTGTGTGTGTGTGTGTGGGACCGTCCAACAGTGGGGGTCAGTGAGTGAGTGGGACCATCCCACAGTGAGGGTCACTGCATGTGTGTGTGGGACTGTCCCCCAGCAAGGGTCAGCATTTGAGTGGGATCGTCCCCCAGTGAGGGTCAGTGTGTGTGTGGGACTGTCCCCCAGTGAGGGTCAGTGTGTGTGTGGGACAACGCCTAGTGAGGGTCAGCGTGTGTGTGGGACTGTCCCCCAGTGAGACTCAGTGTGCGTGTGTGGAAATGATCCCAGTGAAGGGCAGTGAAGGGCAATGTGTGTGAGAATGGGACCGTCCAACAGTGATGGTCAATGAGTGTGTGGGACTGTACAGCAGTGAGGGACATTGTGTGTGTGGGACCGTCCCCCAGTGAGGGTGAGTGTGTGTGGGACTGTCCCCCAGTGAGGGTCAGTGTGTGTGGGACCGTCCCCCAGTGAGGGTCAGTGTGTGTGGGACTGTCCCCCAGTGAGGGTCAGTGCGTGTGTGGGACCGTCGCCTAGTGAGGGTCAGTGTGTGTGTGGGACCGTTTCCCCAGTGAGTGTCAGTGTTTGTGTGGGACTGTCCCCCAGTGAGGGTCAGTGTGTGTGTGGAACCGACCCCAGAAGGGGTCTGTGTGTGTTTGGGACCGTCCCCCAGTGTGGGTCAGTGTGTGTGTGTGGGATCGTTTCCCCAGTGAGGGTCAGTGTGTGTGGGATCATCCCCAGTGAGGGTCAGTGTGAGTGTGGGACCGTCCGCCACTGAAGGTCAGTGTGTGTGTGGGACTGTCCCCCAGTGAGGGTCAGTGTGTGTGAGGGACTGTCCCCCACTGAAGGTCAGTGTGTGTGTGGGACTGTCCACCAGTGAGGGTCAGTGTGTGTGGGATCATCCCCCGTGAGGGTCAGTGTGAGTGTGGGACCGTCCGCCACTGAAGGTCAGTGGGTGTGTGGGACCGTCCCCCAGTGAAGGTCAGTGTGTGTGTTAGACTGTCCCCCAGTGAGGGTGAGTGTGTGTGTGGGTCTGTCCCCCAGTGGCGGTCAGTGTGTCTGCGAGACTGTCCGACAGTGTGGGTCAGTGTGTGTTTGTGTGTGTGTGTGTGTGTGTGGGACCGTCCGATATTGGGGGTCAGTGTGTGAGTGGGACCGTCCCGCAGTGAGGGTCACTGCATGTGTGTGTGGGACCGTCCCCCAGCAAGGGACAGTATTTGAGTGGGATCGTCCCCCAGTGAGGGTCAGTGTTTGTGTGGGACTGTCCCTCAGTGACGGTCAGTGTGTGTGTGGAACCGTCCCCCAGTGGGGGTCAGTGTGTGTGTGTGGGACCGTTTCCCCAGTGAGGGTCAGTGTGTGTGTGGGACACCGTCCCCCAGTGAGGGTCATTGTGTGTGTGGGACTGTCATCCAGTGAGGATCAGTGTAAGTGTCGGTCTGTCCCCTAGTGTGGGTCTGTGTGTGTGGGACCGTCCCACAGTGGGGGGTCAGTGTGTGTGTGGGACTGTCCAGTGAGGGTCAGTGTGCGTGTGTGACCGTACCGCAGTGAGGATCATTGTGTGTGTGGGACCGTCCCCCAGTGAGGGACAGTCTGTGTGTGGGAATGTCCCACAGTGGGGGTCAGTGTGTGTTTGGGACCGTCCCCCAGTGAGGTTCAGTGTGTTTGGGACCATCCCCCAGTGAAGGTCAGTGTGTGTGTGGGACCATCCCACGGTGAAGGTCAGTGTGTGTGTGGGACTGTCCCCCAGTGAGGGTCAGTGTGTGTGTGGGACCGTCCCCCAGTGAGGGTCAGTGTGTGTGGGACTGTCCCCCAGTGAGGGTCAGTGTGTGTGGGACCGTCCCACAGTGGGGGGTCAGTGTGTGTGTGGGACCGTACAGCAGTGAGGGACAGTCTGTGTGTGGGACTGCCCACCATTGAGGTTCAGTGTGTTTGGGACCATCCCCCACTGAAGGTCAGTGTGTGTGTGGGACCATCCCACGGTGAAGGTCAGTGTGTGTGTGGGACTGTCCCCCAGTGAGGGTCAGTGTGTGTGTGGGACCGTCCCCCAGTGAGGGTCAGTGTGTGTGGGACTGTCCGCCAGTGAGGGTCAGCGTGTGTGTGGGACCGTCCCCCAGTGAGGGTCAGTGTGTGTGGAACTGTCCCCCAGTGAGGGTCTGTGTGTGTGGGGCCGTCCCCCAGTGAGGGTCTGTGTGTGTGGGACTGTCCCCCAGTGAGACTCAGTGTGCGTGTGTGGAAATGTTCCCAGTGAAGGGCAGTGAAGGGCAATGTGTATGTGAGTGGGACCGTCCAACAGTGATGGTCAATGAGTGTGTGGGACCGTACAGCAGTGAGGGACATTGTGTGTGTGGGACCGTCCCCCAGTGAGGGTCTGTGTGTGTGCGACCGTCCCCCAGTGAGGGTCAGTGTGTGTGGGATCATCCCCCAGTGAGGGTCAGTTTGTGTGTGGGACCGTCCGCCACTGAGGGTCAGTGTGTGTGGGATCATCCCCCAGTGAGGGTCAGTTTGTGTGTGGGACTGTCCCCCAGTGAGGGTCAGTGTGTGTGTGGGACTGTCCCCCAGTGCGGGTCATTGTGTGTGGGATCATACCCCAGTGAGGGTCAGTTTGTGTGTGGGACTGTCCCCCAGTGAGGGTCCGTGTGTGTGTGTGTGTGTGTGTGTGTGTGTGTGTGTGTGTGGGACCGTCCAACAGTGGGGGTCAGTGTGTGTGTGGGACCATCCCATAGTGGGGGTCAGTGTGTGAGTGGGACCGTCCCGCAGTGAGGGTCACTGCATGTGTGTGTGGGTCCGTCCCCCAGCAAGGGTCAGTATTTGAGTGGGATCGTCCCCCAGTGAGGGTCAGTGTGTGTGTGTGTGTGTGTGTGTGTGTGTGGGACCGTCCAACAGTGGGGGTCAGTGTGTGCGTGGGAGCGTCCCGCAGTGAGGGTCACTGCAAGTGTGTGTGGGTCCGTCCCCCAGCAAGGGTCAGTATTTGAGTGGGATCGTCCCCCAGTGAGTGTCAGTTTGTGTGTGGGACTGTCCCCCAGTGAGGGTCAGTGTGTGTGTGTGTGTGTGTGTGTGTGTGTGTGTGTGTGTGTGTGTGTGTGTGTGTGTGTGTGTGTGGGACCGTCCAACAGTGGGGGTCAGTGAGTGAGTGGGACCATCCCACAGTGAGGGTCACTGCATGTGTGTGTGGGACTGTCCCCCAGCAAGGGTCAGCATTTGAGTGGGATCGTCCCCCAGTGAGGGTCAGTGTGTGTGTGGGACTGTCCCCCAGTGAGGGTCAGTGTGTGTGTGGGACAACGCCTAGTGAGGGTCAGCGTGTGTGTGGGACTGTCCCCCAGTGAGACTCAGTGTGCGTGTGTGGAAATGATCCCAGTGAAGGGCAGTGAAGGGCAATGTGTGTGAGAATGGGACCGTCCAACAGTGATGGTCAATGAGTGTGTGGGACTGTACAGCAGTGAGGGACATTGTGTGTGTGGGACCGTCCCCCAGTGAGGGTGAGTGTGTGTGGGACTGTCCCCCAGTGAGGGTCAGTGTGTGTGGGACCGTCCCCCAGTGAGGGTCAGTGTGTGTGGGACTGTCCCCCAGTGAGGGTCAGTGCGTGTGTGGGACCGTCGCCTAGTGAGGGTCAGTGTGTGTGTGGGACCGTTTCCCCAGTGAGTGTCAGTGTTTGTGTGGGACTGTCCCCCAGTGAGGGTCAGTGTGTGTGTGGAACCGACCCCAGAAGGGGTCTGTGTGTGTTTGGGACCGTCCCCCAGTGTGGGTCAGTGTGTGTGTGTGGGATCGTTTCCCCAGTGAGGGTCAGTGTGTGTGGGATCATCCCCAGTGAGGGTCAGTGTGAGTGTGGGACCGTCCGCCACTGAAGGTCAGTGTGTGTGTGGGACTGTCCCCCAGTGAGGGTCAGTGTGTGTGAGGGACTGTCCCCCACTGAAGGTCAGTGTGTGTGTGGGACTGTCCACCAGTGAGGGTCAGTGTGTGTGGGATCATCCCCCGTGAGGGTCAGTGTGAGTGTGGGACCGTCCGCCACTGAAGGTCAGTGGGTGTGTGGGACCGTCCCCCAGTGAAGGTCAGTGTGTGTGTTGGACCGTCCCCCAGTGAGGGTCAGTGTGTGTGTGGGACCGTCCCCCAGTGAAGGTCAGTGTGTGTGTTGGACCGTCCCCCAGTGAGGGTCAATGTGTGTGTGGGACCGTCCCCCAGTGAGGGTCAGTGTGTGTGTGGGTCTGTCCCCCAGTGGCGGTCAGTGTGTCTGTGAGACTGTCCGACAGTGTGGGTCAGTGTGTGTGTGTGTGGGACCGTCCCATAGTGCGGGTCAGTGTGTGGGTGGGACCGTCCCGCAGTGAGGGACAGTATTTGAGTGGGATCGTCCCCCAGTGAGGGTCAGTGTTTTTGTGGGACTGTCCCTCAGTGACGGTCAGTGTGTGTGTGGGACCGTTTCCCCAGTGAGGGTCAGTGTGTGTGTGGGAGACGGTCCCCCAGTGCGGGTCATTGTGTGTGTGGGACTGTCCAGTGAGGGTCAGTGTGCGTGTGGGACCGTACCGCAGTGAGGGTCATTGTGTGTGTGGGACCGTCCCCCAGTGAGGGACAGTCTGTGTGTGGGAATGTCCCCCAGAGAGGGTCTGTGTCTGTGTGGGACCATCCCCCAGTGAGGGTCAGTGTGTGTGTGGGACCGACCCCCAGTGTGGTTCAGTGTGTTTGGGACCATCCCGCAGTGAAGGTCAGTGTGTGTGTTGGACCGTCGCCCAGTGAGGGTCAGTGTGTGTGTGGGACCGTCCCCCAGTGAGGGTCAATGTGTGTGTGGGACCGTCCCCCAGTGAGGGTCAGTGTGTGTGTGGGTCTGTCCCCCAGTGTCGGTCAGTGTGTCTGTGAGACTGTCCGACAGTGTGGGTCAGTGTGTGTGGGGTCTGTCCCCCAGTGAGGGTCAGTGTGTGTGTGTGTGGGACCGTTTCCCCAGTGAAGGTCAGTGTGTGTGTTAGACTGTCCCCCAGTGAGGGTGAGTGTGTGTGTGGGTCTGTCCCCCAGTGGCGGTCAGTGTGTCTGTGAGACTGTCCGACAGTGTGGGTCAGTGTGTGTGTGTGTGTGTGTGTGTGTGTGTGTGTGGGACCGTCCCATAGTGGGGGTCAGTGTGTGAGTGGGACTGTCCCCCAGTGAGGGTCAGCGTGTGTGTGGGACCGTCCCCCAGTGAGGGTCAGTGTGTGTGTGGGACTGCCCCCAGTGAGGGTCAGTGTGTGTGTGGGACCGTCCCCCAGTGAGGGTCAGTGTGTGTGTTTGGGACCGTCCCCCAGTGAGGGTCAGTGTGTGTGTGTGTGGGACCGTTTCCCCAGTGAGGGTCAGTGTGTGTGTGGGAGACTGTCCCCCAGTGAGGGTCATTGTGTGTGTGGGACTGTCATCCAGTGAGGGTCAGTGTGTGTGGGGTCTGTCCCCCAGTGAGGGTCAGTGTGTGTGGGACTGTCACACAGTGGGGGGTCAGTGTGTGTGTGGGACTGTCCAGTGAGGGTCAGTGTGCGTGTGGGACCGTACCGCAGTGAGGGTCATTGTGTCTGTGTGACCGTCCCATAGTAAGGGACAGTCTGTGTGTGGGACTGTCTCCCAGTGAGGGACAATGTGTGTGGGACCATCCCCCAGTGAGGGTCAGTGTGTGTGGGACCCACCCCCAGTGAGGTTCAGTGTGTTTGGGACCATCCCCCAGTGAAGGTCAGTGTGTGTGTGGGACTGTCCCCCAGTGAGGGTCAGTGTGTGTGTGGGACCGTCCCCCAGTGAGGGTCAGTGTGTGTGGGACTGTCCGCCAGTGAGGGTCAGCGTGTGTGTGGGACCCTCCCCCAGTGAGGGTCAGTGTGTGTGGAACTGTCCCCCAGTGAGGGTCTGTGTGTGTGGGACCGTCCCCCAGTGAGGGTCAGTGTGTGTGGGATCATCCCTCAGTGAGGGTCAGTGTGTGTGTGGGACCGTCCGCCACTGAGGGTGAGTGTGTGTGTGGGACTGTCCCCCAGTGAGGGTCAGTTTGTGTGTGGGACTGTCCCCCAGTGAGGGACAGTGTGTGTGTGGGACTGTCCCCCAGTGCGGGTCATTGTGTGTGGGATCATACCCCAGTGAGGGTCAGTTTGTGTGTTGGACCGTCCCCCAATGAGTGTCAGTGTTTGTGTGGGACTGTCCCCCAGTGAGGGTCAGCGTGTGTGTGGGGCTGTCCCCCAGTGAGGGTCAGCGTGTGTGTGGGACCGTCCCCCAGTGAGGGTCAGTGTGTGTGTTTGGGACCGTCCCCCAGTGAGGGTCAGTGTGTGTGTGTGTGGGACCGTTTCCCCAGTGAGGGTCAGTGTGTGTGTGGCAGACTGTCCCCCAGTGAGGGTCATTGTGTGTGTGGGACTGTCATCCAGTGAGGGTCAGTGTGTGTGGGGTCTGTCCCCCAGTGAGGGTCAGTGTGTGTGGGACTGTCCCACAGTGGGGGGTCAGTGTGTGTGTGGGACTGTCCAGTGAGGGTCAGTGTGCGTGTGGGACCATAACGCAGTGAGGGTCATTGTGTCTGTGTGACCGTCCCATAGTAAGGGACAGTCTGTGTGTGGGACTGTCTCCCAGTGAGGGTCAATGTGTGTGGGACCGACCCCCAGTGAGGTTCAGTGTGTTTGGGACCATCCCCCAGTGAAGGTCAGTGTGTGTGTGGGACTGTCCCCCAGTGAGGGTCAGTGTGTGTGTGGGACCGTCCCCCAGTGAGGGTCAGTGTGTGTGTGGGACCGACCCCCAGTGTGGTTCAGTGTGTTTGGGACCATCCCGCAGTGAAGGTCAGTGTGTGTGTTGGACCGTCGCCCAGTGAGGGTCAGTGTGTGTGTGGGACCGTCCCCCAGTGAGGGTCAATGTGTGTGTGGGACCGTCCCCCAGTGAGGGTCAGTGTGTGTGTGGGTCTGTCCCCCAGTGGCGGTCAGTGTGTCTGTGAGACTGTCCGACAGTGTGGGTCAGTGTGTGTGTGTGTGTGTGTGTGTGTGTGTGTGTGTGTGTGTGTGTGTGTGTGTGTGTGTGTGACCGTCCCATAGTGGGGGTCAGTGTGTGAGTGGGACTGTCCCCCAGTGAGGGTCAGCGTGTGTGTGGGACCGTCCCCCAGTGTGGGTCAGTGTGTGTGTGGGACTGTCCCCCAGTGAGGGTCAGCGTGTGTGTGGGACCGTCCCCCAGTGAGGGTCAGTGTGTGTGTTTGGGACCGTCCCCCAGTGAGGGTCAGTGTGTGTGTGTGTGGGACCGTTTCCCCAGTGAGGGTCAGTGTGTGTGTGGGAGACTGTCCCCCAGTGAGGGTCATTGTGTGTGTGGGACTGTCATCCAGTGAGGGTCAGTGTGCGTGTGGGACCGTACCGCAGTGAGGGTCATTGTGTCTGTGTGACCGTCCCATAGTAAGGGACAGTCTGTGTGTGGGACTGTCTCCCAGTGAGGGTCAATGTGTGTGGGACCATCCCCCAGTGAGGGTCAGTGTGTGTGGGACCCACCCCCAGTGAGGTTCAGTGTGTTTCGGACCATCCCCCAGTGAAGGTCAGTGTGTGTGTGGGACTGTCCCCCAGTGAGGGTCAGAGTGTGTGTGGGACCGTCCCCCAGTGAGGGTCAGTGTGTGTGGGACTGTCCGCCAGTGAGGGTCAGCGTGTGTGTGGGACCCTCCCCCAGTGAGGGTCAGTGTGTGTGGAACTGTCCCCCAGTGAGGGTCTGTGTGTGTGGGACCGTCCCCCAGTGAGGGTCAGTGTGTGTGGGATCATCCCTCAGTGAGGGTCAGTGTGTGTGTGGGACCGTCCGCCACTGAGGGTGAGTGTGTGTGTGGGACTGTCCCCCAGTGAGGGTCAGTTTGTGTGTGGGACTGTCCCCCAGTGAGGGACAGTGTGTGTGTGGGACTGTCCCCCAGTGCGGGTCATTGTGTGTGGGATCATACCCCAGTGAGGGTCAGTTTGTGTGTGGGACCGTCCCCCAATGAGTGTCAGTGTTTGTGTGGGACTGTCCCTCAGTGACGGTCAGTGTGTGTGTGGAACCGTCCCCCAGTGGGGGTCAGTGTGTGTTTGGGACCGTCCCCCAGTGAGGGTCAGTGTGTGTGTGTGGGACCATTTCCCCAGTGAGGGTCAGTGTGTGTGTGGGACTGTCATCCAGTGAGTGTCAGTGTGTGTGGGGTCTGTCCCCCAGTGAGGGTCAGTGTCTGTGGGACCGTCCCACAGTGGGGGGTCAGTGTGTGTGTGGGACCGTACCGCAGTGAGGGTCATTGTGTCTGTGTGTCCGTCCCATAGTGAGGGACAGTCTGTGTGTGGGACCGACCCCCAGTGAGGTTCAGTGTGTTTGGGACCATCCCCCAGTGAAGGTCAGTGTGTGTGTGGGGCTGTCCCCCAGTGAGGGTCAGCGTGTGTGTGGGACCGTCCCCCAGTGAGGGTCAGTGTGTGTGTTTGGGACCGTCCCCCAGTGAGGGTCAGTGTGTGTGTGTGTGGGACCGTTTCCCCAGTGAGGGTCAGTGTGTGTGTGGGGTCTGTCCCCCAGTGAGGGTCAGTGTGTGTGGGACTGTCCCACAGTGGGGGGTCAGTGTGTGTGTGGGACTGTCCAGTGAGGGTCAGTGTGCGTGTGGGACCATAACGCAGTGAGGGTCATTGTGTCTGTGTGACCGTCCCATAGTAAGGGACAGTCTGTGTGTGGGACTGTCTCCCAGTGAGGGTCAATGTGTGTGGGACCGACCCCCAGTGAGGTTCAGTGTGTTTGGGACCATCCCCCAGTGAAGGTCAGTGTGTGTGTGGGACTGTCCCCCAGTGAGGGTCAGTGTGTGTGTGGGACCGTCCCCCAGTGAGGGTCAGTGTGTGTGGAACTGTCCCCCAGTGAGGGTCTGTGTGTGTGGGACCGTCCCCCAGTGAGGGTCAGTGTGTGTGGGATCATCCCTCAGTGAGGGTCAGTGTGTGTGTGGGACCGTCCGCCACTGAGGGTCAGTGTGTGTGTGGGACTGTCCCCCAGTGAGGGTCAGTTTGTGTGTGGGACTGTCCCCCACTGAAGGTCAGTGTGTGTGTGGGACTGTCCACCAGTGAGGTTCAGTGTGTGTGGGATCATCCCCAGTGAGGGTCAGTGTGAGTGTGGGACCGTCCGCCACTGAAGGTCAGTGTGTGTGTGGGACTGTCCCCCAGTGAGGGTCAGTGTGTGTGAGGGACTGTCCCCCACTGAAGGTCAGTGTGTGTGTGGGACTGTCCACCAGTGAGGGTCAGTGTGTGTGGGATCATCCCCCGTGAGGGTCAGTGTGAGTGTGGGACCGTCCGCCACTGAAGGTCAGTCGGTGTGTGGGACCGTCCCCCAGTGAAGGTCAGTGTGTGTGTTGGACCGTCCCCCAGTGAGGGTCAGTGTGTGTGTGGGACCGTCCCCCAGTGAAGGTCAGTGTGTGTGTTGGACCGTCCCCCAGTGAGGGTCAATGTGTGTGTGGGACCGTCCCCCAGTGAGGGTCAGTGTGTGTGTGGGTCTGTCCCCCAGTGGCGGTCAGTGTGTCTGTGAGACTGTCCGACAGTGTGGGTCAGTGTGTGTGTGTGTGGGACCGTCCCATAGTGCGGGTCAGTGTGTGGGTGGGACCGTCCCGCAGTGAGGGACAGTATTTGAGTGGGATCGTCCCCCAGTGAGGGTCAGTGTTTGTGTGGGACTGTCCCTCAGTGACGGTCAGTGTGTGTGTGGGACCGTTTCCCCAGTGAGGGTCAGTGTGTGTGTGGGAGACGGTCCCCCAGTGCGGGTCATTGTGTGTGTGGGACTGTCCAGTGAGGGTCAGTGTGCGTGTGGGACCGTACCGCAGTGAGGGTCATTGTGTGTGTGGGACCGTCCCCCAGTGAGGGACAGTCTGTGTGTGGGAATGTCCCCCAGAGAGGGTCTGTGTCTGTGTGGGACCATCCCCCAGTGAGGGTCAGTGTGTGTGTGGGACCGACCCCCAGTGTGGTTCAGTGTGTTTGGGACCATCCCGCAGTGAAGGTCAGTGTGTGTGTTGGACCGTCGCCCAGTGAGGGTCAGTGTGTGTGTGGGACCGTCCCCCAGTGAGGGTCAATGTGTGTGTGGGACCGTCCCCCAGTGAGGGTCAGTGTGTGTGTGGGTCTGTCCCCCAGTGTCGGTCAGTGTGTCTGTGAGACTGTCCGACAGTGTGGGTCAGTGTGTGTGGGGTCTGTCCCCCAGTGAGGGTCAGTGTGTGTGTGTGTGGGACCGTTTCCCCAGTGAAGGTCAGTGTGTGTGTTAGACTGTCCCCCAGTGAGGGTGAGTGTGTGTGTGGGTCTGTCCCCCAGTGGCGGTCAGTGTGTCTGTGAGACTGTCCGACAGTGTGGGTCAGTGTGTGTGTGTGTGTGTGTGTGTGTGTGTGTGTGGGACCGTCCCATAGTGGGGGTCAGTGTGTGAGTGGGACTGTCCCCCAGTGAGGGTCAGCGTGTGTGTGGGACCGTCCCCCAGTGAGGGTCAGTGTGTGTGTGGGACTGCCCCCAGTGAGGGTCAGTGTGTGTGTGGGACCGTCCCCCAGTGAGGGTCAGTGTGTGTGTTTGGGACCGTCCCCCAGTGAGGGTCAGTGTGTGTGTGTGTGGGACCGTTTCCCCAGTGAGGGTCAGTGTGTGTGTGGGAGACTGTCCCCCAGTGAGGGTCATTGTGTGTGTGGGACTGTCATCCAGTGAGGGTCAGTGTGTGTGGGGTCTGTCCCCCAGTGAGGGTCAGTGTGTGTGGGACTGTCACACAGTGGGGGGTCAGTGTGTGTGTGGGACTGTCCAGTGAGGGTCAGTGTGCGTGTGGGACCGTACCGCAGTGAGGGTCATTGTGTCTGTGTGACCGTCCCATAGTAAGGGACAGTCTGTGTGTGGGACTGTCTCCCAGTGAGGGACAATGTGTGTGGGACCATCCCCCAGTGAGGGTCAGTGTGTGTGGGACCCACCCCCAGTGAGGTTCAGTGTGTTTGGGACCATCCCCCAGTGAAGGTCAGTGTGTGTGTGGGACTGTCCCCCAGTGAGGGTCAGTGTGTGTGTGGGACCGTCCCCCAGTGAGGGTCAGTGTGTGTGGGACTGTCCGCCAGTGAGGGTCAGCGTGTGTGTGGGACCCTCCCCCAGTGAGGGTCAGTGTGTGTGGAACTGTCCCCCAGTGAGGGTCTGTGTGTGTGGGACCGTCCCCCAGTGAGGGTCAGTGTGTGTGGGATCATCCCTCAGTGAGGGTCAGTGTGTGTGTGGGACCGTCCGCCACTGAGGGTGAGTGTGTGTGTGGGACTGTCCCCCAGTGAGGGTCAGTTTGTGTGTGGGACTGTCCCCCAGTGAGGGACAGTGTGTGTGTGGGACTGTCCCCCAGTGCGGGTCATTGTGTGTGGGATCATACCCCAGTGAGGGTCAGTTTGTGTGTTGGACCGTCCCCCAATGAGTGTCAGTGTTTGTGTGGGACTGTCCCCCAGTGAGGGTCAGCGTGTGTGTGGGGCTGTCCCCCAGTGAGGGTCAGCGTGTGTGTGGGACCGTCCCCCAGTGAGGGTCAGTGTGTGTGTTTGGGACCGTCCCCCAGTGAGGGTCAGTGTGTGTGTGTGTGGGACCGTTTCCCCAGTGAGGGTCAGTGTGTGTGTGGCAGACTGTCCCCCAGTGAGGGTCATTGTGTGTGTGGGACTGTCATCCAGTGAGGGTCAGTGTGTGTGGGGTCTGTCCCCCAGTGAGGGTCAGTGTGTGTGGGACTGTCCCACAGTGGGGGGTCAGTGTGTGTGTGGGACTGTCCAGTGAGGGTCAGTGTGCGTGTGGGACCATAACGCAGTGAGGGTCATTGTGTCTGTGTGACCGTCCCATAGTAAGGGACAGTCTGTGTGTGGGACTGTCTCCCAGTGAGGGTCAATGTGTGTGGGACCGACCCCCAGTGAGGTTCAGTGTGTTTGGGACCATCCCCCAGTGAAGGTCAGTGTGTGTGTGGGACTGTCCCCCAGTGAGGGTCAGTGTGTGTGTGGGACCGTCCCCCAGTGAGGGTCAGTGTGTGTGTGGGACCGACCCCCAGTGTGGTTCAGTGTGTTTGGGACCATCCCGCAGTGAAGGTCAGTGTGTGTGTTGGACCGTCGCCCAGTGAGGGTCAGTGTGTGTGTGGGACCGTCCCCCAGTGAGGGTCAATGTGTGTGTGGGACCGTCCCCCAGTGAGGGTCAGTGTGTGTGTGGGTCTGTCCCCCAGTGGCGGTCAGTGTGTCTGTGAGACTGTCCGACAGTGTGGGTCAGTGTGTGTGTGTGTGTGTGTGTGTGTGTGTGTGTGTGTGTGTGTGTGTGTGTGTGTGTGTGGGACCGTCCCATAGTGGGGGTCAGTGTGTGAGTGGGACTGTCCCCCAGTGAGGGTCAGCGTGTGTGTGGGACCGTCCCCCAGTGTGGGTCAGTGTGTGTGTGGGACTGTCCCCCAGTGAGGGTCAGCGTGTGTGTGGGACCGTCCCCCAGTGAGGGTCAGTGTGTGTGTTTGGGACCGTCCCCCAGTGAGGGTCAGTGTGTGTGTGTGTGGGACCGTTTCCCCAGTGAGGGTCAGTGTGTGTGTGGGAGACTGTCCCCCAGTGAGGGTCATTGTGTGTGTGGGACTGTCATCCAGTGAGGGTCAGTGTGCGTGTGGGACCGTACCGCAGTGAGGGTCATTGTGTCTGTGTGACCGTCCCATAGTAAGGGACAGTCTGTGTGTGGGACTGTCTCCCAGTGAGGGTCAATGTGTGTGGGACCATCCCCCAGTGAGGGTCAGTGTGTGTGGGACCCACCCCCAGTGAGGTTCAGTGTGTTTCGGACCATCCCCCAGTGAAGGTCAGTGTGTGTGTGGGACTGTCCCCCAGTGAGGGTCAGAGTGTGTGTGGGACCGTCCCCCAGTGAGGGTCAGTGTGTGTGGGACTGTCCGCCAGTGAGGGTCAGCGTGTGTGTGGGACCCTCCCCCAGTGAGGGTCAGTGTGTGTGGAACTGTCCCCCAGTGAGGGTCTGTGTGTGTGGGACCGTCCCCCAGTGAGGGTCAGTGTGTGTGGGATCATCCCTCAGTGAGGGTCAGTGTGTGTGTGGGACCGTCCGCCACTGAGGGTGAGTGTGTGTGTGGGACTGTCCCCCAGTGAGGGTCAGTTTGTGTGTGGGACTGTCCCCCAGTGAGGGACAGTGTGTGTGTGGGACTGTCCCCCAGTGCGGGTCATTGTGTGTGGGATCATACCCCAGTGAGGGTCAGTTTGTGTGTGGGACCGTCCCCCAATGAGTGTCAGTGTTTGTGTGGGACTGTCCCTCAGTGACGGTCAGTGTGTGTGTGGAACCGTCCCCCAGTGGGGGTCAGTGTGTGTTTGGGACCGTCCCCCAGTGAGGGTCAGTGTGTGTGTGTGGGACCATTTCCCCAGTGAGGGTCAGTGTGTGTGTGGGACTGTCATCCAGTGAGTGTCAGTGTGTGTGGGGTCTGTCCCCCAGTGAGGGTCAGTGTCTGTGGGACCGTCCCACAGTGGGGGGTCAGTGTGTGTGTGGGACCGTACCGCAGTGAGGGTCATTGTGTCTGTGTGTCCGTCCCATAGTGAGGGACAGTCTGTGTGTGGGACCGACCCCCAGTGAGGTTCAGTGTGTTTGGGACCATCCCCCAGTGAAGGTCAGTGTGTGTGTGGGGCTGTCCCCCAGTGAGGGTCAGCGTGTGTGTGGGACCGTCCCCCAGTGAGGGTCAGTGTGTGTGTTTGGGACCGTCCCCCAGTGAGGGTCAGTGTGTGTGTGGGGTCTGTCCCCCAGTGAGGGTCAGTGTGTGTGGGACTGTCCCACAGTGGGGGGTCAGTGTGTGTGTGGGACTGTCCAGTGAGGGTCAGTGTGCGTGTGGGACCATAACGCAGTGAGGGTCATTGTGTCTGTGTGACCGTCCCATAGTAAGGGACAGTCTGTGTGTGGGACTGTCTCCCAGTGAGGGTCAATGTGTGTGGGACCGACCCCCAGTGAGGTTCAGTGTGTTTGGGACCATCCCCCAGTGAAGGTCAGTGTGTGTGTGGGACTGTCCCCCAGTGAGGGTCAGTGTGTGTGTGGGACCGTCCCCCAGTGAGGGTCAGTGTGTGTGGAACTGTCCCCCAGTGAGGGTCTGTGTGTGTGGGACCGTCCCCCAGTGAGGGTCAGTGTGTGTGGGATCATCCCTCAGTGAGGGTCAGTGTGTGTGTGGGACCGTCCGCCACTGAGGGTCAGTGTGTGTGTGGGACTGTCCCCCAGTGAGGGTCAGTTTGTGTGTGGGACTGTCCCCCAGTGAGGGACAGTGTGTGTGTGGGACTGTCCCCCAGTGCGGGTCATTGTGTGTGGGATCATACCCCAGTGAGGGTCAGTTTGTGTGTGGGACTGTCCCTCAGTGACGGTCAGTGTGTGTGTGGAACCATCCCACGGTGAAGGTCAGTGTGTGTGTGGGACTGTCCCCCAGTGAAGGTCAGTGTGTGTGTGGGACCGTCCCCCAGTGAGGGTCAGTGTGTGTGTGGGACCGTCCCCCAGTGAAGGTCAGTGTGTGTGTGGGACCATCCCACGGTGAAGGTCAGTGTGTGTGTGGGACTGTCCCCCAGTGAAGGTCAGTCTGTGTGTGGGACTGTCCCCCAGTGAGGGTCAGTGTGTGTGTGGGACCGTCCAACAGTGGGGGTCAGTGTGTGTGTGGGACCGTCCCGCAGTGAGGGTCACTGTGTGTGTGGGACTGTCATCCAGTGAGGGTCAGTGTGTGTGGGGTCTGTCCCCCAGTGAGGGTCAGTGTGTGTGGGACCGTCCCACAGTGGGGGGTCAGTGTGTGTGTGGGACCGTACCGCAGTGAGGGTCATTGTGTCTGTGTGTCCGTCCCATAGTGAGGGACAGTCTGTGTGTGGGACCGACCCCCAGTGAGGTTCAGTGTGTTTGGGACCATCCCCCAGTGAAGGTCAGTGTGTGTGTGGGGCTGTCCCCCAGTGAGGGTCAGTGTGTGTGTGTGGGACTGTCCCCCAGTGAGGGTCAGTGTGTGTGTGGGACCGTCCCCCAGTGAGGGTCAGTGTGTGTGGGACTGTCCGCCAGTGAGGGTCAGCGTGTGTTTGGGACCATCCCCCAGTGAAGGTCAGTGTGTGTGTGGGGCTGTCCCCCAGTGAGGGTCAGCGTGTGTGTGGGACCGTCCCCCAGTGAGGGTCAGTGTGTGTGTTTGGGACCGTCCCCCAGTGAGGGTCAGTGTGTGTGTGTGTGGGACCGTTTCCCCAGTGAGGGTCAGTGTGTGTGTGGGGTCTGTCCCCCAGTGAGGGTCAGTGTGTGTGGGACTGTCCCACAGTGGGGGGTCAGTGTGTGTGTGGGACTGTCCAGTGAGGGTCAGTGTGCGTGTGGGACCATAACGCAGTGAGGGTCATTGTGTCTGTGTGACCGTCCCATAGTAAGGGACAGTCTGTGTGTGGGACTGTCTCCCAGTGAGGGTCAATGTGTGTGGGACCGACCCCCAGTGAGGTTCAGTGTGTTTGGGACCATCCCCCAGTGAAGGTCAGTGTGTGTGTGGGACTGTCCCCCAGTGAGGGTCAGTGTGTGTGTGGGACCGTCCCCCAGTGAGGGTCAGTGTGTGTGGAACTGTCCCCCAGTGAGGGTCTGTGTGTGTGGGACCGTCCCCCAGTGAGGGTCAGTGTGTGTGGGATCATCCCTCAGTGAGGGTCAGTGTGTGTGTGGGACCGTCCGCCACTGAGGGTCAGTGTGTGTGTGGGACTGTCCCCCAGTGAGGGTCAGTTTGTGTGTGGGACTGTCCCCCACTGAAGGTCAGTGTGTGTGTGGGACTGTCCACCAGTGAGGGTCAGTGTGTGTGGGATCATCCCCAGTGAGGGTCAGTGTGAGTGTGGGACCGTCCGCCACTGAAGGTCAGTGTGTGTGTGGGACTGTCCCCCAGTGAGGGTCAGTGTGTGTGAGGGACTGTCCCCCACTGAAGGTCAGTGTGTGTGTGGGACTGTCCACCAGTGAGGGTCAGTGTGTGTGGGATCATCCCCCGTGAGGGTCAGTGTGAGTGTGGGACCGTCCGCCACTGAAGGTCAGTCGGTGTGTGGGACCGTCCCCCAGTGAAGGTCAGTGTGTGTGTTGGACCGTCCCCCAGTGAGGGTCAGTGTGTGTGTGGGACCGTCCCCCAGTGAAGGTCAGTGTGTGTGTTGGACCGTCCCCCAGTGAGGGTCAATGTGTGTGTGGGACCGTCCCCCAGTGAGGGTCAGTGTGTGTGTGGGTCTGTCCCCCAGTGGCGGTCAGTGTGTCTGTGAGACTGTCCGACAGTGTGGGTCAGTGTGTGTGTGTGTGGGACCGTCCCATAGTGCGGGTCAGTGTGTGGGTGGGACCGTCCCGCAGTGAGGGACAGTATTTGAGTGGGATCGTCCCCCAGTGAGGGTCAGTGTTTGTGTGGGACTGTCCCTCAGTGACGGTCAGTGTGTGTGTGGGACCGTTTCCCCAGTGAGGGTCAGTGTGTGTGTGGGAGACGGTCCCCCAGTGCGGGTCATTGTGTGTGTGGGACTGTCCAGTGAGGGTCAGTGTGCGTGTGGGACCGTACCGCAGTGAGGGTCATTGTGTGTGTGGGACCGTCCCCCAGTGAGGGACAGTCTGTGTGTGGGAATGTCCCCCAGAGAGGGTCTGTGTCTGTGTGGGACCATCCCCCAGTGAGGGTCAGTGTGTGTGTGGGACCGACCCCCAGTGTGGTTCAGTGTGTTTGGGACCATCCCGCAGTGAAGGTCAGTGTGTGTGTTGGACCGTCGCCCAGTGAGGGTCAGTGTGTGTGTGGGACCGTCCCCCAGTGAGGGTCAATGTGTGTGTGGGACCGTCCCCCAGTGAGGGTCAGTGTGTGTGTGGGTCTGTCCCCCAGTGTCGGTCAGTGTGTCTGTGAGACTGTCCGACAGTGTGGGTCAGTGTGTGTGGGGTCTGTCCCCCAGTGAGGGTCAGTGTGTGTGTGTGTGGGACCGTTTCCCCAGTGAAGGTCAGTGTGTGTGTTAGACTGTCCCCCAGTGAGGGTGAGTGTGTGTGTGGGTCTGTCCCCCAGTGGCGGTCAGTGTGTCTGTGAGACTGTCCGACAGTGTGGGTCAGTGTGTGTGTGTGTGTGTGTGTGTGTGTGTGTGTGGGACCGTCCCATAGTGGGGGTCAGTGTGTGAGTGGGACTGTCCCCCAGTGAGGGTCAGCGTGTGTGTGGGACCGTCCCCCAGTGAGGGTCAGTGTGTGTGTGGGACTGCCCCCAGTGAGGGTCAGTGTGTGTGTGGGACCGTCCCCCAGTGAGGGTCAGTGTGTGTGTTTGGGACCGTCCCCCAGTGAGGGTCAGTGTGTGTGTGTGTGGGACCGTTTCCCCAGTGAGGGTCAGTGTGTGTGTGGGAGACTGTCCCCCAGTGAGGGTCATTGTGTGTGTGGGACTGTCATCCAGTGAGGGTCAGTGTGTGTGGGGTCTGTCCCCCAGTGAGGGTCAGTGTGTGTGGGACTGTCACACAGTGGGGGGTCAGTGTGTGTGTGGGACTGTCCAGTGAGGGTCAGTGTGCGTGTGGGACCGTACCGCAGTGAGGGTCATTGTGTCTGTGTGACCGTCCCATAGTAAGGGACAGTCTGTGTGTGGGACTGTCTCCCAGTGAGGGACAATGTGTGTGGGACCATCCCCCAGTGAGGGTCAGTGTGTGTGGGACCCACCCCCAGTGAGGTTCAGTGTGTTTGGGACCATCCCCCAGTGAAGGTCAGTGTGTGTGTGGGACTGTCCCCCAGTGAGGGTCAGTGTGTGTGTGGGACCGTCCCCCAGTGAGGGTCAGTGTGTGTGGGACTGTCCGCCAGTGAGGGTCAGCGTGTGTGTGGGACCCTCCCCCAGTGAGGGTCAGTGTGTGTGGAACTGTCCCCCAGTGAGGGTCTGTGTGTGTGGGACCGTCCCCCAGTGAGGGTCAGTGTGTGTGGGATCATCCCTCAGTGAGGGTCAGTGTGTGTGTGGGACCGTCCGCCACTGAGGGTGAGTGTGTGTGTGGGACTGTCCCCCAGTGAGGGTCAGTTTGTGTGTGGGACTGTCCCCCAGTGAGGGACAGTGTGTGTGTGGGACTGTCCCCCAGTGCGGGTCATTGTGTGTGGGATCATACCCCAGTGAGGGTCAGTTTGTGTGTTGGACCGTCCCCCAATGAGTGTCAGTGTTTGTGTGGGACTGTCCCCCAGTGAGGGTCAGCGTGTGTGTGGGGCTGTCCCCCAGTGAGGGTCAGCGTGTGTGTGGGACCGTCCCCCAGTGAGGGTCAGTGTGTGTGTTTGGGACCGTCCCCCAGTGAGGGTCAGTGTGTGTGTGTGTGGGACCGTTTCCCCAGTGAGGGTCAGTGTGTGTGTGGCAGACTGTCCCCCAGTGAGGGTCATTGTGTGTGTGGGACTGTCATCCAGTGAGGGTCAGTGTGTGTGGGGTCTGTCCCCCAGTGAGGGTCAGTGTGTGTGGGACTGTCCCACAGTGGGGGGTCAGTGTGTGTGTGGGACTGTCCAGTGAGGGTCAGTGTGCGTGTGGGACCATAACGCAGTGAGGGTCATTGTGTCTGTGTGACCGTCCCATAGTAAGGGACAGTCTGTGTGTGGGACTGTCTCCCAGTGAGGGTCAATGTGTGTGGGACCGACCCCCAGTGAGGTTCAGTGTGTTTGGGACCATCCCCCAGTGAAGGTCAGTGTGTGTGTGGGACTGTCCCCCAGTGAGGGTCAGTGTGTGTGTGGGACCGTCCCCCAGTGAGGGTCAGTGTGTGTGTGGGACCGACCCCCAGTGTGGTTCAGTGTGTTTGGGACCATCCCGCAGTGAAGGTCAGTGTGTGTGTTGGACCGTCGCCCAGTGAGGGTCAGTGTGTGTGTGGGACCGTCCCCCAGTGAGGGTCAATGTGTGTGTGGGACCGTCCCCCAGTGAGGGTCAGTGTGTGTGTGGGTCTGTCCCCCAGTGGCGGTCAGTGTGTCTGTGAGACTGTCCGACAGTGTGGGTCAGTGTGTGTGTGTGTGTGTGTGTGTGTGTGTGTGTGTGTGTGTGTGTGTGTGTGTGTGTGTGGGACCGTCCCATAGTGGGGGTCAGTGTGTGAGTGGGACTGTCCCCCAGTGAGGGTCAGCGTGTGTGTGGGACCGTCCCCCAGTGTGGGTCAGTGTGTGTGTGGGACTGTCCCCCAGTGAGGGTCAGCGTGTGTGTGGGACCGTCCCCCAGTGAGGGTCAGTGTGTGTGTTTGGGACCGTCCCCCAGTGAGGGTCAGTGTGTGTGTGTGTGGGACCGTTTCCCCAGTGAGGGTCAGTGTGTGTGTGGGAGACTGTCCCCCAGTGAGGGTCATTGTGTGTGTGGGACTGTCATCCAGTGAGGGTCAGTGTGCGTGTGGGACCGTACCGCAGTGAGGGTCATTGTGTCTGTGTGACCGTCCCATAGTAAGGGACAGTCTGTGTGTGGGACTGTCTCCCAGTGAGGGTCAATGTGTGTGGGACCATCCCCCAGTGAGGGTCAGTGTGTGTGGGACCCACCCCCAGTGAGGTTCAGTGTGTTTCGGACCATCCCCCAGTGAAGGTCAGTGTGTGTGTGGGACTGTCCCCCAGTGAGGGTCAGAGTGTGTGTGGGACCGTCCCCCAGTGAGGGTCAGTGTGTGTGGGACTGTCCGCCAGTGAGGGTCAGCGTGTGTGTGGGACCCTCCCCCAGTGAGGGTCAGTGTGTGTGGAACTGTCCCCCAGTGAGGGTCTGTGTGTGTGGGACCGTCCCCCAGTGAGGGTCAGTGTGTGTGGGATCATCCCTCAGTGAGGGTCAGTGTGTGTGTGGGACCGTCCGCCACTGAGGGTGAGTGTGTGTGTGGGACTGTCCCCCAGTGAGGGTCAGTTTGTGTGTGGGACTGTCCCCCAGTGAGGGACAGTGTGTGTGTGGGACTGTCCCCCAGTGCGGGTCATTGTGTGTGGGATCATACCCCAGTGAGGGTCAGTTTGTGTGTGGGACCGTCCCCCAATGAGTGTCAGTGTTTGTGTGGGACTGTCCCTCAGTGACGGTCAGTGTGTGTGTGGAACCGTCCCCCAGTGGGGGTCAGTGTGTGTTTGGGACCGTCCCCCAGTGAGGGTCAGTGTGTGTGTGTGGGACCATTTCCCCAGTGAGGGTCAGTGTGTGTGTGGGACTGTCATCCAGTGAGTGTCAGTGTGTGTGGGGTCTGTCCCCCAGTGAGGGTCAGTGTCTGTGGGACCGTCCCACAGTGGGGGGTCAGTGTGTGTGTGGGACCGTACCGCAGTGAGGGTCATTGTGTCTGTGTGTCCGTCCCATAGTGAGGGACAGTCTGTGTGTGGGACCGACCCCCAGT
Source organism: Hypanus sabinus (assembly GCF_030144855.1). Taxonomy (NCBI): domain Eukaryota; kingdom Metazoa; phylum Chordata; class Chondrichthyes; order Myliobatiformes; family Dasyatidae; genus Hypanus; species Hypanus sabinus. The sequence goes on from NC_082709.1 coordinate 76,857,975, forward strand.
GAGGTTCAGTGTGTTTGGGACCATCCCCCAGTGAAGGTCAGTGTGTGTGTGGGGCTGTCCCCCAGTGAGGGTCAGCGTGTGTGTGGGACCGTCCCCCAGTGAGGGTCAGTGTGTGTGTTTGGGACCGTCCCCCAGTGAGGGTCAGTGTGTGTGTGTGTGGGACCGTTTCCCCAGTGAGGGTCAGTGTGTGTGTGGGGTCTGTCCCCCAGTGAGGGTCAGTGTGTGTGGGACTGTCCCACAGTGGGGGGTCAGTGTGTGTGTGGGACTGTCCAGTGAGGGTCAGTGTGCGTGTGGGACCATAACGCAGTGAGGGTCATTGTGTCTGTGTGACCGTCCCATAGTAAGGGACAGTCTGTGTGTGGGACTGTCTCCCAGTGAGGGTCAATGTGTGTGGGACCGACCCCCAGTGAGGTTCAGTGTGTTTGGGACCATCCCCCAGTGAAGGTCAGTGTGTGTGTGGGACTGTCCCCCAGTGAGGGTCAGTGTGTGTGTGGGACCGTCCCCCAGTGAGGGTCAGTGTGTGTGGAACTGTCCCCCAGTGAGGGTCTGTGTGTGTGGGACCGTCCCCCAGTGAGGGTCAGTGTGTGTGGGATCATCCCTCAGTGAGGGTCAGTGTGTGTGTGGGACCGTCCGCCACTGAGGGTCAGTGTGTGTGTGGGACTGTCCCCCAGTGAGGGTCAGTTTGTGTGTGGGACTGTCCCCCAGTGAGGGACAGTGTGTGTGTGGGACTGTCCCCCAGTGCGGGTCATTGTGTGTGGGATCATACCCCAGTGAGGGTCAGTTTGTGTGTGGGACTGTCCCTCAGTGACGGTCAGTGTGTGTGTGGAACCATCCCACGGTGAAGGTCAGTGTGTGTGTGGGACTGTCCCCCAGTGAAGGTCAGTGTGTGTGTGGGACCGTCCCCCAGTGAGGGTCAGTGTGTGTGTGGGACCGTCCCCCAGTGAAGGTCAGTGTGTGTGTGGGACCATCCCACGGTGAAGGTCAGTGTGTGTGTGGGACTGTCCCCCAGTGAAGGTCAGTCTGTGTGTGGGACTGTCCCCCAGTGAGGGTCAGTGTGTGTGTGGGACCGTCCAACAGTGGGGGTCAGTGTGTGTGTGGGACCGTCCCGCAGTGAGGGTCACTGTGTGTGTGGGACTGTCATCCAGTGAGGGTCAGTGTGTGTGGGGTCTGTCCCCCAGTGAGGGTCAGTGTGTGTGGGACCGTCCCACAGTGGGGGGTCAGTGTGTGTGTGGGACCGTACCGCAGTGAGGGTCATTGTGTCTGTGTGTCCGTCCCATAGTGAGGGACAGTCTGTGTGTGGGACCGACCCCCAGTGAGGTTCAGTGTGTTTGGGACCATCCCCCAGTGAAGGTCAGTGTGTGTGTGGGGCTGTCCCCCAGTGAGGGTCAGTGTGTGTGTGTGGGACTGTCCCCCAGTGAGGGTCAGTGTGTGTGTGGGACCGTCCCCCAGTGAGGGTCAGTGTGTGTGGGACTGTCCGCCAGTGAGGGTCAGCGTGTGTTTGGGACCCTCCCCCAGTGAGGGTCAGTGTGTGTGGAACTGTCCCCCAGTGAGGGTCTGTGTGTGTGGGACCGTCCCCCAGTGAGGGTCAGTGTGTGTGGGATCATCCCTCAGTGAGGGTCAGTGTGTGTGTGGGACCGTCCGCCACTGAGGGTCAGTGTGTGTGTGGGACTGTCCCCCAGTGAGGGTCAGTTTGTGTGTGGGACTGTCCCCCAGTGAGGGACAGTGTGTGTGTGGGACTGTCCCCCAGTGCGGGTCATTGTGTGTGGGATCATACCCCAGTGAGGGTCAGTTTGTGTGTGGGACCGTCCCCCAATGAGTGTCAGTGTTTGTGTGGGACTGTCCCTCAGTGACGGTCAGTGTGTGTGTGGAACCATCCCACGGTGAAGGTCAGTGTGTGTGTGGGACTGTCCCCCAGTGAAGGTCAGTGTGTGTGTGGGACCGTCCCCCAGTGAGGGTCAGTGTGTGTGTGGGACCGTCCCCCAGTGAGGGTCAGTGTGTGTGGGACTGTCCGCCAGTGAGGGTCAGCGTGTGTTTGGGACCCTCCCCCAGTGAGGGTCAGTGTGTGTGGAACTGTCCCCCAGTGAGGGTCACTGTGTTTGGGACCATCCCCCAGTGAAGGTCAGTGTGTGTGTGGGGCTGTCCCCCAGTGAGGGTCAGCGTGTGTGTGGGACCGTCCCCCAGTGAAGGTCAGTGTGTGTGTGGGACCATCCCACGGTGAAGGTCAGTGTGTGTGTGGGACTGTCCCCCAGTGAAGGTCAGTCTGTGTGTGGGACTGTCCCCCAGTGAGGGTCAGTGTGTGTGTGGGACCGTCCAACAGTGGGGGTCAGTGTGTGTGTGGGACCGTCCCGCAGTGAGGGTCACTGTGTGTGTGGGAATGTCATCCAGTGAGGGTCAGTGTGTGTGGGGTCCGTCCCCCAGTGAGGGTCAGTGTGTGTGGGACCGTCCCACAGTGGGGGGTCAGTGTGTGTGTGGGACCGTACCGCAGTGAGGGTCATTGTGTCTGTGTGTCCGTCCCATAGTGAGGGACAGTCTGTGTGTGGGACCGACCCCCAGTGAGGTTCAGTGTGTTTGGGACCATCCCCCAGTGAAGGTCAGTGTGTGTGTGGGGCTGTCCCCCAGTGAGGGTCAGTGTGTGTGTGGGACTGTCCCCCAGTGAGGGTCAGTGTGTGTGTGGGACCGTCCCCCAGTGAGGGTCAGTGTGTGTGGGACTGTCCGCCAGTGAGGGTCAGCGTGTGTTTGGGACCCTCCCCCAGTGAGGGTCAGTGTGTGTGGAACTGTCCCCCAGTGAGGGTCTGTGTGTGTGGGACTGTCCCCCAGTGAGGGTCAGTTTGTGTGTGGGATCATCCCTCAGTGAGGGTCAGTGTGTGTGTGGGACCGTCCGCCACTGAGGGTCAGTGTGTGTGTGGGACTGTCCCCCAGTGAGGGTCAGTTTGTGTGTGGGACTGTCCCCCAGTGAGGGACAGTGTGTGTGTGGGACTGTCCCCCAGTGCGGGTCATTGTGTGTGGGATCATACCCCAGTGAGGGTCAGTTTGTGTGTGGGACCGTCCCCCAATGAGTGTCAGTGTTTGTGTGGGACTGTCCCTCAGTGACGGTCAGTGTGTGTGTGGAACCGTCCCCCAGTGGGGGTCAGTGTGTGTTTGGGACCGCCCCCAGTGAGGGTCAGTGTGTGTGTGTGGGACCATTTCCACAGTGAGGGTCAGGGTGTGTGTGGGACTGTCATCCAGTGAGGGTCAGTGTGTGTGGGGTCTGTCCCCCAGTGAGGGTCAGTGTGTGTGGGACCGTCCCACAGTGGGGGGTCAGTGTGTGTGTGGGACCGTACCGCAGTGAGGGTCATTGTGTCTGTGTGTCCGTCCCATAGTGAGGGACAGTCTGTGTGTGGGACCGACCCCCAGTGAGGTTCAGTGTGTTTGGGACCATCCCCCAGTGAAGGTCAGTGTGTGTGTGGGACCATCCCACGGTGAAGGTCAGTGTGTGTGTGGGACTGTCCCCCAGTGAAGGTCACTGTGTGTGTGGGACCGTCCCCCAGTGAGGGTCAGTGTGTGTGTGGGACCGTCCCCCAGTGAAGGTCAGTGTGTGTGTGGGACCATCCCACGGTGAAGGTCAGTGTGTGTGTGGGACTGTCCCCCAGTGAAGGTCAGTGTGTGTGTGGGACTGTCCCCCAGTGAGGGTCAGTGTGTGTGTGGGACCGTCCAACAGTGGGGGTCAGTGTGTGTGTGGGACCGTCCCGCAGTGAGGGTCACTGCATGTGTGTGGGACTGTCCCCCAGCAAGGGTCAGTATTTGAGTGGGATCGTCCCCCAGTGAGGGTCAGTGTGTGTGTGGGACTGTCCCCCAGTGAAGGTCAGTGTGTGTGTGGGACCGTCCCCCAGTGAGGGTCAGTGTGTGTGTGGGACCGTCCCCCAGTGAAGGTCAGTGTGTGTGTGGGACCATCCCATGGTGAAGGTCAGTGTGTGTGTGGGACTGTCCCCCAGTGAAGGTCAGTGTGTGTGTGGGACTGACCCCCAGTGAGGGTCAGTGTGTGTGTGGGACCGTCGAACAGTGGGGGTCAGTGTGTGTGTGGGACCGTCCCCCAGTGAGGGTCAGTGTGTGTGTGGGACCGTCCCCCAGTGAAGGTCAGTGTGTGTGTGGGACCATCCCACGGTGAAGGTCAGTGTGTGTGTGGGACCGTCCCGCAGTGAGGGTCACTGCATGTGTGTGGGACTGTCCCCCAGCAAGGGTCAGTATTTGAGTGGGATCGTCCCCCAGTGAGGGTCAGTGTGTGTGTGGGACCGTCCCCCAGTTTGGGTCAGTGTGTGTGGGACTGTCCCCCAGTGAGGGTCAGTGCGTGTGTGGGACCGTCGCCTAGTGAGGATCAGTGTGTGTGGGACTGTCCCCCAATGAGACTCAGTGTGCGTGTGTGGAAATGATCCCAGTGAAGGGCAGTGAAGGGCAATGTGTGTGTGAGTGGGACCGTCCAACAGTGATGGTCAATGTGTGTGTGGGACTGTCCCCCAGTGAGGATCAGTCTGTGTGTGGGACTGACCCCCAATGAGGGTCAGTGTGTGTGTGGGACTATCCCCCAGTGAGGATCAGTGTTTGTGTGGGACTGTCCCCCAGTGAGGGTCAGTGTGTGTGTGTGGGACCGTTTCCCCAGTGAAGGTCAGTGTGTGTGTGGGACCATCCCCCAGTGAAGGTCAGTGTGTGTGTGGGACTGTCCCCCAGTGCGGGTCAGTGTGTGTGTGGGACCGACCCCCAGTGAGGGTCAGTGTGTGTGGGACCGTACCGCAGTGAGGGTCATTGTGTCTGTGTGTCCGTCCCATAGTGAGGGACAGTCTGTATGTGGGACCGACCCCCAGTGAGGTTCAGTGTGTTTGGGACCATCCCCCAGTGAAGGTCAGTGTGTGTGTGGGACCATCCCACGGTGAAGGTCAGTGTGTGTGTGGGACTGTCCCCCAGTGAAGGTCAGTGTGTGTGTGGGACCGTCCCCCAGTGAGGGTCAGTGTGTGTGTGGGACCGTCCCCCAGTGATGGTCAGTGTGTGTGTGGGACCATCCCACGGTGAAGGTCAGTGTGTGTGTGGGACTGTCCCCCAGTGAAGGTCAGTGTGTGTGTGGGACTGTCCCCCAGTGAGGGTCAGTGTGTGTGTGGGACCGTCCAACAGTGGGGGTCAGTGTGTGTGTGGGACCGTCCCGCAGTGAGGGTCACTGCATGTGTGTGGGACTGTCCCCCAGCAAGGGTCAGTATTTGAGTGGGATCGTCCCCCAGTGAGGGTCAGTGTGTGTGTGGGACCGTCCCCCAGTGAAGGTCAGTGTGTGTGTGGGACCGTCCCCCAGTGAGGGTCAGTGTGTGTGTGGGACCGTCCCCCAGTGAAGGTCAGTGTGTGTGTGGGACCATCCCACGGTGAAGGTCAGTGTGTGTGTGGGACTGTCCCCCAGTGAAGGTCAGTGTGTGTGTGGGACTGTCCCCCAGTGAGGGTCAGTGTGTGTGTGGGACCGTCCAACAGTGGGGGTCAGTGTGTGTGTGGGACCGTCCCCCAGTGAGGGTCAGTGTGTGTGTGGGACCGTCCCCCAGTGAAGGTCAGAGTGTGTGTGGGACCATCCCACGGTGAAGGTCAGTGTGTGTGTGGGACTGTCCCCCAGTGAAGGTCAGTGTGTGTGTGGGACTGTCCCCCAGTGAGGGTCAGTGTGTGTGTGGGACCGTCCCGCAGTGAGGGTCACTGTGTGTGTGGGAATGTCATCCAGTGAGGGTCAGTGTGTGTGGGGTCCGTCCCCCAGTGAGGGTCAGTGTGTGTGGGACCGTCCCACAGTGGGGGGTCAGTGTGTGTGTGGGACCGTACCGCAGTGAGGGTCATTGTGTCTGTGTGTCCGTCCCATAGTGAGGGACAGTCTGTGTGTGGGACCGACCCCCAGTGAGGTTCAGTGTGTTTGGGACCATCCCCCAGTGAAGGTCAGTGTGTGTGTGGGGCTGTCCCCCAGTGAGGGTCAGTGTGTGTGTGGGACTGTCCCCCAGTGAGGGTCAGTGTGTGTGTGGGACCGTCCCCCAGTGAGGGTCAGTGTGTGTGGGACTGTCCGCCAGTGAGGGTCAGCGTGTGTTTGGGACCCTCCCCCAGTGAGGGTCAGTGTGTGTGGAACTGTCCCCCAGTGAGGGTCTGTGTGTGTGGGACTGTCCCCCAGTGAGGGTCAGTTTGTGTGTGGGATCATCCCTCAGTGAGGGTCAGTGTGTGTGTGGGACCGTCCGCCACTGAGGGTCAGTGTGTGTGTGGGACTGTCCCCCAGTGAGGGTCAGTTTGTGTGTGGGACTGTCCCCCAGTGAGGGACAGTGTGTGTGTGGGACTGTCCCCCAGTGCGGGTCATTGTGTGTGGGATCATACCCCAGTGAGGGTCAGTTTGTGTGTGGGACCGTCCCCCAATGAGTGTCAGTGTTTGTGTGGGACTGTCCCTCAGTGACGGTCAGTGTGTGTGTGGAACCGTCCCCCAGTGGGGGTCAGTGTGTGTTTGGGACCGCCCCCAGTGAGGGTCAGTGTGTGTGTGTGGGACCATTTCCACAGTGAGGGTCAGGGTGTGTGTGGGACTGTCATCCAGTGAGGGTCAGTGTGTGTGGGGTCTGTCCCCCAGTGAGGGTCAGTGTGTGTGGGACCGTCCCACAGTGGGGGGTCAGTGTGTGTGTGGGACCGTACCGCAGTGAGGGTCATTGTGTCTGTGTGTCCGTCCCATAGTGAGGGACAGTCTGTGTGTGGGACCGACCCCCAGTGAGGTTCAGTGTGTTTGGGACCATCCCCCAGTGAAGGTCAGTGTGTGTGTGGGACCATCCCACGGTGAAGGTCAGTGTGTGTGTGGGACTGTCCCCCAGTGAAGGTCACTGTGTGTGTGGGACCGTCCCCCAGTGAGGGTCAGTGTGTGTGTGGGACCGTCCCCCAGTGAAGGTCAGTGTGTGTGTGGGACCATCCCACGGTGAAGGTCAGTGTGTGTGTGGGACTGTCCCCCAGTGAAGGTCAGTGTGTGTGTGGGACTGTCCCCCAGTGAGGGTCAGTGTGTGTGTGGGACCGTCCAACAGTGGGGGTCAGTGTGTGTGTGGGACCGTCCCGCAGTGAGGGTCACTGCATGTGTGTGGGACTGTCCCCCAGCAAGGGTCAGTATTTGAGTGGGATCGTCCCCCAGTGAGGGTCAGTGTGTGTGTGGGACTGTCCCCCAGTGAAGGTCAGTGTGTGTGTGGGACCGTCCCCCAGTGAGGGTCAGTGTGTGTGTGGGACCGTCCCCCAGTGAAGGTCAGTGTGTGTGTGGGACCATCCCATGGTGAAGGTCAGTGTGTGTGTGGGACTGTCCCCCAGTGAAGGTCAGTGTGTGTGTGGGACTGACCCCCAGTGAGGGTCAGTGTGTGTGTGGGACCGTCGAACAGTGGGGGTCAGTGTGTGTGTGGGACCGTCCCCCAGTGAGGGTCAGTGTGTGTGTGGGACCGTCCCCCAGTGAAGGTCAGTGTGTGTGTGGGACCATCCCACGGTGAAGGTCAGTGTGTGTGTGGGACCGTCCCGCAGTGAGGGTCACTGCATGTGTGTGGGACTGTCCCCCAGCAAGGGTCAGTATTTGAGTGGGATCGTCCCCCAGTGAGGGTCAGTGTGTGTGTGGGACCGTCCCCCAGTTTGGGTCAGTGTGTGTGGGACTGTCCCCCAGTGAGGGTCAGTGCGTGTGTGGGACCGTCGCCTAGTGAGGATCAGTGTGTGTGGGACTGTCCCCCAATGAGACTCAGTGTGCGTGTGTGGAAATGATCCCAGTGAAGGGCAGTGAAGGGCAATGTGTGTGTGAGTGGGACCGTCCAACAGTGATGGTCAATGTGTGTGTGGGACTGTCCCCCAGTGAGGATCAGTCTGTGTGTGGGACTGACCCCCAATGAGGGTCAGTGTGTGTGTGGGACTATCCCCCAGTGAGGATCAGTGTTTGTGTGGGACTGTCCCCCAGTGAGGGTCAGTGTGTGTGTGTGGGACCGTTTCCCCAGTGAAGGTCAGTGTGTGTGTGGGACCATCCCCCAGTGAAGGTCAGTGTGTGTGTGGGACTGTCCCCCAGTGCGGGTCAGTGTGTGTGTGGGACCGACCCCCAGTGAGGGTCAGTGTGTGTGGGACCGTACCGCAGTGAGGGTCATTGTGTCTGTGTGTCCGTCCCATAGTGAGGGACAGTCTGTATGTGGGACCGACCCCCAGTGAGGTTCAGTGTGTTTGGGACCATCCCCCAGTGAAGGTCAGTGTGTGTGTGGGACCATCCCACGGTGAAGGTCAGTGTGTGTGTGGGACTGTCCCCCAGTGAAGGTCAGTGTGTGTGTGGGACCGTCCCCCAGTGAGGGTCAGTGTGTGTGTGGGACCGTCCCCCAGTGATGGTCAGTGTGTGTGTGGGACCATCCCACGGTGAAGGTCAGTGTGTGTGTGGGACTGTCCCCCAGTGAAGGTCAGTGTGTGTGTGGGACTGTCCCCCAGTGAGGGTCAGTGTGTGTGTGGGACCGTCCAACAGTGGGGGTCAGTGTGTGTGTGGGACCGTCCCGCAGTGAGGGTCACTGCATGTGTGTGGGACTGTCCCCCAGCAAGGGTCAGTATTTGAGTGGGATCGTCCCCCAGTGAGGGTCAGTGTGTGTGTGGGACCGTCCCCCAGTGAAGGTCAGTGTGTGTGTGGGACCGTCCCCCAGTGAGGGTCAGTGTGTGTGTGGGACCGTCCCCCAGTGAAGGTCAGTGTGTGTGTGGGACCATCCCACGGTGAAGGTCAGTGTGTGTGTGGGACTGTCCCCCAGTGAAGGTCAGTGTGTGTGTGGGACTGTCCCCCAGTGAGGGTCAGTGTGTGTGTGGGACCGTCCAACAGTGGGGGTCAGTGTGTGTGTGGGACCGTCCCCCAGTGAGGGTCAGTGTGTGTGTGGGACCGTCCCCCAGTGAAGGTCAGAGTGTGTGTGGGACCATCCCACGGTGAAGGTCAGTGTGTGTGTGGGACTGTCCCCCAGTGAAGGTCAGTGTGTGTGTGGGACTGTCCCCCAGTGAGGGTCAGTGTGTGTGTGGGACCGTCCAACAGTGGGGGTCAGTGTGTGTGTGGGACCGTCCCGCAGTGAGGGTCACTGCATGTGTGTGGGACTGTCCCCCAGCAAGGGTCAGTATTTGAGTGGGATCGTCCCCCAGTGAGGGTCAGTGTGTGTGTGGGACCGTCCCCCAGTGAGGGTCAGTGTGTGTGGGACTGTCCCCCAGTGAGGGTCAGTGCGTGTGTGGGACCGTCGCCTAGTGAGGATCAGTGTGTGTGGGACTGTCCCCCAATGAGACTCAGTGTGCATGTGTGGAAATGATCCCAGTGAAGGGCAGTGAAGGGCAATGTGTGTGTGAGTGGGACCGTCCAACAGTGATGGTCAATGTGTGTGTGGGACTGTCCCCCAGTGAGGATCAGTCTGTGTGTGGGACTGACCCCCAATGAGGGTCAGTGTGTGTGTGGGACTATCCCCCAGTGAGGATCAGTGTTTGTGTGGGACTGTCCCCCAGTGAGGGTCAGTGTGTGTGTGTGGGACCGTTTCCCCAGTGAAGGTCAGTGTGTGTGTGGGACCATCCCCCAGTGAAGGTCAGTGTGTGTGTGGGACCGTCCCACGGTGAAGGTCAGTGTGTGTGTGGGACTGTCCCCCAGTGAAGGTCAGTGTGTGTGTGGGACTGTCCCCCAGTGAGGGTCAGTGTGTGTGTGGGACCGTCCAACAGTGGGGGTCAGTGTGTGTGTGGGACCGTCCCGCAGTGAGGGTCACTGCATGTGTGTGGGACTGTCCCCCAGCAAGGGTCAGTATTTGAGTGGGATCGTCCCCCAGTGAGGGTCAGTGTGTGTGTGGGACTGTCCCCCAGTGAAGGTCAGTGTGTGTGTGGGACCGTCCCCCAGTGAGGGTCAGTGTGTGTGTGGGACCGTCCCCCAGTGAAGGTCAGTGTGTGTGTGGGACCATCCCACGGTGAAGGTCAGTGTGTGTGTGGGACTGTCCCCCAGTGAAGGTCAGTGTGTGTGTGGGACTGTCCCCCAGTGAGGGTCAGTGTGTGTGTGGGACCGTCCAACAGTGGGGATCAGTGTGTGTGTGGGACCGTCCCGCAGTGAGGGTCACTGCATGTGTGTGGGACTGTCCCCCAGCAAGGGTCAGTATTTGAGTGGGATCGTCCCCCAGTGAGGGTCAGTGTGTGTGTGTGGGACCGTCCCCCAGTGGGGGTCAGTGTGTGTGGGACTGTCCCCCAGTGAGGGTCAGTGCGTGTGTGGGACCGTCGCCTAGTGAGGATCAGTGTGTGTGGGACTGTCCCCCAATGAGACTCAGTGTGCGTGTGTGGAAATGATCCCAGTGAAGGGCAGTGAAGGGCAATGTGTGTGTGAGTGGGACCGTCCAACAGTGATGGTCAATGTGTGTGTGGGACTGTCCCCCAGTGAGGATCAGTCTGTGTGTGGGACTGACCCCCAATGAGGGTCAGTGTGTGTGTGGGACTGTCCCCCAGTGAGGATCAGTGTTTGTGTGGGACTGTCCCCCAGTGAGGGTCAGTGTGTGTGTGTGGGACCGTTTCCCCAGTGAGTGTCAGTGTTTGTGTGGGACTGTCCCCCAGTGAGGGTCAGTGTGTGTGTGGAACCGTCCCCCAGAAGGGGTCTGTGTGTGTTTGGGACCGTCCCCCAGTGTGGGTCAGTGTGTGTGTGTGGGATCGTTTCCCCAGTGAGGGTCAGTGTGTGTGGGATCATCCCCCGTGAGGGTCAGTGTGAGTGTGGGACCGTCCGCCACTGAAGGTCAGTGTGTGTGTGGGACCGTGCCCCAGTGGGGGTGAGTGTGTGTGTGCGTGGGACCATCCCCCAGTGAGGGTCAGTGTGTGTGTGTGTGGGACCGTTCCCCAGTGGGGGTCAGTGTGTGTCTGTGGGACCGTTCCCCAGTGGGGGTCAGTGTGAGTGTGGGACCGTTGCCCAGTGGGGGTCAGTGTGTGAGTGTGGGACAGTGCCCCAGTGGGGTTCACGGTGTGTGTGTGTGGGACCGTCCCCCAGTGTCAGTGTGCATGTGGGACCGTGCCCCAGTGGGGGTCCGTGTGAGTGTGGGACCATCCCCCAGTGAGGGTCAGTGTGAGTGTGGGACCGTGCCCCAGTGGGGGTCAGTGTGTGTGTGTGTGGGACCGTGCCCCAGTGAGGGTCAGTGTGAGTGTGGTCCCGTGCCCCAGTGGGGGTCAGTGTGAGTGTGGGACCGTGCCCCAGTGGGGTTCACTGTGTGTGTGGGGGTCCGTGGCCCAGTGGGGGTCAGTGTGTGTGTGGGACCGTCCCCCAGTGGGGGTCAGAGTGCGTGTGGGACCGTTCCCCAGTGTGGGTCAGTGTGAGTGTGTGTGTCTGTCCCCCAGTGGGGGTCAGTGTGTGTGGGACCATTCCCCAGTGAGGGTCAGTGTGAGTGTGGGACTGTCCCCAGTGGGGGTCAGTGTGTGTGTGGGACCGTTCCCCAGTGGGGGTCAGTGTGAGTGTGTGGGACTGTCCCCCAGTGGGGGTCAGTGTGTGTGTAGGACTGTTCCCCAGTGGGGGTCAGTGTGAGTCTGGGACCGTGCCCCAGTGGGGGTCCGTGTGAGTGTGGGACCATCCCGCAGTGAGGGTCAGTGTGAGTGTGGGACCGTGCCCCAGTGGGGGTCAGTGTGTGTGGGACTGTGCCCCAGTGAGGGTCAGTGTGTGTGTGGGACTGTCCCCCAGTGGGGTTCAGTGTGAGTGTGGGACCGTGCCCCAGTGGGTGTCAGTGTGTGTGTGGGACCGTCCCCCGGTGTGGGTCAGTGTGTGTGTGTGTGTGTGTGGGACCGTCCCCCAGTGAGGGTCTGTGTGAGTGTGGGACCGTGCCCCAGGGGGGGTCAGTGTGTGAGTGTGGGACCGTGCTCCAGTGGGGTTCACTGTGTATGTGTGTGTGTGTGTGGGACCGTCCCCCAGTGAGGGTCAGTGTGTGTCTGTGGGACCGTTCCCCAGTGGGGGTCAGTGTGAGTGTGGGACCGTTGCCCAGTGGGGGTCAGTGTGTGAGTGTGGGACAGTGCCCCAGTGGGGTTCACGGTGTGTGTGTGTGGGACCGTCCCCCAGTGTCAGTGTGTCTGTGGGACCGTGCCCCAGTGGGGGTCAGTGTGTGTGTGTGTGGGACCGTGCCCCAGTGAGGGTCAGTGTGAGTGTGGGCCCGTGCCCCAGTGGGGGTCAGTGTGAGTGTGGGACCGTGCCCCAGTGGGGTTCACTGTGTGTGTGGGGGACCGTGGCCCAGTGGGGGTCAGTGTGTGTGTGGGACCGTGCCCCAGTGAGTGTCAGTGTGCATGTGGGACCGTTCCCCAGTGGGGGTCAGAGTGCGTGTGGGACCGTTCCCCAGTGTGGGTCAGTGTGAGTGTGTGTGTCTGTCCCCCAGTGGGGGTCAGTGTGTGTGGGACGGTTCCCCAGTGAGGGTCAGTGTGAGTGTGGGACCGTTCCCCAGTGGGGGTCAGTGTGAGTGTGTGGGACTGTCCCCCAGTGGGGGTCAGTGTGTGTGTAGGACTGTTCCCCAGTGGGGGTCAGTGTGAGTGTGGGACCGTTCCCTAGTGAGTGTCAGTGTGTGTGTTTGGGACTGTCCCCCAGTGAGCGTCAGTGTGTGTGTGTGGGACTGTTCCCCAGTGAGGGTCAGTGTGTGTGTGGGACCGTCCCCCAGTGAGGGTCAGTGTGTGTGTGGGTCCATTCCCCAGTGAGGGTCAGTGTGAGTGTGGGACCATCCCTCAGTGAGGGTCAGTGTGAGTGTGGGACCGTCTGCCGTTGACGCTCAGTGTGTGTGTTGATGCGGTGAGTCGGCAGAGTATCCGAGACTGTGGTGGTTCATATTTCCGCGGGTGTTGTTCTCATTTTCCTGTGTTTTCCCATGCTGTTTGATTGTGGCTTGCTTCTCCGTCTCGTCCCGTCCCCTGCAGCGAATTCCTGTCCGGCCTTTTTTGTCAGTACCGGCTGCAGGAGAGAAGCGAGCCAAGATCTCTCTCCAGTCTCTGACCGATGGCCGCATCGGGAGGGTGGGGCAGTGTGGGGACTGGAGCAACAATACTCACAGGGGTCTGGCTAACGCATCGGGAGTACTCAGCCAAACAGTGCAGAACATGTTACACTGTGGGGGTTGGTGCTGGGGGAGAGGTCCTTACTGAGGGTGTGTTTTAATGTGGGATGGGGACTGGGAGGGTATTGTAGTGTGGGAGGGGTAGGTCCTGAGGGAGTGTTATAATGTGGGTTACGATATTCGTCCTGCGACGTGGGAGGGGCATTTCTTGATGAGTACTCAGCAAGGCTGGTAACGTGGGAGGGTGTTAATGTGAGATTCCTAAACCATGGGAGAAGTGCTGCTGCTGAAGTCCTGTCTCGTGGGAGGGGACTGTGGGTGGTGCACGGCACTTTCCAGTGCTAATACCAAGGAGATGCTGCACTGTGTATGACGGGCCGAATGGCCGCTGTGATACTGTACTGTGTGACTAGGCATTGACTGTCACGACCAGAAGGAATGCTTGATCACACTAACCGGCTAACACGATGCCGGCGATCGGCAGGATAATCTCAGGTGGCTGCACGCTGGTTGTGTGTCCACAGAGGGTGCAGGGTGAGAGGAACGATTTCTCAGAGCTGAGATTGGGGCTGGCCGGATGATTCTTTCAGAGAGCCAGAACTAACTCGATGGGCCTCCCGGTCTGCTTGTGCACTGTGATTCTTTTGTCACAGACGTCTCTCTGAACAATCATTCCTCAGGGCAACGTGGACAGGAATGGGTTACACTTCTATTTTTGACCCAGACTGGAGAGTCGGAGACAGTTTCCGCACCAAGCCCACAGCTGCTCTCTTCCTCTGTTTACTGTTTACCTCTGCCATTCCGCACACAAATATACATGTGCACGTATACACACACACACACACACACACACACACACACACACACAATGTTGTTTACTGTTTACCTCTGCCATTCCGCACACAAATATACATGTGCACGTATACACACACACACACACACACACACACACACAATGTTGTTTACTGTTTACCTCTGCCATTCCGCACACAAATATACATGTGCACGTATACACACACACACACACACACACACACACACACACACACACAATGTTGTTTACTGTTTACCTCTGCCATTCCGCACACAAATATACATGTGCACGTATACACACACACACACACACACACACACACACACACACACACAATGTTGTTTACTGTTTACCTCTGCCATTCCGCACACAAATATACATGTGCACGTATACACACACACACACACAATGTTGTTTACTGTTTACCTCTGCCATTCCACACACAAATATACATGTGCACGTATACACACACACACACACACACACACACACACACACACACAATGCTGTTTACTGTTTACCTCTGCCATTCCGCGCGCGCACACACACACACACACTCTCACACACACACACACACTCCACACACACACACACACACACACACACACACACACACACACACACACACACACACACACACACACACAAACACACAAACAATGCCCACATGCCAGTCAGTCGGTCCATTCATTATAGTTCTGATGTGAAGCGCCTCCATTCTCTCAAGTTCACTTTGACCAATGGGACTGGTACATGCCTGGCCATGGTCAGAGAGTAGGATGTCGCCCAGTTGGATAAGCTACTCTTAAAAGCTGTCCTCTTAGTCCATTATTATTTGATATTGCTTTAGAACCTTTGGCAATTGCTATTAGAGAATCACCGAACATTTTTGGCATTACTCGTGGGATGGATAGACATAAGTTATCATTATACGCAGATGATTTATTATTATTTATTTCTGATCCTGAGAAATCCATTCCTGCAGTTATATCATTGTTAGCTCAATTTAGTAATTTTTCCAGGTATAAATTAAATCTTAATAAGAGTGAATTGTTTCCTTTAAATAGACAGGTTCCAATTTATGGAAATTTACCTCTTAAATTAGTTAATGACTCTTTTATATATTTAGGGATTAAAATTACAAAAAATTATAAGGAGTTATTTAAGGTTAATTTTTTATCTTTAATTGATCAGATTAAATGTTTGTTCACTAAATGGTCACCATTATCTTTGTCTCTGATAGGTCAGATTAATCTATTAAGATCATTATTTTACCCAAGTTTTTATATATATTTCAAGCGGTACCAATTTTTATTCCAAAATCTTTTTTTGCGAATGTTGATTCAAAAATTTCCTCATATATATGGCAGAATAAAAATCCTAGATTAGGTAAAAAAAAAGAAGGCAAGGAAGGAAGGTGGATTGGCATTGCCTAATTTTAGATTTTATTATTGGGCAGTTAATATCCGATATTTAATATGTTGGTTAAAGGATTGGGATTTATCTTTTAGCCCCCTTTGGGTGAACCTGTAAACTAAATCTGTACAAGGATTTTCATTGGGTTCTACTTTAGGGTCTTCCCTTCCCTTTGCTCTTTCTAAATTGCAGAAACATACTTTACGTATATGGTTTCAATTTTGGAAATGTTTTGGGTTGAATCAGTTTGTTTTAACTATTCCTATTGTATCCAATTTCTTTTTTTATCCTTCTATTATAGACCAAGCTTATTCAGCTTGGAAGACTAAAGGATTACTATGATTTTCCGATTTATTTTTAGATAATTGTTTTATGTCTTTTGAACAATTATCTAATAAATATAATTTGCCTAGATTTCATTTTTTTAGATATTTACAGATTAGGAATTTCTTAAATACTGTACTTCCTACCTTTCCAAATCTTGAGTCTTCGGGTATTTTGGAGAATTTGTTAGAACTAAATCGTTCTCAGAAAGGTGTAATATCAAAACTCTACAATATAATTATGAAAACACGTTCAGAGCCCTTTTGTAAGATTAAAAATGATTGGGAAAGAAAACTTAACCTTACTATCCCTATTGAGAATTGGGATAAAATTCTTCTATTAGTCAATTTATCATCTATATGTGCTAAACATTCATTAATACAGTTTAAAGTTGTGCATAGGGTTCATACGTCCAAGGATAAATTGGCTGGTTTTTATTCCTATATAAATCCTATTTGTGATAGATGTCATTCTGAGATAGCGTCTTTAACTCATATGTTTTGGTCATGTCCGCTTTTGAAAAAATATTGGAAAGACATTTTTGATATTATTTCCACGGTATTGAACATTGATTTACAACCTCATCCTTTTACTGCAATTTTTGGTTTACCAATGATGGACTCAATCCATTTATCTTCTTCTGCTTGTCGAATGATTGCATTTCTTACATTAATGGCGAGAAGATCTATTTTGTTGAATTGGAAAGAAATTAATCCCCCTACCGTACTTCATTGGCTTTCTCAAACTATGTTATGTCTAAATTTGGAGAAAATTAGAAGTGTTGTATTTGACCCTTCTATTAAATTTGAAAAGACATGGAGACCATTTATTCAATATTTTCATATGATGTAATGAGACCCAGTTCCAAACCTATTCGTTTTTCCAGTTTTGATTATACATATGTTGAGAGGATTGGAGTTGGCGACACTGATGATTTCGTATTTTTTTATAGATATAAACAGCCCATTTTTTAAAATTATTTTTTTCTCTTTTTTTTTCTTCTTTTTTTCTCTTTATTAGTTATTAGGTTGTTAGATTAGTTTTTCTAGCCTAAATTTTTTTCTTTTTCTCTGTTTTGTTTTTTTTTAAAATATATATTATGATATAACCTAGTTTTGCTTTGTTTATGTTATTTGTATCATTCGTGATTTGGGAAGTCTTAATTATATTGTAACTATTGCTTGTGTATCCTTTCATGTTCAGTATAAATTTGTAAGTTTGTAATCCCACTATCTATGTATTAATCTTATTATGTTGATATTATTATTATTATTAATAATAATAATAATAGTAAAAAGATTGAAAAAGAAAGGATAAGCTACTCTTCTTTCAGTACTCCCATGCCTGTAAACAACTCTGTGTACTTCTGGATAATTTAGATCACCTTGGAGAGATCTGTATTCACTTTGACACCAAAGAGTCTTTTTTCTGTTGATCAATGTTAAAAAAAAGCCAAATTAAATCCACCATGATTCAAAGTTGTGAAACAATAACAGATGAAAACTTCCCAGGAGACTTCTTGTATGCCAGTGATATGAAGCCCATTTCTGATTTTGATTCTGACACCTGCATGTAAGCATATAGACCTACATCTGTGCATATTAACAGACATAGTCGCAAACACCCCCACAAACAATGCACTTTCACGCTCACCTTTACTCAGGTGTACTTCTCCACTTTCTTCGAAGTTTGCAAAGATTCACGTCATCGAAAACCTTGACAAACTACTATAGATATGCGGTGGACAGTATACTAATTGGTTGCATTACAGCCTATTACGGAAGCACCAATGCCCTTGAATGGAAAAGCCTACAAAAATGGTGGATACAGCCCAGTCCATCACAGTGTAAATCCATCCCCATCATTGAGCACATCTACATGGAGTGCTGTCACAAGAAAGCAGCATCCATCATCAAGGACCCCCACCATTCAGGCCAAGTTCTCTTCTCACTGCTGCCTTCAGGAAGGAGGTACTGGAGCCTCGGGACTCACACCACCAGGTTCAGGAACAGTTACTACTCCTCAACCATCAGGGCCTTGAGCCACAGTGGATAATTTCACTCACTTCCACTTTGAACTGGTTACACAACCTCAGGTTAGTATAGCACTTCTCAAAAGTCTTAGGCACATATCTGTAGCTAGGGTGCCTAAGACTTTTGCACAGTACTGAACTGGTCAGCGTGGAGTGTAGAGTGAGAATGTAAATCTGTCATGAGCAAAGAATGTTAGGAATGGCGAGGATGGAACGCCAGAAGGAGGCCGGGGAGGGTGATGCAGACACCCCCAGTCCTGAGACAATTGGTTTATTCCCAATTGCAAACAATTGGTTTATGGATCATTACAGAGTGTCTCTCTGGTGCTTCCTGCTCCCTCCCTTCTCCCTTCCCCTTCCCCTTTCCCCAACCATGAATCCCCTCTCCCAATCTCAGTCCACGGTAGAGACCCATATCAGAATCTGGTTTGTCATCACTCATGTATGTCATGACATTTTCTTCTTCCACAGCAGCTGTACAGTGCAATCTATAAAATTACTGTGGTACTGTGCAAATGTCTGAGGCAACCCTAGCTGTATATCAACACCTACTACTGTATATGGTGACATATATACTTTACCTATAAATTTGCTTTTAACTTTACACACACACACATACAGACGTGCACAGAACTATGCACATAGACACAGGCAGACTTTCACGGGCAGGGAGTATAAAGTCTGCTTTGCTGTTGTGTTACAGCTGGGAGTTACATGAACCTTTCTCCTGTGAGCTGGAGTCAGAACTCACCAGGAATTTGGACCTTCTTGGGGAGGGAGTCAGCTGGGAGTTTAATGGCAGGTGGGCATTGTTTTCCAAAGTGGAGACCAGAGACTAGTGGCCATGGTGTGGCGCAGGGTTCACTGCCATTTGTCATTTACGTTAACCATTCCGATGAAAGTATAGGTAGCATGATTAGTAAATTTGCTGATGGCAGCAACTTTGGTGTTGTGCTAGACAGTGAAGAAGGTTCCAACATGACCCAGCACAACTGGGAAAGTGGGCAATGGGATAACAGATAGAATTTAACTCAGACAAGTAATGCATGTCGGAAAGTTATACACAGTCAACGAATCCTGGGAAGTGATGTAGGAGTATAGGTTTTCCAGGGATAGGAGAGAGTACAAGTTTAAGGTATGAGGAGAGAGATTTAAAAGGCTTCTGTGGGGCGGCATGGTTAGTACAATTGCTTTACAGTGCCAGCGATCACTGACTGGGCTTTGACTCCCATCACTATCTGTAAGGACCTTGTACGTCCTCCCCATAATCAAGTTGGATTCTTCCCAGATTCCAAAGACACATGGTTAGGGTCAGTGAGTCGCGGGCATGCTATGTTGGTGACACTTGCGGGCTGCCCCCAGCACCGCGTTGGCTGATGATGCGACACGACACATCTCACCATACGTTTTGATGTTCGTGTGACAAATAAAATCTCGCCTTCTTCTGGGAACTGCTTCACATGAAGGGTGGCGAACATATGAAATGAGAGCATAGTCGAGGCAGGTACATTTGTATAAGTACATACGGCGTGCTTGTCTTCATCAGGTGAGGCACTGAGTACAAGAGCTGGAACGTCACGTTACAGCTGCGTAAGACATTGGAACTTCACGTTACAGCTGCGTAGGACATTGGAACATCACGTTACAGCTGCGTAAGACATTGGAACTTCACGTTACAGCTGCGTAGGACATTGGAACATCACGTTACAGCTGCGTAAGATGTTGGAACGCCACGTTACAGCTGTGTAAGACGTTGGAACATCACGTTACAGCTGTGTAAGACGCTGGAACGTCACGTTACAGCTGCGTAAGACATTGGAACGCCACGTTACAGCTGCGTAAGACATTGGAACGCCACGTTACAGCTGTGTAGGACGTTGGAACGTCACGTTACAGCTGCGTAAGATGTTGGAACGCCACGTTACAGCTGCGTAAGACATTGGAACGCCACGTTACAGCTGTGTAGGACGTTGGAACGTCACGTTACAGCTGCGTAAGACATTGGAACGCCACGTTACAGCTGTGTAGGACGTTGGAACGTCACGTTACAGCTGCATAAGACGTTGGAACATCACGTTACAGCTGTGTAGGACGTTGGAACACCACGTTACAGCTGTGTAAGGCGTTGGAACGCCACGTTACAGCTGTGTAAGACGTTGGAACACCACATTACAGCTGTGTAGGACGTTGGAACGCCACGTTACAGCTGTGTAAGGCGTTGGAACTTCACGTTACAGTTGCGTAAGACGTTGGAACATCACGTTACAGCTGTGTAGGACGTTGGAACACCACGTTACAGCTGTGTAAGGCGTTGGAACGCCACGTTACAGCTGTGTAAGACGTTGGAACACCACATTACAGCTGTGTAGGACGTTGGAACGTCACGTTACAGCTGTGTAAGACGTTGGAACAACGCAAGACGTTGGCACTTGGAGTATTTTGTGCAGTTCTGGTTACCTAGTTATAGAAAGGATGTGATTATGTTGGAAAAGGTGAGGAAAAGATTCACAAGGATATTAGCAGGAGTGGAAGACTTGAGTTATAAGGTGATACTGGATAGGCTGGGTCAGTTTTTGCCTGGAGAGTAGGAGGTTGAGGAGTGACCTTATAGAGGTTTATAACATCCTGAGGCGCATAGATAAGGTGATTGGTCAACGTCTCTTTCCCAGGATAGTAGAGTTTAAAACTAGAGGTGAGAGGGGAGAGATTGAAAGTGAGTCTGAGGGGCGCGTGTTTCACGCAGAGAGTGGTGTGTAGGTGGAACAGCTGCCAGAGGATGTTTACAGTAGTTACAAGGTACTTGGACAGGTTCATGGATAGGAAATGTTCAGAGGGATATGGACCAAATGGATCTAGCTCAGGAGGGCACTGAGGTTAGCATGATTGGGTTGGGCTGAAGGGTCTGTTCCTATGCTGCGTCCCTCTGTCAGTAAGGTTAGCTGATGAGGCCAGTGTTCTGTTTTCTGAGAGAAGTTGGGGGGGGTGGGGTTGTAATAATCTCCACAGTGGTTGCAGGATTGGTGTTAATAGACAGCCTAAATTCTACTCAAAGTTGGAATGGAGAAGAAAAAGCTGACTTCAGTAGTGTCCATCTGTCCTAACCAGGTGGGACGGCCGAACACAAGACTTCACGGCCATGCCTGAAGGCCAAGGTCTAACAGAAAACCAGTGAGCTAAAGAACACAAGAGAGCCAGTATCGGAGAGAGAGCCTCAATGGGTATGGAGAGGATGTTTCCTTTAGTGGGGAGTGTAGGACCAGAGGGCACAGCCTCTGAATAGAGGAACATCCCTTTGGGAACAGAGACAATGAGGAATCTCTTTAGCCAGCAGGTAGTGAATCTGTGGAATTCATTGCCACGGAGGCCAATCATGGGGTATATTTAAAGCGGAGGTTGATAGGTTCTTGATTAGTAAGGGTGTCAAAGTTTATGGGGAGAAGGCAGGAGAATGTGGTTGAGAGGGATAATAAATCAGCCATGATGGAATGGCAGAGTGGACTCGATGGGGCAAATGGCTGAATTCTGCTCCTACGTCAATGCTCTTATGGCATGTTTAAATTGATCAGGGTTCTCCAGACACCAGTGTCCAAGCCCCTGAGAGCCAGGAACAGGGACAAACTTATCAGTCAGCAACCATTGGAAGAACATTTCAAAGAATTCCTCAACTGCCATTCTGCCCTAACATGAGTGCCCTCAACTTCATCTCACAGAAAACTACCTGATCCAGCTTTGCCATCATCTAAATGGAAATAAAAGTCTAAAGGCCATTAGACAAGTGAAAACAACAAGACCTTGCTGACAGTACTCCCACTGACATTCTGACCGGATAGGCTGGGCAGTTTCCCTGGAGTGAAGGAGGCAGAGGGATGGCCCGATAAAAATATGTATGATTATGACAGGCATAGACAAGTTAGATAATACTGATTTTATAATAATAAAATGAAAGATAATCAAAATCTTTCTCCCTTGGTCGGGGAATCCAAAGTGAAAGGAACACACACAAAATGCTGGAGGAACTCAGCAGGTCAGGCAGCATCTACAGAAGTGATGAACAGTTGACCTTTCAGACTGAGGTGTTCTCAGAGTCTCAGCCCGAATCATAGACTATTTATTCCCCTTCATAGATGCTCCCTGACCTGCTGAGCTCCTCCAGCATTTTGTGTGTTGCTCAAGCTTTCTGGCATCTGCAGAATCTCTTGTGCTTATGATTTAGAGGATATTCAAAGGAGAGAGGAAGGAGTTTTAGAGAAGGCAAAAGAAATGGCAGGTGCTGGGAGGTCAGAAGACTGGAAGAATTTAATGGGTCAAGCAATCCTGAGGGGGATTTCTTCACTCAGAGGGTGATTGCATGTTTGATTGCAACATTTCAGAGAAATTTGGATAGATACAAGGATTGGGGGGCTTTGGAGGGATATGGTCTTGGTGCAGGTAAATGGGACTAGACAGAGGATCATGCCAACATGGATTAGATGGGCCAAAGGGCCTGATTCTGTGCTGTAGTGTTCTGTGACTCTAGGTTTCAGCTCAAGGTGCTGTCTCGTGTCAGGGAAGGAACAGAAGAAGTAGGCAATTCAAGGGCTCATTGGGTTATAAATGACCCGACTTACAGAAATCCAATTTTACCCATATTATCCCATAAAATTTAAAGTATCTTCAAGCTGCAGTAATAATAAAACAGTTCATGGTTTTCAATAATGAGTGAGTATGGTATATAACCTAATAGTAATATTGAGCAGATTGTTCAATAAAAATGTTCATTGATTCTATTGTGAATGCCTGCAAGAAAATGAATCTCAGGATGGCATATGGAGACAAAAATGTACTTTGATAATAAATTTACTTTGGACCTTTCTTGAACTTTGGAAATGATTGATAGCAAGTGAATGTAGATCAATGTGATACTGTTGGAAACATTTCTGACCCATGGAGAAATCAGCTCACAGAGAGTCCTCAGCAACGGAACTTGTGCATAACCTATCTGTATTTACACCAGGGGTGGGGGAGGGTGGGGACGGGATGGTCAAAGGGAGAAAGGAGTAGCTGGAGAGATGAGGGAGGCTGATTCCCATTCTCTTTTCAGGAGAGTCCTAGTCGACAGTAACAGTCTGACTGGAGGCCTGTGACTAATGGTATGCCGCAGGGATCAGGGCTGGGGCCGTTGACATTGATATTAAAATCTGAACAATCAGGAAATTCGCGATGACACCAAGACTGGCAGTGTAGTGGACAGTGAGAAAGACTATCAAAGCTTGCAGTGGGATCTGGACCAGCTGGGAAAATGGGCTGAAAAAATGGCAAACTGGTTGAACTTTCCAACTTGACCTGCTGCATCTGGTGATGTGGCCGAGCACAGACCGGGTGAGAACTTTGTGGAGCACCTGGGCTCTGTCCACAGCACCCATTTTGAGTTTTCAGATACATGCTGTTTTACCTCTTCTGCAAGGACCCCCTCAGGTGCTACAGGGAGGCCAGGCGTGAACTAGAAGAACGTCTCACATTCCCTTTCTGTGCTGAGCATTTAGGAGGGGTTCCCTGGAACTGGGCAGCTGTCAGCGGATTGGCAACACCACCAGCTTGGGAATGAACATTCGTTGCAGAACTGGGTCGGTCTGCTGGGTTAGGCTGCTGGAGTTTACTGGGATTTTTCCTGGCTGCCGCACCAGATGGGAACTTGGTGCATGAGGCAGTAGAAAGAATGCAGAATTTTGCAATTTCAGCTAACTCCACCCAGCGCTCCCCTACCCCACCCTCACAACCACCCCCACCCCCACATCCACCCACCCACCTACCTACCTACCTATACACACACATCTACCCTACTGGTTTTCCTTTCCCTTTGTTCATCCCTCTTTACAACCCCTCCCCTTCTCCATCGTCCCACTTCTCATCTCCCAGCCAATATTCCCCCTCCCCTCCCCCCACACTGCTATACATTGACAATGTTCTGTGTTCCCCTTCTGTATGGGTGTATGACCATCAATCCCTCTAGCAATGAAGGCTAATATTCCATTTGCCTTCTTAATAGCCTACTGCACCTGCAAACCAGCCTTTTGTGATTCATGCACAAGCACTCTGCACAGCAGCATGCTGCAATTGTTTACCATTTATATAATAATCTTTCATTTTTCCTTCCAAACTGGATGACTTTGCATTTACCAGTATGGCAGTATTCCATCTGCCAGACCCTTGCCCACTCACTTAACCTATCTATATCTCTCTGCAGACTCTCTATATCCTCTGCACAATTTGCTTTTCCACTCAGTTTAGTATCATCAGCAAACTTAGATACATTACACTCAGTCCCCTCTTCTAGATCATTAGTGTATATCGTGAACAGTTGCGGACCCAGCACAGATCCCTTCGGCACACCACTCACCACTCACAACTGATTCCCAACCCATGTATCACAACCCTCTGCTTTCTATTGGTTAACCAATCCTCTATCCATGCTAATACATCACCCCAACTCTGTGCACCCTTATCTTATGGATGTCTTTTATGTGGCACCTTATCAAACGCCTTCTGGAAATCCAAGTAAATAACATCCATCTGTTCCCCCCTGTGCACTACACTCATTATATCCTCAAAGCACTTCAATAGGTTTGCCAAATAGGACCTGCCTTTGCTAAATCCAAAACCGTAATAGAATCAATGAAAAACTGCATCAACAGGATGGAAACCAGTGAGCCAGTGAGAACTAACTGGACAAATATAAAAAGAAAGAAGAAAACAAAATAATAATAGTAATAAATGAGTAAGCAATAAATATCAAGAACATGGGTAAAAGTCTTTTATAGTTTATGAGAACACTTCAGTGATGAGGCAAGTGAAGAGGAGTGAAGTTAACCCCTCTGGTTCAAGAGCCTGATGGCTGAAGAGTAACAACTGTTTCTGAACCTGGTAGTGTGGGTCCTGAGGATCCTACACCTTTTTCCTAATGGCAGCTGTGAGAGGAGAGCATATCCTGGATGGTGGGGGTCCCTGATGATGGATGCTGCTTTCCTGTGACAGTGCTTCATGTAGATGTGTTCAATGGTGGGGAGAACTTAACCTGTGATGGACTGGACTGTATCAACTACCTTTTGTAGGGTTCTCCGTGCAAGGGCATTGGTGTTTCCATACCAGGCTGTGATGCAGCCAGTCGATGTACTCTCCGCCACACAGCTATGAAAGTTTGTCAAAGCTTTAGATGTCATGCTGAATCTTCGCAAACTTCTAAGGAAGTAGAGGTGTTGCCTTGATTTATTTGTAATTGCACCTGCAGGCTGGGCCCAGGACAGGTCCCCCTGAAAAGATAACAGTGAGGAATTTAACGTTGTGACCCTCTCCATCTCTGATCCCCAATGAGGACTGGCTCTTGGACCTCCGGTTTTCTACCCCTGAAGTCTATAAATAGCTCCTTGGTCTTGCTG
The DNA here is from genome assembly GCF_030144855.1 of Hypanus sabinus. Taxonomy (NCBI): domain Eukaryota; kingdom Metazoa; phylum Chordata; class Chondrichthyes; order Myliobatiformes; family Dasyatidae; genus Hypanus; species Hypanus sabinus. Next base: position 76,882,977 of record NC_082709.1, read on the forward strand.
ACACTGAGTGAGAGGTTGTTGTGGCCCCACTGAACCAGATTTTCAATCTCCCTCCTATATGCTCATTCATCACCACCCTTGATATGGCGTTGGAGCTGTGATTAGCCCCACAGTCATTGTTGATAAGTAAATTAGCTTTTCTAAACTGTCCCATGATTAGACCTGAGATACAAGAGCAGAATTAGGCCATTTGGCCCATCCAGTCTGTTCTGCCATTTTATCATGGCTGACCACTTTTCTTCCACAAGTCCATAAGATATTGGCTAGGGTTAAATCGTAGGTTGCTGGGCTATGCGGCTGGAAGTGTCTATTCCAAGCTGTATCTCAATCAACCAATAAATACATACATTGATTGATTAATTAATCCATTGTAAAGCGAGTTGAGCAGGGGGCTAAGCACACAGCCTTGTGACGCACCTCTGCTGATGGAGATCATAAAGGAAATGCCACTGCCAAACCGAATTGACTGGGGTCGGTCTGCAAACGAGGAGATCGAGCATCTATCTGCAGCCAAGGTCTTGGTTTATTGATTAGTTTTGAGGGGATGATAGTATTGAACGCCGAGTTGTAGTCGATAACGAGCATCATCGCTGTCCAGATGTTCCAGGGATGAGCGAAGCGCTAACGAGATGTCAGCATGAATTATCACGCGTGTACATGCAGGCACCTCCCAGGATTCACCTGCCGCGGTTCCAGATTCATCTCGGCTGCCCCAGTTCTCAGCAACAGACTTTATTCACTCGTCGAACTAGCCAGTCTCAATCATTTGCTCCTAGTTTCCGCTCTCCCTGCCTATAGCTTATCTCATTGTCTGTTGTGTCTTGTTTTGTGGCCGCTCGTGGATCTCTATTTTGGGGTCTACCGTTTACCGCCGACTCGCCTCTGCTCTGCTTTGGGGTCAAACCTGTTCTGCGTTTCATGACCTGAATGCTGCGACCCGCCGAGTTCTCTCATTTCTGAGTTTAAATTGAGAAGTACCAGTTTTATACAGAGTGGTTGATAACTGGAACCCACTGCCAACGGAAGATGGTAGAGTCAGATACACTCACTACACTAAAGGAACTTTTACACGGACAGTTAAGCAGGAAAGGGACAGAGGGAGATGGTCGTAATATTCAAAGCTCAAAGTAAGTTTATTATGAAAGTACACACATAGCACCATACACCAGCCTGACGTCCATTTTCTTGCGAGCACACATGGGTAAATGGGATTAGGGTAGATCCGCAAAAAGGTCAGCATCACTGTGACGGGCCGAAGGGCCTGTTTCTGCGGTGCACGACTGTGATTCAGTAGCAGTTTATGTTCGACTCTGCCCTGTCACCATGGCCCAGACTTTGTTTCCCTCTTCTCAGCTCACAGAGTCTCCGATTTCGCATCAGCAGCCAGTTTCGGGATTTCAGCCCTGCCTACCCACACGGGACAGATCGATTAGGAACAGTTGTGTTCCCCACTCCCCGTGGAGCCCTGAGTTCACCTCTGGCCCAGCAGCCAGGGAAGATCCCAGTAAGCTCCCGCAGACCGAACACTTGAAGCAGAGTTTTCTTAACTGACCCCGGCAAACCATCCCAACCCACCGCGCGGTTCAGTACGAGCGACAGAGCTGGGGTGGAATTATTATTCCAGTTCTGAAAGTGAGGACATTTAAGCCTGAGAGAGGTGTGGAGAGAGCGAGTTTGCGGTTGTCCACGGACCTCAGTGTGTGGACAGAGGAGGTTACAGTCCCCTCTTTCTCTGGCTCCTGTATCACCAGCGGCAGGGGTGAAGGCGCTCGAATCCCCGCCTCTCCCAGGGACTAGCAGGGTTGGGCGCTGTCTTGAGAATCTCCATTGTCGGACCCGCAGTGACTGGCTGTGAACGAGTTAACGCACGGAACGAGGAGGGGCTGAAGGAACGGAGCGAGCCGGGCCCATACAAGGACAAACGGGCGGAGCGAGGGTGGTGACCCCCATTCTCAGCCTGGGTACGCACTGGGCCGCTGGCAGATGTTACTCTAAAGCGGCGCTGGTCAGTGTCCGGCGGTCGCTGGGGGGAAAGAGCGAGGAGGAGAAAAGGACAAAAGCCGAGGACAGACCGTTATAGGGAGAGGGAGGAGAAAGAGGGGAGGAGGGAGAGAAAGAGAAGGGAAGCACGAGGGAAAGGACGGAGGACAGGGTGGAGGAGAGAGCTCTCCAGCATCCGCTGTCACCAGACCGGCTGCCGTTCTGCGTTCCCGAAGCAGCGGGACTCTCGGATGCCGGGCACTCGGGATCTGCATCAGCATGACAAGTGATCCCCGACCGTGAGTCCGGACAAGGAGCCGGAGCCGTCCACCGCTTATGGAGTGGTCCTGCAGAGAGGTGAGAGCTGCTCCCGCCGCCCCGTCCTAGCGGACCGTCCCGTCGGGGTCCGGCCGCTGACCACTCCCGGGCCCAGTCCGCAGCCCAAACTCCTGTCATCACATCAAATCCCTTCCCGGGACGGCGCTGAGGGAGCGCCGCGTGTGTGGGGGCCGACACCGAATGAGCACCGCTCTGGAGGTGGGCAGTACTGGGCGCCCTAGCCATCTGGCGGATCAGCTCCCACACCCCGCGTTCAGGTGGCGGGCGACCCCTCTACAGGCATCCCGATATCCATGCCCATAACGCCGGCTCCCTGAGATGCCTCCTGGATGAACATTACCCGTGATGTGAGGCCCCCCACCCCGGGTTAGCCGGGCAATAGATCTGCTAGTTTCGGGGTTCAAGCGCTGCCACAAACTCTCCACAATGTTACAGTCTTGTGACCCGAAGGGAGTTCGGACCAGTCTTGGTGTTTTCTTTTTCTTAAACCCATAACCCCATCTAGGGCGCTGACAGCCAGCAGTAGCTCGCCAGAGTCCTCTGCCCTAGGCCGAATATTGATCGGCCATGTGTCTTACTCATTTACCACACGACTTCATGGGTCTTAGTTGGGAGCTTAACATCAAAGGATATACTTTGTATTTAAAGGACAGGCAGGAAGGCATAGGCGGTGTGGCTCTGGTGGTAAGGGATGGAATTACATCTTTAATATGAAGAGACATAGGGTCAGAGAATGTTGAATCTTTGTGGGTGGAGTTGAGAAGCTGCAAGGGTAAAAAAAAATTATGGGAATCATATATAGGCCTCCAAATAGTATCCAAGATGTGGGGTTGTCATTGCAAAGGGAGCTGGAAAAGGCATGTAGTAAGGGTAATGACACAATTGTAATAGGGGACTTTAGTATGCAAGGGGATTGGGAAAATTGGGTTGGTGTTGGATGGCAAGAGGGGGAATTTGTTGAATGCCTATGAGATGGCTTTTTAGAGCAGCTTGTGCTTGAGCCTGCTCGGGGAAAGGCCATCTTAGGCTGGGTGTTGTGTAATAACTCAGACCTTATTAGGGAGCTTAGTGTAAAGCAAACCTTAGGAGACAGTGATCTTAATATGATTGAATTCATACTTCATTTAGAGAGGGAGAAGCATAAGTCACATCTATCAGTGTCACAGTGGAATGAAGGGAGTTACAGAGGCTGGAGAGAGGAGCTTGCCCAGGTGGACTGGAGGAGGATACTGTTGGGGATGACGGCAGAGGTTTCTGGGCACATGAAAGAGATGTGCCACAGAAGAAACAGCTCTCGAGTGGCAGGGTTAGGCAACTGTGGCTGACAAAGGAAGTTAAGGATTGCATAAAAGCCAAGGAAAGGGCATGTAAGGTGGCAAAAATGAGTGGGAAATCGGATGATTGGGAAGCTTTTAAAATCCAACAAAAGGCAATGAAAAAGCTATAAGAAGGGATCAAGATGAATTATGAGTGTAGACTGGACAATAATATAAAGCAGGTTGCCAAAAGTTTTTTTTTTCCAGCTTTATCAAGGGTAAAAGGGAGGTGAGAGTTGATTTGAACCACTGGAAATTGATGCTGGTGAGGTAGGAATGGGGGATAAAGAAATGGCAGATGAACTTAATGGATACTATGCATCTGTCCATTGTGGAGACACCGGCAGTGTGCCAGAGGTCTGTGAGTGTCAGGAAGCAGGAGTGAGTGCCATTGCTATTACAACGGGAAAAGTGCTAGGCAAACTCAAAGGTCTGAAGATGAATAAGTCACCTGGTCCAGATGGACTACATCCCAGAGTCCTGAAAGAGGTTGTTGAAGAGATAATGGATGCATTGGTCATGATCTTTCAAGAATCACTTGATTCTGGCATGGTGTCAGAGAACTGGAAGATTGAAAAAGTTACTCCACTCTTTAAAAAGGGAGGGAGGCAAAGGAAAGGAAATTACAGGCCAGTTAGCCTAACCTCAGTGGTTGGAAAAGTGTTGAGTCTATCATTAAGGATGAGGTTTTGAGGTACTTGCAGACAAATGATAAAAATAATTAAACTCAGCATGGTTTCTGTAGAGGAAAATTTGCCTGACAGATCTGTTAGAGCTCTTTGAAGAAGAAACAAACAGGGTGGACAAAGGAGAGGCAGTGGATGTCACTTGCTTGGATTTTCAGAAGGTGTTTGATAAGGTGCCTCACATGAGGCTTCTTAATGGTAAAATTCTGTGGTCTTACAGGGAAGATACTGGCGTGGATAGAGGAATGGCTGACAGGCAGGAGGCAGTGAGTGGGAATAAAAGGGGCCTTTTCTGGCTGACTGCCGATGAGTAATGGTGTTCCTTAGTGGTTAGTATTGGGACTGCTGCTTTTGACATTGCTTGTCAATGATGTAGTTAATGGAATTCATGGTTTTGCGGCAAAGTTCGTGGATGATACAAAGATAAGTGTAGGGGTAGGTAGTGCTGAGGAAGCAATGCGATTGCAGCGGAACTTGGACAAGTTGGAAGAATGGGCAAAGAAGTGACTGATGGAATGCAGTGTTGGAAATGTATCATAATACATTTTGATGAAAGGAACAATGGTGCAGACTATTGTCTAAATGGGGAGAAGTTTCAAGCATCAGAGGTGCAGAGGGACTTGGGCCTCGTGCAAGACTCCCAGAAGGTTAATTTGCAGGTTTAGTCTATATTAAGGAAGGCAAATGCAATGTTGCCATTTATTTCAAGGGGAATAGAATATAAAAGCAAAGAGAAAATGCTAAGGCTTTATAAGACATTAGTCAGGCTGCACTTGGAGTACTGTCAACAGTTTTGGGCCCCATATCTCAAAGGATGTGTTGCCATTGGAGGGTCCAAAGGAGGTTCACGAGGATGTTTCTGGGAATGAAAGGGGTTAAAATATGAGGAGGGTTGGCAGCTTTGGGCCTGAAATCACTGGAATTCAGAAGAATGTATGGGATCTCATTGAAACCTACCAAATATTGAAAAGACTAGATAAGGTGGATGTGGAGAGGATGTTTCCCATGGTGGGGGTATCCAGAACTAGAGGGCACAGCCTCAAAACTGAGGGGTGACCCTTTCATACAGATGTAAGGAGGAATTTTTTTTAGCCAGAGAGCAGTGAATCAGTGGAATTCTCTGCCACAGGCTGCGGTGGAGGCTAAGACAGTGGGGATATTTAAGGTGGAAGTTGATCATTTCCTGATTGGACAGGGCATTAAAGGATATGATGAGAAGGCAGATGTATGGGGTTGAGAGGGATCTGGATTAGCCATAATGGATTAGTGGAGCAGGCTCGATTGGCCTAATCCTGCTCCTATGCCTTATGGTCTAATTAGGAGAAATGTTTTGTAATATGCAGACATTTGCAGGCATTTTTAGCCTACTTTAAGAAACCACCATCATCCCCATACCCAATAACGTGCCTAAACAACCAATGGTTCGGACATCCATCGTCATGAAGTGCTTCAAGAGACTGGTCATGACACACACCAACTCCAGCTCCACTGTAATTTGCCTGCCACTGAAACAGGTTCTATCCCTCTGACCCCACACTCATCACTGGAGCATTTGGACAGGAGGCACCTATGTCAGACTATTGTTTATCGATTACAATTCTGCCTTCAATACTCTTACTCCAAGCAAACTCATCACCAAACTCCAGACCCTGGGAGTTAACACCTCCCTTTGCAACTGGATCACTGACATCCTGATCGACAACCACAATCAGTAAGGACTTGCAGCAACAACTCTGACACGATTATTCTGATCACTGGCTCTCCACGAGGCTGCGTCCTCAGCTCCCTGGACACTCACGACTGTGTGCCCAGACTCCGCTCTAATTCGATCTCCAGGTTTGCCGATGACACTGCCATAGTGGATCACATCTTAAATAACAATGAGTCAGAGTACAGGAAGGAGACTGAGAGCCTGGTGACACGGTGCCATGACAACCTTTCCCTCAATGCCAACAAAAGAGCTGGTCATTTGTTTCAGAAAGTGGGGCAGTGCACACGTTTCTGTCTGTATCAAAGGTGTTGAGATTGAGGGGGTTGAGAACTTTAGGTTCCTAGGAGTGAACATCACCTGTCCTGGTCCAAACATGTCAATGTCATGGCCAAGAAACCTCACCAATGTCTATCCTCCTCAGGAGGATAAAGCAACTCGGCTTATCCCATCAGCTCGTCATAGAAAGCATTCTGTCTGAATAATATTAAATTATGAAAGGGATAGATAAAGATAGAGGCAGGAAAGTTGTTTCCACTGGTAGGTGAGACTAGAACTAGGGGGCATTGCCTCAAGACTCGGATGGGGGGGGGATGGTTAGATTTAGGATGGAGATGAGGAGGAACTGCTTTTCCCAGTGAGTGGTGAATCTGTGGAATTCTCTGTCCAATGAAGCAGCAGAGGCTACCTCAGTAGATATATTTAAGATGAGGTTGAATAGATTTTTTGCATAGTAGATGAACTAAGGCAGGCAGGTGGAGATGAGTTCATGGTCAGATCAGCCAGGTTCTTATTGAATGACGGAGCAGGCTCGACAAGCCAGATTGCCTACTCCTATTCCTCATGCTCTTATACAATCAACTTAGTATGGCAACTGCTCTGCACGTGACTGCAAGAAACTGCAGAGAGATGTGGACATTGCTCTGCACATCGTAGGAACTCTCTTTGCACTCTGCTGACATTTCTGACTGCCTCAGTAAAGCAGCCAGCATAATCAAAGTCCCCACCCATCCTCGGCTGTCTCTCTCTTCCCCCCCCCCCCCCACCCCCCATCAGGCAGAACATACAGAAGCCTGGAAGCACGTACCATTGGTTCAAGGACAGCTTCTCTTCTGTCCCGATGTTACCAGACACTTGAATGGACCTCTTTTTCAAAAGGATGGTCTCACAATCTATCTTGTTTTGACCTTGCAATTTGTCATTACCTGTGCTGCACTCTATAGCGTTTATAGTTAATATGCATTGTTATTGTTTAACCTTGCTCTACATCAATGCGTGGATGGTATATGAGACATGCTTTATTATTGGTGTGTGACAATAATAAATCACAATGCCATAGGAGTACAATTAGGCCATTTGGCCCATTGAGTCAGCTCCACCATTCCATCATGGCTGATTTATTATCCCTCTCAACTCCGTTCTCTTGCCTTCTTTCTATAACATTCCTCACTAATCAAGAACCCATCTGCCAATACCAGTAGATTAAGAGCAGAAGCCTCTTGTTGGAAATGAGACTATTTACATGAAGCCTATGTACCACCTCGACCTGTGAGACCAGGCGAGTGACTCTGAAGAGCTCTGGCTGAGAAATTATCTGGAACTGGAGCTGAAGTTCGCTACTCAACTGGACGAGCCTGTCCAAGTACTTTCCCAAGGGCCGAGCGTTGGTCAGCAACCAGCTGGTGAGCTCTAGCATCTGTGGCCAGTTTATCACTTTGATCCCCTGTTTTAACCACCAAAGTCCAGATGATCTTGAAATAGTATGTGGAGGGCCCAACTAGAGGTGGGGACCTACTGGATCTGGTTTTGGGAAATGAGCTGGGTGAAATACCTGATAGTAGGTGAGCATTTTGGGAATAGTGACCTCACTTCATTATGTTTGAGGATAGTTGTGAGAAGAGCAATATTAGATCTTCTGGGAGGGACGGGAGGGGGAGGACACCAGAAAAAGGTGGGAGTATTGACTGGGAGCAGCTGCTGTTGAATAAGTCCAGATCTGCCGTGTGGGAGTTGTTTAAAGATCAGCTGATCAGAATTCATGATCAGCATATCCAGTAAGGAGTAAGGCAAGGCAAGGGAACCTTGGATGGCCTGAGAGTTCTACATGAAGTCAGGAAACATATGTAAGGTTTCGGAAACTGGAATCAGACTGGGCCCTTATAGAATGTAAGGAAAGTAGGAAAGTGCTGAAGCAGGTGATTAGCAAGGCCGCAGGGGACCATGAAATGACCTTGATGAACAAGGGCAAGGAGAATCCCAAGGTATTTTATTAAGAAAAAGAGAATAACTAAGAAGAGGGTAGGTCAAGCATAAAGGAGGGAATTTATGCTTGGAGTCAGAGAAAGTAGTTGAGGTATGAAATGAGTATTTTGTGTTAGTATTTACCAAGGGGATGGGTTTGAAGGATAGCAAAGGCAGGGTGGGGCAGGCTAACGAGATGGGACATTTTGAGATTAAAGAGGAAGTAGGGCTGGGTTTTCTGAAACGCATTAAGATGTACAAGTCCATAGGCCTGATGGCATGTATCTCAGACTATTTAAAGAAGCAATTGAGATTGCTGGAGCTTTGACAAAGATCTTTGTGTCTTTATGAGCAACAAAAGAAGTCCCAGAAGACCAGAGAGTAGCAAATGTAATGCTTTTGTTTATGATAGCGAGTTGGAACAATCCAGGTAATTATAGGCTAGTGAGCCTCACATCAGTGGTAGGGAATCTTTTGGAGAGGACACTGAGGGATACGATTATGGGCATTTGGAAAGGCATGGCTTGTTTAGGAGCAGTCAGCAGAGCTTTGCGTAGAGGAGATTGTGCCGTACAACCCTGACTGAATATTTTGAGGAAGTGACAAAGGAGTTTGATGAAGGCAAGGCAGTGAGTGTTATGTACATGGACTTTAGTAAAGCAGTTGATTAGGTCCTTTATGGTAGGTTGATTCAGAACGTAAAAATGCATGAGATCCACAGTGAATTGCAAGTTTGGATTTGGAACTCGCTAGTTCATGGAAGACAGAGTGTAGGGGTGGAGGGCTGTGACCGATGGTGCTTGGACCTTGTTTATTTGTATCATAAAGGTATAAATTATTTGAATGAGAATGTAGATGGGTGGATTAGCAGGCGTGTGGATGATGCTGAGATTGGTGGAGTCGTAGACAGCATCAAGGACTACCGAAGGGTATAGTCTGATTATAGATCAGTTACAGATATGGGCAGAGAAGTGGCAGATGGAGTTTAACCTGGGCAAGTGTGAGACCTTGCATTTTGGGAGGTCAAGTGTAAGGAGGAAGTGTACAGTTGTTGTAGGCCCGTTAATAGCTTTGATGTACTAGAGGTTCTTGGAGTCCAGGTCCATTGTTCACTGAAAGTGGATTAGCAGGCAGATAAGGTGGTAAAGACCATAAGACATAGGAGCAGAATTGACCCATCAAGTCTACTCCACCATTTCATCATGGCTGATTCAATATCCCTCTCAATTCCATTCTCCTACCTTCTCCTCAGAACCTTTGATGCCCTGACTAATCAAGAAACTATCAATCTCTGCTTTAGACATACCCAATGACTTTGCAGGTATCTGTGGCAATGAATTCCACAGGTTCACCATCTTCTGGCCAAAGGACTTCCTCTTCATCTCTTTTCTAAATAGCTAATAGACACCTCTCTGTTCTGAGCCAATCCCCTGTCCAACTAAGGAAAGCATCCTCTTCACTTGTTGGCTATCTGGGCCTTTCAATATTTGATAGGTTTCAATGAGATCCTCCCTCATTCTTCTAATCTCCAATGAGCACAGGCCCAAAGCCATCAAACAATTTTCATATATTAATCATTTCTTTCCCAGAATCATTCTTGTGAATCTTTTCTGGAATCTCTCCAATGCCAGCACATCTTTTCTTAGATAAGGAGCTCAAAGTTACTCCTAATATGCGGTCAGGTCAATGCCTTGTAGATAAAGCCTCAGCATCACATCCTTGCTTTTATGTGCTGGTCCACTTGAAATGAATGCTGACATTGCATTTGCTTTCCTCACCCCCTGACTCAACCTACAAGTTGTCCTTTAGGGATTCCTGCATGAGGACTCCCAAGTCCCTTTGCAGCTCTGATTTTTAAAAATTTTCTCCCCATTTAGAAAATGGTCTACACCTTTATTCCTTCTACCAAAGTGCACTTCCAAGATGGTGCTGGTATACATCGGCAACTCTCTGCGGGCTGTAGGGATTTGCTGAGTATGCCCACAGTGAAAGAATCTCAGGGTTGTGCATAGTGACATGTATGTATTCATAATATATTTTGGTTTGAATTTCCTTAAACTATATTCCACCTGCCACTTTTATATATCAAAAAACCCGTTCTCCCAATCTGTCCGTCCTTCTGCAGACTCCCTGCTTCCTCAGCACCATCTGCTCCTCCACCTAATCTAAATAAATCTACAAACTTGGCCACAAAGCCATCAATTCCGTCAACCCAATCATTGCCATATAATGTGTATAGAAATGGTCCCAATACTGACCCATGAGGGACACCACTAGTTATCAGCACCCAACCAGAACAGACTCCCTTTATTCCCACTCTTTGTCTCCTGCCAGTCAGCCAGTTTTCTATCCGTGCTATCCTGTTTATAACCTGGGCTCTTGTTAAGTAACCTCATGTGCAGCTCCTTGTCAAAGATCTTCTGAAAATCCAAGTAAACGATACCCAGTGACTCCTCTTTGTCTGTTATTTCCTCAAAGAATTCCAATACATTTGTCAGGCAAGGTATTCCCCTTATGGAAACCATGCTGACTTTGGCCTATTTTATCAGATGCATCCAAATACTCTGAAACCTCATCCCTAATAACAGACTCCAATACCTTCCCAGCCACTGAGGTCAGGCTAACTGGCCTGTAATTTCCTTTCTTCTGCCTCCCTCCCTTCTTAAAGAGTGGAGTGACATTTGCAGTTTTCCAGTCCTCCAGATCAATTCCATAATCTTGTGATTAGTGAAAGATCATTACCAATGCCTCAACAGTCTCTTCAGAAACCTCTTTCAGAACCTGGGTTGCAGTCTGTCTGGTCCAGGTGACTAACCTACCTTCAGATCTTTCAGCTTCCCAAGCAATGACACTTGCTTCTGCCCCTTGACTGTCTCGAATTTCTGGCATAGTACTGGTGTCTTCCACAGAGAAGACTGATGCAAAATATTTAAGTTTGTCTGCCATTTCTTTGTCTCCTGTTACTATCTCTCTAGCATCATTTTCCAGTGGTACAATATCTCACCTCTCTTTTACTCCTCATACAAATGGAAAAGACTTTTGGTATCTTCTTTTATATTATTGGATAGCTTACCTTAAGATTTCATACTTTCTCTCTTTATGGTAAAGGAAGTGTATAGATTGCCAATTTTTATTGGTAGGGGTGTTGAGTAAGAGAGTAAGGAAGTCATGCAGCAGCTATACAAAACTTTAACCTGACTGCACTGGGAGTATTGTGTGCCTTTCTGGTGCCGCGTTAGAGGAAGTGTCTGGAGATTGGAGAGAGTGCAAAAGAGGTTCCCCTGGATGCTGCCTGGATTTGAAGGTATGAGTTATAAGGAAGTGTTGGACAAACTTGCTTTGTATTCCTGGACTGCCAGAGGCTGAGGGGATACATGACAGGTTTTCAAAATTATAAGCAGCGTAGATAGGGTCGCCAATCTCTTCTCTGCGGTTTGAATTTCTACCCTGAGGGACATGTTTTTAAGGTTTTGCGGAAGGGGTTTAAAATCAATGTGAGGACCAGGTTTTTTCCCCACAGAGATAGATGGGTTACCAGGGGTAGTAGTGGGATCAGACAGTTTGGTGGAGTTTGAGGGTCTACCATGGTTGTTCCCAAGCCTGCCTGCAAAAGTGGGGGGGGGGGGGAAGGATATGGGGCTGGCAACTCCATCCTGTTTATATTTTTTTAAAAAACAGAGCTATAGAAATGCTAACAGAAGCTCCAAAGACATTATCCCTGGGACAGGAACGATCTTCACTTGGAAGACCATACATAGGTAGAAATCTCAACCCCACATCTTGGCTACAATTTGGAGGCCTATATATGATTCCTGTGATGGTTTGTTTTACCTTTGTCGTTTCTCAACTCTACCCATAAAGATTCAACATTCTCTGACCTTATGTCACCTCTTTCTAAAGATGTAATTCAATCTCTTACCAACAGAGCCACCTATGCCTTCCTGCCTATCCTTTCAATACAAAGTATATTCTTTGATGTTAAACTCCCAATTATGGCCGTCTTCCAGCCACGACTCAGTGATGACCACAACCTCATACCAACCAATCTCTAATTGTGCCACAAGTTTGTTCACCTTATTCTGAATGTTACGTACATTTAACTACTGTACCTTCAGTCTTGCAATCTTCGCCCTTTTGAATTTTGCCTCTGTGGTACAATTTAACTCTTTGCTCTGTCTGCATTTGTGACCAATCATTGGCTTGGTCCTTGTAGTCACAGCGGAAGATCTCTGCAGGTCAACTGATCTGCGACCATGAGGGACTTGTCCTGGATAGGCTGAGTGGACCTGCAGAGAGACAAACACTTCTGTCACTTTCTCCAAAGCAAAGGAATGACTCCACATGTTGGAATATAACTGGTCAGATGGGACCATCTCAAAGTGAAGTGGTGTTTCTGACGACCCATGAAGTTTAACCAGACACTCCGCAGCAGTTTTCAGAAGTTGTAAGATGTGCCCTGAATCTGAATGAGTGCAGAGTTGCAAGAAGGTATTCCATGATTCATTTTCTTGTGGCCGAGAGTGAGAAGATTTCCAGTCAGACCAGGACTTATAGAACAAGTCCCAGAACTGGTGGTGTTCCTGCAGCAGGTAGTTGCAGTGGATCTGAATCCCACACTCACAGTGGCGTGAGCCCCACTCAGCGGGTGGTGATCCGAGCATGTCTCTGACAACATGGAGACTGCCAGGACGCGGGAGGTGTGTGCCTGCAAGTTATTCAGGCCCCTGCTCCAGACCTCCAGGTCAAGGTACCTTCACTGGTATTGGTGGAGCTCAGCAGAGAGAATTCTTTCTGAAATAAAAATGCTTGTGGCATGCTGAATGGTCTAGGCTAATAAGATTCAAGATTGCTTAATGTTATTTTCAATACGCAAGTGTAAAGGAGAGCAAAATAATTGTTCCTCTGAAAGTAATGGTTGTTGGAGGTGTGGATGGCTGGGTTAGTGGGTGGAGGTGTTGATCAGCCGGGCTGCTTGGAGAAGGTGTTTTTGAGTCTGGTGGTCCTGTGTAGATGCAGTGTAGCCTCTTCCCTGTTGAGAGTGGGACAGACAGTCCATGAGCAGAGTAAGTATGGTCCTTCATGATATTACTGAGCCTTTTTGGCACTTTTCCTGATAGCCCTGACCACCTGTTGTCAAGCCTTCCTGTTTGCCACAGTGCAGTTTCTGTACCATGCAATGATGCAGCTTGTTAGAATGGTCTCTGCTCACATGTGGAGAAGGACGTGAGTGTAGATGTTCAAAGTCCAGCTCTCTTCAGCCTCCTCAGAAAGTACAGGCATTTCTGACTGTGTATAATCTGTTCTGGTGCCATGAGAGGTTGTGTGAGATACGTACATCCAGGATGTTGAAACTGCTCGTGGTTTCCACTGCTGTGCCACCAATGTAAAGAGGGGTGTGAGTGATGAAAGTTCCCCTGAAGTCGATAACCATCTCCTTTGTGTGGTTGACACTGAGGAAGAGGCTATTTGCCTTCCCCAGGCATTGTGCTCTTTCACCTCCTCTCTGTAGGTTGGCTCATCGTTATTGGTGATGAGCCCCACCAGTGTTGTGTCATTGTGTCAATGAGGAGCTACCCTGCTAGAACAGAGCAGGTGTGACTTGTGTAGACTGGTCAACCCAGGAGCCAGATTCCCTGGGTCAGAGGATATTTCCCATACAGAACTCACAGCGTATCTCACTTCCCTGAGAACTGAGTGTGGAGAGATGTCCTGCCAACAATGGTGTTGAATCTGTCTCTGGGTATCCTCAGGTTAAGTCACCAACAACCTGTAGTGGAAGGGAGCAGGGAGTCTCGCTACCCTTGCTTCATTCATTTTGGTGATCTGGACATCATGGGGGGGGGGGCGGTTATGATTCTAACTGAAACATTGAAAGGACTAGATAGTGGATGTTTCCTATACTGGGGGTCTAGGACCTGAGGGCACAGCTTCAGAATAGAAGGACATCCCTTTAGAAGAGAGATGAGGAGTACATTATTTAGCCAGAGGATGGTGACAGCTGAGTATGTCAAGTCATTGAGTATATTTAAAGCAGAGCTTGGTGGGTTCTTGATCAGTCAGGGCATCAAAGGCTATGGGGAGAAGGTGGGAGAATGGGCTCGAGAGGGATAATAAATAAATCATGATGGAATGACAGAGCAGACTCAATGGGCCAAATGGTCTAACTCTAATAAAAACACTGGGTCATTACCCTTGCCAATTGCTCTTCGGAAGATGGTTATGAAATACCTCCTTTAAACACCACTGATCTTCTGGAGAAGGTCCGACACTGCTGTTGGGGAAGGACCCCCAGGATTTAGACCCAGTGAACATGAAACAATATTGATAGATGTCCATTTGGATTTTATGTAACTTGGAGGGTTCTTGTACACCTATCAAGTTGCCTCTCATTCCCTTTCGCTCCAGAGAGAGAGAGAGACCCTAGTTCACTCAACCTGTTCTCATTAGACGCGATTCTCTGCTCTTTCCATAGCTGGGTGGGTCTGTTGCTTTACCTGGGGGGCCTTGTCCTTTGTCTATTATGGAATGTCAATTCTACCTTCACGCGTTCTTAACAGAACACTGCCTCGGTCTTAATACATTTCTGTCTTGTGGCAACTTCCTGAACTGCTGATCACAAATCTCTGTCAGTGACAGAGGCAGGACGGTTGGAGAGGCACATGGATAGGAATAAGTGCCAAACACACTAGATTAACAAGGATCATTTGGGCCAAAGGGGCCTGTTCCCATGATGGATAAATCTATTACTCTATTACTTCAGACATGGCCTCAGCAAGATCCTGTGCAATTGCAGTAAAATCTCGTACTCCTCATATCGATCCTCTCCTACAAAGCCAGCTCTTGCCCTCCCATTTGCTTGTGGCATATACACCTTGGCCATCAGTGGCTTGCATACGAACGAACACATCAGACCCGACTGAGCCTGAAAGGCCTCGACAGAGTGGGCGTGGAGGGGACGTTTCCAACAGAGTCTAGGGACAGCAGACACAGCCTCAGAATAGAAGAACATCCTTTTAGAACGGAAATGACAAATTTCTTTAGCCATAGTGCGGTGAATCTGTGGAATTCATTGCCACAGATGACTATGGAGCCAAGTCATTGAGTATATTTAAAGTGGGGGTTGACAGGTTCTTGATTAGTCAGGGCATCATAGGTTACGGGGAGAAAGATAATAAATCAGCCAAGATGGAATGGTAGAGCAGACTCGATGGGTCGAGTGGCCTAATTCTCCTCCCACGTTTTATGGCCTCATTGGCCATGTAGCCTCATGGTGACGCGACACATAACACTGCGTAGTTTACTCCCGGGATTTTTACTGCCTGTCTCAGGAACTTCCTATTTCCTTTGTTGTAGCCCGGAGATCAGTAAAGCACATGACACGATCCTTAAAGGACTGGAGCCTTGGAGTTAAAATCCTTGTGAGCAGCGTTACAAATGCCGCTCTGTCTCGCCTCTGCTCCCTGGGGTGGGGGAAGGTTTGCGCCTCTTCTGTGTGGCTCTTTCAGCGTCACGATAGTTCACAGTCAGATGATGTTCGGTGAATTTTGCTGTTAACACAAATTTGTCGTTATTCTGTCCGGAATCCCTGGTTCAGGAATAGCAGGGAGTTGTGGTTTCGTACGGCCATTTCCTGTCTCCTGCCTCCCCGGAGACTCGGGTGGTTTGAGATTGTCCATTAACAGCTGTGGAGAGATGGAGTCCCCCCCGTTCATTATTGATGAGCCCTCAGCCTCGTCCATCATTCGCAGATAACTAGTGAGTGACTGTCAGGCTAGATCCCCGGGCAGAGCTGACTCTCAGTGCTGGGGGGTGGGCGGCAGCCTCCTGCCCCGACTCACTGACTCATCCGGTAGGAATGGGCTGATCGGGACGGGGTGTGGCCGAATGCCAGAGGCTGCTGGCAGGTCGCTCTGGACTGCGACTGGGGGAGGGAGAGGTGGCTGTGTGTGTGTGTGTAGAACACGGGACACTACACAGAACAGACCCTTCGGCCCATGACGTTGTGCCAGCCCTTCAACATGCTCTAAAATCAATCTCAAATATCCCTTCATTTTTCTATCATCCGCATGTCTTGAGTCTGTCTGTAATGAATGTGCCTGAAGTCTCTAGGATATGTGTGTCTGCATGTGAGTGTGTTTTCCTGTATGCACCAGAGACAGAGGGTAGAGAAAGACAAGGGGTTAGAGGAGAAAGGGGGCAGGGTGGGGCTAGGGAGAGAGAGTGGAGAACGCAGTTTTACAAAGGAGAGGGACGGTGGGACAGCTAGGGGGCTGGTTTGAAGGAGCGTCAGAGAGAGGGGAGAAAGATTAGGGTGGTGGAAATGGAGGACAGGAGTGCCGGCGGGGTGGGGGGGGGCGGGGTACAATAGGACAAAAAAAGAGGGAGTTAGAGAAAAGAGAAAATGAGTGAGGGGGAGAGATGGAGAGCTGTGTGGGCCATTAACGGACTCTAGGATCGTGGGTTAAAGCCCTCTGCAGAAATAATACCTAAAGTAGATCCTACAAGGGTCATGGGGCATATGTGAAAGGCCATGGGGTAGAGATCAGAGGTACTGGATGAGGCGTGGTGCTGCCAGGGGTCACAGAGTGTGGCAGAGGGACGATGGTGTCAGAGGTCAGTGGTTTGATTTAAGGGTTGATGGTGTCGGGGCTGACATGGTCAATAGTCACAGGGATTCAGATACGGTTTTATTTTTCACTTGAACATCTGGAGTGAGCTGCTGGAGGAAGTGGGTGTGGTGGGTACAATTGCAACATTTAAGAATCAATTGGATAGGTGCATGGAGGGGAGGGGGGGTTCGAGGGCTGTGGGCCAAATGCCCATAACTAGACTGAGCAGGGAGGAAGCTGTTGCTGGCACAGACCAGTTGGGCCAAAGGGCCTGATTCTGGGCTATATTACTTTCTCTCTCTGCAGACTTTAGGTGAGAGTGGAGGGAATTAAGAGGGGCCTGAGGGTCAATTTCCTCATCTGATGGGTGGTCCAAACTGCCCGAGTAAGCGGTCGTCAGGTATGATAACAACATTCTAAGGACACTTGGACAGGTAAATGGATAGGAAAGACAAAGGGGTTTGGGCCAAACTAGCTTAAATATATCAAGATTCAAGACTGTTTAATGTCATTTCTAGTAAAGAAGAAAGAAATAATTGTTGCTCCCAATCCGATGCAGCACATAAAAATCACAATACGTTAAAGAGCAAAATAATTAAAACACAATAAATAAAGGATCTAGTGCTTTCTCGGCATTTGTGACAAATAAACTCTGTTTGGGCTTCCAGTTGGGGACAGGTATCGATTATAACCGACGTTTCCATGACAAACTGGTCATCCCTGATGAAGATGGCAGAGTTTGTCATCAAAACGTCAGTTAAAGTTGATACAACAACACACACAAAATGCTGGTGGAACACAGCAGGCCAGGCAGCATCTATAGGCAGAAGCGCTGTCGACGTTTCAGGCCGAGACCCTTCGTCAGGACTAACCGAAAGGAAAGATAGTAAGAGATTTGAAAGATCCCATCCCCCTCTTTTCCTTCGCTACATCGACGACTGCATTGGTGCTGCCTCTTGCACGCATGCTGAGCTCGTCGACTTCATTAACTTCGCCTCCAGCTTTCACCCTGGTCCATTTCCAACACCTCCCTCCCCTTTCTTGATCTTTCTGTCTCCATCTCTGGAGATGGCCTATCTACTAATATCTACTATAAGTCTACAGACTCTCACAGCTACCTGGACTATTCCTCTTCCCACCCTGTCTCTTGCAAAAAGGCTATCCCTTCTCACAATTCCTCCGTCTCCGCCGCATCTGCTCTCAGGATGAGGCTTTTCATTCCAGGACGAAGAAGATGTCTTCCTTTTTTAAACAAAGGGGTTTCCCTTCCTCCACCATCAACTCTGCTCTCAAACGCATCTCTCCCATTTCCCACACATCTGCCCTCACCCCATCCACCCACCACCCCACTTGGGATAGGGTTCCCCTTGTCCTTATCTACCACCCCACCAGCCTCCAGGTCCAACGTATAATTCTCCGTAACTTCCGCCACCTCCAACGGGATCCCACTACCAAACACAGTTTTCCCTCCCCCCCTTTCTGCTTTCCACAGGGATTGCTCCCTACGCGACTCCCTTGTCCACTCGTCCCCCCATCCCTTCCCACCGATCTCCCTCCTGGCACTTATCCTTGTAAACGGAACAAGTGCTACACCTGCCCTTACACTTCCTCCCTGACCACCATTCAGGGTCCTAGACAGTCCTTCCAGGTGAGGCGACACTTCACCTGTGAGTCAGCTGGTGTGGTATACTGCGTAGCTTAACTTCATCCCACCCCCTCCGGTCTTCTATCACCGCATTTTCCCCTCCCCCCACTACTTTCAAATCTCTTACTATCTTTCCTTTCGGTTAGTCCTGACGAAGGGTCTTGGCCCGAGACGTCGACAGCGCTTCTCCCTGTAGATGCTGCCTGGCCTGCTGTGTTCCACCAGCATTTTGTGTGTGTTGTTGTTTGAATTTCCAGCATCTGCAGATTTCCTCGTGATTGCTGGTTAAAGTTGATACCTGTCCCTGGCTGGAAGTGTGAGAAAGGTTTGTTTGACAATGAATATAAATACATAAGATTGCTTGTATACATTGTTTGTAGTTCCATAAGGTGACATTAGGCACGGAAGTGCTTGTATATAAGGTACACTGACAGGAAATGAAGAAGTAGTGGTGGTTCTGGGTGCCTTGGTCAGGATGGATGAGTTGGGCTGAATGGCCTGTTTCTGCAGCTTGTATTGCCAGGTTGTTTGTTTGGGTCCAGTGACTTGTTTTTTTGCCAGGCATCCAGTGTAAGTCTATGTACAACTGGCAGTGAATCAGGCTGCACGTGACATGATTCGTGATGTCAGGTCTCTGAGAGCTGACGAAGTGAGGGAGTAACAGAGGGAAATGACGGCCCTTAATGACCAACATTCTGTTCATTGACTCAGTACTCGGAGTCTGGCTCGTGAACCAGGCACCAGATCCCTATCGACACTCACAGTTACTAATTTTTCCTTGTTTAGAAATACAGCATCCCACCACTTCCCCCCCCCCCCCCATTAAACCACGGTCAGTCATCTTGCATCTGCACTTACTGAATTGTCTGCCTCATTACAGGGTCTGTACTCTCTACAGCTCAGACCTGCTCCGTTACAGGGTCTGCGCTCTCCGCGGCGCGTGGTTTATTTAATTAGCAAAGTAATTAAACAGCTAAGTGTTTCACTGCATTTTGTACAAATGACAATAATAAACAGACACCAAACAGATTGTGAACAGCTGAGACCTGCCCTGATCTCTGTGGCATTCCTCCCATCAGAGCCTTCCTGTCTGAACATGACACACACTGCTCATTTTGCTTCCATCGCAGGCTGCCCCCAGCACATCACAAGCCCATGAGATGTAGGATCAGCATTAGACTGTTTGGCCCATCACGTCTGTTCCACCATTCCATTATGGCCGATTTATTATCCCTCTCAACCCCATTCACCTATCTGTAACCTTAGGCACCTTTGCTAATCAAGAACCTATCAACCTCTGCTTTAAAATATACCCAATGACTTGGTCTCCACAGCTGTCTGTGGCAATGAATTCTACAGATTATCATCCTCTGGCTGAAGAAATTCCTCCACACCTCTGTTCTAAATGGACACCCCTCTATTCTGAGGCTGGGGACTCTGGTCCTGGAGTCCCTCATTGCAGGAAACATCCTCTCCACATCCACATCCTTTCAATTTTCTATAGGTTTCAATGAGATTCCCCCTGCTATTCTCAGCTCCAGTGAATACAGGTCCAGAGCCATCAATACTCTTCATACATTAACCCTTTCATTCCTGGGATTGTTCTTGTGAACCTCCTCTGGACCCTCTCCAATGCCAATGCATCCTTTCATAGATAAGGGGCCAAAATTGTTCACAAAACTCCAAGTGCGGTCTGACCAGTGCCTTATAAAGCCTCAGCATTACATCCTTGTATTGTAGTCTTCTCAAAGTGAATGCTGGCATTGCGTTTGACCTCCCTACGCTGTCTCAACCTGCAATTTAACCTTTAGGGAATCCTGCACAAGGACTCTCGAGTCCCTTTGCACCTCAGATTTCTGAATTTTTCTCCATTTAGAAAATAGTCTACACATCAGTTCAGTTCAGTCAGTTTATTGTCATTTGGAAACCACAAATACAATGCAGTTAAAAAATGAGACAACGTCCCCCCAGAATGATATCACAAAAGCATATGACAAAACAGACTACACCAGAAAATCCACATGACCTTTGGCAATCCCCAATCCAGAGTCCGGAGAGGCTGCTGCGTATTAATATCGCGCTACCATCTTAGCACATTCCCTGGAAAGGAGCCCCAATCCCACCAGACAAGCAAGACCAAAAACTAAAGCTACAAGACCTGCATAAAACCACATAGTTACAACAGTGCAAACAATAGCATAATTGATAAAATAAAAACAGACCATGGGCACAGTAAAAATAGTCCAAAAACTGTAAGTTCAAAAGAAACCACCACACAGTTTCCACAAGTCCTCAGGGTCCCGATAGACTCATCATCCCACGCAGGCGGCAGAAGGGAATAACCCCGCTATGGACTTCCACGGCGCCGCCAGACTCAGCCTCACAGATGCGTCACACAATGAAAGCTCTGTCGAACCCAGCCTCACAGACACAGCACGCAGTGAAAGCGCCCGACCGCAGCGGACTCCGAGTCCATCGAGCCTCTGACCATCCCATTGGTTTATTCCTTCAACCAAAGTCCATGAACATACTTGTCCTGACACTCTATTCCATCTGCCACTTCTTTGTCCATTATCCTAATCTGTCTAAGCCCTGCTGCAGAATCCCTGTTTCCACAACACTACCTGCTCCTCCACCTATCTTCTTATTGTCTGCAAGCTTGTCCACAAAGCCATCGATATCATCCAAATCATTGACATACAATATGAAAAGAAACAGTCCAAACACTGACCCTGCAGAATACTACTAGTCACTGGCAGGCAATAAAAATAGGCCCCTTTATTCCCACTCTTTGCCTCCTGCCAGTCAGCCAATCTTCTATCCATGCTAGTATAATTACTGTAATACCCTGGACTCTTGTTAAGCAGCCTCATGTGTGGCTCCTTATCAAAGGCCTTCTGAAAATCCAAGTAAGCAACATCCATTGACTCTCATTTGTCTATCTTGTTTGTTATTTCCTCAAAGAATTCCAACAGATTTGTCGGGCAAGATTTCCCCTTAAGGAAACCGTGCTGACTTTGTTCCATTTGATCATATGTGTCCAACTACTCCAAAACCTCATCTTAATAATAGGCTCCAACATCTTCCCAACCAGTGAAGTTAGGCTCTGGCTTATAATTTCCTGTCTTTTGCCTCCCTCCCTTCTTAAGGAGTGAAGTGACATGTGACATTTGCCACTTTCCAGTCCTCCGGGAACGTTTTGATGTACGTGTGATAAATAAATGCAAATCTGAAGTTAGAAACCTTCTGTTTTTCAACCGTTCACCAACGATGCCAACAGGTATCCGCAAATAAATAACGTGTGCCTTTATTTAACAAGTTTTATGTAAATCCTTATCAAACTCTTTTGAAAATCTTTGTATGCCATTTATTGGACCCTCTTCATACGTTGCTGCCTCAAAACCATCTTTGATTTTATTAACTCCATAAACACTCAGTAATTCCATGTAATCAGAAGGCATTTCGAACTGCCCTGTACTCTAGACCAGTACAGCACAATTACCAGGCCCTTCAGCCCACAATCTGTTCTTAATGGTGGACCCCTGCAATTTGACAACTGATATTGATCCAACATTCATATACAGATACTGGTACTAAACCTGAAATAAGAACAAAATGCTAGAAAATTTTGCAATTGATTTTTGGAGGAAATTTGAAAAATTCCCTCGAGTCTGGTTTTTGTTTATCTACTGATGACCGTCACCTTGGCTACTCATTCTCACCCTTTCAAATTGCTTTCTTCCGCTCTTGTTTCTGATCCTGAACCTGAATGCAAAGTTCTTTCATGAGGTGGTCACTCCCCGTTCCCCCTACCCCCGAGGATACCCGAATACTTTGCCCTATTTCAGGGTAGGGTCAAAGATAAATTGTTTCCTCAGTCCTTCCATCTCATTTTATCCCAGGAAACTTCTGTCAATGTTTGCTCCATCCCACATTTGCCAACTTGCTTTGTCCTGTCTGTATGAAGATTAAAGCTACCCGCAATTTTACTTCAACCTTTGATTATATTTTGGTTAATTCTGTCTGTAGTTGATGCTGCTGTTGTGTGAGGGCTGTAAACCCTCCACCCAGAGTTTGTCCCCTGTTGCACCTCAGCCCCACCCATGCGGTTCTATTTTCTGTGCTCCAGGGCTGGGTTCATCCCTGAACACCATCTCCTGTTACCCTTTAATCAGGCAACTACCTTCCTTTTTCATTTAGTCTGTCCAATCCAAACATCAAGGACTCCAGAGCTCTAATTCTCAGTCATGGTCACGTCACCATATGCTGATAATTATACCCATAATCCATTTCTCCCTGGGTCTATGCTCCATTTTGTTGTCATCTTTGTTCATTCAGGTCAAACCCATTTCATTTCAGAGTTTTATCATGTTTCTTGCGTTGGCTTTGTTGCTGGGGTTATGATGATTAAATGTTCGATCGTCTGACCCATCATGTGTATTAATGATTTCAAGTTGATATTGGTTTATTATTAATACACATACCATGATATAGTGGAAAAACCTGTCTTGCATACTGTTCATACAGATCATATCATTACTCAGTGCGTTGAAGTAGAACAAGGTAAGACAGCAAAAGAGTGCAGAATAAAGTGTTAGAGAGAATGGGCAGTGCAGGTGATCAATGAAGTGCAACGTTATAATGAGGCAGTCTGAGGTAAAGGTCTGATCGGACTAGGGTAATATTCCCTGCCCCCAGCGTACCCTTGGGTTGTGTCGGTTCTTTACGCAAACAACACACTTCACCGTATTGTTTCCATGTATGTGTGATCAATAAATTAAACTGAACGTAAATCTGTAAACAGTGGGGAGGAAGCTGTCCTTGAGCCTGGTTCTACATGCCTTCAGGCTTTTGTACCTTCTGCCTCTAACGGGAGAGGTGAAAAGAGAGAACTTTCAGGGTGAGAGGCTGCTTTACTTGAGGCAGTGAGAAGTGTAGAGAGAGTCCACTGAGGGGAGCCTAGTTTAGACCATAAGACAGAAGCAGAATTAGGCCATTCAGTCCATCGAACCTGCTCTGCCATTTCATCATGGCTGATCCCGAATCCCACTCAACCTCATATACCTACCCTCTCACCATATCCCTCCAAGCCCCGACCAATCAGGGTACTATCAACTTCTGCTTTAAATATACCCACAGGCATGGCCTCCATTGCAGACAGTGGCAGAGCATTCCACAGATTCACCACTCTTTGGCTATAAAAATTCCTCCTTACTTCTGTTCAAAAAGGTTGCCCTCAATTTTGAGGCTGTGCCCTTTAGACACTGGATACACCCACCATAGGAAACATCTTCTCCACATCCACCCTATTTAGTCCTTTCAACATTCGGTAGGTTTCACTGAGAGCCCCATGCATTCTTCTGAATTCCAGTGAGATCAGGCCCGAAGCTGCCAAACACTCCTCTTATGTTAACCCCTTCATTCCCAGTATCATCCTCATGAACCTCCTCTGGACTCTCTCCAATGACAGTACATCCTTTCTGAGATAAGGGGCCCAAAACTGTTGACAATACTCCAAGTGTGGCCTGACTAGTGACTTATAAAGCCTCAGCATTATCTCCTTGCTTTTATATTCTGTTCCCCTTGACATTAATGCCAACATTGCATTTGCCTTCTTTACTGCAGCCTCAACCCTTGAATTAACCTTCTGGGAGTCTTGCATGAGGGGTCCTAAGTCCCTCTGCACCTCTGATGTTTGAAGCTCCTCCCCATTTAGATGCTAGTCTGCACTGTTGTTCCTTTTACCAAAATGCATTATCATACATTTCCCAACACTCTATTCCATCAGTCACTATTTTGCCCATTCTTCGAATTTGTCTAAGTCCTGCTGCAATCGCATTGCTTCCTCAGCACTACCGACCCCTCCACCTGTCTTTGTAACATCCACAAACTTTGCCGCTAAGCCATCAATTCCACTATCTAAATCATTGACAAGCAAAGTGAAATTAGTGCTCCCAATACTAACTCCTGTGGAACACCACTAGTGACTGGCAGCCAACCAGAAAAGTCCCCGTTTATTCCCACTTGTTGCGTCCTGCCTGTCAGCCATTCCACTATCTATGCCAGTATCTTACTTGTAACGCGATAGGATTTTATCTTGTTAAGCAGCCTTATGTGTGGCACCTTATCAAATGCCTTCTGAAAATGCAAGTAAATGACATCCACTGCCTCTCCTTTGTCCACCCTGCTTGTTACTTCCTCGAAGATCTGTTCGAAAAGGTTTCCCTTTACAGAAACCGTGCTGACTTTGACTTATTTTCCATGATGAGCTGGGCTGTGTCCAGAACTCTGCAGATTCTTGTGGTCGTGTAAAGAGCAGTTGCCACGCCAAGCCACTATGAAAGAGAATGTGAAGAAGAATGCCAAAGGATCTAAGTCTACTGGGAAACCAGACCAAAGAAAGGCAGATAGAAATGAAATCTGAGAAAGGCAAAGTGGTGCAATTTGGGATGTTAAACCAGACAAGGATATTCACAGTGAGTGGCAGGGTCCTGGGGAGTGTTGATGAACAGAGACCCAGCAGTACAGGTAAACGGTTCCCTGAATCTGACTACAAGTACACAGGATGGTGAAGGCGTACATCAGCCGAGTGTTGGGACGTCCTATTACGGTTACACATTTGTGGTATTGTGTGTAGTTCTGGTCACACACTATGTGAAAAATTGCGACTAAGCTAGAGGGAGGTTCGGGGAAGATTCATAGAGATGTTACTGGGACTGGAGGGCTTGAGCTATCAGAGATTAGATGGGCTGTGTCCATTTTCACTGGAGTGAAGGATGCTGGGAGGTGACATAATGGAGTTGCAGTGGTACTAGAAAGTTCACTAGAAGGTTCACGTACTTTTTCCAACAAATATGTGTAATATTTGATCATTTTTCTCAGTAAATAAATGAACAAGTATAATTTTTGTGTCATTTATTTGGGTTCTCTATCTAGCTTTAGGACTGACATGAAGACCTGATCACATTTCAGGTCATACTTATGCAGAAATAGAGAAAATTCTACAGGGTTCACAAACTTTCTAGCACCACTAAAATGATGAGAGGCTGCTGGTTTGTGGTGAGGAGGAGGTTTAAGGGGACCTGAGGGGTACATTTATCACAGAGTAGTTGATATCTGAGATGAACTGCTAGAGGGGGTTCAAAAGTTCAAAGCACGGTAAATTTATTATCAAAGTATGTATACGTCACCAGATACTCTGAGGCTTATTTTCTTGCAGGCATTCACAGTGGAACAAATAAATACAATAGAATTAATGAAAAACTACACACAAAGCAAGGACTGGCAAACAACCAAAAAAAGAATAATAAGTAAACAATGCTGAGAACATGTTGTAGGGTCTTTGAAAGCGAGTCCCTAGGTTGTGGAATCAGTTCAGTGTTGAGGTGAGTGACGTTATCCACACTGGTTCAGGAGCCTGATGGCTGAAGGGTAATAACGGTTCCCGAGCCTGATGATGTGGGACCTAAGCCTCCTGTATCTCCTTCCAATGGCAATGGATAGACGACAACAAGGCCTAACTGGTTGGGGTCCTTGATGGAGGCTGCTTTCTTGTGGCAGTGCTCTTTGTAAGTGTGCTCATTGGTGAGGACAGCTTTCCTGTGATGGAATGGGCTGTATCACCACTTTTATAAAACTCTGGTTAGGCCACACTTGGAGTACTGTGTCCAGTTTTGGTTGCCTCACTATAGGAAGGATGGGGAAGCATTGGAAAGGATACAGAGGAGATTTACCAGGATGCTGCCTGGTTTAGAGAGCATGGATTATGATCAGAGATTAAGGGAGCTAGGCCTTCTCTTGGAGAGAAGGAGGATGAGAGGAGACATGATAGAGATGTACAAGATATTAAGAGGAATAGACAGAGTGGACAGCCAGTGCCTCTTCCCCAGGGCACCACTACTCAGTACAAGATGACATGGCATAGGGTAAGGGGTGGGAAGTTCAAGGGGGATAATAGAGGAAGGTTTTTTACTCAGAGAGTGGTTGGTGCGTGGAATGCACTGCCTGAGTCAGTGGTGGAGGCAGATACACTAGTGAAGTTTAAGACACTACTATACAGGTATATGGAGGAATTTAAGGTGGGGGTATATATATGGTCGACACAACATTGTGGGCCGAAGGGCCATTACTGTGCTGTACTATTCTATGTTTGTAAGGTTTCCTGTTCTTGGGCATTTGTGTTTCCAATGAGGTGGTGGAGGCGTTTAACAGGCATTTAGTCAAATACTTGAAATAGTGGGGCATAGAGGTGGAATTAAAGCAGGCATGGGATTACTGGAGATGGTGTGGATCAGAAGGCTTGTGTCTGTGCTGTACAAAATGATACTAAGGACAGAGAACAGTACAGCACAGGAACAGGCCTTTCAGAAAGTTGGTTTCAGCAGTATATCCATGGGAGTTTGTCAGTGCTCACTGACAAGCTGGACCTCCTCAAGAAGGTAGAGACTGGGGTGACTTCCCTGTGGTTGCATCTGTGTGCTGCGTCAACGGAGCTGTTAATGGCCAGAATTTGCTTTGTGTTCCAAGTCATTGGAGATGCTAATGACTGGATTTGGTTTGTAATCCAGGTAATCAGAGATGTTAATGGCCAGAATTTGCTTTGTATCCAGGCCATCGATTACGTTAACGACCAGAATTTTGTTTGTATTCCAGGGTTGCCAGGTTTGGCTCCGGGTGACCAATCAGCTGTTGCCCAGCCGGGTTACGAGCATCTCTGATGGCATTGTTCACTTCACCACAGACTATGGAGAGGTGAGGGAGATTCCCAATTCACTCCACCCCCCTCTGACTGGTCTCCATGGGGTTCCAGATGCAGCAGGAAGCTGAGACAGACATTTGTGGTTCCCCCTCACTGAGGCCCCACCGCCACCTCCTCTATCAAAGTCCTGACTATGAGCAACAGTGCCACAGGACCTAGGAAGGGTCACACTGTGGTTGGGATGGAACTGCGAGAGGGTCATCCTGGAGGGGAGGGGTGGTACTGAGGGAGGGTCACACTGGGGGAGGGGTGATACTGAGGGAAGGTCACACTGTGGGAGGGGTGATACTGAGGGAGGGTCACACTGGGGAGGGGTGATACTGAGGGAGGGTCACACTGGGAGGGGAGGTACTGAGGGAGGGTCACACTGTCAGAGGGGAGGTACTGAGGGAGGGTCACACTGTCGGAGGGGTGATACTGAGGGAGGGTCACACTATGGGAGGGGTGGTACTGAGGGAGGGTCACACTGTGGGAGGGGAGGTACTGAGGGAGGGTCACACTGGGGGGTGGTACTGAGGGAGGGTCACACTGGGGGGTGGTACTGAGGGAGGGTCACACTATGGGAGGGGTGGTACTGAGGGAGGGTCACACTGTAGTAGGGGTGGTACTGAGGGAGGGTCACACTGGGGGAGGGGAGGTACCAAGGGAGGGTCACATGTGAGGTGGATGATACTGACAGAGTTTTGTATGTACTTTGGGAGCTGTGGCTTTTGGATGAGATTTTGAACACCATCTAGTTACTGTCCTCTCCGTATCTTTCTCTCCCTCTCCCTCTTCCTCTCTATCCTTCCCCACTCTCCCTCTCCCTCCCTCACCCTCACCTTCACTACCATACCCTCATTCTTCCTGTCACCCAATACTCTTCTCCTTCTCCACTCTCTCCATTCCTTGTCCCGCTTCTCTCGCACTCCAGGAATTCTCCCTGAAGGCCGCTGTTGCCCTGGAGCTTGCCACGCCGATGCACCAGACCAGTGTTGATGGGACGGACGACATGTCGAACCTCGCTGACCTGCACGAGTCCAGCATTCTCTACAACCTCTTCCTGAGATACGGGCAGGATAAGATCTACGTACGCCATGTTCCTCCTCTGCTGTCACTTCCCTCTTCCCATTCTCTACCGAATGCCCAGGTGTCAGGGTGAAAGTGTTCAGGATACAGGACCTGGAGCGTGAAAGTTTATAAACCTGATACACATTCTGTCTGACTCTTCTGTCCCAGGCAGCCCGCTGGTGTGCTCCGTGCCCCACAAGAAAATCCTACCTCTGACACCCCCCACCCCCACCAAACTTTCCTCTACTCCCCTTACGCAGTATTGGTCACTGCTGCCCTGGGAAAAAGTCTCTGTCTACTCTACGTATGCCTCTTAGCATGTACTCCTCTATCAATTCACCCCTCATCTCCTTTCATTCCAAAGCTCTAGCTCGCTCAGTCTGACAGTTGACATAAACTCAGTGGGCAGAATGTCCACCTTCCACTGCAAGGAAATGTAAGAATGCTGCATGCATTTAGGTAAATTGCCTCTTGTTTTGCCATTTTCCATAGATTTATGGAGCACTACAGAACAGAAATAGGGCCTTTGGCCCATTTAGTCCATGCTGAACAATTATCCTGCCTAGTCCTATTGACCTGCCCCTGGACCCTATATACCCTTCTCATCTATGTACTGTACCTCTGTTTCATTAGGAGTTTGAAGAGATTTGGTTTGTCACTAAAACACATCTATAGAAAATTTCTATAGATGTACTGGGGGAGGGGAGGCGCTACTGTACAAGACCGAAAGAAGCTACGGAACGTTGTAAAGTTAGTCGGCTCTATCTTGGGTACCAGCCTCCGCAGTCTCCAAGACACCTTCAGGGAGCGGTGCCTCAGAAAGGCAATGTCCATCACCCAGGGCATACACCTTCTCATTTTAACTGTCAGGAAGGAGGTACAAAAGCCTGAAGACACACACTCAGCGATTCAGGAATAGCTGTTTCCCCTCTGTCATATGATTCCTAAATGGACATTGAATTCATGAACATCACCTCATTTTTTAAAATATATACTACTTCTGGTTTTGCACTACTTTTAATCTATTTAATATACTTATTTACTTATATTTTTCTTTCTACTTTATCATGTATTGCACTGAACTGCTGCTGCTGAATTAACAATTTTCATGATACATGCTGGTGATAATAAACCTGATTCTGATTCCAAACTTTGCTTAAAAGTTGAAATTGGACCCTAATCCAGCACTCATGCTGGCAGCTCATTCCACACTCTCACTGGCCTCCAAGTGAAGTTCCCCCTCATTTTCCCCTTAAATATTTCAACTTTCATCCTTAACCTATGACCTTTAGTTCCAGTCTCACTCAACCTCAAAAGCCTGCTTGCATTTACTCTATCTATACCCCTCATAAGTTTGTACACCTCTATCAAATCTCCCTTCATTCTCCAGGGAATAAAGCCCTAACCTATTCAAACTTTCCCTATAACTCGGGTCCTCAAGTCCCAACAACATCCTTGTAGAAGCGTAGGGTCCATACTTCGACTCCATTTGCTTCTTGTTATTGCAACTGCTGCTTGTCTGTTTAGTTCTACTGTTTGAACATATCTCCCTTCCTTGCCGAACCTCTTCCAAGGTTCTTGACCCATGAATGAGCTGAATCTCTCACCGAGAATCCCAGTGAAGCCTCCTGTGAGGACATTTGCCCAGGCCCTGCAGAGATGCAGGGCATTCCCTACCCCTGTGATTGTCTGCGTCTGTGGCATCTGGAGGTCCGACCCAACCCCAGTGATTCAGGACGGGAACTAGCGATGAGCACAAGCAGCAGAACAGGACTCTTCGAACCCACTGCTCAGCTCCCAAATGCTAACTGTGCGTTTCTTCCAGACGAACATTGGCTCGATCCTCACAGCAGTGAACCCCTACAAGCACATCGAGAGTCTGTACAGTGCCAGCATGGTCAAGCTGTACAGTGGGCACCAACTTGGAGAGCTCCCGCCCCACATCTTCGCCATTGCTAACGAGTGCTACAGGTGCCTGTGGAAGCGAGGGGACAGCCAGTGCGTGCTTATCAGGTGGGTAGCAGACTGACTCCGTCGACTAGTGGCTAGTGTGATCTTTAGAGTACCAGCGGTCATCGATCAGGATTCATTCCCATCGTGTTTCCCTTGGAGCTCTGATTTCCTCCCACGTTCCAAAGACCTAGGAGTTAATAGTTAATTGGTCACACAGACAGGATGTGATCACTGGTGTGGAAGTGCCTGTTACTCTGCTCTATCTTTCTGAAGAGAACTTGAGGGAACCATCAGTTCCAGGGTAGATTAATTATATGCTGAAGGGTCTCGGCCTGAAACGCTGACTGTTTACTCTTTTCCATAGATGCTGCCTGGACCTTGAGTTGCTCCAGCAGCTTGTGTGTGTTGCCTGGACTGCCAGCATCTGCAGATTGTCGCTCGTTTGTTAATTAGATACCTAGCATGCAGTGAAATGTGATGTTCGTGTCAACGAGCGGCACAGTCTGCGGATGTGCTGGGGGCAGCCTGCAAGTGTGGCCATATATCCGGTGCCCACAAGTTACTGACTCTAAACCATGCGTCTTTGGACTGTGGGAGGAAACCAGAACACCCGGAGGAAACCCACACAGTCACAGGGAGAATGTACGAACTTCTTACAGACAGTGGTGCAAAGGGAACGCCGATTGCTGGCACTGGATAGCTGGTGTGATACTGTGCTGCCCCTTATTTTCAGAGACCGTGATCTTCCCAGATTTAGTTTGTTGATTGTCAAACGGTGAGGCGAATTGCTGCTTGGTGCATGGTTTGCTCTGTCACGGTCACCAGGCCAGTCTAACCTGTGGATGTGTTTCTCTCCAACCCTGTGGCCGACTACCTGCCCAGTGGGGAGACGGGAGCAGGCAAGACGGAGAACACCAAGCTGCTGCTTCAGTTTCTGTCGGTCATGAGCCAGAAGTCCCTCGGAGCCTCAGCCCACGAGAAGAGCACACACGTGGAACAGGCCATTCTGGAGAGCAGGTGAGTGCCTGGCCCACCGCTGTCACACGTCCAGAGGGCCTGAGTGCTGTCACTCCGCCACTGAGGAGGATGAGGGCAGCAGCCACTTGTAGGTTTCCCTCCTTGCTGGCAGGGAAGTGTACATTCTGTGGCCACTTGGGTACACCTGCTCATTAATGCAAATATCCATTCAGCCAATCACGTGGCAACAACTCAATGGATAAAAGCATGCATACGTGGTCAGGAGGTTCAGTTGTTGTTCAGACCGAACGTCAGAATGGGGAAGAAATGTGGTCTAAGTAACTTGGATCATGGAATGATTGTTGGTGTCAGATAGGGTGGTTTGAGTATCTCAGAAACTGCTGATCTTCTGGGATTTTCGTGCACAACAATCTGGAGAGTTTACAAAGAATGGTGTGAAAAACAAAAAAAAGTCCAGAGAGTGACAGTTCTGTGGGTGAAAATGCCTCGTTAATGAGAGAGGTCAGAGGAGAATGGGCAGACTGGTCCAAGCCGACAGGTGACAGTAACTCAGGTAACCACACGTTACAACATTGGTGCGCACAAGAGCATCTCTGAACGCACAACACATCGAACATTCAAGCTGATGGGCTACAGAGGCAGAAAACCAGTAGCCACTTTCTCAGGAACAGACGGTAGAGGAGGTAACTAATAGTGTGGCCACTCCGTGTTTTGTGACCGGAACAGGCTGAAATCCTGTCCGAAGGGAGCACCATCACCAGAGAGACTGCTTCCGTTCCAAAGCAGTTCATCCTTAACTTATCAGGAAATAACCTTGGCAGCAGAATCCATCCTGTATGTGAGATGTGGCTATGAAAGCAAAATTATTGGACAAATCTGAGGCAGTGGCAGATTATCTATCAGGGGCTAATGGATTATTGTGTAGGCAGGATTAAGACAGTAACATATTGCATGTGGGGGGGATTGAGGTTATAGTTAATCTAGTCGGGGGGGGGCTGGGGTCTGTACATCGCTACTGATTCACATGATCACAAATAAATTCCCAAGTTCATGGGTATCTTGCCTCTGCTCCATGTTTCCTGCTTGTTTCCCATAATTCTTGGCCCTCCACTGGACCAACATACTCAGGCTGGAATAAGAAATGATTCCAAAGGTTTATGACTCTCAGAGGAAAGTCCTCCTCTTCTCCATCACAAATCGAAGTTCCCCTTCTGCTGAAATTATTGCACCTGGTTGACGATTCTTTGTTGGAAGATCGACCCTGTGAAGTCCCTTCAGAACTTTCACTGTTTTAGCATTACCTTTTGTTTTCCAGTGAGTTATGACGCATAGAGCATTACAATGCTGTACAGGCCCTTCGGCCCACAATTTTGTGCTGGCCCTTTAACCTACTCTCTGATCAATCTAACTCTTCTCACCTACATGGCCCATAACCCTAAATTTTTCTATCATGTATGTGCCTAACTAAGGAAATTTCCCTAACGTGTCTGCATTTGCCACCACCCCTGGCAGGCTGTATGTAAAAATAAAGATCTTTCTTCTGACATCGCCCCTGAACTTCCCTCCACTCAGCTTAAAAGGATGTCCTCCAGCTGGTGTCCTGAGAAAAAGGCTCTGGCTGTCCACTCTATCTATGTCTCTTAAAATCTTATACATCTCTGTTAATGAAGTGACCAGAGCTCCAAGTGTGGCCTATGCAGGCTTTTATAGAGTTGAAACATTCCCTTGCTGCTCATAAACTCAATCTCTGAAGGCCAGCATGCCGTACACCTCAACCACCCTATCACCCTGCACGGCAACTTTGAAAAATCCATGCACTTGTATTTTAAGAGCCTTCTGTTGCTCCACGCTGCGGAGAATCTTGTATTTCTAAAGTGTATCATGTCGCCCTTCTCCACCTGCCACTTCTCAGCCAGGCTCCGCATCGTTT
The DNA here is from genome assembly GCF_030144855.1 of Hypanus sabinus. NCBI lineage: Eukaryota > Metazoa > Chordata > Chondrichthyes > Myliobatiformes > Dasyatidae > Hypanus > Hypanus sabinus. The sequence goes on from NC_082709.1 coordinate 76,916,170, forward strand.
CGGTGTCCTGTTGTAACCTGTGACAACCTCCTGCACTCTGCACAGCTCCACCAACCTTCATGTCATCTGCAAACTTACTAACCAACTCTCCCGCTTCCTCGTCCAAGTTATCTATAGAAATCACAAAGGGCAGGGGTCCCAGAACCAATACCTGCAGAACAAGACTAGTTTTGACCTCCAGGCAGAAACCACGTGCCTGGAGGTCACCACCCTCCACCACCTGTGGGCAAGCCAATTCCGAATCCATGCAGCCAAGTTCCCTGGATCCCGTGGTTCCTGACTTCCTGGACGGGCCTACCATGGGGAATCTTGTCAAATTCCTTTACTAAAACCCATGTTACACCACATCCACCACTCTACCCTTATCCATGTGATTTGTCACTTCCTCGAAAGACTCCGGTAGGATTTTCCTCAGAATTCAAAGCAAGAGGGATCGAGGAAAGAGCTGGGTTACATTAGCATGCCAAAAATAACCTCTTGGTGGAGCCTGGGGATGTGCGGAAGGTTCTCGATGAATATTTTATGATTGCCTTCACTTAAGAGTGGATGATAAAGATCATAAGGAAGTAAGATTGTTGAAAGTGGGCGAGTCACCAGTTGAAATTTATTCCGGGCTGTTTAAAAACAGCGAGGGAGGAAGCTGTGGGAGCTGTGATTGTTCTTCTGCACCCTGGTCACAGAGTGGTGCTGGAGTCGGGAGCTGGTCAAGTTGGACTGTTGTTTAACAAGGGAGGAAGGGTTACTGGACAGCTTGTTTTACCCCGGTGATGGGCAGGTTATTAGGATCTGTTCTCAGGAACATTACAGTCCTTCATTGCATAGGTACAGGCAGGTGTTAGGAATGGATCTGTTAGTCTCTGGTACAGAATCATCAGCTGAAATGCCCAGCGTTTCCTTCCTTTCACAACGGACCCAGGTGGCCTCTTCTCTCGAACGTACAGATTCTGTCCGTGCGTGCTTCCCCTTGTCCGTCCTCCATGTAGCTCTGGCTAGCTCTTCAGCCCTCATTCCCTCCGGGAACTGAAACATGGAGTGATTGAGGGTCAGTGGGTAGTCACTGAGCAGTGGGAGATGGGAATGATTGGATCAGAGGATGAGAGAGTTGGGAGTGAACGGATCGGAGGATGTATGAGTCGGGAGTGAACAGATCTGAGGATGAGAGAGTCGGGAATGATCGGATCTCAGGATGTGCGAGTTGGGAGTGATCGGATCTCAGGATGATAGAGTCGGGAGTGAATGGATCTGAAGATGAGAGAGTCGGGAGTGAACGGATCTGAAGATGAGAGAGTCCGGAGTGATTGGATCGGAGGATGTGCATGTCGGGAGTGATTGGATCTCAGGATCAGACAGTTGGGAGTGAACAGATTTGAGGATGAGAGAGTCCGGAGTGATCGGATCTCAGGATGTGCGAGTTGGGAGTGATCGGATTTGAGGATGAGAGAGTTGGGAGTGATCGGATCTCAGGATGATAGAGTCGGGAGTGAACGGATCTGAAGATGAGAGAGTCCGGAGTGATTGGATCGGAGGATGTGCGAGTCGGGAGTGAATGGATCTGAGGATGATAGAGTCCGGAGTGATCGGATCTCAGGATGAGAGAGTCGGGAGTGAACGGATCGGAGGATGAGAGAGTCGGGAGTGAACGGATCTCAGGATGAGAGAGTCGGGAGTGAACGGATCGGAGGATGAGAGAGTCCGGAGTGATCGGATCTCAGGATGAGAGAGTCTGTAGTGAACGGATCTGAAGATGAGAGAGTCTGGAGTGATTGGATCGGAGGATGAGAGAGTCGGGAGTGAACGGATCGGAGGATGAGAGAGTCGGGAGTGAACGGATCTGAGGATGAGAGAGTCTGGAGTGATTGGATCGGAGGATGAGAGAGTCGGGAGTGAACGGATCTGAAGATGAGAGAGTCTGGAGTGAACGGATCTGAAGATGAGAGAGTCTGGAGCAGGGGTCAGCAACCTTTACCACTGAAAGAGCCACTTGGACCCGTTTCCCACAGAAAAGAAAACACTGGGAGCCGCAAAACCCGCTTGACATTTAAAATGAAATAACACTGCATACAACATTTTGTTTTGCCTTTATGCTATGTATAAACAAACTATAATGTGTTGCATTTATGAAATTGATGAACTCCTGCAGAGAAAATGAAATTACATTTCTGCATGCAACAAAAACATTTTGAACTCCGAAAAAAAGACGTTGGGTTGAAGGTTACTTTTAAGTAAAATACTCAACGTCTATTTGAGTCCTTCTTGTATTTATGAAAAACGCCAAACTTAAATTTGCCGCCAGCAGCAAACCAAAAATAACGTCAGCCAGCTGTCAACCTGAAAAATAAAAGGACTATTTCACTGAACAATGAAAACATATGAATATACGTAAAATAATAGGCAATTAAAATATTTATCATACTTGTTCAGGTTGACTCACACCTGACAATGCAGTCGTATTTAGTAGGGATGGATCGATGCTTAGGGGAGTGACCGGGAAGGATAATGTGTTTTTTTCCTCTCTGAACTCACAGAAGCGTTTCCCAAACGATGTTTGCATTGCGATGATTGCAGAATGTAAATACTCCGAATTTATCATGTCGTGACCTTGTTTGAACTCTCTCAAATTGGGGAAGTGAGACAATGTGCCTTTCTGTAAATCTCTGGCAAGCAATGTCAACTTGCGCTCGAATGCCAAAACATCCTCCAACATGTGCAGGGCTGTACGTCCTTACCCCGTTGAAGAGCTGTGTTCAGCGTGTTCAGGTGCGCTGTCATGTCTACCATGAAGTGTAGCTTTTCCAGCCACTCTGGCTGTTCCAGCTCAGGAAAGTTGAGCCCTTTGCTGCCCAGGAAAGTTTTCACTTCTTCCAGACACGCGACAAAGCGTTTCAGCACCTCCCCCCTGGACAACCATCAGACTTTGTTGTGCAGCAGGAGATCAGAATATGCAATTTCCAGCTCGTCCAGTAACAAACGGAATTGACGGTGATTTAAACTTTTTGCCATTATTTTATTGACAATCTGAATGACAACATCCATTACTTCTGTGCATTCCGGAGGAAATGTTTGAGCGCACAGTGCCTCTTGGTGCAAGATGCAGTGAAAAGTCAGCAGCTTTCTGTCCAGCGACTTCTGCAGTAAAGCCACAATTCCCTTGTGCGTTCCCGTCATATTCGGTGCCCCCATCAGTAGCTACTGACACCAGATGGGTGGTCTTTATTCCTTTGGCTCTTAAACAATTCAAGACAGCCTCACAGATGTCCTCCCCCCGTGTTTGGTTTTTTAGAGGTATCAACTCAATCAGTTCTTCCTGTGGCCCGGCAGAGTTTACATACCGGCAGAACAACGCTATTTGTTCAATATCACCTTTGTCTTTAGACTCGTCACAGGCAATCGAGTAGGCCACAGCTGAATTGATGTCTTTAATTTGCTGTCTTGTGATGTCTTCTGCCATTTTTATGGTTCTGTCTTTGACAGTCTTTGCAGAGAGGGGCATATCCCTGATTTTCTGCACAATTTCACTCTTGTTTTTAAAGTCCGTGAATAGATGTTCTGAAATCTTAATGAAAGATTCTTTTATATATTCACCATCTGTAAACTGCTTCCCATGCCTGACTATTTCCTGAGCGGCAATATAACTAGCGTATGTCGTTGATTTTCCAGACTTCATCCATTTCTGGAAATGATTTTTGCTCAGATCAACCTTCCGCATCAGTTCCGAAACGGCTTTTTTTCTCTCATCTCCATCCGGATATTTTTGAGCAAAGGCTGCGTGTTTATTCTGGAAATGCCTTGCGACATTTGACTTTTTGTTGTTTGCTAGTTTCTCATTGCATACTAAGCATACCGGTAAACCAGTCTCGTCAACAGTGAAAGCAAATGAATCTGTCCACGTATCATTAAACGTTCTGTTTTCTTCAGTCACTTTTCTTTTTTTAGAATTCTCCATAGTTGGCTTACCTTGGATCGAAAAATTAAAGAAATCGCGCACTGGCGGGTGTCAGGTATTGGCAGTGGTGACGTATATTAATAGCGATAAAAACACGTTGTAGCGGTGTGCTCACGCAGTCAGTAAACTGCAGTCGAATAACTTTATTCGAACTAAACAGCCTTGCTTTTAAGCCTCCCTCAACCCAGCCCCCATGGACGCAGATGCTGCAAAAGACGCGTACTCACAAACTCCAGTAGGCTATCTCCCTTAGCCGGAATGCTGGCTAATTGTGAGCCGTTTCGGATGTGCCAGGAAATGTGTCGCCACACTTAGATTGTACAAGATCACCATAATCTTCAAATTTAGAATTACATTTCAAAAGCTAACAAACTAACATAAAATACATTTTAATTAAATACTGACCAACTATTTCCCAAAGCCACAGGGAGCCGCAGCACAGAGGTGAAAGAGCCACAAATGGCTCGGGAGCCGCAGGTTGCCGACCCCCGGTCTGGAGTGATTGGATCGGAGGATGAGAGAGTCGGGAGTGAACGGATCGGAGGATGAGAGAGTCAGGAGTGAACGGATCTGAGGATGAGAGAGTCGGGAGTGAACGGATCTCAGGATGAGAGAGTCTGGAGTGATTGGATCGGAGGATGAGAGAGTTGGGAGTGAACGGATCTGAAGATGAGAGAGTCTGGAGTGATTGGATCGGAGGATGAGAGAGTCGGGAGTGAACGGATCGGAGGATGAGAGGGTCGGGAGTGAACGAATCGGAGGATGAGAGGGTCGGGAGTGAACGGATTGGAGGATGTGCGCGTTGGGAGAGATCAGATTTGAGGATGAGTGGGTGACAGTGGGAGCTGGGAGTTAGACCAACTGATGGCACCTGTACACTAAGGATTTTAATCTCTCCCACAGCCCAGTGATGGAAGCCTTCGGGAATGCCAAGACTGTTTACAACAACAATTCCAGTCGATTTGGGAAGTTTATCCAACTTCACTTCTCTGAGAATGGGAATATTCAAGGAGGAAGCATTGTCGACTGTATCCTTCCCACCTCGTCCTCATGATGCCGCAGGGCTGCCTCTACTGTCCCCTGGCCCCTGCATTTGCTCCTGCTCAGTAACAGGGAAAACTAGGTCAAGGAGACTGGGAGGAGAAGGGGCGAGGAAGTATTGAGGAGGTGGTATGAGGGTGGGTGAAAGCTGAGGGGAGAGGGGTGCTGTGGGAACGATGGTCAACGCTGACAGACATCCTCCTGAGCGAAATGATGCACAGTCGACCCATTAAATCCTTAACCTGTGTCTCAGATCTGCTGGAAAAGGTGAGTCTTAGAGTCAAAATGGATAGAGACAGGCCTTCGACCCCTCCCTGTGTGAGAGTCAGACTTTGTTCAATTCCCGCAAAGTAGGATCACAAAGGAGCAGATCCTCGAGGTTCTGCTACCTCTCTCCCCTCTTCGCTTGCCCTCCAGTCGTCAGTGTCCAAGCCGAGGACCAGCTCATGCTGACCCCCGTAGACAGAGGGGAGGACACAGTCCGGCCCCAGTCAGGAAGAGGGCCAGCTTACCCTGTTTGAGGGAGGATTCCTGCTTCTGTATGGGTGTGTTTGAATGAAACCTTTTCTCTTCCGGAGCCCTCTCAGTTAACCCCACACAGGGGCAGAGAGGGAATGCAAACTCTAATCCGAGTTTAATCATTCTCAGCCTGGGACCATTTCAGAGAGTAGCAGAACAGGTCTCCAGTCTCAGTGAAATCCTGACCTCAGCTCCTATTCCCTTGCACTCGTCACCTGCAGCCAAGCAGAAAAGGACAAGGAAATCCCTTAGCCCCTGACTCACGAGACGTCCCCTCACCCTCCCCTCCCCCGCACCCGGAATTCCCTACCACACAGTTCCACCTCTGAGCAACCTCCAGTCCTCGAGCCGGGTGTGGAGATGGTGAGGAACCCACTGGGGACAAAAACAGTCATTTAGAGGGGAGAGGGGGAGAGGCAAGGTGTGGGATGTGGCAGAGGAGAATACTAGGAACTGGCACAGACTTGATGTGCCAAATGGCCTCCATCTGTGCTATCAGATAGTGAGCCCATGCATGCATACAGACACGTACACGTGCGGACATAGATGCGCATTTCTCAGAGCAACATGCGCAAAGTGCTGGAGGAACTCAGCAGGTCAGGCAGCATCCGTGGAGGGGAATAAACAGTAGACATTTCAGGCCGAGATCCTTTCATCAGAACCGAATTCCCTGGTGATTGCAGAACCGAGTGGTGAGACAGAACCCAGCCGAGAGGAACTTCCACATCTTCTACGCGCTGCTGGCTGGGATGGAGCCTCAGCAGAAAGGTGAGTCCATGTGACATCGGATCGGACTGAGGCCATTCTGCTCACATGGCTGATTTACTATTCCCTCAACCCCATTCTCCCTGTAACCATCGACGCCCTGACTAATCAAGAACCCATCAGCCTCCACTTTAAATCCACTAAATGGCTGGGCCTCCGTAGCCATCTGTGACAATAAATTCCACAACTGCGTGGGGAGCCAACAGGTCCCAGCCAGGGAAACTGGACTGGGTGTGCTGGAAGTGGGGTGTTGGGCGAGACCAACAGGAGCACCTATGGGTGCAGGCAATGGGTCCGGGTTGTAGTGGCGAGGGGAAGGCAGGTGTAGAGAGGGCTCCTTTGTCAGTACCATTGGACAGGAAGTACTGCAGCCTTGGGTCCCCACCACCAGGTTCAGGAACAGCTATTACCCTACAACCATCAGGTTCCTGAACCAGCGTGGATAAACTTCACTCACCTCAACTCCGAACTGATTCCACAACCTACAGACTCACTTTCAAGGACTCTACACACATGTTCTCAGTATTATTTATTTACTCAAATTGTCTTTCTTTCCACTTTGGTTGTTTGTCAGTCTTTATGGATAGTTTTCATAAATTCTAATGTATTTCTTTATTTTTCTGTAAAGAAAATGAATCTGAAGGTAGTTTATGATAACACGTACGTGCTCTCATAATGAATTTAACTTGACTGACTTTGGAGTGGTGGGGTGGATGAGTGCAGAGGGGATTGCTTTGGTTTGAGCCAACTGATTTACTCTCTCTTCCCCCCCCATCTCCCCTCCCGTCCCCTCACCCCACCCCCACCGATAATGTCCGTCAACACCGGACAGAGGAGCTGGGGTTGGCTGGGACTGTGGAATTCCGATACCTCCAGCAATCGGACGGAGCACCGGCGGAGAGTCGGGAGGACAAGCTACTGTTTGAGAAAGTGATGGTGAGCTGATCTGGACCGATGGAGGGGGGAGCGGGGTTAGAGCTGTCAGTCCATGTCTGCTCCTCACTGTCTAGGGAATAGGTCCAAGTGTCCTGTCTCCAGGATGAGTGTTCACGGTCCGGGAGTCCACCACAGGACATTGGGCCTTTTTGTGGACACTCCAACCCAGGACTGAGGACTTGACGTAGACCCTGGGGACTGGACACTTGTCCCCCCACAGTGACCAGGTTCCAGATCCAGGCTCTCGATGTCCAGTTCCCAAGGTCCCAGGAGCCCTATGATCCAGGGTTCAAGTGTCCTGGGTTGGACTGTCCACTTCCCGGACCTCCGGGTCTGGGACAAGTACTTTCATCTTTTTGTGCTGTAAAACAACACATTTCACAACCTATGTTAGTGGTATTAAACCTGTCTCAGGTTTAAATTCAAGTTTATTGTCATCTGATCACACACGGATACCACCAGACAAAACAACTTTCCTCCAGACCATGGTTCACTCACAAAACCTGTATCTCACACAGCACAGAAAACAAAATATTAGTATAAATAGGTTTCAAAAGGTACATTTAATGTCAGGGAAATGTATACAATATACATCCTGACATTTTTTTTCTTTGCAAACATCCACAAAAACAGAGGAGTGCCCCAAGAATGAATAACAGTTAAATGTTAGAACCCCAAAGCCCCCCCAGTCATTAGGGAAAAAGAGATGTCCCCATTTCACAGCGAGAGGGGAGACATAACAAACGACTCATTGATTTATGATGTTAAAAACCTGTTGCATTAATAAGATATAATTCAACTGCATGTCGTGCACGGCACAGGTAAACACTACAATAACGAGAAAGCCCCTCACTGACCCAATGATGAGACGTCGGTGGGGATAGGACGTACGTTAGTCTCGCAGCCTGTGGGAAGGAGATGTTACCCAGCCTGGTAGTCTGAGTGCTGGTGTGTCCCTCCTGACGGTAGTGGGTCAAAGGGATTGTGCAGTTGGAGGTGGGGATCATTTCCAATGCTTCATACACAACGCTCCCAGTAAGTGTCACACACAGAGGGGAAGATTCTGATTCTAAATGTCCAGTGCCCGTGGTCCCACATTACTGGGCTTAGTGCCCAGTCCTGGGGGTGAGGAGGGGTTAGAGAGATGGCTGGAGGGTTGTGAGTGACTCTGTTGCTGGCTAACGCTCTCTCCTCCCCCAGGGAGCTCTGCTGGTGTTGGGCTTCAGAGCTGAGGGCGTGAAGGATGTACTGAAGCTCCTGTCGGCCATTCTGCAGCTCGGAAACATCGGGTTCATCACTGCTGGGGGTGCCCAGATAGTCAACAAGGAAGGTGAGGGGATCAAGGGTCCGGGTACAGAAGGGTCCAACGCCAAGGGGCAGTTCTAGGACAGAAACGGCAAGAGAGCCATGATGGAAACCATGCTGTAGCTCCACCATTCCCCTCCCTCCCCATCGTCCTTCCCCTCCCTCCCCCATCCTCCTTCCCCATCCTCATTCCCCTCCCTCCCCATCCTCCTTCCCCTCCCTCCCCCATCCTCCTTCCCCTCCCTCCCCTTCCCTCCTTCCCCGCTCCGCCCCGTCCCACACCACCATCACACTCTCTCTTTCCGCTTAGTGCTGACCGCTGTCAGTGACCTTTTGGGATTGGATGCTGACCAGTTAGCCGAAGTCCTGACACACCGTTCGATGATCCTGAGGGGCGAGGAGATTAGCACACCTCTGACCACAGAGCAGGTGGGTGTCATTGTACCCTCACCCTCACCACCCATCACCCATCCCTACACTCCTTACCTCTGAAGGCCACCCATCCCTCCTTATTGCTACCTCTCCTTACCTCCAGAAACCTAACCTTCACTGCTCATCCCTCCCTTCCTTACCTCTCAAGACCAAACCTTCACCACCCATTCCTCCTCGTTCCTACCTCTCCTTATCTCCGAAACCTAACCTTTACTGCCATCCCTCTCCTCCCTACCTCTGAAAGCCTAACCTTCATGCCTATCAGCCTAACTCTTCCCATCCCTCCCCTCCCCACCACATCTTCACCATCCCTCACACTTGCTCTCCCTACCCCTCCCCTCTCCTCGCCTCCCTAACCCCAACTCCACCCCTCTCCATCTCTCCTGACGACCCCCTGTAGCAGTACGGATGAGAGAGGAAGGACCCGCCTCTGACCAGAGCTCAGCTCGAAGGAGTTGCCGAGGGTGTCTGTGCAGGACTGGGCAGCGGAGGCCTGTGATCTATGTCCCAATCTATAGCCAGTGAGAAGACCTGAGGGTGTCAGGACCTTGGGTCTTGCAGAGGCACTTTGAGGTCTGGAGGGCTCAGCAGGGGGAACACGGGTTGTGCTCCTGTCCGAGGGGATTCTGAACCAGGATCATGGCTTCAGGATGCGTGTGAAATGTTGGTTGTGACCCTGTGGAATTTTCTTCACCAGAGGGCCAGTCACTCAGTTGTACCTTCTAGATTGTACTCCTCCTCCTCCACCCCTACCTCTATAGTCACGTTTCTTCCCTCCCCCCCACCCCCATTTCTTTTCCAGTCCTGATGAAGGGTCTCGGCCCAAAACATTGACTGTTTATTCCTCTCCATAGATGCTGCCTGACCTGCTGAGTTCCTCCAACACTGATTGTGTGTGTGTGTGTGTGTGTATGTGTGTGTGTGTGTATGTGTGTGTGTGACTCTGGATTTCCAGCGTCTGCAGAATCTCTTGTGTTCGTAGGTTGTGATCCTGTGGAACTGGTTACCCCAGAGATCTGTCGAGGACAAGTGGCTGGGCTGGCATATAAACACAGAAGTGTCACGTCTACCCAGAGAGTTGGGGTGTGGTAGTGCAATGAGCGAGAGATGGACAGACGCCGGCTGAGTGTGCCAGTTCTACTCCTGATTCCAACATTACGCTTTCATGTTATGAGGGAAGCCTCATGCTATGCACTCCCACCCTCCAACCTGCTCAGTTATTTACGTGGAGGAGGTAGGCAGCATCTCTGAAGAAGAGTAAACGGTCAACGTTTCAGCCTTCAGCAAAGCCAGGTTGTCTCTGACATTTGTCTCGAAATTTGTCTTGTGGAAGAGCAGTTAAGATGGATTAAACAGGGCAAAAGCGGAATGGGAAGGTAGTGTTCACGGGTTGTTCAGAACCTGATGAGAGAGAAGAAACTTCCTTCAGTGCTGAGTGTGTCTTCAGGCCCCCGTAGCTCCTCCCCGACGACCGTAAGGAGGAGAGGGAGCATCCTGGGTGATGCCCTTCAATATGGACGCTGCCTTCTGGAGACATCGCGGTTTGATGCTGGGGGAGGGGGTGGAGGGGTTTACGATTACCTGTGGCTTTATCCGACCCTGTACGTTGGCACCCCCGTATCAGATGGTGATGGAACCAGCCAGGATGCATCTGTGGAAATCTGTGAGTCTCTTTGGTGACGTACCAGATCTCCTTGGACTTCTGACAGTGTACAGCCACCGGCGTGCCTTGGTCATGGTTGCATCAGTGTATTGGGTTCAGAGTCTGAGTGTGTTACGCAGGAGCTAGGGGGAGTGAATTGCGACAGGTTATGGGACTGCATTGTAGTCTCTGTGTGGTGGTGTGCAACCACTGGACTCCGTATACGTGGGGGTGGGATGGGGAGGGTAGCCAACCCCAGTCAAGGGTGTTAGTTGGGGGGGAGGTGTAGTCAGACCCCGGACTCTGCAGATCTCCAGTGTCTGATCCTGTGTTGGTGTGCGTCAGGCTGCGGATTCCCGGGATTCCCTCTCCATGGCTCTCTACTCCCAGTGCTTCTCCTGGATCATCAGGAAGATCAACAATAAAATCAGAGGGAAGGACAACTTCAGATCCATCGGCATCCTCGACATCTTTGGCTTCGAGAACTTTGAGGTGAGTCAGGAGGTCGCGTCAGTGATGTGAGGGGCCTGACAAACTCTGGGCCAATCATAGCCCGAAGGTCAGCCACAGGGTGGGTCCTGACCACATCTGACCCAATCACAGCCCAAAGCTCAGTGAGCTGCCGCTTCACCAACCCCTGACCAGTCAAGCCATGCCCTCAATAACACTGGACCAATCGCAGGTCGAGGGTCAGTGAGTGGCGGCTTCACCAGCTCTTGACCAATCAAGACAGATCCTAAATAACATTGGACCAATCACAGGCTGAAGTGTAGGGCACAGGATGAAGGGCTAAGGATGAGGAATGGAGTGATGGGTTGGGCAGTAGGTCAAGGTGAGTGTGATGAGGAATGAGTTGGGAGGTGAAGAGTCAGGGGATGAGTGGGTTGAGATTGTGGTGAGGAATCAAGAGGTGAATAGGGTTTGGGTAGGTGGTTGAGGGTCAGGGTCTGGGGTGAGAGGTTGAGGTGTGAAAGGGGAGGGCGAGACTGAAATCTGCCAATCTTTCTCCACAGATCAATCGATTTGAACAGTTCAACATCAACTTTGCGAATGAAAAGCTGCAGGAATATTTCAACAAGCACATTTTCTCTCTGGAACAGCTGGAGTACAACAGGTAGAGCCCTTTCCTGGCTGTTCAGACTCGAGGGGCAGCGCCCCCTCCCATGGACCCCAGTCTCACCTCTCATCTTTGTCCCACAGGGAAGGATTGAGCTGGGAAGCCATTGACTGGATGGATAACGCTGAGTGCTTGGACCTGATTGAAAAGGTTGGTAGCCCGAGCCGTGGGTTCCCCCGAACCCTACAATAGCATGCAGAGTGGGCTGGCATGCTGCGGGCAGGGTCTGATAGTCTGACACCAAAGGCGTATTGTCAGAGCAAATTCCTTGGATTGTCTTAAGTATAACAAAATATTATCTATCGCAACAGTAGTGTAGTGGTTAGCGTAACACCTTACGGCACCAGCAACCTGGGTTCAATATCCGCCACTGTCCCTGGGAATGCATGATAGGATGGTGTAGAGGGTGTTTCACTGTGTCTGACCCTGGGAGTGTGTGATGGGACAGTGTAGAGGGAGCTTCACTCTGTGTCTGACCCTGGGAGTGTGCGATGGGACAGTGTAGAGGGAGCTTCACTCTATGTCTGACCCTGGGAGTGTGTGATGGGACAGTGTAGAGGGAGCTTCACTCAGTGTCTGACCCTGGGAGTGTGTGATGGGACAGTGTGGAGAGTCACTCTGTGTCTGACCCTGGGAGTGTGTGATGGGACAGAGTGGAGAGTCACTCTGTGTCTGACCCTGGGAGTGTGTGATGAGACAGTGTGGAGGGAGGGTCACTCTGTGTCTGACCCTGGGAGTGTGTGATGAGACAGTGTGGAGGGAGAGTCACTCTGTGTCTGACCCCTTTTTTTTTATTACAAAATCCTTTATTACAAATTTCGGTGCTATACAATATATACAAAACAGTAGCAAACACAATTACTGCACTACAAATAGACAATAGACATTACACCAGAATGTTGCCATCCCTATCCACGATGGCATTTACACCCCGCGGAGCCCAACGGTCTCGAAACTCCTCCAAGGCCGCTGTGGACTGCGCGTGTTCCTTTTCAATAGTTACCCGGGCACGAACATACCCCCTAAACATCGCCAGGCAGTCTGCCCGGGGAGATCCCCCCGCCACCCGTTTCCAAGACCCACGGATGGCGGATTTCGCCAGCCCCAGGAGCAAGTTGACTAGGACATCCTCATCCCTCCATGCCCCCTTCCTTACTGGATGACCATATATAAACAGGGTGGGACTAAAATGCAGCCAGAAGGCGAGAAGCAGCCCACGCAAATATGCAAAAAGAGGCTGCAGCCTCACACACTCCATGTACATGTGGTACACGGTCTCCTCCAGCCCGCAGAAGTGGCATGTGGGTGGGAAGTCCATGTACAAACTGAAAAACTTATTGCAGGGCACTGCCCTATGCAGTACCCTCCAGCCGAGATCCCCCAGGTGCATGGGAAGAACCCCGGTGTAAAGGGACTTCCAGTGGGGACCCTCCTCACCTCTGGGTGGAAGGACCGACCGCCATGGCGTGTCGGGACGGTGTACAAGGGCAAGGAAGTGGAGGATGTGGAGTAGCAGCCCATACAGATACCTCCTACTTGCATCCCTGAATGGGACTGTGGGTATCGATGAGAGACGGCTCAAGTTGTGTGGACACGGCTCCCGGAGAAGATTGCGGGGTCTGGGCCCGACCAGCAGCTCGGCCTGAGTCGGTCCACACAACTGAGCCGCACCGACAGCCACTGAGGTAGGGCAAGGGCCGGCCAGGACCCCGCCCTCCGCCTGAGTAGGGGATTCCCGGCCTGAGGCGACCATGTTCCAGACTCTCAGTAGGTCCTGATAGAAGCCAGGCAGACTCCGCAAAGCAGCACGGCTGACGCCTGCCGGTGGTAGCCGCATGTCGTCATGAAGACAGCAGCCCCTCCGGAGGAAGAAAGTCGCCAACACGTGCCACCTGGGAGGGTGCTCGGCGTACAGGAATCTCTGCAGAGTCCTGAGGCGGAGAGCCGCCAGCTGCATTCGGACGCACACCAGCGACTGTCCGCCCTCTCCCACTGGGAGACTCAAGACCGCTGCAGAGACCCAGTGTTTCCTGTTGCCCCAGAAGAAGTCCACTAATTTCCTCTGCAGTCTTGCAACAAACGGGGCAGGAGGGGCCAAGGTGACCATCCGATAATTCAGCATGTTGGCCACCAGCTGGTTTATGACCACCACCCTGCCTCGATAGGAAAGCACCCTGAGAAGGCCTGACCAGCGCCCCAGCCGGGACATGACTTTCATCTCCAGGTCCTGCCAGTTCGCCAGCCAGGTCTCCCCAGAAGGACTCAGGTAGACTCCCAGATAGAGGAGACGCCTAGTACTCCACTCAAAAGCTCTCATCTCCTCCGGCAGGGAGTTCACCTGCCACTGACCCACTAAGAGTCCGGAACATTTCGCCCAGTTGATCCTGACGGAGGATGCCACCGAGAAAACGTCTTGGCACTCGCGCATCCTCCGCAGGTCATTGGGATCTGTCATCATGAGGAGTACATCATCGGCGTAGGCCGAGAGGATGACCTCCATGTCGGGTTCACGCAGAACCAGACCTGTCAGTCTTCACCGTAGGAGGCTCAGGAATGGCTCGACACAGATCGCATACAATTGACTGGACATGGGGCATCCCTGACGTACTCCTCTCCTGAAGGGAATGGGTGCTGCCAGTGATCCATTGACCTTAACAAGGCACTCTGCGGCAGAGTAGAGGAGCCGAACTCGGGCCACAAAGTGTGGTCCGAGCCCAAAGGCCTGCAGAGTGCCCACCAGGAAACTGTGGTCTACCCGGTCAAACGCCTTCTCCTGGTCAAGAGAAAGAAACGCTGCCGGGGTCCCAGTCTCCTGGTGCAGGTGGATCAGGTCCCGTACTAGGTGGACATTGTCCTGGATGGAGCGGCCCGGGACTGTGTAAGATTGGTCAGGATGAATCACCTGTCTCAGTACTGAACCAAGACGGTTGGCCATTGCCCGGGCGAAGATCTTGTAGTCCGCGCACAAGAGGGAGACCGGGCGCCAGTTCTTTAGCAGGCAAAGGTCTCCCTTCTTGGGCAGCAGGATCACGACAGCTCTCCGCCATGAGAGGGGCAATTCCCCGGTGGCTAGGCTCTCCCCTAGAACAAGGCTGCAATCGACCCCCAGGACATCCCAAAAAGCCTGACCACACTCAGACCATCTGAGCCAGGGGAGTTGCCGAAGGGCAGCAGACAGCTCCTCCCCAGTCAGGGAGGCGTCCAGACGCGCTGCGTCATCAGGGCTGACCTTTGGCAAATCTTCCCAGACCTCACTGCACGCCCCCGCATTTGACGGATCCGGTGAGAATAAGGACCGATAGAAAGTGCGGACTTCTTCGATAATTTCGTCAGGATCCGTGATGGAGGAGCCATCAGCAGCCAGTAGCTCCACCAGCTGCTTTTGAACTCCCCGCCACTTCTCCAACGAGTAGAAGAAGGGTGAGCCGCGGTCCAAATCTTGCAGCATTTGGATCCGCGACCTCACGTACGCACCTCGGGACTGCTGAAGCTGCAGATTCCTGAGTGCGTCCTTCTTCTCCTGGTATTCCTGCCACGTTTAATGGTCTCCACTGGTCGGATCAAGAGGGGTCTCCAGGTCAAGCAACGCTCTCTCAAGCCGCTCAATCTCAGAGCCCCGCCTCTTCGTCGACCCCCTAGTGTACTCCCGACATAAAAACCGGATGTGGGCCTTGCCCACATCCCACCACAGCCATAGGGAGCTAAACTCTCTCCGTCTCCCTCTCCAGGTGGCCCAGAACGCTCGAAATGAATCCCGGAATCGGCTGTCCTCCAGCAGCCGGTTGTTAAAGTGCCAATACCCAGACCCCACCCAAGGGTGCAGAGGAGTAAATTCCATCCACACAAGGTGATGATCCGGGCACGACACCGGCCGCATGGAGGAAGCCGATACGCGGGAGACATAAGCCCGAGAGATATACAGGTGGTCTATCCGGGAACCCCCCTCTCTAGATCTTCTGGAGAAGGCGCTAGAGTCGGGGTGAAGATTCCGCCAGCTGTCCACCAAGTCAAAGGAGCCGACTAGCTCCTTTAACCTTTTCGCCGATGCCGGGTCGCGTTGGAGGCCCGAGCGGTCCTCCACCTCGAGGGTACAGTTGAAGTCTCCCCCGAGGACGACGCAGTCCCCCGGGTCGATGGAACTCAGCAAGGTGGACAGCTGACAGAATAGGCGCGTCTGCATCACCCCGCGCCTCGGAGCGTACACGTTGATAAAATGTAACGGTACACCATCCAGGCGCACAGCCAGGTGGAGCAGACGGCCGGGCACAACATCTCGGACTCCTACGATTTCTGGCCGGAAGGTTGGGGCCAACAGGATCGCCACCCCACTAGAGTTGGAGCTAAGGTGACTCATGTAGACCCCGCCCTGCCACTCCAGGAGCCAAGCGGACTCGTCTCCCGGGGTGGTATGGGTTTCCTGCAGGAGACTCACCGCGTATCTCCCGTCCCTGAGGACTGAGAGATTGTTATACCTGCGGAGAGAGCCCCTGCTACCGTTCACATTGAGACTAGCTATGGTAAGCTTCATGTCGGGAGCACACTAGGCCTCAGCACCAGTCCCCTTCCCACTGAGAGCGATGGCGCCCTCAGCCGCACTCTCCCGAAGAAAACCAAGAATATCCTTTGCTTTCCGGGCCCGACTGCTACCATCGCTACCCTGTGACCCACCATCTCCCAAAGGAGCGAGGCTGCTTTTCATCCTGATGTCCCGCACCAGGTCATCCAGGAAGGATTTCAGCTGCCGCCTGTCATTCCCCGACACAGCATTCCTCTTCCCCTTCCCCTTCCGTCTGAGGATGACCCTCAGGGACTTCACCAGCCTCGGCATGCTAGGCCAGCGAAGCGAGGCTAGTTTAGGCTGATGCTTTGCACCCACGGAGGAGTGAATAAACTCTCTGATCTCCTCCACAGGTATCAATGGGGATTTCTCTGGAGGGGTGAGGATGTCCATTGTCTCTCTATCAAATGAATCCCCCTCCAACCCCTCACTGCAGACAGATCCCCCACCGTCCTCCTCATGTGGTGTATAAGGTGGCTGCCCCTGTAACCTACACTGCACAGCGGGTACCTCCCCTATACCTTCCTGCTCCACCGTCGCAGCAGTCTTACCCACAGTTGCGATGATGGAGGGAAAATCCCACGGGACTCCCTGCAGGCCATCAGTAGATGGGGTCAGCATGCAGGTTACATCACCCTCCCCAGGAGACAGGCATGAAGGGGACCCCAGCAGCTCTGGCCCAATGGATTCACTGGCAGCCTGATGCTGACTGTGAGAGAGCCTGGTCTCCTCTCCACTTGTACTACTTAATACATTTGCCTCCAGGGAGGCGCTTACTGCTAAGTCCTGGGTGGAGGGCTCCAGGTCTGTTTTAGGCGTGCAAACAGGCCCAGCACTAGCTTCATGCATAATCACACCACCCACCCCAGGACTGGTGTCTACATCTGGGGATTCAGGGTTAGACACAACTCCCACCCGGATCCCCACCCCTTTCTGGGACTCCCCCTCATCTGCATTCTCTGCCCTCTTGGGGGAACAATCCCATCTCCTCTTCAAGCCGGAGGAGCACACAGGTGCGGAATTCACCGATGGAGCGGTACTCTCCGCTTCTATCGCCCCGTCCAACCGTACGCTTCCCCGAGCCTCCCTCTCCACCTCAGGGCAAATGGGCGAGAGCTCTGCGGTCTCGGGGGCTGACTTCTTCACGTGTTTCGACTTCTTCCTCGCTTTCTTGCCCTGCCTGGACTCCACCCCGTCCCTCGCCTGAACCTCCCCACACGTAGCCCCAGGATCACCCGCCTGAACCACAGGGGTAGGAGCAAACGTAGGAATAGGGGCAGGGCTAGAGACAGGGTCAGGGGCAGGAGCAGGGGTCGGCACAGGTGTAGGAGCAGGGATGGGATCAGGGGCAGAGGTAGCTGGGGCACTGGTTCCCGAAGTGGACTCCCTGGGTTTTCGGGTGCTAGGACAGTTCCTCCGAAAGTGCCCCACCTCCCCGCACGCATGGCACCGTGGGCGCTCAGAGCTCCAATACACCTGATAATCTACCCCCTCGTGCCGGACAGTGAACCGGCCCTCAACTTCATCCTCCCTTTCCAGTTTCATGAATACCTGTCGCCGGAAAGAGATTATGGTCCGGAGGGTGCGCCTCCTGAATTTGTGCCTGATGGCAGTTGTCTCTGACCGTACTTGCCCCAAGCGGGCCAGTGCGGGAAGCAGGTCCTCGTTGGGGATGAAAGGCTTTACGTGACCGAGGACGATGCGTTGTGTGGGAGCTGTCACTAGCTCCATCTGTAAAAAGATGTTCTCCACCGTGATCTCTCTACTGAGGGCCCGATGCACCAACTCGTCATTCCTCAGGTAAAACACCGCCTTCCTGAACTCCTTCTCAGCGGCCAAAACACCATCTCTCCCCAACAAGTCCTCCATAGCCTCCGCGCACTTTTCCAGCGTAGTTCCAGTTCGCAAAATACATTGCACCCCGCGTTCAACTTTCACCGTCCGAAACAGGGCATTGTCCGTGGCCGGAGAGGCAGCCGCCTTTGCATAACTCCCCGAAGGCCTGCGACTCCCTGTAGACTGGTCCGGCATGTTACTTCTGTGTCCGAACCGAGAATGATACGGTGGTGCTGGTTATAAAGTCCTGGAGCGAGTTGAGTAACTGGCGGGAAAAGTTTGTACTCGACAGTACCTTGCTGGCTCTGTGCCAGAAATTCCAACGCCAGGAAAGGCTCCGTTAGTCCTGTAGAAACTTCCAGGCCGTGAGAGGTCGAGACGTCTCAAACGACGGTTCGGCTCCAACACCAAATGAGAATCCTGACGATAGAGATGGAAGGAGGTTGCCCCGATGTCAGTGGGGACAAACAACGTCGTTTGCCTCTGGTTTTGGGAGCGAAACTGCTTCACGGCGAGTTGCCAGCCGCCACAGCAGGGAGCTACGCAGTTCGAAGCCGTCAACGAACCCCGTCCAAACTGGCAGAAAAACTCCAAACGAAGCTTCCACTCTAAACCAGCCGCTCACTTAGATGTTCAAGGGACGTTGGAAACCAATTTCCAAGCAATTCAAGACCTTCATAAAGTAGTTTTTCCCCGTTTTCTCCCAGCACAATCAGAACAGCTCCACCCTGTGTCTGACCCTGTCCCTTTTTTTTATTATTACAAAATCCTTTATTACAAATTTCGGTGCTATACAATATATACAAAACAGTGGCAAACACAATTACTGCACTACAAATAGAAAATAGACATTACACCAGAATGTTGCCATCCCTATCCACGATGGCATTTACACCCCACGGAGCCCAACGGTCTCGAAACTCCTCCAAGGCCGCTGTGGACTGCGCGTGTTCCTTTTCAATAGTTACCCGGGCACGAACATACCCCCTAAACATCGCCAGGCAGTCTGCCCGGGGAGATCCTCCCGCCACCTGTTTCCAAGACCCACGGATGGCGGATTTCGCCAGCCCCAGGAGCAAGTTGACTAGGACATCCTCATCCCTCCATGCCCCCTTCCTTACTGGATGACTATATATAAACAGGGTGGGACTAAAATGCAGCCAGAAGGCGAGAAGCAGCCCACGCAAATATGCAAAAAGAGGCTGCAGCCTCACACACTCCATGTACATGTGGTACACGGTCTCCTCCAGCCCGCAGAAGTGGCATGTGGGTGGGAAGTCCATGTACAAACTGAAAAACTTATTGCAGGGCACTGCCCTATGCAGTACCCTCCAGCGGAGATCCCCCAGGTGCATAGGAAGAACCCCGGCGTAAAGGGACTTCCAGTGGGGACCCTCCTCACCTCTGGGTGGAAGGACCGACCGTCATGGCGTGTTGGGACGGTGTACAAGGGCAAGGAAGTGGAGGATGTGGAGTAGCAGCCCATACAGATACCTCCTACTTGCATCCCTGAACCCTGGGAGTGTGTGATGGGACAATGTAGAGGGAGCTTCACTCTGTGTCTGACCCCGGGAGTGTGTAATGGGATGCTGCAAGATCACAAGAAATGGAAGTGCTATTAGGCCATTCGGCTCATTAATCTGCTCGGCCATTCCATCATGGCTGATTTACTTTCCCCCTCAACCTCATTCTTCTACCTTCTCCCCGTAACCTTTCATGCCCTTACTAATCAAGAACTGGTTTAAATATACCCATTGACTTGGCCTGCACAACTGCCTGTGGCAATGAATTCCCCAGATTCACCACCCTCTGGCTATAGAAATTCTTCCTCATCTCTCTTCTAAATGGACATGGCTCTGCTCTGAGTCTGTGTCTCTGGTCCTGGACGCTCCCAACAAGGAAACATCCTCTCCACATCCACTCTATCTCGGCTTTTCAAATCTCGATAGGTTTCAATGAAATTCCCCCCCTCCATTCTTCTAAATTCCACTGAGTGCAGACCCAGAGCCATCAAACTCTCCTCACATGTTAACCCTGTAATTCCATATATGAACCTCCTCTGGACCCTCTCCAATGCCAGCACATCTTTTCTTAGACAAGTGGCCCAGAACTGCTCTCAATGCTGCCCACCTGCTCTGACCAGGCCTCAGCATTACATCCTTGCTTTTATATTCCTCGTGCTCTCAAAATGAGTGCTGAAATTCTGACCGCAGGAGGGTGTGGATGGAGCAGTAGTCTGTTTCTGACCCTGGAGGTGTGTGATGGTGTGCGTTCTCTCTCTGTTGTAGAAGTTGGGGCTTCTGTCTTTGATCAACGAGGAGAGTCGTTTTCCAAAGGGCACCGACGTCACTCTGCTGGAGAAACTGCACGGCCAGCACGCGGTGAGTACCAGACCTCAAGGGTCAGCAGCTTGGGGCAGTGTTCCGCCCTCCCCGCCTGCCCTCGCCTTTTCTGCGTGAGCCTGAGTGAGTTTTTGATCGCTTTGCAGAGTAACCCCTTCTACGTGAAGCCGCGGGTGAGCGACTGTCAGTATGGGATCAGACATTACGCTGGGGAGGTGAGTAAATGTGACCCGTTGTGACACCGTGTTCTGCAGTGAATCTTGTATCAGAGCCACTCCACGCTACCACTGTCAGTCTGTTCCCGTTACAGGTCATGTACGATGTACACGGATTTTTGGAGAAAAACAGAGACACGTTTAGAGATGATATTCTGAACCTTTTAAAGGATAGCAGGTGAGAACCCTGCACACATGTCTTGAGTCTCTCTCTCAGCCTGATGTGTCTCCAACTGTCCGTCTGTCTGTGGTATGTATCGGTCCATCTGTCTGTCCGTCTGCCTGTCTGTACAATTGTCTACATATACTCCTCAGTTTCCACCTGCCCTGTCTATATCTGGAGCTTTATTTGAATCTCTGCGTCCATTTGCTCCCCGTCCAGCTCTCCACCACCCCATTCACTCCCCTTCCCCACCGTGAACCCGTCTGCTTCTCTCTGTCGCTGCGTGTGTCTCTGTATGGTGTTGGCAATTTGGTAATGAGTGGATGAGTGTGATGTGTTCTCCATGTTTGACTCTCCCTGTGTGGCCGACTCTCTTTCAGTTTGGACTTTATCTATGACTTGTTTGAGCAAGTTTATAGCTGGAACAACAGTGACGGTACGCTGAAGATGGGAACCCAGAGGAGGAAGCCCACAGTCAGCTCTCAGTTCCGGGTGAGTGGAGCCACGTTATCCCTGATTTCCCACCTGATCCACATTCCCCCCTCCACCCGCTCTGATCCACTGTTCTCAGGTCCTGGTGAATGGGGCAGCACTATCTCTGATCCACATCCCTCTCCTTCCGATCCACGTCTCCTCCCAAACCGTTCCCCCTCCACCCGATCCACATCCCCTCCCAATCCTCCCTTGCCTCCCCAATTCATGTCCTACCCCTCCCTCTGACCCCTGTGGTCTCGTGCTAATGTCCAGATCCTTGGGCCTCAGCATCAGCCACAGACCCATTCCTGTTGGAGCCTCACATCCATGAATCGGCCTTTCCTCAGGCTCAAAGCCTGTGAGTATCTAGGACCCCACGTTGCTCCACCACTGTGACCCTGCCCCACGCATTGACCTCTCCACCCTGTCGTGTGACATCTTCTCCGCCCCAGCTCCCTCCCATGCAGACCTCCGTCCCATACCTACCCCTTCTGTGATCGGGGCTGAGTGGGGGAGGATTGATCGCTGCATTTGGTTCCTTGCAGGACTCTCTGCACTCACTGATGGCAACGCTCAGCCTCTCCAACCCCTTCTTCATCCGTTGCATCAAACCCAACACGCACAAGGTGAGAGAAGGGCGCCGGCAGGGAGGGAGGAGGGTCTGGGTGGGGCACGGGGCAGTCACCAGACACGGATCTAGGGGAAGAGAGCTGCTCCCAGCTCCTGAGAACCAGGTTCGATTCTGTCCCCTGGCACTGTCTGTGTGGAGTTTGCACGTTCCCCCTGTGAATGCGTGGGTTTACCAGGGTTTGCTCTGGTTTTCTCCCACATCCCAGTGATGTGCGAGCTTGGTGGGTTAACAGGGAGCTGTAAGTATCCCCAGTGTGTGCCTGAGGAGTGGAATCTTGTGTGTGGGGGGGGGAGGGGGGAAGATAAACCGGGATCAGGGAATGGGTAGTTGTTAGCATGGACTAGATGGGCCGAAGCACCTGTTGCTCGGCGCTCTCTCTCTCTCTCTCTCTCTCTGCATGTGTCTCGGTTTCTGGTTGTCCTCAGCTGCTTTCTCCACTGCTGTGGTTGCAGGTAGCGGCGAGGTTTGATGAGGGAGTCGTTCTGAATCAGCTCCGTTATTCTGGAATGTTAGAAACGGTGAAAATCCGGCGAGCAGGATTCCCAGTCCGACGGCCGTTCCCGGAGTTCTATGTGAGGTGCATTTCCCATCATCTCATCTGAGTTCAGGAATGTACAGAGCAGAGCATAGAATAGAACAGGAGCAGGACGTGGGAGGGTAGGATACAGGAGCGGGACGTGGGAGGGTACAGTGCTGGGGTGGGACGTGGGAGGGTACAGCGCTGGGGCGGGACTTTTTTTATTACAAAATCCTTTATTACAAATATCGGTGCTATACAATATATACAAAACAGTGGCAAACACAATTACTTCACTACAAACAGACATTACACCAAAATGTTGCCATCTCTATTCACGATGGGATTTACACCCCGCGGAGCCCAACGGTCTCGAAACTCTTCTAAGGCCGCCGTGGACTGCGCGTGTTCCTTTTCAATAGTTACCCGGGCACGAACATACCCCCTAAACATTGCCAGGCAGTCTGCCCGGGGAGATCCTCCCGCCACCCATTTCCAAGACCCTCGGATGGCAGATTTCGCCAGCCCCAGGAGCAAGTTGACTAGAACATCCTCATCCCTCCATGCCCCCTTCCTTACTGGATGACCATATATAAACAGGGTGGGGCTAAAATGCAGCCAGAAGGCGAGAAGCAGCCCACGCAAATATGCAAAAAGAGGCTGCAGCCTCACATACTCCATGTACATGTGGTACACGGTTTCCTCCAACCTGCAGAAGTGGCATGTGGGTGGGAGATCCATGTACAAACTGAAAAACTTATTGCAGGGCACTGCCCTATGCAGTACCCTCCAGCCGAGATCCGCCAGGTGCATGGGAAGAACCCCGGTGTAAAGGGACTTCCAGTGGGGACCCTCCTCACCTCTGGGTGGAAGGACCGACCGCCATGGCGTGTCGGTACGGTGTACAAGGGCAAGGAAGTGGAGGATGTGGAGTAGCAGCCCATACAGATACCTCCTACTTGCATCCCTGAATGGGACTGTGGGTATTGATGAGAGACGGCTCAAGTTGTGTGGACACGGCTCCCGGAGAAGATTGCGGGGTCTGGGCCCGACAAGCAGCTCGGCCTGAGTCGGTCCACACAACTGAGCCGCAACGACAGCCACTGAGGTAGGGCAAGGGCCGGCCAGGACCCCGCCCTCCGCCTGAGGAGGGGATTCCCGGCCTGAGGTGACATGTTCCAGACTCTCAGCAGGTCCTGATAGAAGCCGGGCAGACCCCGCAAAGCAGCACGGCTGACGCCCGCCGGTGGTAGCCGCATGTCGTCATGAAGACAACAGCCCCGCTGCAGGAAGAAAGTCACCAACACGTGCCACCTGGGAGGGTGCTCGGCGTACAGGAATCTCTGCAGAGTCCTGAGGCGGAGAGCCGCCAGTCGCGTTTGAACGCACACCAGCGACTGTCCGCCCTCTCCCACTGGGAGGCTCAAGACCGCTGCAGAGACCCAGTGTTTCCTGTTGCCCCAGAAGAAGTTCACAACTTCCTCTGCAGTCTTGCAACAAACGGGGCAGGAGGGGCCTTGGGAGGGTACAATACAGGAGCGGGATGTGGGAGGGTGCAGCACTGGGTCGGGACGTGGGAGGTACAGCGCTGGGGCAGGACATGGGAGGACACAATACAGGAGCGGGACGTGGGAGGGTACACCGCTGGGTCGGGACGTGAGAGGGTACAGCGCTGGGTCGGGACGTGGTAGGGTACGATACAGGAGCGGGACGTGGGAGGGTACGATACAGGAGCGGGACGTGGGAGGGTACGATACAGGAGCGGGACGTGGGAGGGTAGGATACAGGAGCGGGACGTGGGTGGGTAGGATACAGGAGCGGGACGTGGGAGGGTACGATAGAGGAGCGGGACGTAGGAGGGTACGATAGAGGAGCGGGATGTGGGAGGGTAGGATACAGGAGCGGGACGTGGGAGGGTAGGATACAGGAGCGGGACGCGGGAGGGTAGGATACAGGAGCGGGACGCGGGAGGGTAGGATACAGGAGCGGGACGTAGGAGGGTACGATACAGGAGCGGGACGTGGGAGGGTACAGCGCTGGGGCGGGACGTGGGAGGGCACGATACAGGAGCGGGACATGGGAGGGTACAGCGCTGGGTCGGGACATGGGAGGGCACGATACAGGAGCGGGACGTGGGAGGGCACGATACAGGAGCGGGACATGGGAGGGGACAGCGCTGGGTCGGGACATGGGAGGGCACGATACAGGAGCGGGACATGGGAGGGTACAGCGCTGGGGCGGGACGTGGGAGGGTAGGATACAGGAGCGGGACATGGGAGGGGACAGCGCTGGGTCGGGACATGGGAGGGCACGATACAGGAGCGGGACATGGGAGGGTACAGCGCTGGGGCGGGACGTGGGAGGGTAGGATACAGGAGCGGGACATGGGAGGGTACAGCGCTGGGTCGGGACATGGGAGGGCACGATACAGGAGCGGGACGTGGGAGGGCACGATACAGGAGCGGGACATGGGAGGGGACAGCGCTGGGTCGGGACATGGGAGGGCACGATACAGGAGCGGGACATGGGAGGGTACAGCGCTGGGTCGGATGTGGGGCAGGAACGGGATAGAGGACGGTGTGGGACAGTAGGGTAGGGGGGACGGAAGGTCGGGTACCCCTCATAATTCTGTATACCTCCCTCATTCATTCTCCTACACTCCACGTGTTGGGACATTGCTTACCCAAGGAAGTGGGGGGGTGTTCAATGAGACAGTGGTCAGAATGCCGATGGGTGCTCTCTCTCCTTCAGGTACAAGATGCTGCTGAAAAGCCAGGAGGTTCCTGAGGACTGGAAGTCACGGTGTCTTGCTCTTCTCACTCGGTGTGGCGGCTGTGAGTCCCTCTGGCGGATGGGCAAGACCAAGGTGAGCTCGGCTACTGCGAACCCGGCCCTCTGTGCCCACGCAGAACCGGGTTTAACAGCACAGACGTGTGTTGTGAAATTTGTTTGGTGCTGCAGTACAGTGCAATAGATAAAATATACTCTAAATTATAATAATAAATAGAAAATAGTGCAAATAGAGAAGGGAATGGTGAGGGAGTGTTCGTGGACCATTCATGCTGTAGCAATGAGCAGAGTGCATGTCCTGACTGATGGGGGTCCTTAGTGATTGAGCGGCCTCTCTGAGGCATCGCCCTTTGTAGGTGCCCTCTGCTGGTTAGACTATGCCCATGGTGGAGCTGGCTGAGTTTACAACCCTCTGCGGCTACTTCTGGTCCCGTGTATTGCCGGCTCCTTACCAGATGGTGTTGTGTGCTGGTAACAGCAGAGCTGGAGGGGCCAAATGGTCTCCCAATGGATGGGTGAAAAGATGACAGGTTTAGCTCTATTTGCCACCCGTACATCCAAACAAGTGAAATGTGCCATGGGCACCAACGAGCAACAAGGTCTAAGAAGGTGCTGGGGGCAATGTTCCTGGTGCCAACGTGGCATGCCCACAACTCGCCAACCCGAACCCGTACGCAGTCTGAGGATGTGCTGGGCAGTCTACTACAGTCGGCATGCTTCCATGGCAACATAACGTGCACACAACTTGCCAACCCGAACCCGTACAGTGATCAGAATCGGGTTTATGATCACTGCCACATGTCCTGAAATCCATTGTTTAGTGGCAGCAGTACAGTGCAATACATAAGAATTACTCTAAATTACATAAAGAAATGTGTAAAACTAAATAATTAGTGCAAAAAGAGTGGGAAAAATAGTGATGTAGTGTTGATGGGTTCATTGTCCGTTCAGCTATCTGAAAGTGGAGGGGAAGTTTCTGTTCCTGAGATGTTGCGTCTTCATGCTCCTGTACCTCCTCCACGATGGTAACAGTGAGAGGAGGGCACACCCTGGTGATGAGGGTCCTTAACCATGGCTGCTGCCTCTTTGAGGTATCGCCGATTAAATATGTCCTTGGTGCTGGGGAGGCCAGTGCCCGTGACAGAGCTGGCTAAGTTTAAAACGCTCTGCACCATTTTCCGATCTTGTTCGTTGCCACCTCCTTACCAGACAGTGATGCATGCCAGCAGCAGCTTGGCTAGATGGCTGAATGGTCTCCCAATACTCTCCCTTCTTGCTTGCAAAAATTAAAAGATTAGTTTTATTTGTTTCACATCCATCGAGATGTGGTGAGATGTGTTGTTGGCATCAATGACAGGGAAAGGGAAAAGGACTGACCAACCGACCGTTGAGGGTTGGTGTGAGTGGGACCGTCCCCCAGTGAGGGTCAGTGTGAGTGGGACTGTCCCCCAGTGAGGGTCAGTGTGTGTGTGTGTGGAACCGTCCCCCAGTGAGGGTCAGTGTGTGTGTGGAACCGTCCCCCAGTGAGGGTCAGTGTGTGTGTGGGACCGTCCCCCAGTGAAGGTCAGTGTATGTGTGGGACTGTCCCCCAGTGAGTGTCAGTGTGTGTGTGTGACTGTCCCCCAGTGAGGGTCAGTGTGTGTGTGGGGACCGTCCCCCAGTGAGGGTCAGTGTATGTGGCATCATCCCCCAGTGAGGGTCAGTGTGTGTGTGGGACTGTCCCCCAGGGAGGGTCAGTGTGTGTGTGGGACTGTCCCCCAGTGAGGGTCAGTGTGTGTGTGGGACCGTCCCCCAGTGAGGGTCAGTGTGTGTGTGTGTGACTGTCCCCCAGTGAGGGTCAGTGTGTGTGGGACTGTCCCCCAGTGAGGGTCAGTGTGTGTGTGGGACCGTCCCCCAGTGAGGGTCAGTGTGTGTGGGACTGTTCCCCAGTGAGGGTCAGTGTGTGTGGGATCATCCCCCAGTGAGGGTCAGTGTGTGTGTGGGACTGTCCCCCAGTGAGGGTCAGTGTATGTGGGATCATCCCCCAGTGAGGGTCAGTGTGTGTGTGGGACTGTCCCCCAGGGAGGGTCAGTGTGTGTGTGGGACTGTCCCCCAGTGAGGGTCAGTGTATGTGGGATCATCCCACAGTGAGGGTCAGTGTGTGTGTGGGACTGTCCCCCAGTGAGGGTCAGTGTGTGTGTGGGACTGTCCCCCAGTGAGTGTCAGTGTGTGTGTGTGTGACTGTCCCCCAGTGAGGGTCAGTGTGTGTGGGACTGTCCCCCAGTGAGGGTCAGTGTGTGTGTGGGACCGTCCCCCAGTGAGGGTCAGTGTGTGTGGGACTGTTCCCCAGTGAGGGTCAGTGTGTGTGGGATCATCCCCCAGTGAGGGTCAGTGTGTGTGTGGGACTGTCCCCCAGTGAGGGTCAGTGTATGTGGGATCATCCCCCAGTGAGGGTCAGTGTGTGTGGGACTGTCCCCCAGTGAGGGTCAGTGTGTGTGGGACCGTCCCCCAGTGAGGGTCAGTGTGTGTGGGACCGTCCCCCAGGAAGGGTCAGTGTGTGTGGGACCGCCCCCAGTGAGGGTCAGTGTGTGTGGGACCGTCCCCCAGGGAGGGTCAGTGTGTGTGATATTCTGGAAGGCTCTTCAAACGAGAGCATAAGTTCAGATAGGAAAAATAAAGGGTCTTCATTTGTAGTGTGTTACAGACAACACAACAGTTAACAGGAGACCAAAAGACATATCATAGGAGCAGAATTTGGCTATTTGGCCCATTGAGTCTTCTCTGTCATCCATCACAGTGATTTATTATTCAGCTTGGCCCCGCTCTCCTGCCCTCTCCCTGTAACTTAGTGCTTCCACAACCATCTGTGGCAATGAATTCCACAGATTCACCACCCTCTGGTTAAAGAAAATCCTCCTCTTCTCCGTTCTAGATAGACATCCCTCTATCCTGAGGCAGTCCCAGAGTCCCCCACAATAGGAAACATCCTTCGCAAACCCACTCTACCTAGGCCTTTCAATATTCGATAGGTTTCACTGAGAACCCCCACCTCCAGCCCTCATTCTCCAAAACTCCAGTGAGTACAGGCCCAGAGCCATCAAATGCTCCTGATACGTTTTCCCTTTCATTCCCAGAGTCATTGCAGAGAACTTCCTCTGGACACAGGAGGTAGAAGCATGGATATTGTACAATTTTCCAAACATTAACTGGGATCAGCAATCACTGACTGGTGTTCCACTTCTGTCACTGGTTGTCTTCTTTTCCACTGGCTGCTCTGCTTTCCTCCCACACTCCAAAGAGGCATGGGTTAGAGAGTTGTACCCCACAGGGAGGGCACCAAGCACGCTGCTGGCAGTGAAGGGATTAATGCTTCTACCTGTTCCAGTTTGTTCAAACTTCCCTTCAGAGTTGCTGATACTGCAGTTCAGAAATGTTCACCCTGGCCCATCAGATCTCTTTTTGCCCCAACCCAACCCCACAGCATAATTCCATCACTGCTGACAGTCGTCCACAACCGTACCCACGGCTGGCAACCCCTTTCCCGCCCACAGTTGAACCTCCTCCCTCCACACTCGGCTGGAGCCGATTATTCATCCCCCCCCCCCCCCCCACTGCCGCAGACATCCGGATCTGATCGTCTCAGCCATTTTCTTCCCAGGTGTTTCTAAAGGAAGCCCTGGAACAGCAGCTGGAGAAGGACCGAATAGCAGAGCGAAACCGAGCAGTTGTGATCCTGCAGGCAAACGTCCGGGGCTACCGTGCAAGGTCAGTGTGAGCCAATGTCCCCTCCCACTGCCCCTCCGTCTCCCCTGATACCCCATACCTCACAACACAGAGTGTGGAACAGTCCGGCACAGGAACAGGCCCTTCACCCAAATTAGTAATTAAGCACTTAACTGACTAAGCTAATACCAGAGAGTAAACTTTTAAGGTGATCAGAGGAAAGTTAGAGGTATGGTTTTTACACACAGAGAGTGGTGGGTGTGTGGAACGCTCTGCCGGAGTGGGGGTGGGAGAGGAAGATGCATTAGGAACATTTAAGAAACTCTTGGATAGGCACAAGGATGATAGAAAAATGGAGGACTATGGAGGAAAGGGTTGGATTGATCTTGGAGTAGGTTAAGGGTTGCCACAGCATCGTGAGCCCAAGGGCCTGTACTGTACTGTTCTATGTTCTAACTGAGCCAATCCCTTCTGCCTTCACCATGTCGTATGGCCCCAATCTCTGCCTCTGCCACCACCACGCTAGTACAAAAGGCCATGGGCTGCACCCTCTCTGTGTACAGGATGCGCTATCGGACGGTCCTCACCAGTCTGCTGGTGATTCAGAAGAACCTCCGTGCCCACTTCTGGAGACGGCAGTTTGTGCGCCTGCGCTGGGCGGCCCTGGTGCTGCAGAGTCACCGGAGGGGGCAGCTCGCCCGGCGGCTGGCCCGGCACCTCCTGGAGCAGCGCAGGGTGGAGGAGGAGGCCCAGAGGGCGGAGGAGGCGCGGAGGATCGAGGAGGAGAAACGCAGGCACGAGGAGATGCAGAGGCTTGAGGAGGAGCGGAGGGCTCAGGAGGGGCAGAGGGAGTGCCCACTCGAGGACGAGGGGCTGCGGATTGACAATAGGAACAGGTACCGGACGTGCGTGGAATGGGGGGTGGTGGGATGGTGGGGGGGGGGGGGGCGGATGTGTGAACAGATAAATGATGTGTAGGGGAGAGTTGGTGAAGTTTGGTGGGAGGGGGTTGGAGCCCCAGTGAGGGGTGAAGTGGATGTAGAGGTAGGTGAGGATGGTGGAGGTGTGCTGAGGAGTGGGATAGGGTGTTGTAGGGTTGGGTTGATTTGATGTTGATGTTTGGGGATTTGGGTGAGGGGGGTGTGATGTTGGGTTGGTGTTGATGGTGGAGGGTGAATGGGGTGAGGTTCTAGTGGGGGGAGTGGCAGGTGACTGAGTAGATGATGCTTGGGGTGCTGGGATGAGGGTGCAGTTTGGGGTGTCAGAGAAAGGGGTGAGTGAGGATGGGGTTTTGTTGGGTTGATGATGGAAGGGGTGGGGCTGAGGGGTTGGAAGGTGAGTGGGGTGAGGTTTCGGTGGTTGGAATGGGTGGAGAGTGAGGAGGTGATATTTGAGGGGGTTGGTATGAGGGTGGTGGGGAGTTAGAGGGTTGGTTCTGTGGGGAGAATGGGAGCTTTGGGTTCGGGAAGGATGAATTCCTTAGGAGACCGGACCCTCTGATATAGAGTGAGGGTTATGGACGCTGCACTGGAAGAGTGTGGACAACTGTGTTGAGAACTCCAGCCACAGGTGGGCAGTGGATTGGAGGGGGGGGGGGGAGGAATTCTGGGACTATGGGCAGATGGTTTAAATCCTGCTCCCTCCCCCCTCGTCTCACCACAGACAGACATCATTAGCCCATACAACACCCACTAAATGCTGCTGGAATTCAGCAGGCCGGGCATCATCTATGGAAAAGATGAGACCCAAGACTTCCTCGTCATCACTAATCCTGTCCCCTTTCCCTTTGCAGCCAGCTGACACCCTCGGAGGGACGACTGTCCTCCAAGCAGGTAAGGTCACTCTGGTCCCAGCAGGGGAGGTGTGTCCTGCCTGGCTTTACTGCAGCTAATTAACTAGTTCTCCGTTGTCTTTCCGACCTTCCTGCAGGGCAGGCAGGAGTCCCAGCTGGGTTGGGGGCTGGTTGATTTGGCAGCGGCAGAAAGCCGTCAGATGGAGGAGATAGTCCGGCTGGAGAACGAGATCCAGAGGTTGCAGAGCCAGCAGGGATCAAGCTGTGAGAGGGTGAATGGCACGTCCCAGAGCGAGGAAGACAGCCAACGCCAGGAAGAGATCCTTCACCTGAAGAGTGAATCCTCCCGAGTGACCCAGGAATTCCTGGATTTGCTGGACTTTGGAGGGCTGGATGAGAATGGGCTGCCTGGTGAGGCCGGAGGCCTGGACGCCGGCTCCACGGTACAAGAGGGCCAGGCCAGGCCGGCGGTCACTCCGTCCGGCACAGGCGCCAGCGGCCCCCAGCACGGTGTGCACGCCGAGCTTCCAGTGCCCGGCAGGAGTGAGCTGGGACCCGGCTCCGCAGAGCGGGGGCAGGCAGGGGGCTGGTCAGATGGGGAGGAGGTCTACAACACCGTGCTGGGGTCCCCCGACACCCACATAGACGAGGAGCCGATCTACAGCCTGCCCCCCGACGTGGAGTCTGACTATGACCACGACGAAATGGAGGAGGTGGCGGTGGGAGAGGGAGCCGACAGCCAGGAGGGCCTGAAACCATCGCAGAGCGTGGAGACCTACTCGCAAGGGTCCGGTTTGGTGAGTGATCCCACTTCCACAACCGTGACTGTTAACTCCGTTACTAATTCTGTTACTGTGCTGGCGACGTTACAGGTTGAGAATCTTCGTCTGGACTGACAGATAGAGGTGGGACAGCTGGTAGGAAGAGGTAGGGGAGTTGGCAGGCGATTGGTGGATCCAGGTGAGGGGAGTTCACTGGCTGAAGGAGACGGGTAGGGAAGGGAAGATGGAGAGAGTGCCAGGGGCTGCAAAAAACTGTGAATGCTGGGGTCTGACAGGAGGTGCAGCATGAATACAGGTTTATATAAATATGGTCACAGTATTTTCCCCAGGGTAGGCGAGTCTAAAACCGGAGGGCACAGGCTCAAGGGAGAGGGGAATGGTTTAGAGTGGGACGAGCATTAAGCTGTAATCATGCTAGCCCCATTATTCCAGCAACTGTCCCATTCCCTCTAAACCCTTCCTATGGCGTGTGTACAAGTCCGAGTGTCTTCTAAATTGTACCTGCCCCAACCACGTCCTCTGGCAGCTTGTTCCGCAGGTCCTCCGCTGTTTGTCTGAAAATGTTAAACCCATGCCTCTAATATTTGACGTTTCCATCCTGGAACGAAGAATGTGCCTATCCTCAGCCCCCCAGGATTTTATAAACCTCGTGAGAGGGCTGTAACTCGACACACGCGAACAGCAGGGCGTACAGGAAATGGGTCTGTGTGGAAGGTGTGAAATCCCTTGGTGGGAAGCTCACAGAATAAACAGTCAAATGCAACAATAAACACAGCGGCAGGAACTGAGCAACAGGACGGTGCAAAGATCGCAGTGTAAAATTAAACAGTGCAAACAGGAACACGGCATTCTGCAGATGCTCGAAATCCAGAGCAATACCCACACAAAATGCTGGGAGGACTCAGCAGATCAGGCAGCATCTATGGAAATGAATAAAGAATGAAGGTCTCGGGCCGAGACCGTACATCAGGATTGCTAAAGTACAAATGGGGACGCGGAAAATCCTCTCTTCTCTCGTGGGTCCACCCTTCACCCCCACCCCCCTGCAGCCTTCTCCATCTCTTCATTTTGGCTAGCTCCTATCTCTTTCAGTTCCAATGAATGGTCTTGACCTGTAATGTAGATTGTCCATTTCCCTTCACTGGTGATGCCTGATCCGCCGAGCTCCTCCATCATCTACTTGTTTATGTTCCTCCTATGTACCTGTATCACGAGGTCTCCCTGTCTACAACCCTGCCCAGGCCCCTGTGAGGGAGTCTGGCCTAGTTTGTTCCCAAAATGCGTCACTTTGCGTTTGTCTAAGTTAAATTCCATCTGCCATTCCTCGGCCCTCTTCCCCAGGTAAGTTAGATCGTGTTGCAACCTTGGACAGCCCTCTCCACTGTACACCACAGCACCCATATCATCTGCCAACAGTAATCTTGCCACCTTCATAGAACATTGAACAGTCCAGCAAAGTACAGGCCCTTTAATTTAAAGATCAATCTAACCCTTCCCTCCCACACAGCCCTCCATTTTTCTTTCATCCATGTGCCTATCGAAGAATCTCTTAAATGCCCCTGATGTATCTGCCTCTATCACCACCCCTGGCAGGGTGTTCTGCACACCCACCACTCTGTGTAAAGAACTTTTCCTTTTCCTCCAATCACCTTAAAATTATTTCCTCTTGTATCAGCCATTTCTGCCCTGGGAAAAATTGTCTGGCTGTCCTCTCTATCAATGCCTCGTCTTGTACACTTCCAGCACATCTCTTTTCATTCTCCTTCGCTCCAGAGAGAAAAGCCCCAGCTTGCTCAACCTACCCTTGTAAGACATGCTCTCTAATCTAGACAACATCCTGGTAAATCTCCACTGCACCCTCTCTAGCACTTCTACATCCTTCCTGTAATGAGACAACCTGAACTCAACACAGTTCTCCTCCTTGGGTGCTGCCTGACTTGCTGAATTCCTCCAGCCTTTCGTGTGTGCTACCCCCGTCAGTCTTTTCTGTCATCTTCTTAAAAAAAATTCTATCAGATTTATGAGAGCTGATCTCCCATGAACAGGGCCACACTGACTGTCACCAGCCTTTCCAAATGCAAGTAGATCTTCTCTCTCTCTCCCCTCCCAATGGTGTTAGGCACCCTGGCTTGACCCTGTAAATGCACAAGATTAAACACTTTCCAATCTTCACGTGTGGATGACGGAGACACAAAGTTCTGTGCAAAGGCCCCTTCCCCAAATTCCCACTGTGTCCCAGGATACAGCAGCTCAAGCCCCAGGGATTAATCCACCTTTATGTACCTCAAGGCGACCACCACCAGCTCCTTCGTATTGTGGACACGCGTCAGGACATTACCATCTTCCTCACTGATCTGGGCAAAGAGGGTGGCCAGAGGCACTCGTTCCCGGACAGGGGTAATGGTGACCTAGTAAATGTGGAGCTTTTCTCACACACAGGCGGTGGACAGTGAGGAGGAGCTCGACCCGCAGGCGGACACCGAGGAGCTGAGCGCGCACCGAAGAGCGAAGCACCTCATCTCCGGGAACCCCTACTTCCACAGTTACCTGTACATGAAATGTAAGCCCCAGGGGTGAGGAGCCTGTCAAGCGAAATGCTGGAGCAGACGATGGGCCGAATGGCCTACTTCTCCTATATCTTATGATCTAAGGTGGAGCCCACACCTGGGACTGGGGCGCGGGCCTTGGGACTGGTATCAATGGAGGATTTGCTGTTTCGGCAGGAAGCAGGGGGTCAGGATAAAAGCAAAATGCTGGAGGAACTCAACAGGTCAGGAGGGGAATAAACTGTCGATGTTTTGGGCCAAGGGGGGGTGTGGTTACTTTCAGGCTGACAACCTGTAGCCTGTGAGGTAGCACAGGGACCTGTGCTGGGCCTGCAGTCCTTCATAATACTGGTGGACAACTCATGCCAAGAAAGGATAAAAAGGCAGGGACTCTGTTCACTGGAGTTTACAAGAACGAGAGGTCACCTTGTGGGAAGGTTCCAGATTCTTGGGGAGCCGGGCAGTGCAAACGCTGAGGGGGTGACACAGCAGATAGAGCCACTGCCTCACAGCTGTCTGTGTGGAGTTTGCACGTTCCCCCGCAACTGTGTGGGTTTACTCAGGGTGCTCCGGTTTCTTCCACATCCCAGTGACGTGCAGGGTTGGGGGGGAGTTAATCGGCTGCTGTGAATTGCCCCCCCCACCCCCCATGTGTGTAGAACCTGGGTGTGTGTGTGTGTGTGTGTGTGTGTGAGTGTGTGTGTGTGTGTGTGTGTGTGTCTGTGTGTGTGTGTGTGTGTGTGTGTGTGTGTGTGTGAGTGTGTGTGTGTGTGTGTGTGTGTGTGTGTGTGTGTGTCTGTGTGTGTGTCTGTATGTGTGTGTGTGGAACAGGATGATTGTGGGCTTGGTGTAAGTGATGGTTGGCACAGATTTGGTAGGTCAGAGGGCCCATTTCTTGGCCTTGCGACTTTGAGAACATTTCCTATTCAATGGGTAAATGGGACCTGGGTCACCATGGGCCAGTTGGGTTATGTCTGATGTGACTCTGACTTTGGCCAAGTTTGGTGGGTGGCGGTTTCAGAGAACAGGGAACCCAGGTAATGTGGAGAAGTGAAGGATACCTTCTCCCCTTCTCCCCCCTCCCTCCCGAACGTTGTGAGTTTGGGACTGTAGGAGTGTCCTAGGGTTTGAGAGAGATGGAGAGTGGGGTGTGAGAGAGGAGGAAGGTGAACGAGGGAGGTTCAATCAGTCTCAATCCTCTGGAGTGCAGGAACAGGTTTGTTGGGCTGATCGGCCCTCTCCCCCAGCACCTTTGGCCGGGATGGGAGCCAGTGGCCCCAGTCCCACACCGATCAGCCCGGTCAGCAATGCACTCTGACCTCTGGTGTTTGCAGGTGGGCTGATGAACCCGTGGAGGAGGCGGTGGTTCGTGCTGAAGGACGGCACGCTGATGTGGTTCCGGGCCAAACAGGAGGCACTCAAGTCGGGCTGGCTCTACAAGAAAGGAGGGGGCCTCTCCACCCTATCCCGCCGCAACTGGAAACGCCGCTGGTTCGTACTGCGGGGCGGCCGGCTCCTCTACTTCGACAACGATGCCGAGGACCGGCTGAGGGGCAGCGTCGACGTCCGAGGAGCAAGGTGAGGGGGCGTCTGCCCAGCCCATCTCCACCCCCTACCCACCCCCTGCACACACCCCACCTCTTCCATCAGTCAGAGGGCCAGGTGAGGGGGCGTCTCCCCAGCCCATCTCCACCCCCTACCCACCCCCTGCACACACCCCACCTCTTCCATCAGTCAGAGGGCCAGGTGAGGGGGCGTCTCCCCAGCCCATCTCCACCCCCTACCCACCCCCTACCCACCCCCTGCACACATCCCACCTCTTCCATCAGTCAGAGGGCCAGGTGAGGGGGCGTCTCCCCAGCCCATCTCCACCCCCTACCCACCCCCTGCATGCACCCCACCTCTCCCATCAGTCAGAGGGCCAGGTGAGGGGGCGTCTCCCCAGCCCATCTCCACCCCCTACCCACCCACTGCATTCACCCCACCTCTCCCATCAGTCAGAGGGCCAGGTGAGGGGGCGTCTCCCCAGCCCATCTCCACCCCCTACCCACCCCCTGCACACACCCCACCTCTTCCATCAGTCAGAGGGCCAGGTGAGGGGGCGTCTCCCCAGCCCATCTCCACCCCCTACCCACCCCCTGCATGCACCCCACCTCTCCCATCAGTCAGAGGGCCAGGTGAGGGGGCGTCTCCCCAGCCCATCTCCACCCCCTACCCACCCCCTGCACACACCCCACCTCTCCCATCAGTCAGAGGGCCAGGTGAGGGGGCGTCTCCCCAGCCCATCTCCACCCCCTACCCACCCCCTACCCACCCCCTGCACACACCCCACCTCTTCCATCAGTCAGAGGGCCAGGTGAGGGGGCGTCTCCCCAGTCCATCTCCACCCCCTACCCACCCCCTGCATGCACCCCACCTCTTCCATCAGTCAGAGGGCCAGGTGAGGGGGCGTCTCCCCAGCCCATCTCCACCCCCTACCCACCCCCTGCATGCACCCCACCTCTTCCATCAGTCAGAGGGCCAGGTGAGGGGGCGTCTCCCCAGCCCATCTCCACCCCCTACCCACCCCCTGCACACACCCCACCTCTCCCATCAGTCAGAGGGCCAGGTGAGGGGGCGTCTCCCCAGCCCATCTCCACCCCCTACCCACCCCCTGCATGCACCCCACCTCTCCCATCAGTCAGAGGGCCAGGTGAGGGGGCGTCTCCCCAGCCCATCTCCACCCCCTACCCACCCCCTACCCACCCCCTGCACACACCCCACCTCTTCCATCAGTCAGAGGGCCAGGTGAGGGGGCGTCTCCCCAGCCCATCTCCACCCCCTACCCACCCCCTGCATGCACCCCACCTCTTCCATCAGTCAGAGGGCCAGGTGAGGGGGCGTCTCCCCAGCCCATCTCCACCCCCTACCCACCCCCTGCATGCGCCCCACCTCTTCCATCAGTCAGAGGGCCAGGTGAGGGGGCATCTCCCCATCCCATCTCCACCCCCTACCCACCCCCTGCACACACCCCACCTCTTCCATCAGTCAGAGGGCCAGGTGAGGGGGCGTCTCCCCAGCCCATCTCCACCCCCTACCCACCCCCTGCACACACCCCACCTCTTCCATCAGTCAGAGGGCCAGGTGAGGGGGCGTCTCCCCAGCCCATCTCCACCCCCTACCCACCCCCTGCATGCACCCCACCTCTCCCATCAGTCAGAGGGCCAGGTGAGGGGGCGTCTCCCCAGCCCATCTCCACCCCCTGCCCACCCCCTGCATGCACCCCACCTCTCCCATCAGTCAGAGGGCCAGGTGAGGGGGCGTCTCCCCAGCCCATCTCCACCCCCTACCCACCCCCTGCATGCACCCCACCTCTCCCATCAGTCAGAGGGCCAGGTGAGGGGGCGTCTCCCCAGCCCATCTCCACCCCCTACCCACCCCCTGCACACACCCCACCTCTCCCATCAGTCAGAGGGCCAGGTGAGGGGGCGTCTCCCCAGCCCATCTCCACCCCCTACCCACCCCCTGCATGCACCCCACCTCTTCCATCAGTCAGAGGGCCAGGTGAGGGGGCGTCTCCCCAGCCCATCTCCACCCCCTACCCACCCCCTGCACACACCCCACCTCTCCCATCAGTCAGAGGGCCAGGTGAGGGGGCGTCTCCCCACCTGACTCCACCCCCTACCCACCCCCTGCATGCACCCCACCTCTTCCATCAGTCAGAGGGCCAGGTGAGGGGGCGTCTCCCCAGCCCATCTCCACCCCCTGCCCACCCCCTGCATGCACCCCACCTCTCCCATCAGTCAGAGGGCCAGGTGAGGGGGCGTCTCCCCAGCCCATCTCCACCCCCTACCCACCCCCTGCATGCACCCCACCTCTCCCATCAGTCAGAGGGCCAGGTGAGGGGGCGTCTCCCCAGCCCATCTCCACCCCCTACCCACCCCCTGCACACACCCCACCTCTCCCATCAGTCAGAGGGCCAGGTGAGGGGGCGTCTCCCCACCTGACTCCACCCCCTGCCCACCCCCTGCATGCACCCCACCTCTTCCATCAGTCAGAGGGCCAGGTGAGGGGGCGTCTCCCCACCTGACTCCACCCCCGACCCACCCCCTGCACACACCCCACCTCTTCCATCAGTCAGAGGGCCAGGTGAGGGGGCGTCTCCCCACCTGACTCCACCCCCTACCCACCCCCTGCATGCACCCCACCTCTTCCATCAGTCAGAGGGCAAGGTGAGGGGGCGTCTCCCCAGCCCATCTCCACCCCCTACCCACCCCCTACCCACCCCCTGCACACACCCCACCTCTTCCATCAGTCAGAGGGCAAGGTGAGGGGGCGTCTCCCCAGCCCATCTCCACCCCCTACCCACCCCCTGCACACACCCCACCTCTCCCATCAGTCAGAGGGCCAGGTGAGGGGGCGTCTCCCCACCTGACTCCACCCCCTACCCACCCCCTGCATGCACCCCACCTCTTCCATCAGTCAGA
The DNA here is from genome assembly GCF_030144855.1 of Hypanus sabinus. Taxonomy (NCBI): domain Eukaryota; kingdom Metazoa; phylum Chordata; class Chondrichthyes; order Myliobatiformes; family Dasyatidae; genus Hypanus; species Hypanus sabinus. Next base: position 76,954,684 of record NC_082709.1, read on the forward strand.
GGGCAAGGTGAGGGGGCGTCTCCCCAGCCCATCTCCACCCCCTACCCACCCCCTGCACACACCCCACCTCTTCCATCAGTCAGAGGGCAAGGTGAGGGGGCGTCTCCCCAGCCCATCTCCACCCCCTACCCACCCCCTGCACACACCCCACCTCTCCCATCAGTCAGAGGGCCAGGTGAGGGGGCGTCTCCCCACCTGACTCCACCCCCTGCCCACCCCCTGCATGCACCCCACCTCTTCCATCAGTCAGAGGGCCAGGTGAGGGGGCGTCTCCCCAGCCCATCTCCACCCCCTACCCACCCCCTGCACACACCCCACCTCTCCCATCAGTCAGAGGGCCAGGTGAGGGGGCGTCTCCCCAGCCCATCTCCACCCCCTACCCACCCCCTGCACACACCCCACCTCTCCCATCAGTCAGAGGGCCAGGTGAGGGGGCGTCTCCCCAGCCCATCTCCACCCCCTACCCACCCCCTGCATGCACCCCACCTCTTCCATCAGTCAGAGGGCCAGGTGAGGGGGCGTCTCCCCAGCCCATCTCCACCCCCTACCCACCCCCTGCACACACCCCACCTCTCCCATCAGTCAGAGGGCCAGGTGAGGGGGCGTCTCCCCAGCCCATCTCCACCCCCTACCCACCCCCTGCATGCACCCCACCTCTTCCATCAGTCAGAGGGCCAGGTGAGAGGGCGTCTCCCCACCTGACTCCACCCCCTACCCACCCCCTGCATGCACCCCACCTCTTCCATCAGTCAGAGGGCCAGGTGAGGGGGCGTCTCCCCACCTGACTCCACCCCCTGCCCACCCCCTGCATGCACCCCACCTCTTCCATCAGTCAGAGGGCCAGGTGAGGGGGCGTCTCCCCAGCCCATCTCCACCCCCCATTCTTCATCCACTACCCACCCCCTGCACACACCCCACCTCTCCCATCAGTCAGAGGGCCAGGTGAGGGGGCGTCTCCCCAGCCCATCTCCACCCCCTACCCACCCCCTGCACACACCCCACCTCTCCCATCAGTCAGAGGGCCAGGTGAGGGGGCGTCTCCCCAGCCCATCTCCACCCCCTACCCACCCCCTGCACACACCCCACCTCTCCCATCAGTCAGAGGGCCAGGTGAGGGGGCGTCTCCCCACCCTGACTCCACCCCCTACCCCTTGCCCCATTCTTCACCCACTACCCATCCCCTGCACACACTCCACCTCTCCCATCAATGTCCGAGGGGCCAGGTGAGGAGGCGAGAGTTCAGTAGGGGGAGTGTGGAAATATCAGTGATATAAGGTCATCTGCACGGCCTATCACAAATGCTCTTGTGCATACACTTTACCATGGACAACCCACTAGATCCCCCCAACCTCTCTATTCCAGGGCCAGCCATGGATTCCACAGTCTCCCCACAGGACCAGAATCCCTCAGCTGGGGCTGTTGACCACCCCCTCTCTCCCAGACTGTGATACCCTTCTGGGACAGACATTCCAGCGTGCATTCAACTAGGAGACTCTTCGGTTCAGCACGACCTCTTTGATTAGTTCCCCTGCTCTCCAGCACATCCATGTCTTAGCTCCCTCTTCCTCCCCTCACTTTCTAAAACCTTGGCCGTCACATTGCCCCAGCCCATGTCCCTATTCCTCACGTCTCTATCCCACTGGGTTCTATGCTGTTGTCTGAAGGCACAGGTACTGGTGGCACTGGCGTCACAGGTACGTAGGGTCGTGGCATGGGTCTTCATCAATCAAACTACTGAGTACATGAGGTGGGATGCCGTATTGAAGTCGTATAAGATGTCGGTGAGGCTTAATTTGGAGTATTGTTTGCAGTTTTGGTCAAGTACCTACAGGAAAGATATCAATAAGATTGGAAGAGTGCACAAAAAAATTTACAAGGATGTTGCTGTGCCTTGAGGACCTGAGTTATGGAATGGTTGAGTACTGTAGGCCCTGCACAGTTCTCAAGGTTGGAATGGTTGAATACTGTAGGCCCTGCACAGTTCTCAAGGTTGGAATGGTTGAGTACTGTAGGCCCTGCACAGTTCTCAAGGTTGGAATGGTTGAGTACTGTAGGCCCTGCACAGTTCTCAAGGTTGGAATGGTTGAGTACTGTAGGCCCTGCACAGTTCTCAAGGTTGGAATGGTTGAGTACTGTAGGCCCTGCACAGTTCTCAAGGTTGGAATGGTTGAGTACTGTAGGCCCTGCACAGTTCTCAAGGTTGGAATGGTTGAGTACTGTAGGCCCTGCACAGTTCTCAAGGTTGGAATGGTTGTATACTGTAGGCCCTGCACAGTTCTCAAGGTTGGAATGGTTGAGTACTGTAGGCCCTGCACAGTTTTCAAGGTTGGAAAGGTTGAATACTGTAGGCCCTGCACAGTTTTCAAGGTTGGAAAGGTTGAATACTGTAGGTTATGACCTTATTCCCTGGAGTTGGGAGATTTGGTAAGAGGTGTACAAAATTATGAGGGGCACAGACAGAGTAAATGCAAACAAACTTTTCCTACTGAGGCTGGATGAGACTAGAGATTGTGGGTTAAGGGTGAAAAGTGGAAAGTTTAAGGTGAACATGGGGTGAAATTTCTTCACACAGAGGGTGGTAGAGTGTGGAATGAGCCGCCAGTTGAAGTGGTGGATGCGGGTTCGATCTCATCATTGAGGAGAAGGTTGGACAGGTACATGGATGGAAGAGGTATGGAGGGTTATGGTCCCAATACAGGTTGATGGGATGATGCAGATTAATAATTCAGTAAGACTAGATGGGCTGAAGGGCCTGTTTCTGTGGAACAGTGTCCCTTGCCTCTGGCTCTGCCTTACCCGCACACCTCCTGTCTTGCAGAGCTATTGTGGACAACGTTGAGAAGGAGAACGCTCTGGATGTGGTGACGAGCGAGCGAACCTATCACATTGTGGCAGAGTCACCCGAGGACGCCAGGTACAGCTCCCCCATTGGGTTGCCGGCATGTAAAGAAGATGGTTATCACATTCCCCCCTTTACCCTCCCCGACCCACCCCACGCAGCTCACTGGAGGGGTGTAGACCAGGCGAAGGGTGTGAGAGGCGGAGGGTTGACTGATGGGCCAGTAGAAATGGGGGTTAAGTGGAGAGGGTGCGTGAGGCGGGAGAGACAGGAGGAAGGGCTCAACATCAGTTTACTAACGGGACTCTCTCCTCACCAGTGACTGGTTCCGTGTGCTGAGCGGAGTTCACAGTGCGACACAACAGGAGCTGAGAGAGATGCGGCACGAACTCGCCAACCCAAAGAATGCCATGGTAAAGACCCACACTCCCCTGGATAATGGCAGAGGCAGTCAGCATCCATGTACAGAGGGAGCTTCACTCTGTGTCTGACCCTGGGAGTGCGTGATGGGACAGTGTAGAGGGAGTTTCACTCTGTGTCTGACCCTGGGAGTGTGTGATGGGACAGTGTAGAGGGAGCTTCACTCTGTGTCTGACCCTGGGAGTGTGTGATGGGACAGTGTAGAGGGAGCTTCACTCTGTGTCTGACCCTGGGAGTGTGTGATGGGACAGTGTAGAGGGAGTTTCACTCTGTGTCTGACCCCGGGAGTGTGTGATGGGACAGTGTAGAGGGAGCTTCACTCTGTGTCTGACCCCGGGAGTGTGTGATGGGACAGTGTGGAGGGAGCTTCACTCTGCATCTGACTCTGGGAGTGTGTGATGGGACAGTGTAGAGGGAGTTTCACTCTGTGTCTGACCCTGGGGGTGTGTGATGGGACAGTGTAGAGGGAGTTTCACTCTGTGTCTGACCCCGGGAGTGTGTGATGGGACAGTGTAGAGGGAGCTTCACTCTGTGTCTGACCCCGGGAGTGTGTGATGGGACAGTGTGGAGGGAGCTTCACTCTGCGTCTGACTCTGGGAGTGTGTGATGGGACAGTGTAGAGGGAGTTTCACTCTGTGTCTGACCCTGGGGGTGTGTGATGGGACGGTGTGGAGGGAGCTTCACTCTGTGACTGACCCCGGGAGTGTGTGATGGGACGGTGTGGAGGGAGCTTCACTCTGTGACTGACCCCGGGAGTGTGTGATGGGACGGTGTGGAGGGAGTTTCACTCTGTGACTGACCCCGGGAGTGTGTGATGGGACGGTGTGGAGGGAGCTTCATTCTGTGACTGACCCCGGGAGTGTGTGATGGGACAGTGTAGAGGGAGTTTCACTCTGTGTCTGACCCCGGGAGTGTGTGATGGGACAGTGTAGAGGGAGCTTCACTCAGTGTCTGACCCTGGGAGTGTGTGATGGGACAGTGTAGAGGGAGCTTCACTCTGTGTCTGACCCTGGGGGTGTGTGATGGGACGGTGTGGAGGGAGCTTCACTCTGTGACTGACCCCGGGAGTGTGTGATGGGACGGTGTGGAGGGAGCTTCACTCTGTGACTGACCCCGGGAGTGTGTGATGGGACGGTGTGGAGGGAGCTTCACTCTGTGACTGACCCCGGGAGTGTGTGATGGGACGGTGTGGAGGGAGCTTCACTCTGTGACTGACCCCGGGAGTGTGTGATGGGACAGTGTAGAGGGAGCTTCACTCTGTGTCTGACCCTGGGAGTGTGTGATGGGACGGTGTAGAGGGAGCTTCACTCTGTGTCTGACCCCGGGAGTGTGTGATGGGACAGTGTGGAGGGAGCTTCACTCTGCGTCTGACTCTGGGAGCGTGTGATGGGACAGTGTGGAGGGAGCTTCACTCTGCGTCTGACCCTGGGAGTGTGAGATGGGACAGTGTAGAGGGAGCTTCACTCTGTCTGACCCCGGGAGTGTGTGATGGGACAGTGTAGAGGGAGTTTCACTCTGTGTCTGACCCCGGGAGTGTGTGATGGGACAGTGTAGAGGGAGTTTCACTCTGTGTCTGACCCTGGGGGTGTGTGATGTGACGGTGTGGGGGGAGCTTCACTCTGTGACTGACCCCGGGAGTGTGTGATGGGACAGTGTGGAGGGAGTTTCACTCTGTGTCTGACCCCGGGAGTGTGTGATAGGACAGTGTGGAGGGAGTTTCACTCTGTGTCTGACCCTGGGAATGTGTGATGGGACAGTGTAGGACTATAAGACCTAGGAGCAGAATTAGGCCATTTCACTATCTGCCTCACCACCTATCTTTGTATCATCTGAAAACTTGGCCCCAATCCATCAATTCCATCATCAAAATCATTGCCATATTATGTGAAAAACAACAGTCCCAATACAGAGCCCTGAGGAATAACACTGGTCACTGGCAGCCAACCAGAATAGGCCCTCTTTTTCCCCCACTTTTTGCCTCCTGGCAGTTGACCAATCTTCTAACCATATTAATATCTTTGCTACATTACTTAATACCATGGGTTGCTATCTTGTTAAGCAGCCTCACATGCTGCACCTTGTCTAAGACATTATGAAAATCAAAGTAAACAACATCTACTAACTCCTTTGTCTATCCTGCCCATTATATTCTCTAAGAATTTCAACAGACAACATTTCCCCTTAAGGAAACCATGCTGACCTTGGGCTATTTTATCAAGCTCTTCTAAGTTCCCAGAAACCTCAACCTTAATAATCAACTCCAACATCTTCCCAACTGCTGAAGTCTAACTGGCCTGTAATTTTCTTTCATCTGCCTTTTTCCCTTAAGGAGTGGAGTGACATTTGCAATTTTCCAGTCCTCTGGAACTATTCAAGAATCTAGTGATTCTTGAAAGATCATTACTAATGCCCCACAATCTCTTCAGCCACCTCTTTCGGAGCCCTGGGATGTAGTCCATCTAGTCCAGGTGATCTATCTTCAGACCTTTCAACTTCCCAAGCACTTTCTCCTTGGCAATAGCAACTATACTCACTTGTGCCTCCTGCTACTCTCAAATTTCTGGCATAGTGCCAGTGTCTGCCATAGGGAAGAAAAATATTTCAGTTCATCTGCCATTTCATTTTCCCCCATTACTATCTCTCCTGTGTCATTTTCCAGCTGTCCAATATATGCTCTCACTTGTCTTTTATTTACTCTTTAAATTGATATCCTCTTTTATATTATTTGCTAGCTTACCTTCATATTTCATTTTTTTCTCTCCTTGTGGCTCTTCCCAATCATCTAACATCCCACTATTTTTTTTGCCATATTACACACTCTCTCTTTTGCTTTTCTGCTGTCTTTGACCTGCCAGCCACGGTTGCCTCATCTGCTCCTCTGCCTCTTTGGGATGTATCTATCCTGTGCCTTCTGAATTGCCACCAAAATCTCCAGCCATTGCTGTTCTGTCATCATTCCTGCTAGTGTCCCCTTCTAATCAACTCTGACCAGAGCCTCTCTCATGCCTCTGTAATTCCCTTCACTCCACTGTTCTACTGATACATCTGACTTCATCTTCTCCCTCTCAAACCGCAGGGTGAATTCTATCATATTATGATCATTGTCTCCTAAAGGTTCCTTTACCTTAAGCTCCCAAATCAAATTTGGTTCATTACACAGTACTGAATCCAGAATTATTTTTCCCCCATTGAGCTGAACCAAAAACTGCTCTTAAAATATATATCTCCTATGCATTCTACAAATTCCTTCTCTGGATCCAGCACCAACCTAATCTTCCCAATCAACCAGCATATTGAAGTCCCCCAAGATTATTGTAACATTGCCCTTGTTACATACCTTTTCTGTCTCCGATTGTAATTTATATCCCACATCCTGGCTACTGTTTGGGGACCTGTATATAACTCCCATCAGGGTCTTTTTTACCCTTGCAGATTCTTAACTCTACCCACAAGGATTCTACATTTTCCAATCTAATGTCACCTCTTTCTAAGAATTTGATCTCATTTTTACCAACAGTGCCACTTTACTGTCTCTGCTTACCTGCTTGTCCTTCCAATGCAAGGTATATCCTTGCATGTTAAGCTACTAACTATGATATTCTTTTAGCCGCGACTCAGTGATGCCCACAACATCATACCTGCCAATCTCTGACTACTTTACAAGACTATTTACCTTTTCCCGTGTGCATTCAAATATAACACCTTCAGTCCTGTGCTGATCATCCTTTTCAATGTTGACCGCACGTTACACCTCGACTCATCCCACTGATTTCAATTTTGCCCTATCATCTGCCTGTCCTTCCTCACAGCCTCACTACACAATGCACCAACTTGTATATCAACTGCCCCATCCTGAGCCCTATTATTCCAAATTCCCACCCCCCTGCTAAATTAGTTTAAACCCTCCCCAGCAAATCTAGCAAAACTGCACCCAAGGATGTTGGTTCCCCTTGGGTTCAGGTGTAACCTATCCTTATGGTACAGATCATAGCTTCCCCAGAAGAGATTCCAATGATCCCCTGCACCCGTCCCTCAGACACTCATTCATCTGCCCTATTATCCTATTCTGTTCTTGACTAGCACGTGGTATTGGGAGTAATCCAGAGATTATTATCTTGGAGGTTTGACTCCTCAGCCTCTTCTCTACCTCCCAACACTCACCGTGCAGGGTATCTTTCTACCTATGTCATTGGGGCCAATGTGCACTTCAACCTCGGGCTGCCCACCTGCCCTCTTGAGACACATCTTCAGCCGCTCTGAGACATCCTGGAGCCTAGAACCTGGGATCCAACACACTATTGTGGCATCTCTTTCGCAGTCACTGTATCTGCCGTCTGACTGTTGAGTCACCTTTCGCTATCGCTCTACCTGACTTTGCCCTTTCGTGCTGAGCCTCAGAGCTGGTCACCGTACCGCTGGCCTGGCTGCTGCTGCTGTGTGTCCTGATAGGCCATCCACACTCGCAGTCTCTGCAAGAGGTATTCTTGTTGCTGATAGACCATCCACCCTCGCAGTCTCTGCAAGAGGTATTCTTGTTGCTGATAGACCATCCACCCTCGCAGTCTCTGCAAGAGGTATTCTTGTTGCTGATAGACCATCCACCCTCGCAGTCTCTGCAAGAGCTATTCTTGTTGCTGATAGACCATCCACCCTCGCAGTCTCTGCAAGAGCTATTCTTGTTGCTGATAGACCATCCACCCTCGCAGTCTCTGCAAGAGGTATTCTGGTTGCTGATAGACCATCCACCCTCGCAGTCTCTGCAAGAGGTATTCTTGTTGCTGATAGCCTGCAGTGTAGCGGGAGATTCACGCTGTGTCTGACCCCGGGAGTGTGTGATGGGACAGTGTAGAGGGAGATTCACGCTGTGTCTGACCCCGGGAGTGTGTGATGGGACAGTGTGGAGGGAGCTTCACTCTGTGTCTGACCCCGGGAGTGTGTGATGTGACAGTGTGGAGGGAGCTTCACTCTGCGTCTGACTCTGGGAGTGTGTGATGGGACAGTGTAGAGGGAGTTTCACTCTGTGTCTGACCCTGGGAGTGTGTGATGGGATGGTGTAGAGGGAGCTTCACTCTGTGTCTGACCCTGGGAGTGTGTGATGGGACAGTGTAGAGGGAGTTTCACTCTGTGTCTGACCCTGGGAGTGTGTGATGGGACGGTGTAGAGGGAGTTTCACTCTGTGCCTGACCCTGGGAGTGTGTGATGGGACAGTGTAGAGGGAGCTTCACTCTCTGTCTGACCCTGGGAGTGTGTGAAGGGACAGTGTAGAGGGAGAGTCACTCTGTGTCTGACCTTGGGAGTGTGTGATGGGACAGTGTGGAGGGAGTTTCACTCTGTGTCTGACCCTGGGAGTGTGTGATGGGACAGTGTGGAGGGAGTTTCACTCTGTGCCTGACCCTGGGAGTGTGTGATAGGACAGTGTGGAGGGAGCTTCACTCTGTGTGTGACGTGATGGTGTGGAGGGAGCTTGTCTACCTTATACTCTGCTCCCTGGGGATTGCGCTGTGGGACATCTGGATGGTAAAGGACTGAGATCAGTATGAGGAATAGTGGATCGTGTGTTTTGGGATGTTGGTTCTCTGCTTTCAGTGAGAATGTTTCTTTACTCTGTGAACAGGGCACCGTGGATGTGGGGCTCATCGATTCTACCTGCGCATCTGATAACCCTGACAGGTGAGCTTCATTGACACACGGACCTGTGTTTCACCTCTGACCTTAACCATAGATTTAGGAGTAGAATGAGACCATTCAGCCCATCGAGTCTGGTCTGTTATTCTATCATGGCTGATTTATAATCTTTCTTAATCACATTCTCCTGCCATTTCCCTGCAACGTTTGACACCCTGACTAAGCAAGAATTTGTCAAACTCCGTTTTAAATATACCAAATGATTTGGCCTCAACAGCCATCGGTGGCAATGAATTTCACAGACTGACCACCTTAAGTCTTAAGAAATACTTCCTCATCTTTGTTCCTAATGGATGCCCCTGAATTCTGAGGCTATGACCTCTGGTCCTAGACTCTTCACTGCTAGAAACATTCTCTCTACGTTCACTCTATCTGGGCCTTTCAACGGGACATAGATCAGTACAGTGCAGGAACAGGCCCTTCAGCCCACAATGTTGTGCTGTGCCAAACAAATTAGTAATGCAATGGCCAACGAAACTAATCTCTTCTGCCTGCACAGTATCCACATCCTCCCATTTCCTCACATTCAAGTGCCTGTCCAAATGTCTCCAGGAAGCGATGATCATTTTTGGAATGGTTCTTGGATAGAAGGCAGGGCAGTCCAGGGGAAAGCAGCCAATGGCAGAAGGAGCAGTTTCAATGGGATGAGAACGGATCTGATCTGGGGTTAACAGGAATCAGTGATACTCTAAGCTCCTTTTAGTTGAAATGTTTCAGCTGCAGGGAGCAGGGGGTGAAATTAAAACCCAGAGTGCAAAAGAGCAGAGTTCAAGTTTATTGTCACTGTACATATACGCAACTAAACTAAACAACATTCCTCTTCACCACAGTGCACCCACAAAATAAATGCCACACAAAGCACATAAACCAAAATATTATGATAAATAAGATGAAGTATAATTCAAAGTGCAGCACAGGTAAACAGTACACAGCTCGCTGTTCTAGTCTCCAGGCCTCTACTCATTGGAGTCTCAGCCTGAGGAAGACGCTGTTATTCAGTCTCGCAGTCCGAATCCCGATGCTCCTGTACCTCCTTTCTGACAGGAGTGGGTCAAAGATATTGTGGGATGGAGGAGGAGGTGAGGTAGTACGGATCAACAAAATGCTTCAGGCCCTTCATATACAAACCTCAAATATGGAGGGGAGGGAGACCCTGATGATTTTTTTTACAATGCCCTGGAGAGCCCTGTAGCTTCTGTGCTACACAGATAGGGCTCTGTTGATGGTGCTCCTGTAGAATGGGCACAAGGGAGCCTGGCATGTTTCAATCTGGTCAGTGTAGATGCTGCTGTGCCCACCCCGGGATGATCTCCATTTTAATCGGACTGACCTTTTCCAGACCAAACTCTTTCCTGATCATCACGGCCAACCGGGCAATCCACTGCAATGCCGACAACCCCGAGCTGATGCATCACTGGATCACGCTTCTCCAGAGACCCAAGGGCTACGGCAGCGGAGGAGACATCATCGTCCGCGGTAAGGCTCTGTCGGTGGGCCACCGTGGTGGTCTCTGTGTTAGGGGTGGGTGGTGGTGTCTTTGTCCCATTGGTTGGGGGCTCTATAGGGGGATGGTGACCTCCCTGGAGTGACCCCATCTCAAGAAATGTCTCTGTAATAGAACATAGAATAGTACAGCACATTACAGGCCCTTCGACCTACAATGTTGTGCTGACCCTCAAACCCTGCCTCCCATATAACCCACCTTAAATTCCTCCATATACCTATCTAGTAGTCGCTTAAACTCCACTAGTGTATCTGCCTCCACCACTGACTCAGGCAGTGCATTCCACGCACCAGCCACTCTCTGAGTGAAATACCTTCCTCTAATATTCCCGTTACTGGGGTTCCTCTGGCAGGGATGGGGAGCATCTCCACATGGTATAACCCCATAATGTGTCATAATGTGTCCCTCTAGTCTGTGACAGAGGTGAGGGTCTCTCCATACTGTGTGACCCCCCCCCCCTACCCACCCATCGCCAGGCAGTCTTTGTGTTGGAGAATGTCTCTGTGCCAGGGCTTTCTCTGCCCTGTGCCTAACATCAGGGCTCTCTGTGCCCGGGTCTCCTTGCACATGTGACCCCGTTCCTGTGAGTCTCTCTGAGCCAAGGGTAAAGAGGGTCTCTTTGCCAAATTTCTCTGTCTGCCTGGTCCCCTATCACTGGGGTGTCTGTGCCCCACGTAGGGGTGCGGGTTCTCAGCACTGTGGGGACTCTGTGACAATGGTGAGGTCTCTCTGTGTCCTGTATCCACTGTCACCGGGAAGTTTCCCTGTACTGGGGAGGGTCTGCACGCCGTGTTACCCGATTACTAGGGTCTCCACGCCAGGGGTGGGTGGGGGGTCTCTCCTCGCCATGTGATGCCCATCGCCAGTGCTGTCACCACCTCCTCTCTGTCTGCAGGCTGGCTATACAAGGAGGTGACCAGTCTGGGGCGTGTGGCTTCACTGAAACTCCGGAAGCGCTGGTTCCTGCTCACCAACAACTCCCTGGATTACTACAAATCCCCGGAACACTATGGCTCCAAACTGGGAACGCTGGTCCTCAACAGCCTCTGCTCCGTCATCCTGCTCGGAGATGACAGCACCTTGCGAGAGACAGGTACCTGACCTGGGGCAGCCCTCTGTGTCTCCTGGGGGGTGGGGGGGGGGGTGCGTTTCCAGCACAGTCGACAGCTCCAGCTCCAGGCCACTCAGCCCCTCTGGTCAGTGAGTTCCCCGGAATGGCCCGGGCTGGGGGTGTGAGGTGAGCTGACCACGACTCTCTCAGTCACTGTTCTTGAAGAGATTAGCTAATGGGAACAAGCTACCGGGTAGGAGCACGTTCATAGTTAATTGGCTGGCTAGTTAGGACTAGTTAACTGGTAGTAACTGTCAGCTAGGTCTTGTTAGCTAGTAATTATTCTGGCTAGGAGGGGTTAACTCATCGTAACTGTTGGCTGGGGCTGGAAGTTGGGTGTGAAATAGAACAGGTCCATCTCATCTGTGCCAAGCTATTAATCTCCCTCATCCCATCGACCTGCACCTGAATGTTAGCTCTCCTTACCCCTCCCATCCATGTACTTATCCAAATTTCTTTTAAATGTTGAAATCAAACCCACATCATCCACTTCCAAAGGTAGCTCATTCCACATTGTCACCACCCTCTGAGTCAAAAAATTGCCCTCATGTTCCCCTTAAACTTTTCACCTTTCACCCTTAACCTATGACTATGCTGTAATTTTTCTGTTGCTGCCAGTGTCACTGCGTGTGGATGCAGTGTTGCTGCCATAGGATGTTGGAACAGAATTAGGCCATTCAGCCCATCAAGTCTGCTCTGACATTCCTTTATTATGGCTGATTTATTATCCCCCTCAACCACAGTCTCCTGACTTATAACCTTTGGCCTGACTAATCAAGAACCTATCAAACTCTGCTTTAAATAGACTCAATGACCTGGCCTCCACAACTGTCCATGGCAATGAATTCCACAGATTCACCCTCTGTCTAAAGAAATTCCTCCTCATCTCTCTCCTAAACGGATGCCTTTCTGATCTGAGGCTATGCCCACTCATCACTCACTACGGGAAACATCCTCTCCTCATCCACTCAATCTAAGCCTTTCAATATTTGATAGTTTCAGTGACATCCCCCCCCCCCCCATTCTGCTAAACTCCAGTGAGTACAGGCCCAGAGCCATCAAATGCACTGTGTATATTAACCCTTTCATTCCCAGAATAATTCTTGTGAACATCCTCTGGACCCTCTCCAATGCCTGCACAACTTCTCTTAAATAAGGGGCCTAAAACTGCCCACAATACTCCGTGCAGTCTGACCAATGCCTTATAAAGCCTCAGCATTACATCCTTGCTCTTATATTCTAGTCCTCTCGAAGCAAATGCCAAAAATTGCATTTGCTTTCCTCACCACTGACTCAACCTGCAAATTAACTTGAGGGAATTTTGTGCAAGGACTCCTAAGTCCCTTTGCACCTCTGATTTTTTTTGAATTTTCTCCCCACTTAGAAAATATTCTGCCTTTATTCCTTTTGCAAAAGTGTATGACCATGCGCTTCCCAACTCTGTATTCCATTTTCCACTTCTTTGCCCATTCTCCCAATCTGTCTAAATCCTTCTGCAAACTCCCTGCTTCTTCAGCATTACCAGCCCCTCCACCTATCTTCGTATCTTCTGCAAACTTGGCCACAAAATCATCAATTCCATCATCCAAATCATTCACGTATAACATGAAAAGAATTGGTCCCAACACTGACCCCTATGGAACATCTCTAGTTACTGGTAGCCAGCCAGAAAAGGCTCCCTTTATTTCCACTCTTTGTCTCCTGCCAATCAGCCAATCTTCTATCCATGCTAGTATCTTTCCTGTAATATCACGATTCTTATCTTTTTCTTTACAATAACAAAATTCCTGTATTACAAATATTGGTGCTATACATTATGTACAAAACAGTGACTAACACAATTACTTCACTACAAATAGACAACACACATTAAACCAAAATGTTCCCATGTCTATCATTAAGCAGCTTCAGTGTGGCACTTGTTAAAGACTTGTGAAAATCCAAGCAAACAACATCCATTGATTCTCCTTTGTCTCTCCTGCCCGTAAATTCCTCAAAGAATTCCAACAGGTTTGTCAAGCAAGATTTCCCCTTAAGGAAACCATGGTTATTTTGTCTAACTTTGTCATGTACCTCGAGGTACCACAAAACCTTTCCTATCTCCTATTGTAATTTATATCTCACATTCTGACTACTGTTCAGAGCCCTGTAACTCCCATCAGGGTCTTTTATCACTTGCAATTTCTTAACTCTACCCAGAAGGATTCTACATCTTCCAAACCTTTGTGGAAAGATTTGATTTCTTTTTTACCACCTCTGCCTGACCTGCCCTTTTGATACAAGGTGTATCCTTGGATGCTAAGGTCCCATCTATGATGTTCTTTATCAGCCACGACTCAGTGATCCATACCTGGCATTGTCACAATCTCTGACCGCACTTTGGGATCATCTACTTTATTGTTTGAAGTAGCGAGTGGGAGAGTGGCATCTTGCAGCACAGGGAGCCTTTTGAAAACTACATCTCATTGGTAGTGAGTCTTATCTGTGCCAATGAAAATAAAGAAGGTGTAAGTGGAGTGGCCATAGTGTGAGCTGGCCGGTGTTAGACTGGTCTGACTTTGGCTCAACAGCCTTGGGCAAAAACAATCTTTGACGAGCACAGGCAGAGGTTCTAAGTAAGTTTTTTATTAACCTGTTAGTACTTGGCTAGTTCGTGGAGAATGCGTCCAAGTTAGTGGTGAGATCCTTATGTGAAATGTGGGAACTTTAGGAGACTACATCTGCATGAGGTATACCAGGCTGTAGCTCGTTAGGGACAATGTTAAAGAAATGGACCTGCAGCTTGGTGACCTTCAGCTCATACAGGAGAATGAAGAGGCGATAGGTAGGAGGTACAGGGACATGGTTGCCCCTAAGCTATAGGAGGAAGGTACTAGGTGGCTGTCAGGAGAAGGAAAGGGAACAGGCAGCCAGTGCAGAATATCCCTGTGGCCGTTCCCCTCTTTGGATCCTCTTGGCGGAGGTGACGCACCATGGAAAAGACACAGAGCCAGAATGAGCAGGGGTTTGGTACCGAGTCCGGCTCTGTGGCTCAGAAGGGAAGGAGGGAGAGAGGAGTGTAGAAGTGACTGGTGATTTCATAATTAGAGGAGCAGATAGGGGATTCTGTGGACGTGATAAAGACACCCGGACGGTATTTTGCCTCCCAGGTACCAGGGTCAGGGATGTCTTGGATTGGGTCCATGGCTTTCTATAGGGGGAGGGTGAAGAGCTGGAGGTCATGGTACCTATTGGGACCAACAACAAGGATAAGAAATGGGAGGAGTTCCTGAAGAGAGAACACAGTAAGCTAGGTAGAAGGCTGTAAAGCTGGACCTCCAGGGTGGTAATCTCTGGATTGCTGCCTTTGCCACCCACCAACGAGGGTAAGAAGTGGATGATTCGGCAGGAGAATGTGTGGCTGAGGAATTGGTGCAGGGGGCAGAGTTTCAGATTTGTGGAGCACTGGGATCTCTCCTGGGGAGGGTATGATGTGTACATAAAGGATGGATTACACCTGAACCCGGGAGGGATTAAATATCCTTGAAATCAGGTTTGCAAGAGCCTTTGGAGAGGATTTAAACTAATTTGGCAGGGGAATGGGTGATAGGGCTGAGGATGAAGCAGTTGGTATACAAGTAGAGGCATTGTGTGGTGAGACTGTGAGGAAGGACAGGCAGATGATAGGGCAAAGTTGCAGTCAGTGGGATGAGATGAAATGTTACATGGGGCAAAATCGAAAAGGGCAATGAATACAGGACTGAAGGTATTATATTTGAATGCACTCAGTATATGGAATAAGGTAGATCTTGTAGTGCAGTTAGAAGTTGACAGGTATGATGTTGTGGACATCGCTAAGTTGTGGCTGAAAGAAATTCATAATTGGGAGTTTAACATCCAAGGATACACGCTGTATCAAAAGGGCATACAGGTGGTTAGAGGGGATGGGGTGGCTCTGTTGGTCAAACAAGTAAAATCAAATCCTTAGAAAGAGGTGACATGGGATTGTAAGATGCAGAATTCTTCCTGGGTGGACAAGAAATTTCAAGACTAAGAAGACCCTGATGGGAGTTGTATACAAGCCTCCAAATAGAGGACAGGATGTGAGTTACAAGTCAGAACAGGAGATAGAAAAGGCATGTCAAAATTTCAATATGCAGGTAGATTGGGAAAATCAGGTTGGTGTCTGATTCCCTCCCAAGAGAGGAGATTAGTAGAATGCCTGTGAGAAGGCTTTTTTGAGCAGCTTGTGGTTGAGATCACTAAGGAAAAGGCAATTCTGAGTTGGGTATTGTGTAATGAACCAAATTTGATTGGAGAGCTTGAGATAAAGGAACCCTTTGGAGACAGTGATCAGAATATGATAGAATTCACCCTGGAGGTTGAGAGGGAGAAGGTAAAGTCAGATGTATTAGTATTACAATGGAATACAAGGAATTACAAAAGCATGAGAGAGGAGCTGGCTAAAGTTGATTGGAAGGGGACACTATCAGGATGATGGCTGGAGTTTCTGGGGACAGTTCAAAACGTACAGGATAGAATACTTGATCTTTGAGATGTACCTAAAGGGAGACTCAGACAACTGTCGCTGATAAGGGAAGTCAAAGGCATCACAAAGGCAAAGGAGACAGCATACAATATAGCAAGAAACCAGTGGGAAGTTAGGGGATTGGGAAGCTTTTTGAAAAATCAACAGAAGGCAACTAAAAAGCCATAAGGAGGAAAAAAAAATGAAGGTAAGCTGGCCAATAATGTAACAGAGGATACCAAAAGTTTTTCCAAATATATAAAGAACAAAAGAGAGGTGAGAGTGGATATTGGACTGCTGGAAAATGGCCTGGTGAGATAGTACTGGAGGACAAAGAATGGTGGAGGAACTCTAAGTATTTTGCGTCAGTCTTCGCTGTGGCAATTTCACTAGCAGAAATTCGAGAGTGTCGGGGGCAGAAGTCAGTGTCATTGCTATTACTGACAATAGAAAGGTAGGTGGAGGGGCAGGTAGCATTGAGGAAGCAGGGAATCTGCAGAAGGACTTGAACAGATTGTGAGAATGGCTAAAGAAGTTTATGATCATGCACTTTGGTAGAAGGAATAAAGACACAGACTAATTTCAAAATGGGGAGAATTTTCAAAAATCAGAGGTGCAAAGGGACTTCGAAGTCCTTGTGCAGAATTCCCTGAAGCTTAATTTGCAGGTTTAGTTGGAGGTAAGGAAGCCAAATGCGATGTTACCATTCAGTATGAGAGGACTAGAATACAAGAGCAAGGATGTAATGCTGAAGCTTGAGAAGGCATTAATCAGACTATACCTGGAATAGTGAGAGCAGTTCTGGACTCTTCATCTAAGAAAAGATATGCTGGCATTGGAGAGGGTCGGGAGGAGATTCATGAGAATGACTCTAGGATTGAAAGGATGATGGCTTTGGGCCTGTACTCACTAGAGCTTAGAAGAATGAGGGAAGACGTCATTGAAATATTGAAAGGCCTAGATGGAGTGGTTCAGTGAGTCCTCCTGAGGGCACAGCCTCAGACTAGAGAGACATCTGTTTAGAACAGAGATGAGGACTTTCTACAAGCAGAGGGTGATGAATTGGTGGAATTCATTGCCACAGACAGCTGTGGAGGCTTAGTCATTGGGTTTATTTAAAGCAGAGGTTGATAGGTTCTTGATTAGTCATAGCATCAAACTTATTGGGAGAAGGCAGGAGAATGCAGTTGAGGGAGATAATAAATCAGCCATGATGAAATGGTGGAGCAGATTTGATGGGCTGAATGGCCTAATTCTGTTCATGGTCTTATTCCTAATACTGTAGATATTCAAATATAATACCTCAGTCTTGTATTCATCACCCTTTTTGCTTTTGCCCCCGTGTTATACTTCAACTCGTCCACTGACTGCAATTTCCCCCCCGATCATCTGCCCGTCCTTCCTCACAGTCTCACTACACACTGCATTAACTTGTATACCCACAGCCCTATCCTCAGCCCTATTACTCTGGTTCCCACCCCACTGCCAAATTAGTTTCAACTCTCTCCGACAGCTCTAACAAACCCGCCCACAATTGTCATTTGGTGTGAAGCCAGTGTTTATGCCAGTGTCACTGGTGTGGTCCCAGTGTTGGTGCCAGTGTCACTGGCATGGCTCCAGTGTAGGTGTCCGCACTGGCGTGCTTCCGGTGTTGGTGAAAGTGTCACTGGTGTGGTTCCAGTGCTGCTCCCAATGCCCTTTGGCCTGTGGTTCTGTCCGTGCTGTTCTCACTCTGCCCTCTCCATTTGCAGGTTACTGGCACCTAGTTGTCCATGGCAGGAAGCACACCTATCGACTTTATACAAAGCTACAGAACGAGGCCACGTGCTGGGCCACTGCCATTCAGAATGTTATTGACAGCAAGGTTCCCATAGAAACACCAACCCAGCAGCTGATTCGTGAGATCAAGGTAAGCAGAGACGTCCAATAGGGTCACAGCTTCTGTTTGCCCATTGGTCTGGAGGGGTTTTCACAGTGAACTGCAGCCTCGGGCTCCTGTACTGAGGAGCCTCTCACTAAAGTGAATGTATGTAATGAGTGACTGGGATGGGTTTTGAACTGGATACCTAATCTTGCGCTCTGACTTGATTGTGCACTAACTTGATTTGTGTGTACATATGTTTTTAAAACTCATTAAAACCAGTAAGAACTCACATGGGGAGTTGGTCATCTGGAGATTTTAATTCTGTTAGCTACTAGGTTTTAGACGCTCAGAGGGAGTTTAAGAAGAATAGGTGATGTTGTGCCAAACTGTAAAGCTAATGATGCCTTAACTCTTCAGTTAACACATGGTCCATTCTCCGTACATCTATGTGCCCCTTAAGCACCCCTATCAAACCTGGGAAAACGATATTGTCTGTCTACTCTAACTACGCCTCTCATTATCTGATAAACCTCTATCAGATCTCCTCCTCAGCCTCCACTGCTTCAGAGAAAACAACCCAAGTTTGTTCGACCTCTCATTATAACACATGCCCTCTAATCCAGGTCAACCTCTTCTGCACCCTCTCCAAAGCCTCAACATCCTTCCTATAATGGGGGTGACCAGAACTGTACCCGATACTCCTCATGCAGACTAACTAGAATTTTAAAAAGCTGCAACATAACTTGCTGAATTTTGAATTCAATGCCTTGACTAATAAAGGCAAGCATGCCGTAAACCTTCTTCACTTGGAACCTCAAATCCCTCTGCTCATCAGAGGCCTTGCCCTCAACAGTGTCCTGTCTCTTTACATTTGAATCACCAGGGGGCAGCACTTCACATTTGTCTGGGTTAAATGTCTCTGTCCATCTCTGCAACTGATCTATATCCTGTTGCCAGTCTTCCATGCTTCTCACTACACCACTAACCCTCGTATCATTTGTAAACTTACTAACCCACCCACCTACATTTTCATCAGTAAAGGGACAAAATAATTTCTCTGAGAGGTTGGTGAGTACTTGGAGTGTTCATCCTCAAAGAGTGATGGAAGCTGAGTTTGAGTGTTTCTAAGGGAGCGGGAGGGACACGTGGTGATCAAGGTGGTGAAAGGTGATTGAGGACAGGTGGCAACGTCAAGTCAAGTCACTTTTTATTGTCATTTCGACCATAACTGCTGGTACAGTGCATAGTAAAAATGAAACGTTTTTTTCAGGATCATGGTGTTACATTACACAGTACAAAAAATAGACTGGGCTACGTAAAAACACAGCACAGAAAAAAACTACACTAGACTACAGACCTACCCAGGACTGCATAAAGTGCACAAAATAGTTCAGGCATTACAGTAAGTAATAAACAGGACAATAGGGCAAGGTGTCAGTCCAGGCTTCGGGTATTGAGGAGTCTGATAGCTTGGGGGAAGAAACTGTTACATAGTCTGGTTGTGAGAGCCCGAATGCTTCGGAACCTTTTCCCAGATGGCAGAAGGGAGAAGAGATAGTATGAGAGGTGCATGGGGTCCTTCATAATGCTGTTTGCTTTGCGGATGCAGCGTGTAGTGTAAATGTCCGTGATGGCAGGAAGAGAGACCCCGATGATCTTCTCAGCTGACCTCACTATCCACTGCAGGGTCTTGCGATCCGAGATGGTGCAATTTCCGAACCAGGCAGTGATTCTAACATGGTGTTGGAATCAGATCAGCCAACTGTAGTAACAGGCTGATGGGCCAAAGGGCCTGTTGCTGCTCCATAAGAAGCAGGAAGGAGTAAGTCAATGTTTCCAGACGGTGAGGTCATGGCTGAATGGATCTGACCTCAACACCACTCTTTCCCCTCACAACCCCGCAACCTGTCTCCCCCCCCCCCCCCCCCCCGCGGTTTCTGTTCTAAGTTTAGAGCGCTGCCATCTGTAGTTGGGTGCTGAGGTGAAGAGGTGAAGGGAGAAGTTTGCCAGTGGGACACTTCACTCACGTATCAGTGGTGGTTTTAGCTCCTGGTCAGTAAACCTGCTTCACCTTCCAGGAGAACAGTGCGAACGCAGAGATGGTGGAGCAGACGTACCGGAGGAACCCCATCCTGAGGTACACCCACCACCCACTCCACTCACCGCTGCTGCCCCTCATCTACGGAGACATCAACACAGGACGTGAGTAGCTGTTCCTCCCACGACCCCCCCAACTCCTGGCCCTGCCTGTATTACCCCCCCCAACCCTGAACCTACCCATCACCATCACCCACCTTCCCTGCTTCTGTCCCCTTCTCCATCTCCCCACCTGCCAATCTCTCCTTTATCATCCATTCCCCCTCCTATTCTATCCCCCCCACCACATACCCCTTCTCTCCCTGTATAGAAAGTGACTCTGGGGGCTCAGAGGGTTTGTGAGGCGACATGGGGTGGGGGGGTGAGATGGGGATGGCAATCCGAGGAGGGATGGGTACCATGTTGAGGGCCAGATTGAGGAATGGGTTGAGGGGGACTGGGGATCAGTCAGCTAGGGGTACATCAGATGTGGGGGTGATGGGAATTTGGTAACGGGGGCAGTTGTGGGGGGATTCTTTGTGGGATCAGGTTTTGAGAAAGGAGCTGCAGGGGCGGGTATAGGTTACTGTGCGGTGGGGGTTTGGAAGTTTCTGAGACAGGAGGGGGATTGTGCCCCATTGTGGAGCTGTAGACGGAGGAATCTGCTACACTCCGTCTAGACGGCGACCGAGCCTGACTTGCCCGTCTCCCCTGCTGCAGTGCAGAAGGACAGGGGCTACACCAGTCTGCAGGACGAGGCGGTGAGGATATTCCAGTCGCTGCAGGAGCTGGAAACGGTGGCCGATCCCATCCCCATCATCCAGGGAATTCTGCAGACCTGCCAGGACCTGAAGGCTCTCCGGGACGAAGTTTATTGTCAGCTCATCAAACAGACCAGCCACGTTCCACAGCCCAACCGTCCGGGGAACCTGCACCTCTTCCAGCTGCTCGTCTGCATGGGCTGTACCTTCCTGCCGGGGCGCGCCACCCTCCACTACCTCCGCTTCCACCTCAGGAGGTCTGAATGGCTGACGGTGTTTCCCTGCACACCTTAACCCCCCCAAATGTCATGTCACCCCCGCCGTCTCCCCCCTGTGTCATGTCATACGTGCCGTCCCCCTGTCTCCCCGCGCCGCGTCACCCACGCAGTCTCCCCCTGCACCGTCTCCCCCCTGCGTCGTGTCGTACGTGCCGTCCCTGTCTCCCCGCGCCTTCTCCCCCACACCGCACTGCACCCTACGTTCCCACACAGTTACACTCTGCGCTGCCCCTGCCTCAGCGTCTGTTTGCTGCACAGGGTGAAGGAGCTGTTTGCTGGCACCGAGATCCACAAGTACGCCCACTTCATCCTGGAGTCGTTGAAGAAGACCAGGCTCCGAGAGTTTGTGCCGTCTCAGGCTGAGATCCAAGCCCTGGTCAGCTGCCGCGAGATGTCAACTACGGTGTACTGCCATGGTGGGGGCTCCTGCCAAATCATCATCGACTCCCACACCACCGCGGGCGAGGTGAGAGACAGAACACAGCTGACCAGTCACTAACTAGCGACAACAGTCGCTGTCCACGAACTCGGCTCACCGCCCCTGCTCGGTGCCGACAGCGCTGCAGGTGAGCTGAGAGACTGTCCACCGGGCTTGTGTCATTGGCAGCAGTCTGCCTGTTGACCCCGGCTCGGATGTTCCCGATCACCCACTGGACAGAGTGAGGAGGCGAGGTGGCAGAAACCTGTTGCAGAGACTCAGCAGGTCGGGCAGCATCCGTGGGGGGAAGAGAGGAACTGTCGACATCTCAGTGAGAGCTCTGCGTCAGCACACTGATTGTAGGTCTCACCCCAGAACGTAGACAGTTCCTTTTCCAGAGATGCTGGCTGACCTGCTGAGTCCCTCCAGCAGGGTACATGTTGCTCTACATCCCTGTGTCTGTGGCTTCTCCGGTGTCAGTCTAGACGTGTGCCCACTTGGGATCTGCCTTTGTATCTTCTACTCCCCTCCCTGTGCTTGGCTCGCGGGGTCTCAGATTTGCGTAGTACAGACGTGCGCAGGGCCCTGGGTCTGCATAGCGCAGATGTGACACGGACATACGCAAGGCCTGGTCTGCATGGCACAGGCGTGCGCGGGGGTACGCGGTCCTGGGTCCGTGCGTCGCTCAGGGACGCCGCTTGTGCTTCCAGGTGGTGGAGAAGTTGCTGCGCGGTCTGGCGATGGAGGACAGCCGGAACATGTTCGCCCTGTTTGAGCACCAGAACGCTGGGGACAGGGCCATTGAGAGCCGCGTGGTGGTCGCCGACGTCTTGGCCAAGTTCGAGAGGTACAGGTCATGTTTCCCCGGGGTCTTCCCAGCTCCTGTATCCAGTTCTGTAGGGATAGAGCCAGACAACACAGAAATAGGCCCTGCAGCCTAACAGGTTTACGCTAACCAAGGGTGGTAGTGGAGGTAGATACTGTTGGGGTGTTAAGGAAATCCATAGAGACACGTGTAGATAATAGAAAAATGGAGAGCTATGTAGGAGGGAAGAATTAGATTGCTATTGGAGGATGCTTGAAGGTTCGTATGACATTATGGGCTGAAAGGCCTGTACTGTGCTGTAGTGTTCTATGTTCTTAACTTCAGTATTCACTATGGAAAAGGATCTTGGTGATTGTAGTGTTGACTTGCAGTGGACTGAAAAGCTTGAGCATATAGATATTAAGAAAGAGGATGTGCTGGAGCCTTTGGTAAGCATCAAGTTGGATAAATCGCCAGGACCAGACGAAATGTACCCCAGGCTAATGTGGGAGGTGAGGGAGGAGATCGCTGAGCCTCTGGCGATGATCTTTGCATCATCAATGGGGACGGGAGAGGTTCTGAAGGATTGGAGGGTTGTGGATGTTCTTTCTTTATTCAATAAAGTGAGTAGAGATAGCCAGGAAATTATAGACCAGTGAGTCTTACCTCAGTGGTTGGTAAGTTGATGGAGAAGATCCTGAGAGGCAGGACTTACGAACATTTTGGAGAGGCATAATATGATTAGGAATAGTCAGCATGGCTTTGTCAGGGGTAGGTCGTGCCTTATGTGCCTAATTGAATTTTTTGAGGATGTGACTAAACACATTGATGAAGGTAGAGCAATAGATGTAGTGTATATGGATTTCAGCAAGGCATTTGATAAGCTACTCCATGCAAGGTTTATTGAGAAAGTAAGGAGGCATGGGATCCAAGGGGACATTGCTTTGTGGATCCAGAACTGGCTTGCCCACAGAAGGCAAAGAGTGGTTGTAGAGGGGTCATATTCTGCATGGAGGTCGGTGACCAGTGGAGTGACTCAGGAATCTGTTCTGGGACCCTTACTTTTCGTGATTTTTATAAATGACCTGGATGAGAAAGTGGAGGGATGGGTTAGTAAGTTTGCTGATGACACAAAGGTTGGAGGTGTTGTGGATAGTGTGGAGGGCTGTCAGATGTTATAGTGGGACATTGATAGGATACAAAATTGGGCTGAGAAATGGCAGATGCAGTTCAACCCAGATAAGTGTGAGGTGATTCATTTTGGTAGGTCAAATATGATGGCAGAATATAGTATTAATGGTAAGACTCTTGGCAGTGTGGAGGATTGGAGGGATCTTGGGGTCTGAGTCCATAGGATGCTCAAAGCAGCTGCGCAGGTTGACTCTGTGGCTAGGAAGGCGTATGGTGTATTGGCCTTCATCAACTGTGGAATTGAATTTGGGAGCGAGAGGTAATATTGCAGCTATATAGGACCCTGGTCAGACCCCACTTGGAGTACTGTGCTCAGTTCTGGTCGCCTCACTACAGGGAGGATGTGGAAGCTATAGAAAGGGTGCAGAGGAGATTTACAAGGATGTTGCATGGATTGGAGAGCATGCCTTGTGAGAATAGGTTGAATGAACTCAGCCTTTTCTCCTTGGAGCGAGGGAGGATGAGAGGTGACCTGATAGGTGTATAAGATGATGAGAGGCATTGATCATGTGGATAGTCAGAGGCTTTTTCCCAGGTCTGAAATGGTTGCCGCAAGAGGACACAAGTTTAAGGTGCTGGGGAGTATTTACAGAGGAAATGTCAGGGGTAAGTTTTTCACTCAGAGAGTGGTGAGTGCATGGAATGGGCTGCCGGCAACGGTGGTGGAGATGGATACAATAGGGTCTTTTAAGAGGCTTTTACAGACAGATATACTTTATTGATCGCGAGAGAAAGTGGGTTTCGTTACAGCCGCTCCAACCAAGAATAGTGTAGAAATATAGCAATATAAAACCATAAATAATTAAATAATAATAAGTTAATCATGCCAAGTGGAAATAAGTCCAGGACCAGCCTATTAGCTCAGGGTGTCTGACACTCTGGAGGAGGAGTTGTAAAGTTTGATGGCCACAGGTAGGAATGACTTCCTATGACGCTCAGTGTTACATCTCGGTGGAATGAGTCTCTGGCTGAATATACTCCTGTGCCTAACCAGCACATTATGGAGTGGATGGGAGACATTGTCCAAGATGGCATGCAACTTGGACAGCATCCTCTTTTCAGACACCACAGTCAGAGAGTCAGTTCCACCCCCACAACATCACTGGCCTCATGAATGAGTTTGTTGATTCTGTTGGTGTCTGCTACCCTCAGCCTGCTGCCCCAGCACACAACAGCAAACATGATAGCACTGGCCACCACAGCCTCGTAGAACATCCTCAGCATCGTCCGGCAGATGTTAAAGGACCTCAGTCTCCTCAGGAAATAGAGACGGCTCTGACCCTTCTTGTAGACAGCCTCAGTGTTCTTTGACCAGTCCAGTTTATTGTCCATTCGTATACCCAGGTATTTGTAATCCTCCACCATGTCCACACTGATCCCTTGGATGGAAATAGGGGTCACCGGTGCCTTAGCCCTCCTCAGGTCCACCACCAGCTCCTCAGTCTTCTGCACATTAAGCTGCAGATGATTCTGCTCGCACCATGTGACAAAGTTTCCCACTGTAGCCCTGTATTCGGCCTCGTCTCCCTTGCTGATGCATCCAACTATGGCAGAGTCATCAGAAAACTTCTGAAGATGGCAAGACTCTGTGTTGTAATTGAAGTCCGAGGAAGGAAGACAGGACAGTCCCCTGTGGAGCCCCAGTGCTGCTGACCACTCTGTCTGACACACAGTGCATGGATTAGATAAGTACATGGAGCTTAGTAAAATAGAGGGCAATAGGTAAGCCTAGTAATTTCGAAGGTAGGGACGTGTTCGGCACAACTCTGTGGGCCAAAGGGCCTGTATTGTGCTGTATGTTCGATGTTCTCTTTTAACCATGATATCTCTCTACACCAATCTCTTTCTCGTATGAGGCTCCTTTCCCTCTGCCCGACCTGTTCAAACGCCTCTTGTACGTCACTTCGACCACCATCTCTGGTGGCTCAATCGATGCACCCACCACTGTGAGGTAAAAAACTTGTCCCTAATGTCCCCTTTATCTCACAGAGCTAGACTCCCTTGTTCTGGGAAACAAACTCTGACCACCTACCCTATCTATTCCTCATAATTATATAAAACTTTCCCCATCTCTCCCCCTCCCCCGTCACTTCTCAGCCTCCTACATTCTAATGGTAATTAACCTAACCTTTCCCATCTCTCCCGATAGCACAGCCCTCCATTTCAGTCAATATCATGGTGAATCCCTTCTGCACTCTCTCTCTCTCACTATCACATCATTCCTGTGGCGTGGAAACCAGAGATGTACCCAGTGTTCCGTTATATTGACCAGCCAGTGTTTAGTATAAACTGCAACGTAAGGTCTCATCGCAGTGCCTCAGCCAATGAGGGCATACAGACACCCTCACCATCCCTCTCACCAGCACCACTCGATGGTCACTTTTGGCAAGCTAAGGGCTTGCACCCCACTGTCTCTCTGCATGTCAATGTTCCTGCTCGATATCCTCTGCCAGACTTCAGATTGGTGGTTCCCAACCTGCTTTATACCATGAACTAATACTGTCAAGCAAGGGGTCTGTAAGCCCCAGGTTGCGAGCCCCTGCAGATGTTCTACCGCTTACTCTAGATGTCCTACCAGACTTTCCAAAGTAGACCACCTCACGTTGACCTGATTACACTGCACCAGCCAGCTTTCCAGCTGATTTCCTGCTGTTTCTTTGACAACCTTCTTCACTGTCTCTGGCTCCACCAACAGACAGGGTCTGCCCTTCGGAGTGGAGTGCTGAATGAGGGGTCTCATCTGGTTGGGACTGGGTAGATTTTGGCAGCTTTGTAGGTGAGCTGAGACTGGAGGAGGACTCTGAGGGTACTGATGTGTGTTGAGATGTTGGGGGTGGGGGGTGGTCTCTGAGGGTACTGATGTGTGTTGAGGTGTTGGGGTGAGGGGTGGTCTCTGAGTGTACTGATGTGTGTTGAGGTGTTGGGGTGAGGGGGTGGTCTCTGAGGGTACTGATGTGTGTTGAGTTGTTGGGGGTGGGGGGTGGTCTCTGAGGGTACTGATGTGTGTTGAGGTGTTGGGGTGAGGGGGTGGTCTCTGAGGGTACTGATGTGTGTTGAGGTGTTGAGGTTGAGGGAGTGGATCTCTCTGAGGGTACTGATGTGTGTTGAGATGTTGGGGTTGAGGGAGTGGATCTCTCTGAGGGTACTGATGTGTGTTGAGATGTTGGGGTTGAGGGAGTGGATCTCTCTGAGGGTACTGATGTGTGTTGAGGTGTTGGGGTGAGGGCGTGGTCTCTGAGGGTACTGATGTGTGTTGAGGTGTTGGGGTGAGGGCGTGGTCTCTGAGGGTACTGATGTGTGTTGGGGTGTTGGGGTGAGGGGGTGGTCTCTGAGGGTACTGATGTGTGTTGAGGTGTTGGGGTTGAGGGAGTGGATCTCTCTGAGGGTACTGATGTGTGTTGAGATGTTGGGGGTGGGGGGTGGTCTCTGAGGGTACTGATGTGTGTTGAGGTGTTGGGGGTGGGGCTGGTCTCTGAGGGTACTGATGTGTGTTGAGGTGTTGCGGTGGGTGGTGGTCTCTGAGGGTACTGATGTGTGTTGAGATGTTAGGGGTGGGGGGTGGTCTCTGAGGGTACTGATGTGTGTTGAGGTGTTGGGGTGAGGGGGTGGTCTCTGAGTGTACTGATGTGTGTTGAGGTGTTGGGGTGAGGGGGTGGTCTCTGAGGGTACTGATGTGTGTTGAGTTGTTGGGGGTGGGGGGTGGTCTCTGAGGGTACTGATGTGTGTTGGGGTGTTGGGGTGAGGGGGTGGTCTCTGAGGGTACTGATGTGTGTTGAGGTGTTGGGGTTGAGGGAGTGGATCTCTCTGAGGGTACTGATGTGTGTTGAGATGTTGGGGTTGAGGGAGTGGATCTCTCTGAGGGTACTGATGTGTGTTGAGATGTTGGGGTTGAGGGAGTGGATCTCTCTGAGGGTACTGATGTGTGTTGAGGTGTTGGGGTGAGGGCGTGGTCTCTGAGGGTACTGATGTGTGTTGAGGTGTTGGGGTGAGGGCGTGGTCTCTGAGGGTACTGATGTGTGTTGGGGTGTTGGGGTGAGGGGGTGGTCTCTGAGGGTACTGATGTGTGTTGAGGTGTTGGGGTTGAGGGAGTGGATCTCTCTGAGGGTACTGATGTGTGTTGAGATGTTGGGGGTGGGGGGTGGTCTCTGAGGGTACTGATGTGTGTTGAGGTGTTGGGGGTGGGGCTGGTCTCTGAGGGTACTGATGTGTGTTGAGGTGTTGCGGTGGGTGGTGGTCTCTGAGGGTACTGATGTGTGTTGAGGTGTTGGGGGTGGGGCTGGTCTCTGAGGGTACTGATGTGTGTTGAGGTGTTGGGGGTGGGGCTGGTCTCTGAGGGTACTGATGTGTGTTGAGGTGTTGGGGTGAGGGCATGGTCTCTGAGGGTACTGATGTGTGTTGAGGTGTTGGGGGTGTGGGGTGGTCTCTGAGGATACTGGTGTGCGTTGAGGTGTTGGGTTGAGGGGGTGGTCTGAGGGTACTGATGTGTGTTGAGGTGTTGGGGGTGGGGGGTGGTCTCTGAGGGTACTGATGTGTGTTGGGGTTGAGGGAGTGGATCTCTCTGAGGGTACTGATGTGTGTTGGGGTGAGGGGGTGGTCTCTGAGTGTACTGATGTGTGTTGAGGTGTTGGGGGTGAGGGGGTGGTCTCTGAGGGTACTGATGTGAGTTGAGGTGTTGGGGTTGAGGGAGTGGATCTCTCTGAGGGTACTGATGTGTGTTGAGATGTTGGGGGTGGGGGGTGGTCTCTGAGGGTACTGATGTGTGTTGAGGTGTTGGGGGTGGGGGGTGGTCTCTGAGGGTACTGATGTGTGTTGAGATGTTGGGGTTGAGGGAGTGGATCTCTCTGAGGGTACTGATGTGTGTTGAGGTGTTGGGTTTGAGGGAGTGGATCTCTCTGAGGGTACTGATGTGTGTTGAGGTGTTGGGGTTGAGGGAGTGGATCTCTGAGGGTACTGATGTGTGTTGAGGTGTTGGGTTTGAGGGGCTGGTCTCTGAGGGTACTGATGTGTGTTGAGGTGTTGGGGGTGAGGGGGTGGTCTCTGAGGGTACTGATGTGTGTTGAGGTGTTGGGTTTGAGGGGGTGGTCTCTGAGGGTACTGATGGGTGTTGAGGTGTTGGGGTTGAGGGAGTGGATCTCTCTGAGGGTACTGATGTGTGTTGAGGAGTTGGGGGTGGTGGTGGTCTCTGAGGGTACTGATGTGTGTTGAGGTGTTGCGGTGGGGGGTGGTCTCTGAGGGTACTGATGTGTGTTGAGGTGTTGCGGTGGGGGGTGGTCTCTGAGGGTACTGATGTGTGTTGAGGTGTTGTGGTGGGGGGTGGTCTCTGAGGGTACTGATGTGTGTTGAGGTGTTGGGTTGAGGGGGTGGTCTCTGAGGGTACTGATGTGTGTTGAGGTGTTGGGTTGAGGGGGTGGTCTCTGAGGGTACTGATGTGTGTTGAGACGTTGGGGGTGAGGGGGTGGTCTCTGAGGGTACTGATGTGTGTTGAGGTGTTGGGTTGAGGGGGTGGTCTCTGAGGGTACTGATGTGTGTTGAGGTGTTGGGTTGAGGGGGTGGTCTCTGAGGGTACTGATGTGTGTTGAGGTGTTGGGTTGAGGGGGTGGTCTCTGAGGGTACTGATGTGTGTTGAGACGTTGGGGGTGAGGGGGTGGTCTCTGAGGGTACTGATGTGTGTTGAGGTGTTGGGTTGAGGGGGTGGTCTCTGAGGGTACTGATGTGTGTTGAGGTGTTGGGGGTGGGGGGTGGTCTCTGAGGGTACTGATGTGTGTTGAGGTGTTGGGTTGAGGGGGTGGTCTCTGAGGGTACTGATGTGTGTTGAGACGTTGGGGGTGAGGGGGTGGTCTCTGAGGGTACTGATGTGTGTTGAGGTGTTGGGTTGAGGGGGTGGTCTCTGAGGGTACTGATGTGTGTTGAGACGTTGGGGGTGAGGGGGTGGTCTCTGAGGGTACTGATGTGTGTTGAGGTGTTGGGTTGAGGGGGTGGTCTCTGAGGGTACTGATGTGTGTTGAGGTGTTGGGGGTGAGGGGGTGGTCTCTGAGGGTACTGGTGTGTGATGAGGTGTTGGGGGTGAGGGGCTGGTCTCTGAGGGTACTGATGTGTGTTGAGGTGTTGCGGTGGGTGGT
The DNA here is from genome assembly GCF_030144855.1 of Hypanus sabinus. NCBI lineage: Eukaryota > Metazoa > Chordata > Chondrichthyes > Myliobatiformes > Dasyatidae > Hypanus > Hypanus sabinus. Next base: position 76,984,262 of record NC_082709.1, read on the forward strand.
GGTCTCTGAGGGTACTGATGTGTGTTGAGGTGTTGGGTGTGGGGGTGGGGCTGGAACTGAGGGTACTGATGTGTGTTGAGGTGTTGGGGTGAGGGCATGGTCTCTGAGGGTACTGGTGTGTGTTGAGGTGTTGGGTTGAGGGGGTGGTCTGAGGGTACTGATGTGTGTTGAGGTGTTGGGGGTGAGGGGATGGTCTCTGAGGGTACTGATGTGTGTTGAGGTGTTGGGGGTGGGGGGTGGTCTCTGAGGATACTGGTGTGTGTTGAGGTGTTGGGTTGAGGGGGTGGTCTGAGGGTACTGATGTGTGTTGAGGTGTTGGGGGTGAGGGGATGGTCTCTGAGGGTACTGATGTGTGTTGAGGTGTTGGGGTGAGGGCATGGTCTCTGAGGGTACTGATGTGTGTTGTGGTGTTGGGGGTGGGGGGTGGTCTCTGAGGGTACTGATGTGTGTTGTGGTGAGGGGGTGGTCTCTGAGGGTACTGATGTGTGTTGAGGTGTTGGGGGTGGGGGGTGGTCTCTGAGGGTACTGATGTGTGTTGGGGTTGAGGGAGTGGATCTCTCTGAGGGTACTGATGTGTGTTGGGGTGAGGGGGTGGTCTCTGAGTGTACTGATGTGTGTTGAGGTGTTGGGGGTGAGGGGGTGGTCTCTGAGGGTACTGATGTGAGTTGAGGTGTTGGGGTTGAGGGAGTGGATCTCTCTGAGGGTACTGATGTGTGTTGAGATGTTGGGGGTGGGGGGTGGTCTCTGAGGGTACTGATGTGTGTTGAGGTGTTGGGGGTGGGGGGTGGTCTCTGAGGGTACTGATGTGTGTTGAGATGTTGGGGTTGAGGGAGTGGATCTCTCTGAGGGTACTGATGTGTGTTGAGGTGTTGGGTTTGAGGGAGTGGATCTCTCTGAGGGTACTGATGTGTGTTGAGGTGTTGGGTTTGAGGGGCTGGTCTCTGAGGGTACTGATGTGTGTTGAGGTGTTGGGGGTGAGGGGGTGGTCTCTGAGGGTACTGATGTGTGTTGAGGTGTTGGGTTTGAGGGGGTGGTCTCTGAGGGTACTGATGGGTGTTGAGGTGTTGGGGTTGAGGGAGTGGATCTCTCTGAGGGTACTGATGTGTGTTGAGGAGTTGGGGGTGGTGGTGGTCTCTGAGGGTACTGATGTGTGTTGAGGTGTTGCGGTGGGGGGTGGTCTCTGAGGGTACTGATGTGTGTTGAGGTGTTGCGGTGGGGGGTGGTCTCTGAGGGTACTGATGTGTGTTGAGGTGTTGTGGTGGGGGGTGGTCTCTGAGGGTACTGATGTGTGTTGAGGTGTTGGGTTGAGGGGGTGGTCTCTGAGGGTACTGATGTGTGTTGAGGTGTTGGGTTGAGGGGGTGGTCTCTGAGGGTACTGATGTGTGTTGAGACGTTGGGGGTGAGGGGGTGGTCTCTGAGGGTACTGATGTGTGTTGAGGTGTTGGGTTGAGGGGGTGGTCTCTGAGGGTACTGATGTGTGTTGAGGTGTTGGGTTGAGGGGGTGGTCTCTGAGGGTACTGATGTGTGTTGAGGTGTTGGGTTGAGGGGGTGGTCTCTGAGGGTACTGATGTGTGTTGAGACGTTGGGGGTGAGGGGGTGGTCTCTGAGGGTACTGATGTGTGTTGAGGTGTTGGGTTGAGGGGGTGGTCTCTGAGGGTACTGATGTGTGTTGAGACGTTGGGGGTGAGGGGGTGGTCTCTGAGGGTACTGATGTGTGTTGAGGTGTTGGGGTTGAGGGAGTGGATCTCTCTGAGGGTACTGATGTGTGTTGAGATGTTGGGGGTGGGGGGTGGTCTCTGAGGGTACTGATGTGTGTTGAGACGTTGGGGGTGAGGGGGTGGTCTCTGAGGGTACTGATGTGTGTTGAGGTGTTGGGTTGAGGGAGTGGATCTCTCTGAGGGTACTGATGTGTGTTGAGATGTTGGGGGTGGGGGGTGGTCTCTGAGGGTACTGATGTGTGTTGAGACGTTGGGGGTGAGGGGGTGGTCTCTGAGGGTACTGATGTGTGTTGAGGTGTTGGGTTGAGGGGGTGGTCTCTGAGGGTACTGATGTGTGTTGAGACGTTGGGGGTGAGGGGGTGGTCTCTGAGGGTACTGATGTGTGTTGAGGTGTTGGGTTGAGGGGGTGGTCTCTGAGGGTACTGATGTGTGTTGAGGTGTTGGGGGTGAGGGGGTGGTCTCTGAGGGTACTGGTGTGTGATGAGGTGTTGGGGGTGAGGGGGTGGTCTCTGAGGGTACTGATGTGTGTTGAGGTGTTGGGGTGAGGGGGTGGTCTCTGAGGGTACTGATATGTGTTGAGGTGCTGGGGATGGGGGTGGTCTCTGAGGGTACTGATGTGTGTTGAGGTGTTGCGGTTGGGGGTGGTCTCTGAGGGTACTGATGTGTGTTGAGGTGTTGTGGTGGTTTTGGGGAGGCAGTTTGGGAACGTGGACCGGAGGAGGTTGTGATGGTGGTGAGTGTGCGACGTGTCGGGGTGGGTGTTGGTTTGCTCTGTCTGTGGACTGATGGCTTTTTGTCTGACCGTAGGCTGATGGGCAAAGAGGACCAGGAGCAAAGCCCCTGGTGTCTCTACTTCAAGCTTTACTGTTTCCTGGACGTGGCGAGCGTCTCTCGGCACGGGCTGGAGTTCGTGTTCATGTTTGAGCAGGTATGTCCCCTGCTCACTTCCCCTCCGGACTCTAAGCTGCGTCTGGGCACCATGGTAGTGGAAGTGGTTCGCGTGGTGCTTCACAGCGCCAGCTGTACGATCAGTTTTCAATACTTGCCGCTATCTGTAAGGAGTTTGTATGTTCTCCTGTGGCCATGTGGGTTTCCTCTGCCGACTTCGGTTTCCTGCCAAATTACAAAGAGGTACAGGTTAGGGTTAGGGAGTCGTGGGCATGCTACATAGGCACCGGAAGTGTGTTAACTCTTGTGGGCTGCCCAGTACAATCCTCACTGATTGGTAAAAGTGACACAGTTCACTGAATGTTTTGAATTTCAAGAGACAAATAAAACTGTGCAGTGTTGGAGTGAAAAACCTAGCTTGGCACATCATCTCTGCGGATCACTGTGTCCCATCAGCACGTCGAGAGGAAACAATAACAACGCAGAAAGAAGTGTAACAGTCACAGAGAAAGTGCACAGCAGGCAGGCAGAGCAGATTTCTGATTTATTGATCACACGTACATGAAAGGAGACATTGAGATGTATTGCCTGGCCCCAGCTTGCCATTTCTGGCCCCAAAAGCATCCCTACAAACTGAAAAGAGCTGAGCCACCATCTCGACGGAGAGTGCAGCTCGACGCCAGTTTGACAGGAAGTCAAGGTCACAATGAGGTAGGCTTTTGAAGAACTGTGGTTAATGAAGGTTTGATCACGGAGAAGGTGTTGGCAGAAGGACATCTTTATATCACCTCTCCCACCACCATGGACATGTCTCTATCACGCCTGTGTTCTTTCCGCTGAGCTCTTGTTGTTACACAGTCTTTGTTTCTCGCTCTGTCCTGGCCATCTTGTACAACTTGTGTTCTGTGTGTTGTCCATACCCACATGCTGTGAACAGGCTTTTCATAGTATCTGTATCTCTGTATACTTGTGCTCCTGACAACAAACACAGCCCGATGCTTACGACTGTATTTAGGTGGGGAACGGGGGGAGGGGGAGCGGGGGGGATATGGGCCGTGCACCTGCTGGGGGACAGAGAGGGTATATGGGCCGTGCACCTGCGGGGAACGGGGGGGATATGGGCCGTGCACCTGCGGGGAACAGAGAGGGTATATGGGCCATGCACCCGCAGGGGAACGGGGGGGATATGGGCCATGAACACATGGGGAACGGGTGGGGGGGAGAGGGAGGGGGAGATAGATAGGGACCATGCACGTGTGGGGAATGGGGGGGGGGAATATGGGCCCTGAACATGTGGGGAACAGTGGGGTAGAGACTATATGCAAGCATGTGAACAGGCAGAGATCAGAGGGATATGGACCACATACAGCCATGTGAATTGGGGGGGGGGGGTGGGGGAACAGAGAGAATGGGCCAGTTGCAGGTGGGGAACAGTCAGTTACAAAATGATGGGCTGAATGGCCTTTGTGCTGTACTGGTCTGTTCTGTGTGGGGGAGATGAGTTTGCTTTACTTGTAGTGGCTTTCATAGAAACATAGAAAATAGGTGCAAGCGTAGGCCATTCGGCCCTTTGAGCTTGCACCGCCATTCAGTATGATCATGGCTGATCATCCAACTCAGAACCCTGTACCTGCTTTCTCTCCATACCCCCTGATCCCTTTAGCCACAAGGGCCATATCTAACTTCCTCCTAAATATAGCCAATGAACTGGCCTCATCTGTTTCCTGTGGCAGAGAATTCCACAGATACATCACTCTCTGTGTGAAGAAGTTTTTCTTCATCTCGGTCCTAAAAGGCTTCCCCTTTATCCTTAAACTGTGACCCCTCGTTCTGGACTTCCCCAACATCAGAAACAATCTTCCTGCATCTAGCCTGTCCAGTCCCTTTAGAATTTTATATGTTTCAATAAGATCCCCCCTCAATCTTCTAAATTCCAGTGAGTATAAGCCTAGTCGATCCAGTCTTTCTTCATATGAAAGTCCTGCCATCCCAGGAATCAATCTGGTGAACCTTCTTTGTACTCCCTCTATGGCAAGAATGTCTTTCCTCAGATTAGGGGACCAAAACTGCACACAATACTCCAGGTGTAGTCTCACCAAGGCCTTGTACAACTGCAGTAGAACCTCCCTGCTCCTGTACTCGAATCCTTTTGCTATGAATGCCAACATACCATTTGCCTTTTTCACCGCCTGCTGTACTTGCATGCCCACCTTCAATGTATGGTGTACAATGACACCCAGGTCTCATTGCACCTCCCCTTTTCCTAATTGACCTAATCCTGATTTTCAAAAAGAAAGGGATAATTTAGTAGTTGCAGGGATTATAACTTTATTGGTGGCAAATTTGTATAGTGTAAATAGTTGTAGCTTTATAGTGTGGCAGAGTTTCACAGCACAGAAACAGGACCAGTTGGTCTATTCAGCCAAGGTACCCACCAAGCTTGTACCATTTGCCATTTGGAAGGTCTTTCAGCATTTATGGAAATGAATAAACAGTCAAGGCTTTGGGCTGAGATCCTTCATGAGGACTGGAAAGGAAAGGTTGTACTCCTTCCCCTGGGCCCACCTTCTTATTCTGGCTTCTTCTCCCGTCCTTTCCAGACCTGATGAAGGGTCTTGGACCAAAACCTCGATTGTTTATTCATTTCCATACATGCTGCCTGACCTGCTGTCTTCTCCAGAATTTTGTCTGTATTACTCTAGATTTCCTGCACCTGCAGAATCTCTGGTGTTTCCCATTTGCCTGCATATGGCCCATAGTGTTCTAAATACCACCCCTCCCCCAGCAAATGTTGCTATTATATCTGTCTCAACCACTTCCTGTGGCAGCTCATTCCGTGTAGATGAGGAGTTTGTTCCTTTGGGGTCTCTCGTACATCTTCCTCCTCTCACCTTAAACCTGTTCACTCTAGTTTCAAGTTCCCTTTCCCTGGGGAACAAACCATATGTTTCACAATGTCTACACCCCTTGTTATCTTCGTAATCTGTAAGATCGGTCATTATTCTTCTGCACTCCGAGGGATTTTTATTGATACACCAGGTATGTAGCATCCTGGACGGTAACTGTTCTGGCCATGAGTACAAGAAACTGCGGGGAGCTGTGCTCAGCACGTCATAGAAACTAGTCTCCCCTCCATGGACTTCTCACTGCCTCGGTACAGCAGCCAACATAATCATTCCCTACCTACCCGGACATTGCCTCTTCAAATTCAAGCTTATTGTCATTACAGTTGTTCACACCGAACAACAGTCCAAGGTGCACAACACGGTATATATAACTCACACACAACGCATAAAGTAATATTACCAACTAATAAGTTGTAGTTACAGCTCGCTTTCCCTCTCCCATTGGGCAGGAGATACAAAAGTCTGAAAACACGTACCACCAGGCTCAAGGACAGCTCCTACCCCGCTGTTATCAGACTATTGAGTGGTTCCCCTGTGTGATAACTTGTCCTCGTGACCTCACAGTCTACTTTGCACTGCTCCTTCCCTGTAGCTGCTCCACTTTGTTCTGCCTTCTGTTATCGTTTTACCTTGTTCTATCTTAATGCAAAACAAACAAACTCCGCCACCATCCAATGGAAATCATGGCTGATTTGATGGGCCGAATGGCCTAATCCCACTCCTGTTCTTATGGAGAATTTGCTTAGTTGTTGGTGGCAGATTAACTGATAAAATGGGATTTGAGGATGATCGGATTCTAGCCGTCTATAGAGTTAGAAAGGCGCAGCTGTGTGATGGGTGGTTAGGGGTTCCCTAGAGGGCAAAACAAGCTGGAACATCTGAATAGTCAAAGTTCAAGCTAAAAACGTACAGAGTAAGTGTCACCATATACCATTACGATGTTCATTTTTGTGGGCATTCACAAAAATAAACACATCAGAATCAGTGAAAACCTCCACACAAAGACTGACAAGCGACCAATGAAAAAGAAATACAAACTGTGCAAATACAAAGGAAAATCCCAACAAGTAATAAATAAATAATGCTGAGAAGGCGAGTCATCAAGTCCTTAGAAGTGATTCCATGGGTTGTGTTCAGTGATCAGTTCAGTGTTCAGGTGAGTGAAGTTATCCACACTGGTTCAGGAGCCTAAGTGTTGAGGGGTAATAACTTAACCTGGTGTGGGTGGTGTGGGACTGAAAGCTCTGGTACCAGCAGTGAGACAAGAGCATGGCTTGGAATCGTGGGGGACCTTGATGATGGATACTGCTTTCTTGTGTTAGCGCTCCTTGTAAATGTGCTCAATGTGATAATGGCTTTTCTGCTCATTCTAGCCTCCTGACGTTACTGTTTTTCTTTTGCAGGCACATGAATGTTTAGTCAGTGGACATTTCCCTGCCCCAGAAGATACCCTACAGCTTCTAGCTGCCCTGAGGCTACAGTATATCCACGGAGACTACACAAAGGTCTCCCTGAACCTCCAGGAAGTCTACCCTGTCTCCAGGTTGAGGACCAAGATTTTCCAAGCCACTAAGTCCAATTCACAGACACTGGAGAAGAGAAGGACAAGTTTCCTGGAAGGAACTTTGCGCCTCAGTCTCCGCACAGGCTCGATGAGGAAGCAGAAGATAGAGGAGGAACAGATGTTGGAGATGTGGATGAAGGAAGAGATGTCGGCCACGCGGGCCGGCATTGTGGACAAGTGGCTGAAGCTCCAGGGCATGGCACAAGAGCAAGCCATGATGACGTACATGGACATCATGATGGAGTGGCCTGGTTATGGCTCCACACTCTTCGATGTTGAGGTAGCTCGGTCTGGTTCCTGGCTGTCTCAGTTTGGTTAATCCCTCAAACCCATCTCCTCCCAAACTCATGCTGAAAGGATAACAGATGCATTGGTCGTGATCTTTCAAAAATCATTTGGTTCTGGCATGGTCCTGGAGGACTGGAAGGTTGCAAATGTCTGTGTGTTCTTTAAGAGGGGAGGAAGATGAAAGAAAAGAAATGATAGGCCAATTAGCCAAACCTCAGTGGCTGGGAAAGTGTTGGAGTCCATGATTAAGGATGAGGTTTCAGGGTTACTTGGAGACCAACGATAAAATAAGTCAAAGTCAGCATGGTTTCTGTAAAGGGAAATCTTGTCTGACAAATCTGTTTGTTCTTTGAAGAAGTAACAAGCAGGGTGGACATAGGACAAGCAGTGGGTGTCATTTATTTGGATTTTCAGAAGCCATTTGTTAAGGTGCCACACATGAGGCTGCTTAACAAGATAAAATCCTATGGCGTTATATGAAAGCAGAATGGCTGACAGGTGGGATGCAGCGAGTAGGAATGAAAGAGGCCTTTTCTGGTTGGCTGCCGGTGACTAGTGGTGTTCCTTAGGTGTCAGTATTGGGACTGCTACTTGTCACATTGTTTGTCAATGATTTAGATAATGGAATTGATGGTTTTGTGGCAAAGTTTACCAATGTTACAAAGATAGGTGGAAGGGTAGATAGTGCTGAGGAAGCAATGCAATTGCAGCAGACTTAGACAAATTGGAAGAATGGGCAAAAAAGTGGCCAATGGAATACAGTGTTGGGAAATGCATGATAATGCATTTTGGTAAAAGGAACCATAGTGTGGACTATTATCTAAATGGGGAGAAGGTTCAAACATTGGAGGTGCAGAGGGACTTGGGAGTCCTTGTGCAAGACTCCCAGAAGGTTAATTTACAGGTTGAGTCTGGTAAAGAAGGCAAATGCAATGTTGGCATTTATTTCAAGGGGAATAGAATGTAAAAACAAGGAGATAATTCTGAGACTTTATAAGACACTAGTCAGGCTGCACTTGGAGCATTGTCAACAGTTTTGCGTCCCATATCTCTTTGGAAGTTCACAAGGATTATTCTGGGAATGAAAGGGTTAACATATGAGGAGTGTTTGGCAGCTTTGGGCCTGTACTCACTGGAATTTAGAAGAATGGGGGGGGATCTCATTGAAACCTACCGAATGTTGAAAGGACTAGATAGGGTGAGTGTGGAGAGGTGGAGTATCCAGAACCATAGAGTAGAGCCTCGAAACTGAGGAGCGACCCCTCAGAACAGAGGTAAGGAGGAATGTTTTTAGCCAGAGAGTGGTGAATCTGTGGAATGCTCTGCCACAGACTGCGGTGGAGGCCAATTCGTGAGCATATGTAAAGTGGAAGTTGATTGTTTTCTGATCGGTCAGAGCATCAGGGGATATGGTGAGAAGGCAGGTGTACGGTTTGAGTGGGTTCTAGGATCAGCAACGATGGAATGGCAGAGCAGTCTCGATGGGCTGAATGGCCTAATTCTGCCCTGCTGTCTTGTGATCTACTCTCTAGAGGGAAATGACCATTTCATAGGTGCACCACATTCCATCCATACATGTTATTGTCACCCCTCCAGCTCTCCCGCTCTGACACGTGTGTCCCACTCACTCCCTCTCCCTTCTTGAAGCCCCAGGTGTGCCCTTTGGCGGGTGGGGTTGAGCGCGGGTGCCCTTTGGCGGGTGGGGTTGCATGCTTATACTCTGGATACAATGATGTGTTCATGCAATTCCTTTGCCCATTGATCGATCTCATTGCATCATCCCTGATTATCCACAGTGCAAGGAGGGTGGATTCCCCAGCGACCTCTGGCTGGGCGTCAGTGCTGAGAACATTTCCATCTACAAGCGGGGAGATGCCAGGCCACTGGAGAGATTCCGGTTCGAGGAAATTGCAGCCTTTGGAGCCCCGCTGCCCAACACCTACCGGCTGACGGTGGGGAACCGGGAGATGTTCTTTGAAACCGTGCAGGTGGGTTTGCCCCTGTCTCTGGAGGAAATGGTTCAGCAGTCTCTCTGTTGCCAGCTTGGGAGGCTTGTTTGTGGGACCCTCTGAGACTTCCCTAACCACCAACTCCACCCCCAGCCCAAGGGGGTTCTGGACAAAGGGAGGCCAGGACAGGAGTTTAGGGCTGTCGGGTCTCCTGTGTCCATCAGGGAAACTGCAGCACTTCTTCTTCCATGTTCATGTTCTGCCCAAAGTCCAGATCCTCTGTGACCTCCATCCTGATTGTACTCAGACAGTGAGCAGCCCACAAACCCACGGAATTCCAGAGATTCCCATCGCTTGACCGCAAGACTCTGTCCCTCTTTCCGGTCCTCCATCCTGGGAAGCAGCATCGCCATGTCCACCATTGTAAAGGGGAAGGGAATGAGATCCAGTCTCCCATGGTGACAGACAGAGTGGATGATCAACAACAGCTCTGGGGAAGATGTTCTGTGAAGGAACCAGGATGGAGAGTGATGCAGTCAATGTCAAATTCACATTTATTGTCATCTGACTGTACATATATACAACCAAATGAAACAAGGCTCCTCTGGACCACAGTGCACCCCATAAAACAGCACATAAACCAAAATATTGCCGCAGATAACTTAATAAACTATAATTCAAAGTTCACGTAATGCACAGCACAGGTAAACAGCTCACTGCTCTAGTAACAAGACCTCGGTGGTGGCAGAGTACTCGTTAGTCTCACAATCTGAGGGAGGAACCTGTTACCCGGTCTGGTGGTCCTAGGCCCGATACAATGCTCTGTACCACCTTCCTGACAGTAGTGTGTCAAAGGGATTGTGGGTTGGGCGGTAGGGAACTTCAACAATCGGAGATGCAGACCTCTCCTGTGGGAGTCGGAGCGATTTGGGAGATGGATGATGAGGCGGAAGTTTCATTAGATGACTCGGTACACCGGACTGGTCACTAAGTCAGACAGTAGCTGGGCTGGACAGTGGTGCAGTGGATAGTTCCACTGTCTCCCTGCTCCGGGGCCACAGGTTCGATCCCGACCCCCGGCGCTGTCTGCGTGGAGTTGCACGCTCTCTGTGAATGCATGGGTTTCCATGTGATTTGCTGCATAAATTGGCGCTGTAAAATGTGCAGGGAGTGATGGAATCTGGGAGAATATGGACAGAATGAAAAGTGGGCATAGTGGAGGACCAGCATGACTGAGAGGCTGGTGGTCAGTGTAGACTCAATGGGCCGGAGGGTCTGTTAGGGTGCTGTCTCTCTCAATGGCTCTATAACACTGCCAAAACCCTGGCAGGAGGCTGATCGTGCTACTGGGTGGGTGTATATTGAGGAGAAGGAGGCAGTTTAGGCTGATGAGGCCTCAATCGGTCAGGGTTGGTCATGGATGTGGCATTCCACCTGTCTAGGTATGCAAGCCAGGGCAGCACAATGTGGAGAGCAAGCTGTGACCCATGTAGCAAGCTCCCCCCTCCACGCATCTGATGAACACAAAGGAACAACAGAGACCGAGACAGTTTGGCACCGGCAGCATCGTAGGTGTTGCCATTCAGCGTTGAACTCACTGTGGGACTGCCTTAGGCACTCCAGCTCAGGATTTTTCCCTTGGGTTTTACTCTCAAAGCCTTCCCCGTGAGTGAGTATAACCTTAAAGCAGCGGAGGTTTGAGATTAGTGTTTTCCTCCTTCTAGATGGGCTGCCAACCAGGGCTGTCGAGCTCCATCTGCTCGTAGCGACTAGTTTTAAGATGCCTTTGCCCCTTCTCCTGTCAGTAGAAATGGTTCTGCTGGGCTTAGTAGCTAAGCCACACATGAAGACCAGGAGCTGGCTCGGTTGTCAGAGAATAATTGAGTCAAACACCATTGGGAGCATTTAATAGGTATTGGAAACTTATCCCCACTACCTCTCCGGCTGTGACAACCTCAAGGAACCATTTATGACAAATAAAAGCCGGAAATCCCCAGCGGGTTGGGAAGTGTCTGAGGAGAAACAGAACTGATTTTAGACTTTAAGATATAGGAGCAGAATTAGGCCATTCATCCCATCAAGTTCTCCACCATTCCATCATGGCTGATTTATTATCCCTATCAACCCCATTCTCTCGGCTTCTCCCCATAACCTTTCATGCCCTTACTAATCAAGAACCTAATCAACCACTGCTTTAAATTAATTAAAATATATACGTTAAATATATTTAAAAACTCCTCAGCTCTGTTCTAAATAGACATCCCAAGTTCCTTTGCACCTCTGATTTCTTTGAATTTTCTCCCTATTTAGAAAATAGTCTGTCTTTATTCCTTCTACCAAAGTGCGTGACCGTATACTCATCTCACTGTATTTTGTCAGTTCTTTTCCCATTCTCCCAATCTGTCTAAGTCCTTCTGCAGATTCCCTGCTTCCTTAACACTACCTGCCCCAGTCCAGAGAGAAGCTACTTCCTCCTGCTGATAATCCATCAGAATCAAAATCACTAAGTGTCAGAAACACACTGAGTCTCAGCAATTTGCAGAACGGTAAACTTTATTTTTCGAGTCTGCAGAGTCGGACCCAACCAGCTCCTGCTAGATTGAGTGCCGAATTACACTTTGCACAGTTTTTTATACCCTACATTCTTCTTTAATCTCATTACAAAATTACAAATGTGATTACCCCTTTGGCCCACTTATCAGCCTCAGCGCATTAACACCGTTATTGTTCAACCGTTAAGCATGTCTTCCCGTTACCCGTATCGCTTCTTTAATCAGCAAGCTATTGTTTCATCCTGATTTTGCAAATTGGTTTATACGTTGCCCTGCAAGTTGCTTTGCACGTTCTTTCTGTGTCAGCACATTCTAAATGGACTCCTTAAGAATAATTTCTCTCACTAAGAAATTCACTAAAAAAATGTATATAAAAATTAACTAAGTAGTGCAAAAAATAGAGAAGTCAACTCGTGGGTTCACAGACCATTCATAAACCTGGTGGTGGAGGGGAAGAAGTTCTTTCTAAAGTGTTGAGTGTGTGTTTTCGGACCAGTGTAGCTCCTCCCTGAAGCCAGTAATGAGAAGAGGGCGCGTCCTCGGTCACTGGGGTCCTTAGTGATAGACGCTGCCTTCTTGATGCATCGCTTTTTGAAGATGTCCTCAATGGTGAGAAGAGCTATGCGCATGATGGAGCTTGGCTTAGTTCCAATCCCATCCCTTCTTCCCGATCCCATCCCTTCTGCCCAATCCCATCTCTTCCTATCAACTGCCTTGACACTTTGGATGCCTCTGGCAGTTTCCAATGGCCACTCACTGAATGCCGATGATCCTTTCTCACCTCACTGCCTCATCCCACGGACAGTATGTGTGGGGACATTACACTGCTTTTACCATAGTCATAACTTCAGATTGAGACTAGCGGAGGGCCCAGAATTGTCTGTGGTGTCCTTTCTCTCAGAAACGTACAGTGTGGGAATAGGTCATTCGGCCCATCTCATCTCTGCCAGCCAGTGGGCACTTTTCCCTATTAACCTCGTCACCAAGCCCTTGATCCAGAGCTTTCTACACCCAATTGACGAAGACAGTTCATTTGACAGTTGTTGCCAATGATCCAGCTTCGGCCTCTCATTCAGTCCATCTGACCATCCAGTCATCAATCGTACCTGTCCTGAACATCCCTGTACTAAGCTAACCCTCTGGTTCTGGTTTCTCTGACTTCTCCCATGGACTCGGTATTTACTATTTGTGTGGTAAGATAGATTCTTGTCCTCACAATCCACCTCGTTATTGTCTTGTACCTTTATTTTTTTTTACCGGCACTGTACTTCCTCCATAGTATTACACTTTATTCTGCATTCTGTAAATATTTTACCTTGTTCTACTTCAGTGCAGTGTGTAATGAATTGATCTGTATGGACGGTGTGAAAAACAAGCTTTTCACTGTACCTCCGTATATATGATAATAATAAACCAGTATCAGTAAAGACCTACAGACAGCCCTGGTTCTGACCCCTGACCCCAAGCTGAGCCCCAAGGTTGAGTTTCTCTTGCGTTCCAGCCTCCTCGTTGTCACTCTGGGTTCTGCATTGCTGTGTCGTTTGGGCCCTGACAGTCTGCGTTACTCACTCGGCCTTGTTTGTCCTGTCACAGGTGGCTGAGATCACCAAGATAGTGAAGGCCCACATCAGCAGCATCGTGACGCGGAGGTACAGCTCGCAGGCAGCGGCCATCGCCCGCAGAGACACCAGTGCCCAGACCAGATGAATGGAACATCACCACCTTCACCTCAAGCACCACCTCCCCTGTGCTGCAATGACCGAGTGCTCTCCAATCGTGGTCAAGGGCTCACTGAGTCCACCAACCATGTGGCTCAATGGACTCTTCCTGTGCACTATGCCAGGGCTGTAGTTCTACTCCTGAACTGGGGTGGCGCTGTCTGCAGTAGGGGTGGTGGAACTGCAACACTGCCACTGGGATCTCCAGCCAGTGGGAGCCTGAAGTCTGGGTGCACTGGAACATTGCTGACTGGTTATGATCCCTCCAGCTGGTTAACACAGTCTGGTTGGCTATGACCATGTGAAGTTGGAGTTACTGGGGGACCAACGGCCAGGGTGTAATGTCAGATTCCTGTGAAGATGGGTTGACCAATAAGTCGGGCAGTTGGGTGGTCCAGAGGTCTTCCAGTGTGCGTGGGGGAAGGAGGAGATGGGCACAGCTCAACTGTCCCCATCTTTGCCATCTCAGAACCCCCAACCCCAGCACAAAGTGGTGTTGCCGACGGAAAATGTAGTACAAGCAGAAGGGGCCGAATGGCAGCCTGCCCTCCTTCACTGTATGACTCACCACCCTTATTAACCACTTCACCCTCACACCCACTGTCCTGACTCCTCTCTGAATCCCCGTCCTCTGCTTCCTATGTGTTTTTATAAACCAATGTATTATTTAATATCTATACAGAGATCAATGGAGATGGAGTAATTGTTCATCATGTAATGACCAAATATTCAGAATGAGAATTTTATAAAGGAGCTTTTCCACTCTGAAATACAGATTAGAACCATCCAAACTGTTTGTTGATTTTGTAGCCTTTAAGTTTGGGATGGAAGTAGTGGGGGACACAATGTTAGAGCACAGCCTTGATACCATCAGCCTTCTCTGTGTCTCATAATGGTTCAGAGCCTGCTTGTATACTCTGTGCCTCTAACGGTGAAGTCCAAAACTACGCCTGCCTTGTCAACTACATGTGGGGTGGCACGGTTGTGTAGTGGTTAGCACATATTATAGAGCCAGCTGTAAGACTGAGATTCGGTTCCTGCCGCAGTCTGCAAGGAGCCTGTCTGTTCTCCCAGTGAGTTTCCTCCAGGTGCTCCAGTTTCCTCCCACATTTCAAAGATGTAAGGTGTGGGTCTGCTGTGCTGGCACCTGTGGGTTGCTCAGTACATTCCTTGCTGATCTGGTGCAAATAACACATTTACGAAATGGGAGAATCTAATCGCAGTCTTATTGTTCAAGGACACGAACAAAAAGACAGAAGATGCTGGAAACCCTCGGTGGTTCCGGCAGATTCTGTTGAGTCAGAACTGGTTATACTTCAGATCCAAGAGCCTCCAGCGGAACTGGTTAAAGAGAAAGTTGGGCTGGCTTTAGGTAGCAGAAACCGTGGGGAAGTGACGTACAACGAAGTGAATATCACCATAAGACACATTAGCAGAATTAGCCAATTGGCCCATTGAGTCTACTCCGCCACTCTATCATGGGTGATTTATTAACCCTCTCAACCCCATTCTCCTGCCTTCTCCCAGTAACCTTTGACCGTCTGGACAATTAAGAACCTTTCAACTTTTACTTTAAATATACTCAACAACTTGGCCTCCACAGCTGTCCGTGGCAATGGATTCCACGGACTCACAACCCTCTGGCTAAAAGTAATTCTCCTCCTCCCTGTTCTAAATGGATGCGCCGCTAGTCTGAGGCTGTGCTCTCGAGTCCTAGACTCATCCACAATAAGAAACATGCTTTCCATATCCACTCTATCTAGGCCTTTCAATATTCCATAGGTTTCAATAAGATCCACCCTCATTCTTTCAAACTCCAGCAGGTACAGGCTCAGAGCTGTCAAACGCTCTTCATGTGTTAACCTTTATATTCCCAGAATCATCTTTGTGAACCACCTCTGAACTCTCTCCAATGCCAACGCATCTTTTCTTGGATGCGGGGCCCAAAACTGATAATGCTCCGTGTGGTCAGAAAAATGCCTAGTAAAGCCTCAGCATCACATTCTTGCCTTTACATTCTAGTCCTCTCAAAATGAATTCTAACATCCAGTGTTAACATCTAACATCTTCCTCACCACCAACTCAACATTCCAGTTGACCTTCAGGGAATCCTGCGCAAGGACTCCCTAGCCCCTTTGCACTGCTGATTTTTGAATTTTCTTCCCATTTAGAAAATAGCCTATGCCTTTATTCCATCTACCAAACTGCATGACCGTACACTTCTCTACACTATATTCCATCTGCCACTTCTTTGCCCGTTCTCCCAATCTGTCTAAGTCCTTCTGCAGACTCCCTGCTTCTTCAACATTACCTGCCTCTCCACCTGTCTTTGTATTATCTGCAAACTTGGCCACAAAGCCATCAATCCCATCATCCAAATCATTGATATATAACATTAAAAGCAACAGTCCCAATACAGAGCCCTGCAGAACCTCATTGGTCACTGGCAGCCAACCAGAATGGTCTCTCTTGATTTCCACTCTTTGCTTTCTTCCAGTCAGCCAATCTTCTCTCCATGCTAGTATCTTTCTTGTAATGTCATGGGTTCTTATCTTGTTAAGCAGCTTCATGTGGGGCATCTTGTCAAATGCCTCTGAGAATCCAAGTGCACAACATTCACTGGCTCTCCTTTGTCTATCTCAAAAAATTCCAACAGATTTGTCAGGCAAGATTTCCCTTTAAAGAATGCTGACTTTGACCTGGTAATTATGTGGTTCCAAGTACTGTGAAACCTTTCGCCCTTATTAATGGACACTAATATCTTCCCAACCACTGAAGTCAGGCTAACTGGCCTATGATACCCTTTCTTCTGCCTTCCTCCCTTCTTGAAGAGTGGAGAGACATTTGCCATTTTCCAGTTCTTCACAACCATTCCAAAATCTAGTGATTCTTGAAAGATTATTAATGCCTCCACAATCTCTTCAGCCACCTCTTTCAGAACCCTGGGGTGTAGATCCATGTGAAGGTCATACCTTCAGATCTTTCAACTTCCCAAGCATCTTCCCCTTAGTAATAGCAACTACATATACTTATGCCCCCTGACCCTCTCGAATTTCTGGCACGTTGCTAGTGTCTTCCACAGTAAAGATTGCCACAATATACTTATTAAGTTCATCTGCCATTTTTTTGTTCTCCATTACTACATCTCCAGTATTATTTTCCAGTGGTTTAATATCCACTCTTGCCTCTCTTTTACTGTTTACAAATCTGAAAAAAAACTTCTGATACGTTTTTTAGTTGCCTTCTGTTGGTTTTTAAAACATTCCAAATCCATTAGCTACCTGTTAATTTTTGCTGTATTACATGCTCTCTCTTTTGCTTTTATGCTGTCTTTGACTTCTCTTGTCAGCCATAGCTGCCTCATCCTGCCTTTAAAATACTACTTCATCTTTGGGATGTATCTATCCTGCACCTCCTGAACTGCCCCAGAAACTCCAATCATTGCTGCTCTCCCGTCATCCCTGTCCACTTCCAGTGAACTTTGGCCAGCTCCCCTCATCTCTCCATAATTCCCTTCACTCGACTAATATCGATACATCTGACTTTACCTTCCCCCTCTGAAACTGCAGGGTGAATTCCATCATATTATGATGATTTACTCTTGGAAGTTCCCTAATCAAATCTGGTTTATTACACAACCCCTAATCCAGAATTGCCTAGTGGGCTCAACCACAAGCTTCTCTAAAAAGCCACCTCATAGGCATTCTACAAATTCCTTCCAACACAAATGTAATTTTCCCAATCTACCCAGATTGTAATCCCCCATGACTATTGTAACATTGCCTCTTATACATGACTTTTCTATCTTTCATTATAACTTATATCCCACATCCTGGCTACTGTTCTGTGTCTCCATGCCTTTATATAATTCCTACCAGGGTCCCTTTACCCTTGCAGTTTCTTAACTCTACCCACAAGGATACTACGTTGTCCAATTCTATTGAAGGATCGATTTCATTTTTTAACTAACAGAGCCACCCCATCCCTTCTGCCTTTCTGCTTGTCCCTTCAACACAAGGAGTATCCTTGGATATTAAGTTCCCGGCTTTAATTTTCTTTCAGCCATGATTCAGTGGTGCCCACAATGTCATACCTGCCAATATCTAACTGGTATTATTCCGTAAACTGCGTGTTAAAATGTAAATCCTTCAGTTCTGTATTCATCACCCTTTTCAATTTTCCCCCATGTTACACTTCAGCTTACCTCATTGACTGCAATTTTGCCCCATCATCTCCCTGTCCTTCCTCACAATCTCAATACATACTGCATTGACCTGTACATCTATCAATCTGGTTCCCACTCCCCTGCCACTTCCCCAACAACTCTAGCAAACCTGCCAGCAAGAATATTGGTCCCCTTGGGGTTCAGGCGTAACCAGTCTTTTTTTGTACAGGTCATACCTTCCCCGTAAGAGATCCCTATGATACAGAACTCTGAAATCCTGACCACTGCATCAATTCCCCACCCACTGATTCATCTGTACTATCTAACTATTCCTGCCCTGACTGGCAAATGGTACTGGGAGAAATACAGTGGTTACTACCTTGGAGGCCCTGCTCTTCAGCCCCTTCCCTAACTTGCTGTACTCACTGTGCAGGACTTCCTGTCCCTTTCTACCTGTGTCATTGTCGCCAGTGCACACCGTGACCTCTGGCTGCTCGCCCGCCCTCTTGCAAATCTTCTGCGGCCGCTCTGAGACATCCTGGACCCTAGCACCAGGGAGGCAACACACCATCCTGGCATCTCTTGATATGACATGGAATTTGTTGTTTTGTGCCAGTAGTACAGTGCAAAGACATAAAAATCTATAAATTACAAAAATAGGAAATATGAGGTGGTGCTCATGGACCATTTAGAAATCTGACCATGGAGAGGAAGAAGCTGTTTCTAAGATGAACGATCTTTTCGTGATTTTAAAAAAAAACTAACAGAACTAAATTAGTGATATAGTGACCTTAGCGTTCCTAAACATTAATCATAAAGTGCTTATAATAATAATAATAATAATAATAATAATAATAAACAGGTAGTTAATGGATTTGGAATGTTTTAAAAACCAACAGAAGGCAACTAAAAAACGTATCAGAAGTTTTTTTTCAGATTTGTAAACAGTAAAAGAGAGGCAAGAGTGGATATTAGACCATTGGAAAATAATACTGGAGATGTAGTAATGGAGAACAAAAAAATGGCAGATGAACTTAGTAAGTATATTGTGGCAATCTTTACTGTGGAAGACACCAGCAGTGTGCCAGAAATTCGAGAGGGTCGGGGGCACAAGTGTATGTAGTTGCTATTACTAAGTGTCAAAAGGGCAATGTTATGGTAGTCATGGGAGATTTCAACATGCAGGTCAATTGGAGAAAATCGGGTTGGAAATGGATCACAAGAAAGTGAGTTTGTTGAATGCCTACAAGTTGACTTTTGCAAGCAGTCTGTCATTGAGCCTACTAAGGGATCGGTTATACTGGATTGGGCAATATGTAATGAACTGGAGGTGATTAGGGAGCTCAAGGTAAAGGAACCCTTTGGAGCAGTGATCATAATATGATTGAGTTGAACCTGAAATTTGATAGGGAGAAAGTAAAATCTGATGGAGCAGTATTTCAGTGGAGTAAGGGAAATTACAGTGGTATGAGAGAAGTTGGCCAAAGAAAATTGGAAGGAGCTGCTGGCAGGGGTGACAGCAGAACAGCTGAGCCATGTGTTTCTGGGAAAAATGAGGAAAGTGCAGGATAGATAGATGTATTCCAAAAACAAAGACATACACAAATGGGAAAATAGTACAACCGTAGCTAACAAGTGAAGTCAAAGCCAATGTAAAAGCAAAAGAGAAGGCATACAACAAAGCAACAATTGGTGAGAGGTCAGAGGATTGAGAAACTTTTAAAACCCTAAAGAGAGCAACTAAAAGAATCATTAGGAGGGAAAAGATGAAATGTGAAAGCAAGCTAGCAAATGATATCAAAGTGGATAGCAAAAGCTTTTTCAAGTATGCAAAAAAAAGAGATGAGAGTGGATATAGGACTGCTAGAAAATGAGGCTGGAGAAATAATAATGGGGACAAAGAGATGGCAGATGAACCAAACGAGTATTTTGTGTCAGTCTTCACTGTGGAAGACACTAGCAGTGTGCCAGATGCTGTAGTGTGTGAAGAAAGAGAAGTGAGTCCAGTTACTATTACAAGGGAGAAGGTGCACAAAGAGCTGAAAGACCTAAGGGTACACAAGTCACCCGGACTAGATGAACTGCATCATAGGTCTCTGAAAGAGGTAGCAGTAGAGATTGTGGAGGCACTAGCAATGATCTTTCAAAAATCATTGGACTCTGGCATGGTGCCAGAGGACTGGAAAATTGCAAATGTCCCTTCACTCTTTAAGAAAGGAGGAAGGCAGCAGAAAGGAAATTGTAGACCAGTTAGCCTGACCTCAGTGGTTGGAAAGATGTTGGAGTCAATTGTTAAGGATGAAGTTATGGAGTACTTGGTGACACAGGACAAGATAGGACAAAGTCAGTATGGTTTCCTTAAGGAAAAATCTTGCCTGATGAATCTGTTGGAATCCTTTGAGGAGATAAAGGGGATTCTTGGATATTGTATATTTGGATTTTCAGTAGGTCTTTGACAAGGTGCTTACCAAGTTAAGAGCTCATGGTATTACAGGAAAGTTACTGGCATGGTGAGAGCATCAGCTGATTGGTAGGAGGCAGCAAGTGGGAATAAAAGGATCCTTTTCTGGTTGGCTGGGTAGTGGTGTTCCACAGGAGTCAGTGTTGGGTCCACTTCTTTCTATGCTGTATATCAATGATTTATATGATGGAATACTTGGCTTTGTGGCCAAGTTTGCAAATGATACGAAGATTGGTGAAGGAGCAGATCATGTTGCAGAAGGACTTAGACAGATTAAGAGAATGGGCAAGAGAGCGGCAGATGAAATACAGTGTTGGAAAATGCATGTCATGCACTTTGGTAGTAGAAATAAATGTGCAAACTACTTTCTAATGGGGAAAAAAAATCCAATAATTTGAGATGCAAAGTGACTTGGGAGTCCTTGTGTAGAACACCTTAAAGGTTAACTTGCAGGTAGAGTTGGTGGTGAGGAAGGCAAATGCAATGCTAGCATTCATTTCGAGAGGCCTAGAATACAAGAGTGGGGATGTGATGCTGAAGCTTTACAAGGCACTGGTGGGGCCTCACCTTGAGTATTGTGAACAATTTTGTGCTCTTCATTTAAGAAAAGATGTAGTGGTATTGGAAAGAATTCAGAGGAGATTCACAAGGAGGATTCTGGGAATGAAAATGAATGAATACAAGGAACGTTTGAACTTGCTGGAAATAAGGATGGTGACGGGGGGGATCACATTGAAACCTTTCGAACGTTGAAAGGCCGAGACAGAGTAGATGTGGAAAGGACATTTCCTGTGGTGGTGGGGACATCTAGGACTTGACTAGGACATGAGGGCACAGCCTCAGGATGGGGGGTGTCCATTTAAAACTGATGCCAAAAAATTTCTTTAGCCAGAGGGTGGTGAATTTGTGGAATTTATTTCCACAGGCAGCTGTGGAAGCCAGGCCATTGGGTGTATTTAAGGCAGAGCTTGATAGATTCTTGATTGGACATGGCATCAAAGATTATGTGGAGAAGGCTGGGGAGTGGGACTGGTGGGGGGGGGCGGTGGGGAAGGATCAGCCATGATTGAATGGTGGAGCAGACTTGATGGGCCAAACGGCCTAATTTTGCTCCTATGTATTATGGTCCTCAAAACTTTAACTTCTGTAGAAGACAGATCTTGGTTATGAGCCTGCCCAGACAGCTGATCTTGGCCCTGATGTGCACCTGCCACACAAATCCTCTTCTGTCTGGAAAGATTTGAATGACTCTTCCCACATTCCGTGAGTTTCGAGGTGCTGTGCTGTCAACGTTAACCAAATGTCTCCTGGGAGGAAACTGCATTTTATTTCTGGTAACCGTGGTAAATACTCCTTGACCCACCGTTTCCAGAACAAGTTTGACATGTATTGGACTTGCTTCCATCTATGATGAGCAGAAGTGTCTTCCTTTTGGAACTCTCCTGGTGGTAAGGATGGTGAGGTCTTCAGAAGCAACAAATAATTATGTGTTAGTGCTTCCAAATCACTGGGATTGGAGAATGCATTAGTAATTGGACTACATTGATAATAGCCTCGATTACACAAAGGGCTGTGTGGAACCTTCATCGAGTCGCAGTATCTTCATGGTGGAATTGAAGACCATTCGCACAGACCTAATCAATCTCTCCCATGTTCCTCCATGATGTGAACCAACTGGGGGATTTAAAATCCACTTAATCCCTTTTTGAAGGACATCACTGATCCGTGAATGATTCCACTTCTCATTAACTTCTAGCAGCTCATGCTCAGCTCCAACAAACTGGTTCACAAACCTGTCCTTGTCCTGCTATAAGGAGTCGAAGTACACTAACAAAGGAATCTGTGTCTACAGAAAATGCCATTTCAAGGTGAACAGCTTGTGCAGCTAGCCAGGTAAATATGACCCCACAGCTCTTCACTGTACTCCTGTCTTCACCTCAAAAGGCACAAAGTAGTCCACTCCTACAATGTAAACGGAGGTTCCTCAGGAGAGACCCTGTCCGGAGGTAGATCTGCCAATGTGCTGGCATCCTGAAGCTGTGTGCAACCGTCAACAAGCAACACACTTAGACAGGATCCTTCTTATACTCGTATTGTGCTGGGAATCCAGTAGTTTTGGTGCAGCCTGGATAACACGTGGTTACTGCCACTGTGTCCCACCCCTTGATGTACATGCCTCAGAATGATGCCTGAGGTATGAAGATCCTTTGCCAGTATACAGGATGTTTACACTCTTCAGGCATGGCTGCCCTACTAAGCTGTTCATCAACAGGCAAGGCACCATCTTCAAGTAATAGATTGAGCTTGAAAATATGACTGTTCCTTTTCATACCTTCTCCCCTTTTTGCAAACGAACTCATCTGGAAATCTCTTCCTTTGGCAAAACCCAATGATCTCCATTTCAACCTTTCTGAGCTCCTCCACTGAGAGACGACCTCGGCCAATCTGACTTTTGGCCCTGTTGATCTTTCTCTCCAAAGAATACCCTTGTTGTTCTTCATCCAATTCAGACTGAGCAAGGGTGCTGTTCAATTGCTTTCTCTTAGACTAAGAAACAAGAGCAGGCTCTTAAATCTAAGAGTCCAGGCCACTGACTTCCACAAACGGGTCCAAGATGAGAAGTGATGGATAATATGTGTAATCGCATCCACCACTTATTCAATCTGCGTGGCATTCATTGTAACACTCCTCTTGACCTCTGGATTATTTAGCATAAGTTTCTCCAAGACAATCGGGATTCACAGACCATTCCCTTTCAGGCTGAAGAAGATACTGAGGCCCTGACATCCATATCTCATTCTTCAGGAATGCTTTCACCTTCAACCCTTGAGAAGCCACATCTTCTGGGTTGTTTGAGGCATTTACATATCTTCATTGAGATGCATGTGAGATTTCTGAAACTCTGTTTGGAATGAAGGTTCAGAACCTGGATATTTCACTCAATGCTTCAATTTAAGTTCAGAATATAGTATACATATACATATATATAGTATACAACCTGAAATTCTTACTCTTTGTAGACATCCATGAAACAGAATAGAACACAAAGAATGAATGACAGAAACATCCCAAAGTCCCCTCTCCTTCCCATGCACAAGCAGCAGCAAATCATCCACCCCCCCCCACCCACCATGCGAGCAATAGGAAAGCCCCCAAAGAGATGATCTTAGAATTCATCAAAAACCACGTCCATCCCAACACTTCGGTATCTCAGACTGTCTCTCTAACTAGTGAGTGAGAGATGGTCGCTCCTGTGACAACGAGAGCATGAAACCAGAAGCTCACTGTTTCGATGTTACAATCTTCTGCGTCGCTTCTCCGAGTCCCCCCAACTCAAGGACCAATAGGCACTCGCTCTCTATCAAAAAGAGAGAAATTTGCTCGAATATAGGGGCTGTTTCTGACAGCAGTGCCCACCGCCTGTTGTCTCGATGTTTCAGTCTCCTGCGATGCTTCAGTTGGTGACATCGGTGAGGAACTGGGTCATACACGGGGCCACACCCTGAAGGTGCATGCTTTCCAGGCCATTCCTGGAGATATCAAAACCTCAGGCTGAGATTGAGAACCCTCCGCACGTGGAGAACCATAGTCTGAGGTACATCTGTAGATCACAAACTTTAATAGGACTCCAGCCACCTGAAAAGAAAAGGACACGAAAAAAAGAACAATGAACTGTTTCATGGACAAACCAGAAGAAATCTCCTAGGTCTGCAAAAACCCCTGGCTGGTGCCATCTTTTCTAGCTCCTCCTGGTGGGCATGTGGAGCAAACTGATATACTTCAGCACTGAAGAACTATCAGTCCAGGTTACTGAGTCCTGAAGTGCATCTGCAACTCGTTGCTCCACAATGTGTCCATAAGGTTGCCATCATAGCAGAAGTGAGGGATGGCATTGTGCACCTTTCACTAGATCTTAACAAATAACCAAAACAGAGTGGATCCCTTCAAAGACATGTTCATTACTTGCAAGGAGAAGCACCTCCACTCCTCATGGATTCAGGCTCCTTCAGATTTACAGCTTGTAAAGTTAATTTTTTACACAAGCCTTTGGCTTTTTGTTGGCTGTTATCTGTGGTTATTGTCTCATAGAGGTATATACCATCCTCTAAAACACTCATTGTTTCCAAATTTATATCCCCATACTCCCCCAATGACATTCTGGCTATACCAATAAAGGGAGAAATGGGTCTATACTTCTGTGTTCCATTATCGTTGTACCAGAAACCAAACATATCCAGGGCTATGGGCTTGGATCAATTTAACAGTTCATCTCTGTTTCATTGAAGGGCACAAGTAAAAGGGGCGTACCCATCTCTACATGTGCCAGGAAAGCCATTACAAACCAGCAGCCTGAGTGTTTGTGGCAGTCACGTCTGTCAGGGAAAGGACACCAGCAAATCAATCCGCCATCTTTAGGACTCCCAGTAGTTTTATTTTTTGTTTCTGCATCGTTAGGCACTTTCTTACAGTGAGAGGCGTTAACACACGTTGGCTTTTCTCTTGCCTTAATGGCGGTACTAGTGACCAGCCAAACCTGAAATGGAACTTCAAATCGAGGTTCCAAACGTTTAAATGTTCACACCACCACGTAGTCTCCAGGTTCAATGTCGTGGCATTTAAGGTCTGCTGCTGGATGCTGGGCTTCTTTTACCTGCTGATGATATTTAGAGATGCTTTTTGTCAAGGCTGCACAATAATTCAACATGCTCTCATCCAGGTCGTGTTTAATTCCTAGTGACCATCAGATGGTGGGCACAGAGGCCGTCCCATTTTGATTTCATGTGGGGACAGGCCAATGGTTCTATTAGCAGTGGCTCAAGTAGTCATTAGAACCAAAGACCGCACTGGCTTCCACTTTAGTCCAGTTTCCTCACACATTTTGCTAAGTTTATTTTTAGTTGTCCTGTTTGTCTTTTCTATTGGGCCCACTGAATTAGGATGGTTGCTGCAATGGAAATGCTGATCCACCAGTAAGGTTCTGCATACCCCTTTACTCTACCGGTGAAATGTGTACTGTTGTTGCTAGACAGCTTCGAGAGGATGCTAAATTATTTCCTTTAACAAACATTTCGCTAGTGTAACTGCATGATTTTTTCTCCAAAAATTGCTTCAACCCATCATGAAAACACCTCAATAATGACTAATACATATTTGTATCCTTCACATTGAGGCAACTCAGTAAAATCCATCTGTAAATGTACAAAGGCCATCTAACGGTAGGGTATGGGCCTGTTACTTGTACCAGTTTTCCCAGATTATGTAAGGCACATATCATACATAGTCTACAGATTTATTCTGCAGCTTGTGCTACTCACGAGTTTGGTTTATTTGATTAATCATTCCATTCTTGCCAGCTGTGTGAACTTGTAAACACATTGGGCAATCCATGGTACCAATTTACCTGGGGCCACAATGCATCAGTCAGGGTGAAACCACATACTATTGTGCTGCTTACAACCCAGCTTTTCCTGCTTTACCCCTTCGGCTGATGGAGCAGTCAACTGGTATGCTTTTACATCTTCCCAAGTAGGAGGTGTCATCAGGGCCAACTGTGTGGGGTGTTTGCTTCTGGGGCAACAGGGTGGGCCTAATTTTTGCCTCTCCTGCAGTACATTCTTTTGCTTAGTTACCCTTAAACACCTCATCCACATCCTGTGCATGGTTTTCCTATAAAATTAGCCAACCTGCCAACAAAGAAAATTAAATCAGCATTAGCAATAGGAGTATCAGTAAGGTCCTCAGAAGGTTTTAGTACTTCCTGACTAACAGTTTTACAACAGTGAGCAAAGCGTTATGTGGCACAGTGAGTCAGTAATGTTTCCACTGAATGTGGGATATGGACATGATTAGGAGCCAGAGACTAGATAAGCTGAAGATCAAAGCAAGTGCCTGCCACGGCTGGAAGACAACCTGGTAGACCTATGGCTCTTGGGTCTAACTGTGCACTGAAATAAGCAATCAGCCTTTGCCCTCCTCCGTGGTCTTGAGTCAAAATGGCCTAAGCACAGCTATTCTTAGTCAAAAATGGTTCATTGTTAATTGCAAATTCCTAATTTAACCGTCCGCCAATGAACAATTTTCCCAAAAGCAAACTTCCTTCTGAAATGTGGGCATCTCATATCCAGAAGACAGGTGCGCAGACTTCCAGTTTTCTTAACCCAGATTTCACCTAGCAAGTGTGTAATCCGGGTCTCTCTAAAATCAATTACATAGAAAACAAATAAAGAAATACAGACCAAAAAAACCCAGACAGAACAAAATCCATGCTTGAACTTCTCTTCCTTGAGAACCTTCACGAGTTAATTCTCACCTTGAAAAGCTTTCACACATTTTACAGAAACCATGGTGGGGTAAACTGCTGTGTGGGGACATCAACACATTTTAAAATTTTAAAGCTAATTCACTCCAGAGGAAAATATTTCCCTTATCACCTTTTTTTTCTTCTGAGCTCAAGGTTAAATCAAACTTCCTCTCAACGGAGCAAATACAGAAGTCTTTTCTCTCTTGTTCTCTCACTCTCACTCACATGTGGCCACTTTACTGCAGCTTTAATATCTGCTTTAAACACTTTGTATGATCTTCAGTGTTGTGTTTCTTTTCATGGATTTATTTCAGTGTTGCATTCATAGCCACCTTTAAATCATTGCATTGTTTCTTCAATCCCTTTGATTCACTTAACATCGAGTCCTTAATCAGTGCCACCTATTCCTTCTCCATTACAACATCCTGTAGGGTTCAACCCTTATGTAATGTTACTCTGTTGTCATTGTAATTTTATGTACTTTTTTTGATTTCGGGGCAATCAATTGCTACCACTTCTCCTTGACTAACAATTATTTGGTGTGTCCCATTCACTGGATTGACCTGTGCATGTGTTCCTGATATTGTCTTCAACCTTTACCAACTCCAGCCATGCATTCGACTATCCCTGTAAGTGTCCCTGACGCTGAACCATCCAATTTGTTTGCTCACCTCATTCATGTGAACCTTTTTTACTACCCCAGTCATTTTCATATTTCTGTCACGGTGCCGAATGCATCGGAGTCATGGTGAAAGAAACTGATCCACTCCAGACCATCGCATAGACCAGTGTATAGAGCAATAGTGCCACAGAAATCTGAGGTCGGATCCAGAGAAGTGATTCCCTAGAAATGAAAAGAGACTTATATTTCACCAACTGCTACCACCGCAGGATGTTTCTCAGACAACCCAGTCACCAGGATTCTCCCACACCTAGACAAGTGATCTCAGGGCAAACTCCAAATTTGTGCACCTTTCACTAGGTCTTATAGCAAAAAGCCAAAAAACACAGTGGATCCATTCAAAGACATGTAGAGTCAGGTACTAGAGAGTACCCCTGTGGCTGTACCCCTTGACAATAAGTACTCCTGTTTGAGTACTGTTGGTGGGGGGGGGGGGGGAGGACAGCCTACCTGGGGGAAGAGGCAGTGCCTCTGGCACAGAGTCTGAACCTGTGGCTCAGAAGGGTAGGAGAGGAAAGAGGATGGCAGTAGTAATAGGGGACTCTATAGCTAGAGGGTCAGACAGGCAATTATGTGGACGCAGGAAAGAAACTCGGATGGTAGTTTGTCTCCCAGGTGCCAGGGTCCAGGATGTTTCAGATCGCATCCAAGATATCCTGCAGTGGGAGGGAGAACAGCCAGAGGTCGTGGTACATATTGGTACCAATGACATAGGTCGGAAAGGGGAAGGGATCCTGAAAAACGATTACAGGCAGTTAGGAAGGAAGCTGAGAAGCAGGACCGCAAAGGTAGTCATCCCCAGTGGGACAGTGAGAATAGAAATAGGACGAGGTGGAGGATAAATGCGTGACTGAAGGATTGGAGCAAGGGGCAGGGATTCAGATTTCTGGATCATTGGGACCTCTTTTGGGGCAGGTGTGCCCTGTACAGAAAGGACGGGTTGCACTTGAATCCCAGAGGGACCAATATCCTGGCGGGGAGGTTTGCTAAGGCTTCTGGGGAGAGTTTAAACTAGAATTGTTGGGGGGTGGGAACCAAACTGAAGAGACTGTGGAAGAGGAAGTTAGCTCACAAATAGAGAAAGCTTGGAGGCAGTGCAAGAGGGAGGATAGGCAGGTGATAGAGAGGGGATGTGCTCAGACCAAAGGTTTGAGATATGTCTATTTTAATGCAAGGAGTGTTGTGAACAAAGCGGATGAGCTTAGAGCGTGGATCAGTACTTGGAGATATGATGTGGTGGCCATTACAGAGACTTGGATGGCTCAGGGACAGGAATAGTTACTTCAAGTGGCGGTTGTAGATGTTTTAGAAAGGACAGGGAGGGAGGTAAAAGAGATGGGGGTGTGGCACTGTTGATCAGAGATGTTAAGATTCTTGGCAGTGTAGAGGATTGGAGGGATCTTGGGGTCTGAGTCCATAAGTCACTCAAAGCAGCTGCGCAGGTTGACTCTGTGGTTAAGAAGGCGTATGGTGTATTGGTCTTCACCAATTGTGGAATTGAATTTAGGAGCGAGAGGTAATGTTGCAGCTATATAGGACCTTGTTCAGACCCCACTAGGAATACTGTGCTCAGTTCTGGTCACCTCTCTACAGGAAGGATGTAGAAGCCATAGAAAGGGTGCAGAGGAGATTTACAAGGCTGTTGCCTGGATTGGGGAGCATGCCTTATGAGAATGGGTTGAGTGAACTCAGCCTTTTCTCCTTGGAGCGACGGAGGATGAGAGGTGACCTGAGTGAGGTGTAGAAAATGATGAGAGCTATTGACCATGTGGATAGTCAGAGGTTTTTTTCCCAGGGCTGAAATAGTTGCTACAAGAGGACACAGGTTTAAGGTGCTGTGGAGTAAGTACAGAGGAGATGTCAGGGGTAAGTTTTTTACTCAGAGAGTGGTGAGTGCGTGGAATGGGCTGTCAGCACTGGTGGTGGAAGCAGATACGATAGGGTCTTTTAAGAGACTTTTAGATAGGTACATGGAGCTTAGTGAAATAGACAGATAGAGGTAAGCCTAGTAATTT
Organism: Hypanus sabinus; assembly: GCF_030144855.1. NCBI lineage: Eukaryota > Metazoa > Chordata > Chondrichthyes > Myliobatiformes > Dasyatidae > Hypanus > Hypanus sabinus. The sequence continues at coordinate 77,013,469 of NC_082709.1, forward strand.
CTAAGGTAGGGACATATTCAGCACAACTTTGTGAACCGAAGGGCCTGTATTGTGCAGTAGGTTTTCTATGTTTCTATGTTTCCATTACTTGCAAGGAGAAGCACCTCAGCTCCTCATGGATGACAGGCTCCTACAGATTTGCAGCTTTCAAAATTTGTTTTTTTTATACACATTTTTGGCTATTCTTTGACTGTTATGTGTTCTGGAGGTCAGCTCCTCCTTTGCAGTACAGCTGCAGTACTCAAGGCCATGCAGTGTATCAATTTGCGCATAGTTACACAATGAACAATCATCAAGACATTACACACCTCTTGCCATGTACACACTTAGCTGACTGCAAAGCACTCTGGGATTATACAGGTTCCATTTTGTTACATTACAAAATTAAACATATAAGAAATCCCAAAGTTTTGAACATACTTCCACAACGTAAACTGTCTTCAATGGAGCTACCCTAGATTTTCCCATGAAAAAAGCACTGCACACCTGAGAGTGCGTGTTGTGCAACAACAAGTAGATCACTACCTCACACTTACGTCTGTAAGGCAGTGTAACTGTGCAGCAATAACTTCTCCAAAATCCACGGGCTTGAAATATCATTGAAGTCTTCCAACTGGCAGAGTTCTTCCAACCAGTTTGTCCACTCATGAGTAACCTATGTTGGTATGTTGTCATCCCAGCCAAGCCCTTTCTTACATACAAACCCCATTTCCAGAAAAGTTGGGATATTTTCCAAAATGCAATAAAAACAAAAATCTGTGATATGTTAATTCACATGAACCTTTATTTAACTGACAAAAGTACAAAGAAAAGATTTTTAATAGTTTTACTGACCAACTTATTTGTATTTTGTAAATATACACAAATTTAGAATTTGATGGCTGCAACACACTCAACAGAAGTTGGGACAGAGTTAAAATAAGATTGAAAAGTGCACAGAATATTCAAGTAACACCGGTTTGGAAGACTCCACATTAAGCAGGCTAACTGGTAGCAGGTGAGGTATCATGACTGGGTATAAAAGTAGCGTCCATCAAAGGCTCAGTCTTTGCAAGCAAGGATGGGTCGTGGCTCACCCCTTTGTGCCAAAATTCGTGAGAGAATTGTTAGTCAGTTCAAAAGGAACATTTCCCAGTGCAAGATTGCAGAGAATTTAGGTCTTTCAACATCTACAGTACATAATATTGTGAAAAGATTCAGAGAATTCAGAGACATCTTAGTGCGTAAAGGGCAAGGTTGGAAAGCACTGTTGAATGCATGTGATCTTCGAGCCCTCAAGTGGCACTGCCTTAGAAACCATCATGCTACTGTGACAATTATAGCCACCTGGGCTCGGGAGTACTTCAGAAAACCATTGTCACTTAACAGTCCGTTGCTGCATCATGAAATGCAACTTGAAACTGTATTACGCAAGGAGGAACCCATACATCAACTCTATGCAGAAATGCCAGCGAGTTCCCTGGGCCCAAGCTCATCTCAGATGGACTGAAAGACTGTGGAACCGTGTGCTGTGGTCAGATGAGTCCACATTTCAGCTAGTTTTCGGAAAAAACGGGCGTTGTCCTCTGTGCCAAAGATGAAAACGACCATCCTGATTGTTATTAGCGAAAGGTGCAAAAGTCAGCATCTGTGATGGTATGGGAGTGCATCAGTGCCCACGGCATGGATGAGTTGCATGTATGTGAAGGTACCATTGACTCTGAGGTGTATTTTAGGATTTTTGATGTTGCCATCAAGGTGACTTCTCTTCCCGGGACGTCCATGCTTATTTCAGCAAGACAATGCCAGACCACATTCTGCACGGGCTACAACAGTGTGGCTTTGTAGACACAGAGTGCATGTGATTGACTGGCCTGCTGCCAGTCCAGATCTATCTCCTATTGAAAATGTATGGCGCATCATGAAGAGAAGAATCAGACAACGGAGACCACGGACTGTTGAGCAGCTGAAGTCTTATATCAAGCAAGAATGGACAAAATTTCCAATTGCAAATCTACTACAATTAGTATCCTCAGTTCCAAAACGATTAATAAGTGTTATTAAAAGGAAAGGTGATGTAACACAATAGTAAACATGCCTCTGTCCCAACTTTTGCTGAGTGTGTTGCAGCCATCAAATTCTAAATTTGTGTATATTTATAAAATAAAATTAAGTTGGTCACTAAAACTATTGAAAATATTTTCTTTGTACTTTTTCAGTCAAATAAAGGTTCACGTGAATTAACGTATCACAGATTTTTGTTTTTATTGCATTTTGGAAAATATCCCAACTTTTCAGGAAATGAGGTTTGTAGATCTTACATAGAAAACCTACAGCACAATACAGGCCCTTTGGCCCTCAAAGTTGTGCTGATCTTGTAGGATCTTCTTACCAGATAGCACCACTGGACTCAAGATTCCTAAAGGATCATATATGGAACTAACGGTGCAGAGTTACCCCTGTGCACCCCTTGTGGTGAGTGGTCTATCTTGAATCATGATCTTAAAATTAGAAGTATGAAACTGGATACACCATTGCATACCCAGTACTCTCTTCACCAAAGGAATATCTTGATCCGAGTCCAAATCCTTCATGTCTTTCGCTCTTTGCGCTTCTGGTATAACAGCTAGCACACTGTCTGTTGCTTATCCATCAGGCCAGCAGAGAAGCCTGAGCAGATCTGCATCTTCATGTGGTACTCTAACCTGATGAAACATTGAGTCAATATCTGCGATGATCATCACTGATTATTTTCTGAATCTGGTTATGATGCCTGATGGTGAGCTAGATCTGATCCCTGTAAAGCTGAACGTTAAGTGCTAATCCCTGAAAAAGTCACTCCACAGTAAAACTCAACACGAAGTTTCCCCTTTCAGGTGAATATATAGGCTTTCCCAATACTGCGATCCAGATCCTCTGGAGGCACTCTTTCAGCATAGCCCATGGAGATGAAATCCTTCATGAAAGCTGCATAGTCAGTGAGAAATGACAAATCCTCCTTAAACCACTTCCTTAGATTTAAAGCATGCTTCCTATTATTAGGCACATAAATTTCCTTCTTTCTCAAAGGTAAACACCTCCTGTACTGGTCATTCACCAGTTCTGCAGAATTTGCAACCAGCTTCATGTAGGCTTATCTACATATTGTGTCAAGAAACCTTCCTGAACACACCTAACAAACTCCACCCCATCTAAACCCCTTGCTCTAGGGAGATGCCAATCGATATTGGGGAAATTAAAATCTCCCACCATGACAACTGTTATTAATGCACCATTCCAGAATCTGTTTCCCTATCTGCTCCTCGATACCCCTGTTACTATTGGGTGGTCTATAAAAAACACCCAGTAGATTTATTGACCCCTTCCTGTTTCTAACTTCCACCCACAGAGACTCAGTAGACAGTCCCTCCATGACTTTCTTCTTTTCTGCAGCCGTGACAGTATCTCTGATCAGCAGTGCCACATCCCCACCCCTTTTGCCTCCCTCCCTGTCCTTTCTGAAACATCTAAAGCCTGGCACTTGTAGTAACCATTCCTGTCCCTGAGCTGTCCAAGTCTCTGTAATAGCCACCACATCATAGCTCCAAGTACTGATCCACGCTCTAAGCTCATCCGCTTTGTTCATGATACTCCGTGCATTAAAATAGACACAACTCAAACCATCTTAAGTTCCTTAAGATCTTAAGTCTGTAGCTGCTCCTCTTGCACTTCTAGAGCATATTTATCTTTCATTTATCATATTGTTGACGTGCAAGTAACGCAGCCAAATCAGCCTCTGCTTCAGCAGCCTCTGATTTAATGTGTGTAGATACCGAAGATTTTGTTCCTGAAACAGAACTTTGAGCGCTGATTTAAGACGCACTGTCTTTTGGTTTCAGGTCATCCTGTCAGTCACCTGCTCTATAGGTAGTCAAAACATGCCTTGGATTTTGAGTAAAATTGTCTGATGAAAGGTGAGTCACGTATTCACTTGCTGCAACAACATGACCTTCAATGGAACATGTTTGGTTCAACCCATTCTTTCACATTTGTTTCATACTTCTTTCGAAGACCTTCAAGTAGATTAGTCTTAGCTTCTGCTTTAATTTCTCTTTTGTATGCCCCGACTCCAGTGTTACTGGCGACAGTTCTACGCTTCGATACACTCATATTGCTTTCACTAGTTGCATGACTCGCAATTAACTCTTTGTTCACCTGCAGCACTGATTCAATAAACGTAGGAAAGAAACAGTGGTTAAATCAGACAGCACAATCAACCGTCAATTCGAACGTCGGAAACTGGAATATTTCAGCGCTTCAGTAAAACAAACCAATGAACTCTCAGACAAACACCACACAATCGAGCAACAGTCCCCAATGGACGGGCTGCGCTGACCATTTAAAACTGTGTTCAAACCACAAACACAACATGAATCGACAACAGGTCGCAGATAATGCTACCGCAAGCCGCCCCTGTTTTGTCAAGATGGTCATGACAAGCCGGGAGTTTGGAGTTTGTTTGGTATAACTTTTTTTTGCTGACAAAATGTAGCGGTTATTTGAAAGCAAACCAAAACTGTTGAGAGACTGAGCCAGGGTAATTGAGAATTTATGACATGCTTCCAGACTACTAAGTTCCAAGTCGAAAAAGGTACATTTGATCCTTTATTATGAAACCAGCAAAGAACAACGATCAGAGTGATAAAACAATAATGTAACTAAATTAGTGATATAGTGATCCTAGTTATTAATAACGTAACTAGCCGGCCAGTGGTAGGGTGGCATCCGCACCAGACTTCGAGGCAGGCGGTCTCAGGTTTGAATCGGGCTGGTTCCTAGCATGCTTCCCATCCATGCTGGGTCGAGTGTCAAGCTAGCAACTCGGCCTCATAGAAAACCGAGAAATGCTAAAAGAAACGACAAGGTTGTTGCCCGATGTGCCACAAGACGTGGAAAGGAACAACAACAATATTAGTATTGTTAACATCTAACAACTGAACTAAGACAAAGCGTGAATACTGGTTTGCTGCTACCACACCCCAACCACGTGACAGATTACCATAATAAACATATCACAAAATGCCATTCAGTCAGAAAGTAGGTACATGGTCTCTACACTTTAAGACGCCGGGCTTTGTCTGCCGGCAATTTTTTAAAATAAATTTGCCGACGTGTGACAGGCGCCTTTAAGGGGCGGAGATCCGTGGAACCCGCCGGGTTTCTGTAAAATGCGCCTCAACTGCTGAGGCGGCGGAACCGGGGAATAACCGGCGCAGGGCGGGAGGGAACCGGGCAATAACCGGCGCAGGGCGGGAGGGAACCGGGCAATAACCGGCGCAGGGCGGGCGGGGAACCGGGGAATAACCGGCGCAGGGCGGGCGGGGAACCGGGGAATAACCGGCGCAGGGCGGGAGGGAACCGGGGAATAACCGGCGCAAGGCGGGAGGGGAACCGGGGAATAACCGGCGCAGGGCGGGAGGGAACCGGGGAATAACCGGCGCAGGGCGGGAGGGAACCGGGGAATAACCGGCGCAGGGCGGGCGGGGAACCGGGGAATAACCGGCGCAGGGCGGGCGGGGAACCGGGGAATAACCGGCGCAGGGCGGGAGGGGAACCGGGGAATAACCGGCGCAGGGCGGGAGGGAACCGGGGAATAACCGGCGCAGGGCGGGAGGGGAACCGGGGAATAACCGGCGCAGGGCGGGAGGGAACCGGGGAATAACCGGCGCAGGGCGGGAGGGAACCGGGGAATAACCGGCGCAGGGCGGGCGGGGAACCGGGGAATAACCGGCGCAGGGCGGGCGGGGAACCGGGGAATAACCGGCGCAGGGCGGGAGGGAACCGGGCAATAACCGGCGCAGGGCGGGAGGGAACCGGGGAATAACCGGCGCAGGGCGGGAGGGGAGCGTTCGAACTGCCGGCAGAGGGCGGTACCGGTACCGGCACCGGCGCTATGGGACCAAACGTCTGGATTCTCCTCGTCTTCCTCGCTCCGGTGTCCGGGGAACTGTCGGTGAGGAGGGAGGCGAGGGGAGGGAGGTGGAGGGTAGGAGACTGGGAGGGAGAGGATTGTGCCAGGTCCGAAGGTCGGTGGAGGGAAGAGAGAATGACTCGGCCGGTGGGGCCTCTCCACGACCCGGACCCTAACGGCGCCCGAGCCCCACCACAGCTCCGGCCGCCAGGGAGGCCGACAGCCCCGGGGGAAGTTGGCCTAGTGTGTAAGGTGAAGCCGTTCACTGCATCTCACCATGTGGCAATTCGGAGTCTATTCACTGATTTATCACGTACATGAAAACATACAATGAAATGCGTGGTTTGCGTCAACGACTAACACTCGCAACACGGGACCGTCACACATTCCAGCAGAACCACACGTATGAATAAATAAACATCCACAGGACAACAGCAAAACAGGCCCCTTCCCTTTCTCCCTGCCACCACCGCATAGAGAGTCATTCAACAGTAACAGTAAACCTGTCTGATGCCAGTGTGACAGGACCAGGCGAGTGAGTGACTGTAGCTGGCCCACAGCCCTGGAAAGTTGAAAGGTCTGAAGGTAGATGAGTCACCTGGACCAGATGGACTGCACCCCAGGGTTCTGAAAGAGCTGGCTGAAGAGATTGTGGAGGCAGTTGTAACAATCATTCAGGAGTTACTGGTGATTCTAGACTGGTGAGACCTGGGCTGAATGTCCTGCTCACTTAAGAAAGGTGAAGAGTCTTCCATAGCTTCTCCTTTCCAGGTGTAGCGATCGCCGCAGGACCACTGTTTGGCTTGCCATGCAGGAGGCCACTCGCTGACGGTCTCTCCTACACCGCCGTGTCCATAGCAACGCCTTCACATGTCGTCCCTGTCCTCAATGAGTTTGCTATGTCATGGTGCAACCAAACGTTCAGCAGTATAACTGGGCGGGCAGGCTGGGCTCAGCAGCCTTGGCTGGCAGCCAGACTAAGAGAAGGACCCGGGTAGATGGGACTCGTTAGCCTTGCCAGGCAGTCTGTCTAGAAGGAAAACTCTGATACTGAACCTATTGCCTTGTCACCGCGGTCATCGCAGCTCGCTGTGCCATTGTGGAACATCCCCCAGCCTAAAGAGTGGAATGGGTCCGCACACGCTGATCCTCAGGATAAACCTATGTAGCGTGGGCGGGAAGAAACAATCGTGCCGTCGCCCCTGAGGACTCTTCTTCCCTCCTGATGTTCGCAAGCGAAGAACCAGCCATCATCATCGTCATCACATTCTGGAATGGTTCCAGAGGATTGGAAAATTACACGTCACTCCACTCCTTAAGGAGGGAGGGAAAGAAGCACAAGGCAGGAAATTACCCTGATTTCAGTGGTTGGTAAGACGTTGGAGGCCATTATTGAGGTTCGGTGTACTCGGAGGCACATGATAAAATAGGCCAAAGTCATCATGGTTTCCTTAAGGGGAAATCCTGCCAAACAAAACTCTTGGAATTCTTTAAAGGAATAGCAGGTAAGACAGACAAAGGAGAATCAGTGGATGTTGTGTACTTGGATTTTCAGAAGGCCTCTGACAAGGTGCCACACATGAGACTACTTAAGATAAGAGCCCATGGTATTATAGGGAAGGTGCATAGAATGGATAGATGCACTAAGGATATTTAAGAAACTCCTAAGTAGGCAGATGGATGATTGATCAATGGAGAGTTATGGTAGAGGGAAGGGTTAGATTGATATTTGAGGAGTTTAAAAGGTCAGCGCGACATTGTGGACCAAAGGACTGTTCTTTGTGTGTCTAATGGCTGGGTTGTTGTTCATGGCCAGGTAACAACACTGTGTTTCTAGAACATTCTGTTTTCACCCCCTTCAGCTGCAGTCTGTAACTGACTGAGTACCATACCTGTACAGAATCACCTTGCCCAGTGATGTTTCTGCCCTGACAGTCGTGACAGGACGGTGTAGAGTGAGCTTTACTGTCTAACTCCTCTTGTTCTTTCACCAGAGTTCGAAGCCTGGCACCTTCATGATTGACTATGAGAAGAATTGTTTCAGTAAGGATGGTTCCTGCTTCCAGTACATCTCCGGGAGTATCCACTACTTCCGAGTCCCTCCCATCTACTGGAAAGATCGACTGCGGAAAATGTACATGGCAGGACTCAACGCTATCCAGATGTAAGTGAAAGAGTTTGCCCTAACCATGTAAGAGGCCTCACGCTACTAACACCTTCCTGCATCTCAGCCCAGAACATCCCACAACCATCTGCTCCTGCCAGGGAGGGTTTGCAGCAATGGGCTGATCCCTATCCTAGCCACCTCTCTCCTCTTGGATCTGGCCTGCATGGTTCCTAAGACAGATTCGATAAAGCAGTGTGCAGTCTCAGCAAAGCTTCCTTTTTCATGACCTTTCTCACGACCTGCAAATCCACAGCAGAGCGCATCCTAATATGTATCACTGCTTGGAACAGAAATCTAAGTGCAGTGGACAGGAAGGCTCTACAATGGGTGGTCAAAACTGTCCAATACATCACTGGCACCAGTCTAACAGCCACTTTGCAAAAGTCTTAAATACATGTAAAAACATTTCTGTAAGGCGAAGATGCTTTCAAAGTTAATGAAAAGTTTCCAAATATCAAGAAAAATACAATAAAGAGCAGTAAACAGTAAAACACTAAATTAAATTACTATTTGGTGTGACAACAATTTACCTTTAAAACTGTATCAATTCTCTTGGGTACATTATCGTGCATTTTTATAAGAAAATCGGCTGGTAGGTTGATCCAAGCGTCTTGGAGAACTTGCCACAGATCTTCTGCAGACTCCCACTGTCTCTCTAGGTCATTGCAGACAGCCTCAGTGATGTTGAAATCAGGGCTCTGTGGAAGCAGAACTCTTTGTTCTTCTTTTTGCTGAACATAGATAGTTCTTTATGACGTTGTTCGAGTGTTTGGGGTCATTGTCCTGCTGCAGAATGAAGTTGGGACCGATCAGATGCCTCCCTAATGGTATTGTATGATGGATGAGAACCTGCTTGTATTTCTCAGCATTGAAGATTTCATTCTGACCAGATCACCAACTCCATTTGTAGAAATGCAGCCCTAAACCTACAGGGAAACTCAATAGTGATTCACTGTTGGCTACAAACGCTTATCTGTATAGCACTCTTCAGCTCTTCTATGGAGAAACTGCCTCTTGTTTGAGCCAAAATATCAAATTTTGACTCATCAGTCTAGAGCACTTGTTCAGCACCCCAGTCCTTGGCTTTTTGGCTGCAACTCTTCCATGAAGCCTACGTCTGACAAGATCTCTCCGGACTGTAGAGGAGTGTACTTGGGTTCCAGTGTTTGTGTGTGTTCACAGCTGACAGCAATGCTGGACCTCTTCCAACTTAGATGGGACATCAGTTTGATGTATCTCTCATCTGCTGCATTTCCGGTCCTTAACTTTGCTCAATTCTTTGTGCTTCTTCAGAAGAGCTTGGACAGTACATCTTAAAACTCCTGTCTGTTGCGAAATTCTACTCAAGATGGCACCAGCAAACAACATCGGGTGACATCTTCCAGATAGGTAATTTCTTCAACTATATCACTTTATCTACACCTTTTGCTTGTTCTTTTTGTCTTGATTCTGTTACAGAGACTGTTGGAGCCTGTGACGTGCTGTTTGGAACTCGATTGAATGCTCTAGCACTCTGCTGTTTTCCGAGGGCTGCCTCGTGGAGAAGACTAGAGATGGGGTCCCAAAGAGGACCGAGAACACGAGCTGACTCATGGAAAAGACCAGAGATGGGGCGCAGTACCACGAATGACTTCATTTCAAAGCATTGAGGATGATTGAAACATTGAGGCAAATGTGGATCGCTCCTAATAGAGGCCACCGAGGTGATGACAGTCAGCAGCCAGGCTGTCGATGTTTGGATCCAGCATGGTAGCCACTCTTCACAGAGCTTGTGCGGCTGCTCTCCTCGAATGCTGACGGGAGGATGTTTTCGATATTCTGAGGTTCATGTGATTATTGGACTGTACTTTATATTGGCCTCCTTCAGCTTCTCGGTCTTTTATCCCTTGTGGCTGATTGGCGGGTTGGTGATCTGTTAATTTTTGGTGTGTGTGGGGGGGGGGGTGTTCGATGCTATTGTCATTTTTTAATCCTCTGCAGGGGAGAGGGTCAGGGATTTGATGTTGCTGTTTCTTTGCTGTCAGGGAGGGGGTTGGAGATGTGACATTATTTTCACTTTTTTCTGCGGGGATGGGGTGGGGGGTTTGGATGTTGTGAGTATTGTTTCTTTCTCTTTGTGTCAGTGGGGTGGGGCTTTGATGTCTTCTTTCGACAACCCCAGTGGTCTTTCTGTATTTCATGACTACTTGGAGAAGATGAATATTGGAGTTGTATTGTACATGCATATGTTGACAGTAAGATAAACCTTTTGGCCTTTTTTTCTTCATTTCTGCTTGGGAGAGACCTTGCTGATGCAGGATGGCCTCATTGTGTCTTATTGCTGTGCTCACTCTTGCCCTGGCCTAAGAATTGATGATTTGAACGTTGAATTGTCACATCGGCCACACCCTCACCTTTTTGCCTGGTTGTCCTTTGCCCAGTTTGATTCTTTTTCAGTTAATCAGTTTAGTTGATTCAACTCATTATGCCATTGTTCATTAGCACCTGTTTGTTATCTTTGTTTAATCATGCACTGGGCTTTATACCTACAAAGTAATCAGGTTTTTATTTGTAAAGTGGTCTATTACTTAATATGTTACTTTCTTTGACAACATACAAAAACTTCTCTGCAACATTTAAACTTTTTGAAAATTAATGTTTGGAAATCTATAATTTGCTCTTCTACGGACTTGGCAGGGAGATGGGAACTGGAGTGATGGTGTTGAGGATGAGGTAGTTCTACAAACAGAGGCAGTGTGTAGTGATACTGTCAGATGGGAAGCTGATGGCAAACTTGCGGTCAACAGGATGAGTTACAGTGTAAAAGGGGGACAAAATTGAAAAGGGTGATGAATACAGGGTTGAAGGTGTTATATTTGAATATGTGCAGTATTGTTCATGGAATAAGGTAGTTGAACTTATAGCACAGTCACAGATCTGCATGTTTGACATGGGCATCACTGAGTCATGGTTGAAAGAAGATTAGAGCTGGGAGCTTAATGTCCAAGGATACATATTGTACTGAAAGAACAAGCAGAAATAGAGGGTGATGTTGCTCTGTTGGTAAAAAATGCAATCAAATCATTAGAAAGAGGTGGCATAGGGTCAGTAGGTGTTGAATCCTTGTGGGTAGAGCTAAGGAACTACAAGGATAAAAAAAAACCCTGATGGGAGTCATATACAGACCCCAAACAGTAGTAAGGATGTGGTCTACAAATTACAATGGGAGATAGAAAGTTCATGCCATAATGGCAATGATACCACAGTCATGGGGGACTTTGATATGCAGATGGATTGGGAAGATCAGGCTGGATCCCAAGAGGGGGATTTTCTAGAATGCCTGCGAGATGGCTTTTTAGAGCAGCTCATGGTTGGGATCAGCTATTTTGGATTGGGTGTTGTGCAATGAATCAGAATTGATTAGAGAGGAACCTTTAAGTGACAGTGAGCATAATATGGTGGAATTCACCCTGGAACAGGAGATACTAACGTCAGATGTGGAATATTACAGTGGAGTAAAGGGACTTACAGAGGCATGAGAGAGGAGCTGGCAAAAATTGATAGGAAAAGAATACTGGCAGAGCAGCAATGGTTAGAATTTCTGGGGGCAATTCGGACGAGGTGGTATTCTAAAATCAGGATGACACAATCATGGCTGACGAGAAGTCAAAGCCAACATAAAAGCCAAAGAGAGGGCACCTAATAGAGCAAAAATTAGTGGGAATTTAGAAAATCGGGAAGCTTTTAAAAAACAACAAAGCAACTAAAACATAAAAAAGAGGAAAAGATGGAATACAAAGGTAAGCTAACCAGTAATGCTAAAGAAGATACCAGAAGTTTCTTCAAATACATAAATTGTAAAAGAAAGGAAAGAGTAGATATCAGACTGCTGGAGAAGTTGTAATGGGGAACAGGGAAATGGCGGACGAACTGAGTAAGTATTTTGCATCAGTCTTCACTGTGGAAGACAACAGGAGTATGCTGGAATTTTGAGAGTGTCAGGGCAGAAGTGTCTGAAGTTGCCATTACTAGAGAGAAGGTGCTTGGAAAGCTGAAAGGTCTGAAGTTATAAGTCGCCTGGACCAGATGGACTGCACCCCAGGGTTCTGAAAGAGCTGGCTAAAGAGATTATAGAGGCACTAGTAATGATTTTTCAAGAATCAATGGATTCTGGCATGGTTCTAGAGGACTGGAAAATTGCAAATGTCATTTCACTCTTCAAGAAGGGAGAGAGGCAGAAGAAAGGGAATTATAGGCCAGTTAGTCTGATTTCAGTGGTTGGGAAGATGTTGGAGTGGATTGTTTCAGGGTACTTGGAGGCACATTAGAAAATAGGCCGTAGTAAGCATGGTTTCCTTAAGAGAAAATCTTGTCTGACAAATCTGTTGGAATTCTTTGAGGAAATAATAAGCCGGATAGAGAATGGAGAATTGGTGAATGTTGAGTACTTGGATTTTCAGAAGGCCTTTGACAAGGGTCACACATGAGGCTGCTTAACAACTTAAGAGGCCTTGGTATTACAGGGTAAATACTAGCATGGATGAAGTATTTGCTAATTGGCAGGAGGCAAAGAGTGGGAATAAAGGGAGCCTTTTCTGGTTGGCTTCCGGTCACTAGTGATGTTCCACAGGGGTCAGTTTTGGAACCCATTCTTTTTATGCTACATATCAGTGACTTGGAAGATGGAATTAATAGTTTTGTGACCAAGTTTGTGGACGATATACAGGTAGGTGGAAGTAGAGAGGCTACAGAAAGACAGACAGATTAGGAAAATGGACGAAGAAGTGGCAGATGGAATACAGTGTCAGGAAGTGTATGGTCATGCAATTCTGTAGAAGAAATAAAAGGGTAGACTAATTTCAAAATGGAAAGAAAATTCAAAAATCTGAGGTGCAAAGAGTCTTGGAAATCCTTGTACAGGTTAGTTTGCAGGTCGAGTCTAGTGAGGAAGGCAAATGTGATCTTAGCATTCATTTCGAGTGGATAAGAAAATAAAAGCATCGATATAATGATGAGGCTTTATAAAGCCCTGGTGAGGCTTCATTTGGAGTATTGTGAACAATTTTGGACCCCATATCTCAGAAAAGATGTGCTGACTTAGAAGAGGTTTCAAAAGAAGTTCAAGAATTTCAGATGATTCTGGAATTGAAAGGCTTGTCATATGAGGAGTGTTTGATGGCTCTGGGCCTCTACTCACTGGAATTCACAAGAAGAAGAGTGACCTCATTGAAACCTATTGAATGTTGAAAGGTCTCGATAGAATGGATGTAGAGAGGATGTTTCCTATGCTGGGGGAGTCTATGACCAGAAGACACAGCTTCAGAATCAAAGGGTGTCCTTTTAGAATGGAGTTAAAGAATTTCTTTAGCCAGAGAGTGGTGAGGCAGGGTATGAAGGGATATGGGGAGGAGGCAGGAGATTGGGGTTGAGAGGGAAAATGCATCAGCCATGATGAAATGACAGAGCAGACTTGATGGGCTGAATGGCCTAATTCTGATCTTATATTTTATGGTCTAATGCAGAAGACAAAAAAAATCTAAAATCCAATTTCTATGAAAAGTCTAGGGTGCTTAAGACTTTTGCACAGTACAGTATATACAGAAAGTCATTGGAAAATGGCCAGTAAGATTATGAAGGATCCCCACCTACCCTGCTGTCCCACTCTGATCAGGGAAGATCGAGAACCACCAGATTCAAAAAGTGGTTACTTGCCCCAAGCGGTGAGGCTGATCACCACCTCCACACCCCCACCATCACTACTTTATCATTTCTTATCAGTCACCTTAAGTATAGACACTCTTGTGCCTAGTATCACGTTATGGGTATACAATCAATCCATGTATATATTATCTCATATATTTATTGTGTTTTTTTAAATTATTGTGTTCATTATCTTATGTTTGTTCTGTGCTGCATCAGATCCGGATTAATAATTATTCTGTTCTCCTTTACAATCGTGTACTTGAAATTACATTCAACAATCATAACTCTTTAATGTTTACAGCAGTGTACTAATTCTTCATTCCAGCCACATCATGCCTTTCAGAAAAGGGCAGCAGTAGTACGCCATTTCCCCTTTCCTAAACGTGTTGATTTTAGTTTGGAGGGAGCTCACTGACAATCTCCACACACTGTGCCTTGGAAAATTCTACAGATTGCAGAGGAGAGAATTCTCATTTCATTCCCAAATAGCCCACTCTTATTGTGAGCTTCTAGATTTAGATTCCATAGCCGGGGAAATAAGCTGTATACATTTGCAAGATCATCTTCAGAGTTGAAAGTAAATGTATTATCAGAGTACATAAATGTTACCATATACAAACCTGAGATTCATTTCCTTGTGGGCATGTAAATAGAGAACAAGAAACAAGAATCAGCAAGCAAAATAATGATGTATAAATAAGCAATTAATATCAAGGGCATGAGATGAGGAATCCTTGAAAATGAGTTCATAGTTTCTGGAAACAGTTCAGTGTTGGGGAGAGTGAAATTTTTAGTTAATTTATTGACATACACCACGGAATAGGCCCTTTGAGCCATGCTGCCCAGTAACCCCCGATTTAACCCTAGCCAGATCACTGGACAATTAACCTACCAACTGGTACGTCTTTGGACTGTGGGAGGAAACCGGAGCAGCCAGAGGAAACCCAGGCGGTCTTGGGCAGCAGTGGGAATTTAAGCGTTGTCCTAAGCACCACCCTACTGAGCCACCCTCTGGTCCAAGACCCTGATGGTTGAGGGGTAATAACTGTTCCTGAACCTGGTGCTGTGAGTCCTGAGGCTCCTGTACCATCTTCCTGATGGCAGCTGTGAGAAGGATTGGGTCCACGGCATTCTAAAGGGAGCGGGTGAGCAGCCAGAAGCTTGGGTACATATTGGCTTCAATGACATTGGTAGGAAAGACGAAGTGGCCCTGAAGACAGATTTTTGGGAGTTAGGTAAAAAGCTGAAAAGCAAGACTGTCGGGGTAGTAATCTCTGAATTGTTGCTTGTGCCACCTGCCATTGAGGGCAAGAATAGAAGCATTTGGCAGATGAATGTGTGGTTGAGGAAGTGGTGCAGGGGACAGGGGTTCAGATTTCTGAATCATGGGGGTCTCCTTTGGGGAAGGTATGACCTGTACAAAAGGGGGAAATTCAATATTCTTGCGAGCAGGTTTGCTAGAGCTTTTCAGGAGGGTTTAAACTAATTTGGCAGGGCAACAGGAACCTGAGTAATAGGGCTGAGGACGGGGCTTTTCATTTACCGAGGCATTGTGCAGTGAGACGACTAACAAGGAGAGGCTGATGATAGGGCAAAATTGCAGTCAATGGGATGAGTTGTAATGTAAAAGCGGGACAAAATTGAAAAGGGTGAACATAGGATGGAAGGTGTTAGATTTGAATGCACACAGTTTATGGAATAAGGTAGATGAACCTGCATCACAGTTTTGCAGATTGGCATGTATGACATTGTGGACATCACTGAATCGTGTCTGGAAGAAGGTTATAGCTGGGAGTTTAACATCTGCTGTTGGTAAAAAGTGAAATCAGGTGACATAGGATTGGGAGTTGTAGAGTCCTTGTGGGTAGAGTTAAGAAGCTGGAAGGTGAAATGACTCTGATCAGAGTTATATACAGGCCTCCAAACAGTAGCAAAGATGTGGTCTACAAATTACACCAGGAGATAGAAAGGGCATGTCATAAGGCCCAAGTTACAATACTCATGGGGATTTCAATATGCAGATAGATTGGGAAAATCATGTTGGTGCTGGATTCTTAGAGGCACCCTGCAATTTGAGAAGGAGAAGCTAAAGTCAGATAAATCAGGACTATAGTGCAGTAAAGGGAATTACAGAGGCACGAGAGAGGAACTGACCAGTCGATTGGAAGAGGACTCTAGCAGGGATGAGCAGCAATGGTTGGAATTTCTGGAAGCAATTCGGAAGTCACAGGCTAGATATATCCCAAAGAAGAAGTATTCTAAAGGCAGGGTGATGCAAATGTGGCTGACATGGGAACTCAAAGTCAACCTAAAAGCCAAAGCGAGGACATACAATATAGCAAAAATTAGTGGGAAGGTTTTAAAAACCGACAAGATGGGCCATTTAGCCTAGTTCTGTTCCTATATCTTAGTTCTCTGGTTTTATTATGATGGTTCTGCTTTTCTGCATTAGCACTCCATGTAGACATGCTTAGTGGTGGGGAGGGCTTTACCCATGGACTGGGCTGCTTACACTACTCTTTGTAGGCTTTCTGTTCAAGGGCATTGGTATTTCCAAACAGGCGATGCATCAGTCATCTTATCACAGTTTTAGTTGAAAGTAGAGGTGCTGCTATGCTTTTTTTCTGTTGACACTTAAGTGCTGGTCCCAGGATAGATCTCTGAAGTGGTAACACCGAGGAATTTAAAGTTGCTGAGCCTTATGAACCTGTGGTTTCCTCCTTCTGCAGTCTTCTTAATTTCCCTTCCCAATCCCACATTGATGTACCTGTCCTTGGCCTCCCCCACTGCCCAGATTGAGGCTGATAGCAAACTGAGAAACAGCACCTCATTCCTCTAGCCTGGCAACATGAACATTTAATTCTACACCTAATGAGAACTACATCTCTCTCTGACCTTTTGTGTCCCTTCCCGATCCCAGCGACCCCCATCACCCTGTCTCCTTCCCCTCCTTCACCCTCTCCATCTGCACATCACCCACACACTCTTCCCCTTGTTGCCATCTCCTCCACCCTCCCTCCATTTCATGAGCCATTGTCCTCTCCTGTCGCTAGCTTCTGATTCCATTCCCCGTCTCCCCCACCCTTCCCTCAGCTGCCTATCAACCCCACCCACACCTGTATTTACCTATGATCCACCTTCCCTCCACCTTTATATACTGGCTATCTGCTTGCTCTCCCGTCTAGATGAAGGGTCTCGACCCAAAACACCACATGTCCATTTTCTTCCACAGATGCTGTCTGACCAACAAAAGTCCATCAGTTTCTGTCACTCTTGATTCCAGCATCTTCCATATCCCATATCTCCAGTCTGTTTTAATATTCAGCACTTGGGAAGGGGGGAAATTCTTCCTCCATTTCTCTCTTAACCTCCTACCCATAGTGGCCCAATGCTCATCTCTACCCCGTCACCATTGTCCTCCTGCCTGTTGTCACTGATGACATCCTGCCCTTCTGCATAATACTGTAGCTCTGGTGATGCCACCAACAGAAGGACAGGGTTATGCCAGAGAGGGTCCAGAGATGTTTGTAGAACTGGAGTGCTTGAGTTATACGTGTTTGGACAGGCTGGGTATTCTGTAGAGTGAAGGACGTGGAGAAGTGAAATGATATATCACAGATGTATTGACAGAATGCTACAGATGTATCGTGGAGATCATTCTGACTGGTTGAATCAGCATCAGGTATGGAGGCGCCAATGCACAGGATTGGAAAAAAACTGCAGAGGCTTGTAAACAGCTCCATCATGGCCATTAGCCTCCCCACCATCAAGGGCATCTGCAAGAGGGCAGCAACAATCATAGAACATTGAACAATTCAGCATTGTACAGGCCCTTCAGCCCACAATGTTGTGTTGATCTTTTAATCTACTCTAAGATCAATCTAATCCTTCCCTCCCACATCGTTGCCCATTTTCCTAACATCAGTGTGCCTATCTAAGCTTCTTAAATGACCATAACGAATCTTCCTTTACTACCACCCTTGCCAGTACATTCTACATGCCCACCACTCTTTGTAAAAAAAACACTTCCCTCTAACCTCCATTCACCTGAGAATTATGCCCGGGCATGAAGGGCCCTTTTACCATCCTGAACATACCAAAAGACACAGGAGCAGAATTAGCCATTTGGCCCATTAAGTCTGCTCTGTTTTCTCATCACTTCCATCAAGGAGGAGGTAGAGGATCCTGAAGACACATATTGTATGTTTTATCAACAGTTTTTTTTCCCTTCCCATATCAGATTATGGAATGGTCCATGAACCTTTAAACACATAGCACTATTTTGCATCACACACAAAATGCTGGTGGAACGCAGCAGGCCAGGCAGCATCTATAGGGAGAAGCGCTGTCGACGTTTCAGGCCGAGACCCTTCGTCAGGACTCACGAAGGATCTCTGTCCTGATGAAGGGTTTTGGCCCGAAACATCGACAGCGCTTCTCCCTGTAGATGCTGCCTGGCCTGCTGCGTTCCACCAGCATTTTGTGTGTGTTGCTTGAATTTCCAGCATCTGCAGATTTCCTTGTGTTCACTATTTTGCTCTATTTTTGCACACTTGTTTATATATTCCTATTGTAATTTATAGTCTACTGCACTGTTGCTGCAAATAACAAATTTCATAACATACACTCAGTGGTTCTTTACTAGGTGCCTCCAGTACCAAGTGTGGTGCATGTGTGCAGTCTTCTGCTGCTCACTGGATGCTTTTTGTTTCTCGCTCCATTCTCTGTCAACTCTAGAGACTGCTGTGCGTGAAAATCCCAGCAGATCAGCAGAGTCTGTTCCATGTTGGGATGACTAAAACGTGGGTTTAAGGTGAGAGGGAGGAGGTTTACAGGGAATTTAACAAAGTCTGATAAGTTTTGCATGGGAAGGCAGCTGGTCTAGAGAGTTAGGACACCTGCAATAAGGGCAGAATGTGTGTGGATTGTGACTGGTGGTGTGCCACAGGGGTTGATGCTGGGACCTTGGTTCAGTATTTTTATAAATGATTCAGACGGAGCTTGCTATGTGGGCAACAGCTTGCTCTCCATATCGTGCTGCCCAGGCTTGTTTATATAGACAGCTAGGATGCAATATCCATGGTCAACTGACCGACGGAGGCCCCTCAGCTCGCCTCTGATGTAAAAGTACACTACATGGTTAGTAAGTTTGCATATGACATTAAAATAGAACAGTAAAATTTAAATTTTATTTTAATTACCACTATTGCTTTAACATTCAGATTAGAAAATTAAAATAGGACAGTACTGGACAGAATAAAGAGGTTCTGCAGATGCTGGAAATCTTGAGCACACACAGAATGTTGGAGAAACTCAGCAGGTCACTCAGCATCAATAGGGGGTTAAACAGTTGACATTTTGGGCTGAGACCCTGCATCAAGACTGGGCCAGGTGGAAATATGGGTAGAGAAATAACAGGTAGAATTTAATCCAAACAAGTGCGATATAAATAGCATGACTCTTACTAACACACACAAAATACTGGAGGAACTCACCAGGTCAGGCAGCATCTATGGAGAGGAATAAACAGTTGACATTTTGGGCCAAGACCATTCATCAGGACTGGTGAGGAAGGGGGAAGAAGCCATAATAAAGAGGGGAGAGAGGAGGAGTACAAGCAGGCAGGTGATAGGTAAGAACAAGTGAGGGGAAAGGTGGATAAGTAGGTGAAGGCAGGGTGAGGTGAGAAGCTGGGAGGTCCAAGTGTTCAGTAGTAACACTCTCACTCTTTCTGTGCTGCATCGATGACTGCATTCTGCACCTATGCTGTGCTCATTAATTTCAGCAACTTGGCCTCCAGTTTCCACCCTGCCGTCAAACTGACTTGGTCCACCTCTGACACCTCTCGCCCCTTTCTCGATCTCTCAGTCTCCATCTCTGGAGACAGATCTGATATCTTTTATAAAGTTACTGACTCTCACAACTGCCTTGACTATAGCTCTTCCAACCCTGTCAATTGCAAAAATGCCATTCCTTTTTCTCAGATCCTCCACCTCGGCTGGATCTGTTTTCAGGATGAGACTTTCCATTCCAAAACATTTGAGACGTCCTTCCTCAAAGAATGGGGTTTTCCTTTGTCTTTCATCACTGCTGCCTTTACTTTCATCTCCTCCTTTCTCAGATATCTGCCCTTGCCACATCTTCCTGCTGCCATAACAGGGATAGATTTCCTCTTGTCCTAACCTACAAGTCTATGAGGTTCCATATCCAGCACATCGTTCTCTGCAACATCTGCCATCTTCAGTGGGATCTTACCACCAAAAACATTTTTATCGCTCCTTCTGTGATGTCCATGTCCGGTTGTCCCTCCTGACACTTAATCCTTGCGAGCTGAAGTTTTACACCTGCCCCTTCACCACCTCCTACATCTCCATTCAGGGCCCCAAATAGTCCTTCCAGATGAGGCAACATTTCACATATATATCTGTCTGGGTTGTCTACTGTAGCTGATGCTCCCAATGTGACCTCATCTAAATTGGTGATGTAGATTGGGCGACTGCCTCATCGAGTACCTTCACTCCACCTGCCACAAAAGGTGGGATTTCCTAGTAGTCACCTATTTTAATTGTATTTCCCATTCCTACATGTTGGTCCTTGCCCTTCTCGACTGTCACAATGAGGCCACTCTCAGGCTGGAGCAGCAACACTTAATATTCTGTCTAGATAGCCTCCAACCTGATGGCATGAACATCAATTTCTTGAACTTACAGTAGTTTCTCCCCCCAGCCGCTTCTTTCTTTTCCTTTTCCCCATTCTGACTCCATCTCTTATTCTTTTGTTCACCTATCACTTCCCTCTGGAGCTGCTCCTCTTACTATTTCTCCCATGGTTCACTCTCCTATCAGATTCCTCCTCCTTCAGTCCTATACCTCTACCCATGTGTCCATTCTAGCTTTGTACTTCATTCCACCTTCCCCCTCACCTATCATCTGCCAGCTTGTACTCCTCCCCTCCCCCACCTTCTTATTCTGGCATCTTTCCCTTCCTTTCCAGTCCTGTTGAAGGGCTTGGCCTGATTCATCAACTGTTTATTCCCCTGCTTCGATGCTGCCTGACCTGCCAAATTTGCTTTAGAATAAAGATGAGAAGGAATTTCTTTAGCCAGGGGGCAGTGACTCTGTGGAATTCATTGCCACAGGCAGCTGTGGAGTCCAAGTCATTGGGTTTATTTAAAGCAGGGATTGATAGTTCTTGATCAGTCAGGGTGTCAAAGGTAACAGGGAGGAGATAGGAAAATGGAGTTGAGAGGGATAATAAATCAGCTACGATTGAATGGGCTAATTCTTCTGTGTCTTATGGTCTTCCTCCAACATTTTGTGTGTTAATTGTAATAATCTTATAATGGATAGCTGTTCTTGAGCCTGGTGGTATGTATTTTCAGGCCTGTCTGGAATTATTGAGGATTTATTAAATAAATTAATTAAATACAACATAATTATAGTTAATTATTCACAAGCCCTTGTTAATTAACTAAATAATAATAATCAGAACCTATCAAATATTGAAAGGCCTATATTGAAGTGGACGTGGAGAGAATGTTTCCATAGTCAGGGAGTCTAGGATCAGAGGGCACAGTCCCTAAATAGAGGAACATCCATTTAGAAATGAGATGAGGAGGAATTTCTTTAGCCAGGGGGTGGTGAATCTGTGGAATTCATTGCCACAGATGGTGATGGAGGCCAAGTCATTTGGTGTATTTAAAGCAGAGTTGGATAGCTTCTTGATTAGTAATACAAGGAATTTTGTAGAAGTGTCAGTTGCTCTCATTTAGTCTGGGAGAAGGCAGGAGATGGGGTTGAGAATGTTAATTGTAATAGTCTTATAACAGTGCGGAACAAGCTGTGCTTGAATCTGGTGGTATGTGTTTTCAGGTCTGGTCTGGAAGTATCAAGGATTTGTGAATAATTAGTGCCATATCTCTGTCCTTTCCCTCCAGGTATGTGGCTTGGAATTACCATGAAATGACACCAGGCGTGTTCAACTTCACAGAGTCCAGGGACATTGAAAGTTTTATCCGCCTTGCCCAGGAAACAGGCTTGCTTGTCATTCTGCGCCCTGGGCCATACATCTGTGCAGAGTGGGACCTGGTGAGTGCTGGCGTTCATTGGCGTCACTCCCCTACCCCCTGCGACTAAGCTGGACAGGTGCCTGGGGTTGGTTGAAGATGGGTAGAGCGGGAAGGAGGGGCAGAGAGTAGGAGGCTGCATGGTGGCAGAACTGTGGGTGGGGGTGGGTGTCCAGGTTTGGCAGAGAGGAGGAACACAGTGGTGGGAAGGGTTGGCAGGAATGGGATAGCTTTGGAGAACAGAGATAACCTACCTCTGCCTCCTGGGACAGGCTCTGAAGATGTGAACTCTCTCTTCTGTATTGGACTGGGTGGAGGAAAAACCACCATCTTCCTTGGTCTGTCCCACACATGACTCCAGACTGGTTGACTTTGAGATTACCTACTACATCTCCCAGTTTACTTTTCTTAGAGATACAGATAGCAACCAGCCCAATGAGCCTGCAGTGACCATTTGTACTCATGTGACCAACTAACATCTTTGGAATGTGGGAGGAAACTGGAGCACCTGGAGGAAACCCACGCGGTCATGGGGAGAACCTGCAAACTCCTTACAGACAGCGGTGGGAATTCAACCCAGTTGCTGGTACTGTAATAGTGTTACACTAATCACTATGCCACCATGTTGCTCATTTATCTCAAAACTGCAAAGGAATTGAACTAGATAGAAAAATTGCCTTAATCCAGGCACCAAATTCTAACACAGCAAAATCCTCCTCATAGACATTGTGTAGAGTGAGGGGTAATATTTAAAAGGAGATGGTGTGAGGCTAGTTTTCTTTTTACACTGGAATGAGCTGCCAGGGGAGGTGGTTGATGCACCATCAATAACTCTCTGAGACATAAAGGCGAGATATTGGCTTTTATTGACTGGAAGAAGGAACAAACAGTGGTTGACCACCATACTACATCCTGGAGACTGAGAGGCCGGGCTCAGACCTCAATCGCTTTTATACAGGGGTCTGTGGGAGGAGCCACAGGAGCAGTCAGCAGGGGGCATGTCCAGACAGGTATATGGAGTTCACCACATTCACCCCCCCCCCTTGTTTTAAAAGAGAGTCCCCATGGGGCGAAGTTTCTTACAAGCATATTTACAGGTTAAGTCCATCAGGTCGTCGAATCTTTCGCTGCGATCTACGTAGCACCGGCTGTGATTGCACCGGAGATGGTGGTTGTGCTGGTTCCGGCCTAACTGGAGGTGTCAGCCCATGAGGCGTCAGTGATCCCGCATGCGTGTGCGAGACGCCCGGTATAGGAGTGACATGAGGAGTCTGTGTAGGGCTCGGTGTGCGCGGTGTCACCTCGGGTACAGGGTTCATAGTTACCGGGAAGTGTTCGGGGTAGTGGTCTGCTGCTCCATCAGGCACCAGGTCGCGGACAGAGACCGTGTCGTCCCGCCCATCAGGTAAGACCATGTAAGCATACTGGGGGTTTGCATGTAGAAGGTGAACCCTCTCGACCAGCGGGCAGTATTTATTGCTCCTCACATGTTTCTGGAGCAGCACTGGCCCTGGGGACGTCAGCCAAGCTGGTAGGGTGGTCCCAGTGGCAGACTTCCTGGGAAAAGAGAATAGGCGCTCGTGAGGGGTGGCATTGGTGGATGTACATAACAGGGAGCGGATAGAGTGTCTTTAGGGCTTGGAGAAACTGGGCGCTCGATTCTCCAGGCCGCTGTCGTCGCGTAGCTAAGCAATATCTTGCATAGACGGTGTTCACCGGCTGCAGGTACTGTCTTTTGAGGGCGTCCAGTGCCCCTTCGTAGGTCGACAGGCCCCTGATAAGTGAGTAAACTTTTGGGGTGACACTCGAGAGGAGAATTCTGTGCATAACAGCGGGTTCAGTTGCACTAACCTCCTCCAAGTATGATTGGAAGCATGCAAGCCAGAGTTCAAAGGCAAGAGCTGCTTCAGGGTCTTGAGGGTCCAAATCCAATCTTTCTGGACGTAAGAGGGGGGTGAATGTGGTTAACTACATATACCTGTCTGGACACACCCCCTGCTGACTGCTCCTGTGGCTCCTCCCACAGACCCCGGTATAAAGGCGATTGAGGCCTCTCAGTCTCCAGGATGTAGTATGGTGGTCAACCACTGCTTGTTCCTTCTTCCAGTCAATAAAATTGATGCACCATCAATAACTCTCTGAGACGTAAAGGCGAGATAACGGCTTTTATTGACTGGAAGAAGGAACAAGCAGTGGTTGACCACCATACTACATCCTGGAGACTGAAAGGCCGGGCTCAGGCCTCAATCGCCTTTATACCAGGGTCTGTGGGAGGAGCCACAGGAGCAGTCAGCAGGGGGCGCGTCCAGACAGGTATATGTAGTTCACCACAGTGGTGGAGGCAGATACAATGGCAATGTTTGAGGCATTTAGACAGGCACATGACCAGGCAGGGAATGGAGGTAGATGGCAACTTGGTCAGCACAGAAGATGGGCCAAAGGGCCTGTTCCTGTGTTGTACTGTTCTGTGTTCCTGTCGCAATTCATTGCTTTTGTGTTTGGAGTTTTGAGTTTTATCATTTCTGATTTCAGGGTGGCCTCCCAGCCTGGCTCCTGCAAGATCCAGCCATCAGTTTACGGTCATCTGATGAAAGTAAGGTATCTCTGTTAACGGGCATGCTGGAATGAGGTCAGAGTGGATGTTGTTTGCAGGAGTTTCTGGGAGAGAGTTAGAGCAGAGAAGGATACCCAGTAGTGAGGAGACAGAACCATGGGGCTTGAAGCAGCAGAGCATTGGGAAGCATCTGGCTGATTATGAGAATTCCGGGAAGGATGAGGAAGGTCAGAGGGCAGTGAGGTTGCAAGAGGTGAGAAGCAGTGGCAGAGAGTCCAGGGAAGGAGAGTAAACACTGGCTTTGCCAGAGACATCCACATCTTTGGTGGGAACTGAGACAACAATGCCAGTGTTGTGTAAAACATGGTGAGACCAAATTTAGAGCATTGTGTGCAAATCAGGTAATGTACCTATAGGAAAAGTACCAATAAGTTTCAAAGAGTGTAGAGAAAATTTACCAGGATGTTGCCAGGACTTGAGGATCTGAGTTACACTGTATGTGCAGCTTGCTCACTGTAAGCTCATACTGAGATAGCTATCACTGGGAATACAAGCTAATAGTAACATAACTGTGCAATGCATGGGGAATAATGATGAAAAGGCCATTTCCAATAAATAAACACATCCAGGTAAATACAATACAGGTAAACACAAACATAGAAGTTTGAATGTCCTTTCTAAGAGGGAAAGCAGGACTGTTACTTGTCTGAACACTGACACACCCATGCAAATTTACTGTTCACCAAGAAGCAATAATTTACTGAAAGTTTTGTGCCAAATAACCCATTCCAGGAAATAAATATTCACGCAATGTCCAACAGAAAAGGTATCGAACTTTCTCCAAGGTCGTGCGCTAACTAAAGTTATCTGCATATTCTCTCTGAGACCGTTGTCTGCATGAAGATTTTCCAATAGCGGTATCTGTCCTTCCCAGTGGGTTCTGTGAGCATTTCAACATGATTTTCTGCTATGTTCGTTGTCTGTTTCCATTCTCCTCTTCGTTTCTGCGCTCTCTCTAGAAAATGGCTATCGTGCTCTTTTCCCGCGTTCTCTCGAGAATATTCCCAAGACAAATCCTATTGCTAATTCAACAAGCCTAACTTGTAAATCAACTGAAATGCAGCAGAAGTGAAATACTCAGTTGTATAATGTAATTAAAGGAACACAGTGCATCTTGAAAAAATCTAGAGGAAATAAAATACCCAACAGTGTAACTATATTGATAAAATAAAGCACGGTCTTAAACCAGGGTATTGCATAAGGAAAGGTTCGATAGGTTATGACTTTAATCCCTGGAGCAAAGGAGAAAGAGGGGAGATTTGACAGAGGTATACAGAATTATGAGGGCTTTTGCTAGGGTAAATGCAAGTAGGCTTTTCCCACTGAGCTAGAGTGAGCTTAGAACTAGAGGTTATGGGTGAAAGAGAAGTGTTTATGGAGAACATGAGGGGAATTTCTTCACTCAGAGGCTGAGGAGCTGCCATTGGAAGTGGCGGATGCGGGTTTGGTTTCAACATTTAAGGGAAATTTGGATAGATACATGGACGGGAGGGGTATGGAGGGCTATGGTCCAGGTGCAGGTCGATGGGACTAGTTAGATTAATAGTTTGGCATGGGCTAGGTGGGCCAAAAGGCTTGTTTCTGTGCTGAATGACTCTGTGCCATGGTCAGCACAGCCATCTGTGCACCATAGAGTCACCATCCTTTGGTTCAAGAAATTATTTATCATCTCCGTTTTAAAAGGAGCTGTCTATTCTGAGGCTGTGGCCTTTAGTCCTCGATTCTTCTTCACAGAGAGTGGTGAATCTGTGGAATTCTCTGCCACAGGAAACAGTTGAGGCCGGTTCATTGGCTATATTTAAGAGGAAGTTAGATATGGCCCTTGTGGCTAAAGGGATCAGGGGGTATGGAGAAAAAGCAGGTACAGGGTTCAGAGTTGGATGATCAGCCATGATCATACTGAATGATGGTGCAGGCTCGAAGGGTCAAATGGCCTACTCCTGCACCTATTTTCTATGTTTCTATGATTCCCCCACTATAGCAAACATCCTCTCCATATCAATTCTATCTTGGCTTTTCAATATTTGGTAGATTTCCATGAGATCCCCCCTCATTCCTCTAAACTCCACCGGGTACAGGCCTAGAGCCATCAACTACTCCTCATATGCTAACCCTTTCATTTCCGGGATCCTTGCGAACCTCCTCTAGACCCTCTCCAATGCCAGTACATTCTTCCTTAGATCCGAGGCCCGGCACTGTTCTCAATGCTCCAATTGTGGTCTGACCCTGCCTTATAAAGCCCCTGCATTCCATCCTTGCCTTTATATTCTAGCTCTCTCAAAATGAATGCTAACTTTGCACTTGCCGTCCTTCCCACTGACCCAACCAGCAAGTTAACCTTTAGGGTATCCAGCACGAGGCCTCCAAAGTCCCCTGCACCTCTGATTTTTGAATATTCTCCCCATTTAGAAAATATCCATGATCATACACTTCCCTATGCTATATTTGATCTGGCACTTTTTTGCTCATTCTCCCAATCTAAGTCCTTTTGCTGACTGTCTGCTTCTTCAACATTACCTGCCCCTTCACCAGTCTTTGTATTGTCTGAAAACTTGGACAAAAAGCCATTCATTTTGTCATCCAGATTATTAACATATAACGTGAAAGATAGCAAACCCAACATTGACCTTTGCAGAATATCACCAACCTGAAAAGACCCCCTTTATTCACACTCTTTGCCACTGCCAGGTAGTCAGTCTTCATCTTCTGAGATGTTGACGCCCAGGTGTTTGAAACTATTCTCCCTTTGCTGACTCCTCAATGAGGACTTGTTTTCACTCGACTTCCTCTTCCTCAAGTTCACAATCAACTTTTTGGTCTTACTGAGTTGACTGTAATGTTGTTGTAACGTCATTCAACCAGCTGATCTATTTCACTCCTGCACACCTCCTTGTCACCATCTGAGATTGTACCAACTACAGTAGTCATCGGCAAATTTGTAGATGGTGTTTGAATTGTGTCTTGCCATACTGTTTGTGGATGTAGAGAGAGTAGGACAGTGGGCTAAGCACGCATCCTTGAGGATATGCTATTAACTACACGTCTGCCTGTAAATGGGCTATTTCTCTCTGTTCCCTACTGTTCATTTGCCTTTCTAAATGGCTCAGTTGTTGCTATTGTGTCTGTTTCCATCATCTTCTCTGGTAGCATGTTTTGTGTGTGTTTGACATTTTCACCTTGAGAGAAAGATTATGACTTTATGTCCATTAAATGCCTTGTAATTTTCTAAACTTTGATCAAGTTTGTTCTCAACATCCAGAACTCCTGAGAAAGCAACCCAACTTTTCATTATAGCACATCCTACTAATCCAGGCAGCATCCTGAAGAATGTGTGCACCCTCTCCACATCCTACCTATAGTGTGAAAACTAAAGTTTTATACATCTACATCCCACGTACTGTACTCAGTGTCCTGCCCAGTGAAGACAAGCCTGCCTTACGCCTTCTGTACCACCCTATCCACCTTTGTGACCACTTGAAAGGGAGCTATAGGCTTGTACCTCAAGTTCTTTCTGCACCTGAGGCCCCAACCACTAGGGTGTGTGAGTGGGTGGGAAGGGGGAATGGGGAGAGAGGGGACAGAGTGGATGGAAGGGCATGGGGAGAAGGATTGGGGAGGAGGGGTTGGGGGGGGAGGTGGTGGAGAGAGCAGTCACAGTCTCTATTTCAGTCAATTTATTTTTATGTATGTTTGCTGTTGGTACTGGTTCTTACTAACCACCCCTCTCGCCTCACCCCCCCCCCCCCCCACTGGTTCTCCTTTCTCAGTTGAACCATTTACATTCCAGACTCCCGCCAATTCGAATTTGCGCTGAGTGTGTCAGATCCCACTCATCTTTCAGAGTGTCTGCTCTCTCTTCCCTCAGAATACCTGGCAGCCGTGGATCGATGGTTTGGTGTTCTTCTGCCGAAGGTGAAGCCATTTCTGTACCAGAACGGGGGGCCCATCATCAGTGTGCAGGTGAGAGAGACAAACTGCCTACCCCTGATCCTCACCTGCTACCTACATCTCTTACCTCCCCAGTCGTGTGATCAACACTCCCCTCCCCTCTCCCCATCATCAGTGTGCAGATCAGAGACAAACTGCCTACCCCTGACCCTCACCTGCTACCTACATCTCTTACCTCCCCAGTCGTGTGATCAACACTCCCCTCCCCTCTCCCCATCATCAGTGTGCAGATCAGAGACAAACCGCCTACCCCTGCCTGACCCTCACCTGCTACCGACATCTCTTACCTCCCCGGTTGTGTGATCAACACTCCCTTCCCCTCTCCCCATCATCAGTGTGCAAATCAGAGACAAACCGCCCACCCCTGCCTGACCCTCACCTGCTACTATCATCTCTTACCCCTCTCCCTTCGTGTGATGCACACATCTTTCACTTCCCCCTCATCATCTCTGCATGTGAGAGAGCGACCCCCCCAGTTGACCCTCCTATCTC
Source organism: Hypanus sabinus (assembly GCF_030144855.1). Classification (NCBI taxonomy): domain Eukaryota; kingdom Metazoa; phylum Chordata; class Chondrichthyes; order Myliobatiformes; family Dasyatidae; genus Hypanus; species Hypanus sabinus. Next base: position 77,042,366 of record NC_082709.1, read on the forward strand.
CCTAACTGACCCTCTCCTTCCCCTCCTCCCATCATATATATGTGACAGAAGAACCCCCAAATTGACCTTCCCATCTCCCTCTCTGACCCTCTCGTTCTTCTCCCCTCCTCCTATCATCAGTGAGCAGGTGAGAGAGGGACACCTCACCCAACCCACCCCACTCACCCTCAACACCTCTCCCCCTCCCCCACACCCCATCATCAACCAAGATCAACACCAAGATTGGGATTGTAGTGGACAGCCAGGAAGACTATCAAAGCTTGCAGCAGGATCTGGACCAGCTGGAAAAATGGGTTGAAAATTGGCAGATGGCACTTAATGCAGCAAGAGTGAGGTGTTTCACTTTGGGAGGACAAACCAGGGTGGGACTTAAACAGTGAGCGGAAGGCCACCGAGGACCACGGTAGAATACAGGTCCATAATTCATTCAAAGTGGCTTCGCAAGTAAATAGGGTCGTAAAGAAAGCTTTTGGCACAGTGGCCTTCGTAGTCAAAGTACTGAGTACAGGAGTTGGGATGTTATGTTGAATATGTATAAGAAGTTGATGAATTTGGAGTGTTGTGTGCAGTTTTGGCTACCTATTTACAGGAAAGTTGTGAATGAGATTGAAAGACTATAAAGAAAATTTATAAGGATGTTGCCAGGACTTGAGGACCTGAGTTATAGGGAAAGGTTTAACAGGTTAGGGTGTTGGGACCCACTTTCTACGTAGGCGAACTGGCTCACAAAATGGCGTGCGCGTCGGCAGAGAGGCCAGTCCCAAAATGGTGCTGGGCCTTCTTCACCAGCAAGGGGAGAAAGCCCACGCGTGGGAAGAGACTTTTGTAATGCTCCTCTGATGTCATTTACGTCCGGTGAGGGTGGGAACGGAACTGTGTAAAAGCCAGTGCCGCGAAGTTTGAATAAACTAATCTCGAGTGCAACTTACAGACTGTGTGTCGTTATTTCTAGCTCTGTGTGTAGCACATTACTACAAGGGCACTATTCAGTAGAGCATAGGAGAATGAGAGGAGATTTGATGAAAGTATACAAAATTATGAGGGGTGAAGTTAGGGTAAACACAAGCAGACATTTTCTACTAAGTTTGGGTGAGATTAGAACTAGAGGTCTTGGGTTAAGGGTGAAAGGTGAAATGCTTAAGGGGAACATAAGGGATATTTCTTAACTCAGAGGCTGAAAGTGTGGAACAAGCTACCAGTGGAAATGTGGATGCAAGTTCGATTTCATCATTTAATAGAAGGAGCGGTATGGTGACTATAGTCCCGGTGCAGGTCGATTAGGCAGATTAATGGGCCAGCATGGACTAGATGGGCAGCAGGACTTGTTTCTATGCTGTAGTGTTCTGACTGTATCAGCGTGCAGGTCTGAGAGTTGACACCTCCTCTTTCACCTTCACTGACCCCCCTCTCCCATCCTACTCTTGCTGATTCCCCTTCAGAATGCTGGTGAGAGGGCTGAAACCTATCTATCCACCTCTGCTCACCTCTGCCCACCCTCATGGACCTCTAACTGTCCCTACCTCGATCACTGATGCACCCCCCACATTGCCAACCATAGCGGCAACAATCCCTCGCCGCCACCCCATCAGCAGTGTCCGTGTTCTCTCTAGGTGGAGAACGAATATGGCAGTTACTTCACCTGTGATTATGACTACCTGAGGCACCTCCGCAACATTATCCGGACTCTCCTGGGCTCTGATATCCTCCTCTTCACCACTGACGGCAACCGGCCTGCTGAGCTCAGGTGTGGCACGCTGCAGGGCTTGTATGCCACTATTGACTTCGGCACCAGTGAGTACCTGTCTGCCTCACCTCAGATAACATACGATACTGAACATAGAACAGCACGGCACGGGCCCTTCAGGCCGTAATGTTGTGCTGAACCTTTAACCTACTCAAATATCAATCTAACCCTTCCCTCCTACAGAGCCCTCCATTTCCCCTTCCATCTCTTTATTGTCCCTAATGTATCTGCCTCTACCACCACTCCTGGCAGTGCATTCCACACACCCACTACTCTGTAAAAGATAACATACCACCCCCGTACTTCCCTCCAATTACCTAAACGCCCTCATTGTACCATTTCCACCCAGGGAAAATGCCTCTGGCTATCCAGTCAATCTACGGCTCATCATTTTGAACACCTCTATAAAGTCACCTCTCATCTTCCTTTGCTGCAAAGAGAGAAGCCCTGGCTCACTCAGCCTTCCTCATAAGACACGCTCTCTAATCCAGGCAGCGTCCTGGCAAATCTCCCCTGCACCCTCTCTAAAGCTTCCACACCCTCCTTATAATGAGGTGACCAGAAGTGAACACAATACACCAAGTCGCACAAAAAGGCTGGATGAACTCAGCAGGTTGGGCAGCCTCCGTTGAAAGGAGCAGTCAACGTTTCAGGCCGAGACCCTTCATCAGGACTTTGTGTTTATAATACACCAAGTTGAGTCTAACCAGGGTTTTACAGAGCTGCATCACCACCTCATAGCTTTTGAAGTCAATTCCCTGACAAATGAAGCCAACACATTATACACCTTCTTAACCACCCTATCAACTTGCGTGGCAACTTTGAGGAATCTAAGGACATGGACCCTAAGATCCCTCTGTTTCTCTACACTGTTAAGAATTCTGTCATTAACCCTGTATTTTGCCTTCAAACTTAACTTTCCAAAGTGAATCACTTCACATTTTTTCTGGGTTGAACTCCGTCTGTCACTTCTCACTCCAGCTCTGTATCCTGTCAGTGTCCCATTGTTACCTGCAACAACCTTCTACACTATCCACAACTCCACAGATCTTCAAATCATCTTTAAGCTTAACTGGCCCACCCTTCCATGTACTAATAAGACCATAAGATATAGAAGCAGAATTAGGGCATTTGGCCCATTGAGTCTGATCTGCTATTTCATCCTGGCTGATCCAATTTTCCTCTCAGCCCCAATCTCCTGTCTTCTCCCTGTATCCCTTCATGCCCTGACCAATCAAAAGTCTGTTAACCTCTGCCTTAAATACACATAAAGACTTGGCCTCCACAGCTGCCTGTGGCAAAGAATTCCACAGATTCATCACCCTCTGGCTAAAGAAATTCCTCCTCCATTCTGAAAGGACGCCCCTCTATTCTGAGGCTGTGTCCTCTGGTCTTAGACTCTCCCATCGTAGTAAACATTCTCTCCACATCCACTCTATCAAGGCCTTTCACAATCCAATGGGTTTCAATGAGATCACCCCCCATTCTTCTGAATTCTAGTGAATACTCACCCAGAGCCATCAAAAGCAGTTGGTATGACGAGCCATTCAATCCTGGAATCATTTTCATGAAGCTCCTTTGAGCCCTCTCCAGTTTCAGCTCACCCTTTCTCAGGGGCCCAAAGCCACTTGCAATGCTCTAAATGAGGTCTCACCAGTGCTTTATAAAGTCTCAACATTACATCCTTGTTTTTATATTCTAGTCCTCTTGAACTGAATGCTGACATCACATTTGCTTTCCTCACTACAGACTCAGCCTGAAAATTAACCTTTAGGGATTCCTGCACAAGGACTCCCAAGCCCATTTGCATCTCAGTTTGTTTTGTATTTTCTCTCCATTTAGAAAATAGACAATAGACAGTAGGTGCAAGAGTAGGCCATTTGGCCCTTCTTGCCAGCACTGCCATTCACTGTGATCATGGCTGATCATACACAATCAATACCCCGTTCCTGCCATCTCCCCATATCCCTTGACTCTGCTATCTATAAGAGCTCTATCTAACTCTCTCTTGAATGCATCCAGAGACTTGGCCTCCACTGCCTTCTGGGGCAGAGCATTCCACATATCCACCACTCTGGGTGAAAAAGTTCTTCCGCATCTCTGTTCTAAATGGCCTACCCCTTATTCTTAAACTGTGGCCTCTAGTTCACCCATCAGCGGGAACATGCTTCCTGCCTCCAGTGTGTCCAATCCCTTAATATTATATGTTTCAATCAGATCCCCTCTCATCCTTCTAAATTCCAGTGTATACAAGACCAGTCGCTCCAATCTTTCAACATATGACAGTCCCGCCATTCCGAGAATTAACCTTATGAACCTACTCTGTACTCCCTCAACAGCAAGAATGTCCTTCCTCAAATTTGGAGACCAAAACTGCACACAATACTCCAGGTGGGATCTCACCAGGGCCCTGTACATGTCAATAGTCAACCCTTTCTTCTAACAAGGTGTATTACCATACATTTCCAGACATTGTATCCCATCTACCATTTCTTTGCCTGTTCCACTATCTGTTTAAGTCCTTCTGTAGCCTGGGTGCTTCCTCAAAACTACCTTCCCCTCCACCTATCTTCATATTGCCTGCAAACTTCGCAACAAAGCTATCATTTCCATCATCCAACTCATTAACATATAACAAAAATAATCGGTCGCAACATAGACCCATGTGGAACACCACTAATCATTGGCAGCCAAATAGAAAAGGCTCCCTTTATTCCCATTCTTTGCCTCCTGCCAATCAGCCACTGCTTTATCCATGTTAGAATCTTTCTTGTAATACCATGAGCACATAGCTTGTTAAGCAGCCTCGTGTGTGGCACCTTGTCAAAGGACTTCTGAAAATCCAACATCAACTGATTCTCCTTTGTCTATCCTGTTTATTATAACTTCAAAGAATTCTAACAGATTTGTCAGGCAAGATTTTCCCTTGAGGAAACCATGCTGACTATGGCCTATTTTATCTTGTGTCTCCAAGTACCCTGAGACCTCATCCTTAATAATCAACTCCAACATCATCCCAGCCACTGAGGTTAGACTAACTGGCTTATAGCTTCCTTTCTTCTCCCTTTCTCCCTTCTTGAAGAGTGGAGTGACATTTCCAATTTTCCAGTCTTCCAGAACCATTCCAGGATCTAGTGATTCTTGAAAGATCTTTTCTAATGCCTTCACAATGTCTTCAGCTACCTATTTCAGAACACTGGGGTGTACATCATCTGGTCCAAGTGACTTACCTACTTTCAGACCTTTCAGTTTCCCAAGAACCTTCTCCGTAGTAATGGTAGCTTCACGCACTTCATGACCCCTGACACCTGGAATTTCCACCATACTGTTAGTGTCTTCCAAGGTGAAGACTGATGCAAAGATCTTATTCAGTTTGTTCACCATTTCTTTGTCCCATTACTACCTCTCCAACATTGTCTTCCAGCAGTCCGATGTCCACTCTCACCTCTCTTTTACACTTTATGTATCTGAAGAAACTTTTGGTATCCTTTCATATTCCTGATTAATGTACTTTCATTTTCCATTTTTACCTTCTTAATGACTGTTTTAGTTGCCTTCTGTTGGTTTTTAAAGCTCCCCAATCCTCTAACTTCCCACTAATTTTTGCTTTATTATATGCTCCTAATCCATGTCATTTGTAAAACTTACAAAGAGCAGGGGTTCTAGAACAGATCACTGCAGAACACCACTTGTCACTACCGTCCAGGCAGAGTATCTTTCGTCTACAACCACACTCTGCCTTCTGTGGACAAGCCAGTTATGAATCCAATTTTGTTTTCAATACCTCTTCCTTCATGACATCCCCTACCTCCTCCACCTCCAGGCATATGTTTTCTCTTCTCTTTCTGATCGATCCTACCCCCACTCTGGTCATCCACCTGTTCTTCACATGTGTTGAACACCTAGGAATTCTCCTTAATCCTACCCGCCAAGGCCCTCTCATGCCTACTTCTAAATCCATTCTTAGCCTCCTTCCTGGCAACCATGTAACTCTCTAGAGCCCTGTCTGATCCTTGTTTCCTGAACCCTACCTAAGCTTCTTTCTTCTTGACTAGATGCTCCACATCTCTTGTCAACCATAGTTCGTTCACTACTATCCTTTCCTAGCTCTAAAGGGACAAATGGGAGAATCTCCAGCCAGAGCTCCCTAAACAACCTCCACTTTGCTGTTGTGCTTTTCCTTTAGTATATCCATCCCAAATAACACTACCAAATACCTACCTAATTACGGTCTAATGGCATCTAATTCACCCTCCCCTAGTTAAACACGTCCCCATACTCTCTGCTCCTATCCCTGTCCAAGGCTATAGTAATGGTCAAGTCTCTGAAATGCTCTCCCCCTGAGAGATCTGACACCTGACCTCGTTCATTGCCTAGTATCAGATCTCCTTTAGTTGGCATGTCTACATATTGCTTCCTAGACACTCCTAACAAATTCTGCCCCACTTAAATTTTACATAAGGAGGTGCTGGATCAGTATTAAAGAAGCTGATGCCCTCCATGACAACAAGCCTGTTATTTTTGCACCTTTCCAAAATCTGCCCTCCCCTCCTCAATCTGTTCCTCTAGCAATGAAGGCCAGGATTCCATTTTCCTTCTTGATAACTTTTTGCACCTGTAAACCAACCTTTTGAAATTCATGCACAAACACTCCTAAGACTCAACAGCTTGCTGCAATCTTTCACCCTTTAAATAACAATCTATTTTTTCTTCTGAATAAATGACCTTGCATTTACCAACAATGTATACTCCATCAGCCAGACCCTTGCCCACGTACTTCAACTATCTCCACATCCTTGGCAGAACTTGCTTTTCTACTCAGATTAGTGTTTTCAGCAAACTTAGGCCACACTGTCCCCTCTTCCAAGTCATTAAAGTATATCATGAATAGTTACTGGTCTAGCACCCAATTATCAAGGGCCCATCTGTAATGGTCCTGTCATTTGATCTCCCTGCTCTCTGTTCTCCCTTAGATGAAGATGTTACCACTTCCTTTGAAGTCCAGAGACAGTTTGAACCAAGTGGACCATTGGTGAGAGAAGTGGCAGTGGAGGGGTGGTGCGAGGAGGGCCATGGAGCAGGGGCTGATGCTTGGGGATTGGTCTGGGGGAGGCTAGCGGGTTAGTGCTGATGCTGAGGGAGTGGTTGAACATTGGGGGGAGGGGATTGGGTATTAAGTTTGGGGAGAGTGGAGCAAGGTTTGGAAAGGAATGAGTGGAGTGAGGTGTGCCCAACAGTATTGGGCAGATGAGTTGCTGTGGCTCTCCCCATGGCTGCCATTTGCTGGGTGTTTGATAATGGATGTTTTGTTTGCCTGTTGCCCAGGTGAATTCGGAGTTTTACGTCGGGTGGCTGGACTACTGGGGAGTGGAACATTCCGTTGTTCCCACTGCCAATGCCACCAGGATGCTGCGTCAACTGCTGGGACTTGGAGCCAACGTCAACATGTACGAAAGTGCCCAGTGGATGGGTACAGATGAAATACTCCACTCTTTCACTCCTCCCGCAAGTCCACCCTCCCCTCCCCTCCCTCTACCCCACCATCCTCCCCTCATACTCTGATATCTTCCTCCAGCCATTGCCCTCCCCCTCCCCCCTCATTCCATCTCCTGGTTGGGGATGCTTGTGTATGGGAGGTGTTGATGTTGGGTGTATGTGGACGTTGGGTATGGTTGGGTTGGAAGGTGTGGATAGGGCTGGGGACGTTGGATGTAGAGTTTTGTGTGTGGTTGGATTGGTGGGAGGAGTGGATGATAGGTGTGGGAGACTGGGTGTGTTGACGTTGTGTGTGGTTGGGAGGAGTGGATGATAGATGTGGGAGAACTGGGTGGGTGTTGACATTGTGTATGGTTGGTTGGGAGGAGTGGATGATAGGTGTGGGAGAAGTGGGTGTGTTGATGTTGTGTGTGGTTGGTTGGGAGGAGTGGATGATAGGTGTGGGAGAACTGGGTGTGTTGACATTGTGTGGTTGGTTGGGAGGGTGTGGACATTAATGTGGGGTTCGGTGTCTATCCCTACCTCTCACTCTGACTCTGCTCTCTACAGGTACATGTTTGAAGGGGGCACCAACTTTGGATTCTGGAACGGTGAGTCGTCCCTGACCAGCCGTGAGGAACTGAGGCTCCCCTCTCCTGGGCTGTGGGCACTCATGGGTCTTGGGGGGCTTTGCCTTGTTCAGTAGACAGACCAGGGGTGCCAATGCTGAGGTGGGCGATCTCATCGATTGGTCAGAGGCCTTGAGGAGGGGTACTTTGGTCAGAGAGACCAGAATGGCCTGTCAGAGATGGGATTGTTCTGGTGCATACATCCTCCACGGAGAGAGCTGGGTAACGTGTAGGGGTGATGCGGTGGGGGTGAGGGAAAGGATGATGGGGAAGGGGAGAGGTGATGGGAGGAGGGGTGAATGTTGGGGGATGAAGGGAGAGGGTGATGGAGAGGGAAGGGTAATGGGGAGGAGGGAGAGGGGAGGATGTTGGGTGGGGGGAGGAAGGGGAGGGGAGGGAGTAAATGGGTGTAATGGCCAGGTTCCAGCTGATGGATCCCGCAACACCCTCAGGGGCCGACTACAACATCAGGTACCGGTCTATCACCACCAGCTATGACTACGACGCCCCCCTCTCTGAGGCTGGAGACCCCCGCGAGAAGCTACATGCCATTCGGGCTGTGATCAGTGAGGTATGGCAGAGATGGTGGGGGGGGGGGTAGGAAGCACGGGGAGGGCAGTTGAAACACATTGACACCCTGAAATTCTCCATCAGTGACCCACTCCATCTATGCACAGCAAAATCCCACAAACTGGGAGACCACCAGGTGTTAATCTGCAGTGGGGGAGGCTTGGGGTGGGATTGGAGCATGAAGGTGGGGAGAGAGGGGTGTGTGGGGGGCGGGTGTCATTACTTGGCAGGACTCCATAACTGATGGTGTTTCACCCTGTTCCTGTGCTCATTTCCAGGGGGGGGGAGGATGTGGGGGTTACATGGGAGGGGTAGAGGGTTCTGAAACTGATGATGTTTCTTCCTCTTCCTGTCCTTAGGGGAGGGAGTGTGGGGAGGTTGGCGCGGTGGGGACTATGAGGGTTGTTGGTACTTGTTAGGAATGTGGAGGGGGAGGGAAAGGAGAGTATGAGGGAGGGGGTTGGGTAGTACTCTGTAACCGATGGTGTCTCTTCTGTTCCTGGGCTCAGTTCCGGGATGTCCCTGTGGGGCCGATTCCCCCTCCCACCCCGAAGATCGCCTATGGCCAACTGGCCTTAACAAAGGTGAGGACCAATTTGTGTGTCCTGCGCTGTGTCCAGTGCCCTCTGTCCTGTGGTGGGTCTGTCTCCTGGCTGTGCTGGTCCTGTGCTTTTTGTTCTGCACCCGTTGTTCTCCATTGTGAGCTGTGTTATGTCCCATGCTCAGTCCTAGCTCATGGTACTGCGCTGTTCTGTGTTTGGCCATGCACTCAGTGCTGCACTGTTGTCCCGCGTTCTGCCGCATGTCTTCTCACTGCCATCTTGTCTGTTGCAGGTGGGATCGGTACTGGAGCTGTTGTCCGTTCTGTCCCCCCGTGGAGCCACCAACTCCACCTACCCTCTTACCTTCGAGGAGATGGGGCAGGTAGGGTGCTGTTCTACATCATGACTGGTGGAGGGTGGTTGTGGAGGGGAGGGGAGGATGTTGGTGGGGAGGATTCGATAGGTTGGGGGAAGGCAAGTGGTGAGGTGGAGAGGGGACTGCGGTTGGATGGATGTAGGAAGGGAAGGACAGGAGGTTAATGGGAGGAGGAATGGGTGTCAATGGGCAGGGGTGGTAGAGAGGGGAGGATAGGGGGTTGGTGGGGTGGCAAGGTGTTGACGGGTAGGATGGGAGAGGAGGCTGGAGATGTGGGGTTGGACAGGTTACAGGGGAGAGGAGGATGTGGATCTATGAGTTTGGGGGGGGAGAAGATGCTGTGACCAGTAGTGTGGGGCTGTTACAGGTGACTAATGGGCAGAGACAGTGATCAGGACTGGGGTGGGGTATTGGGTGAGTGAGAGGGGTGGTCTGTGTCCCTAACGTATCTCTATCCAGGATACTGGGGGTGGTTGTAGAGGCAGATACATTAGGGACATTTCAGAGACGCATGGTTGATAGAAAAATGGAGGGCTATGTGGAAAGGAAGGGTTATATTGATGTTGGAATAGGTTAAAAGGTCGGCACATTGTGGGTTGAAGGGCCTGTACTGTTCTGTGTCCAGACTCCACAATCTGTGAGTTAGAGGATTCTCAGCCAGAAGTTCCAGAGTTTTAGTACCCCCCCCCCCCCACCGCGTAACCACAAATCCTGGTTCGCGATGTCCCCCCTTTCCCCCATAGTGTCCTGGATGTTTAGATGAGATCTCCACAGCATCAGATCCAGGCTCTGTCTGATCATGGCTTCCCTTGCTTTCCCAGTACTTTGGACTGATGTTGTACCGCACCCTGCTGCCAAGAGCTGTGGAGAAGCCCGCGCCGCTGAAGGCGCCGTTGAATGCAGTGCATGACCGAGCCTACGTCCTGCTCAGTGGGGTGAGTGCAGACTGCCCCTGGACCCACACTCCCGCTGCTGGTCCCGGTGATCTGGTAGCCGAGCTGGAAAGATGCTTTAACTGTGTTTCAGGTTTACCAGGGCCTGCTGGAGCGGGACACGGCGCTAGAGTTGGACATCATGGGAAGTGAAGGAGATGTGCTGGACATCATGGTTGAGAACATGGGCCGTGTCAACTTTGGGCCCTGTCTGCTGGACCGCAAGGTATGGCACTGTCTGTCTATGGAGGAGAGGGGCATGTCTACAGGGAACCCATTGCCATCCGTTATAGGGCAGATACCTTGATACTGGACTCTCCTCGTCCCTGCCACTCACCAAGCCTGTTCAGTGAGTCCTTTATAGAACACTACAGCACAGTACAGGCCCTTTGACCCATGGTGTTGTGCTGATATTTTAACGTATCTCAAGGATATTTTCAGGAGAATGAGGGGAGATCCCATAGAAACATTCCAAATGTCAAAAGGCCTGAACAGATTAGATGTGGCAAAGATATTTCCCATGGTATGGGATTCCAGGACAAGAGGGCACGACTTTGGGATTGAAGGACGTCCTTTTAGAACTGAGATGCGGAGAAATTACTTTAGTCAGAGGGTGGTAAATCTGTTGAATTTGTTGCCATGAGCGGCTGTGGAGGCCAAGTCATTGGGTGCATTTAAGGCAGAGATAGATAGGTTCTTGATTAGCCAGGGCATCAAAGGATATGGGGAGAAAGCAGGGGAGTGGGGATGGCTGGATGAAGTGGACAAGCCTGTGATGGAATGGCAGAGCAGACTTGATGGGCTGAATGTCTTACTTCTGCTCCTAAATCTTATGATCTTTTATAACACTTCCTTCCTATATAGCCCTCCATTTTTCTGTCCCTTCATTGTCCCTAATGTATCTGCCTCTACCACCACCCCTGGCAGGGTGTTCCTCGTACCCATCATTATCTGTGTAAAAAGCCTACTTCTAACATTCCCTCTAAATTTCCTCCAATCACCTTAAAATTAAGCTCCCTCCTATTAGCCCTCTCCACCTGGGTAAAAGTCTCTAGCTGTCCACTTGATCTATGCCTCTTATCATCCTATCACGAGAAAAGCCCTAACTTGCTTAACGTTTCCTCAAAAGTAGTGAGTAGAGGGTGGTTAATCTGTTGAATTCATTGCCACAGGCATTAGTGGAGGCCAAGCTATTGGGTATATTTAAAGGGAAGCTTGCTAAGTTTTTGATTAGTAAAGAAATCAAAGCCTGGGAGAAGGCAGGAGAATGGGGTTGAGAGGGATAATAAATCCGCCATGATGGGATAGTGGAGACTCGATGGGTTGAATAGCTTAATCATACTTCTGTGTTTTATTGTCTTGTAGACCTTGAATACTGGAACACCCTCCCATCCGCAAAGCCACTCTGTGTGATGGGACACTCCCCACTTCCCTGGATGAGAATATCTCTAGATCTCCAGAAACACGACACCTTATTCCCCTTCCCTACACATGGCACCCTAATGAGGCTAGAATCTGAAAGATCACCGTAGAACAGCGCAGCGCTAGAGCGGCTATTCGGTCCATCATGTCTGTGCTGAACAAGTTAATTTAATGACTCCTAGTCCCTTGATGGCAAATTAGACCAAATTCCTTCTTCCTCCAGTCTGTCTAAATGTCATGATCGTACCTGCTTCCATCACCTCCCTGGCAGTGTGTTCCAGGCACCCATCACTCTGTGTGTAAATAAAAAATCTTACCCTGAATTTCACCTTTAAATGTTCCCCCTCTCACCTTAAAGCTCTGTCCACGGGGGGGGGGGGGGGGGGGGGGGGGAAACCACATTGGTTAATGCTGCCACCTGCAGGACAGTCAGGGAGGAGCAAAGATATCCTGCACCCCAGCAGTGAATAAAGAAAGCAGGTTGAGGGCTCAAGGTGCTGCCTGATCCGCTGAGTTTCTCCAGTATTTCTTATGTGTTGCAGAGGATTTCCAGCATCTGCAGAACCTCTTGTGTGTAGTGGATGAATAAATCAGACGTGCGGTTCTGAGTGGGTCTGTGACCTGAGATGGAACCTGCACCTTCTAATCCCGTACTCCTGGTGCAGGCACGGGCTGTGGTACTGAGGGACCTGGTGTCCACCTGTCTGGACACCAGTGGTGAAGGGTCTCAGCAGTTCCCTCCACAGATGCTGCCTGACCTGCTGCCCCTTGTGTGGTGCTTCAGCACCACCCGCAGCTCCTGGCCCTGGACCTGTGAGCAGTGCCAACTGTGCCCCCTCCACACACCCCGGGTCTAACCCGTGCACTCTGTCCCTGTAATATCTGTCATGGGCTTGCACACACTACCCCTGGCACAGTAGCACGTGCACACACAGTGTTGGTCTCACATGCACTGTGCCCCAGGCCTGGTCCTGTGTTTGGCGCTGCCGCACGCCCGGACTTACACACTCACTCTGCCTCCTTTCCTTCGCAGGGTCTGGTCAGGAACCTTTCACTGGCCAACACCGATCTCACCGGCTGGTCCATCTTTCCCTTGGCAATCGATGACGCCATCGCTGCAGGCTGGATTCACTCTGCTGCGGAAGTGGCTCCAGGCGAGACCCTGGCCCCGCTCCCGAGCTCACCTTCGCCTCAGGGTCCCACCTTCTTCTCCGGGACCTTCTCTTCCCCAAATCCTCTGGACACCTACATTAGGTTGGAGCACTGGAACAAGGTAATTGGTGTAAGCAGCCCTGGGTGGGGAATCTGAGGGTCAATAAAGCCAGGGGGAACCACCCGGTTGATGAGGCCCAGCTCACTGCATCATTCCTGAGTGCCTGGGGGTTACTGAGTGTTCCTGGTTGGTGGATGTGACAAGCTTTCTTCCTCCACCACCTCTTGGGCAGTCAGCTCTGGTCTTAAAACATTTCTCAGCTCCTATTTAACCCAAACATTGCATCCAGTTCTGGTCACCACAGTTCAGTAGGACAGGACGGTCTCGGGGAGGGTGTGGAAAAGATTCACTGGGACGATACCAGAGAGGAAGGATTCCAGCGCCAGGGTAGAAGTGGAGGAGCTCAAGGTGGTTGTCCTGATCAGAGAAGGTTGGGAGAAGACAGGATCAAGGTGGACAATGTCAGGAGGGGTATAGAGAGGGAGAATAGAAGGAAACTGTTGCCCATTGGGGTGTGGGTCAGGAACTGGGACTACAGGGTTAAAACGATGGGCTGAAGGTAGGATGTGGATGTGAGAGTGACCTTCCCACACAGAGTGATGATGGTAGGGAGTTCATTGCCTGTGAGTGAGGGGGACAGAGTCCCCTTACATTTTTATCACCCATGTACCCGAGTCTCCTAAATGTCCCTAAATCACCAATCTTATCAGCTCTGGGGATGTCCCATCCACTGCCACCAACCTCATAGTTCCCACACCCCGCACTTCCCGTTTCTACCTCCTACCCAAGATCCACAAACCTGCCTGTCCAGGTTATTGTCTCAGCTTGCTCCTGCCCCACCGAACTCATTTCTGCATACCTTGACACTGTCTTATCCCCCCCCTTGTTCAATCTCTTCCCAACTATGTTCGTGACACTTCTCATGCTTTGAATTTTTTCAATTATTTTAAGTTCCCTGGCTCCCACCGTCTTATTTTCACCATGGACGTCCAGTCCCTATATACCTCCATCCCCCACCAAGATGGTCTCGAAGCTCTTCGCTTTTTTTTGGATTCCAGACCTAACCAATTCCCCTCTACCACCACTCTCCTCCGTCTAGTGGAATTAGTTCTCACTCTCAATAATTTCTCCTTTGGCCCCTCCCACTTCCTCCAAACCAAGGGTGTAGCCAAGGGCACCCGTATGGGTCCCAGTTATGCCTGCCTTTTTGTTGGCTTTGTGGAACAGTCCATGTTCCAAGTCTATACCGGTATCCATCCCCCTCTTTTCCTTCACATCGACAACTGCATTGGCGCTGCCTCTTGCACGCATGCTGAGCTCGTCAACTTCATTAACTTTGCCTCCAACTTTTATCCTGCCCTTAAATTTACCTGGTCCATTTCCGACACCTCCCTCCCCTTTCTTGATCTTTGTCTCCATCTCTGGAGACGGCCTATCTACTGATATCTACCATAAGCCTACAGACTCTCACAGCTACCTGGACTATTCCTCTTACCACCCTGTCTCTTGCAAAAAGGCTATCCCTTCTCACAATTCCTCCATCTCTGCCGCATCTGCTCTCAGGATGAGGCTTTTCATTCCAGGACGAAGGAGATGTCTTCCTTTTTTAAACAAAGGGGCTTCCCTTCATCCACCATCAACTCTGCTCTCAAACACATCTCTCACATTTCCCGCACATCTGCCCTCACCCCATCCACCCGCCACCCCACTTGGGATAGGGTTCCCCTTGTCCTTACCTACCACCCCACCAGCCTCCAGGTCCAATGTATAATTCTCCATAACTTCCGCCACCTCCAATGGGATCCCACTACCAAACACAGTTTTCCCTCCCTCCCTTTCTGCTTTCCGCAGGGATCGCTCCCTACGCGACTCCCTTGTCCACTCGTCCCCCCTATCCCTTCCCACCGATCTCCCTCCTGGCACTTATCCTTGTAAGTGGAACAGGTGCTACACCTGCCCTTACACTTCCTCCCTCACCACCATTAAGGGCCATAGACACTTCCAGGTGAGGCGACACTTTACCTGTGAGTCGGCTGGTGTGGTATACTGCGTCCAGTGCTCCCGGTGTGGCCTTTTATATATTGGTGAGACCCGACACAGACTGGGAGACCATTTCGCTGAACACCTACGCTCGGTCCGCCAGAAAAAGCAGGATCTCCCAGTGGCCACACATTTTAATTCCACGTCCCATTCCCATTCTGATATGTCTATCCATGGCCTCCTCTATTGTCAAAATGAATCCAAACTCAGGTTGGAGGAACACCACCTTATATACCGGCTGGGTAGCCTCCAACCTGATGGCATGAAGATTGACTTCTCTAACTTCCGTTAATGCCCCTCCTCCCCTTCTTACCCCATCCCTGACATATTTAGTTGTTTGCCTGTTTTCCATCTCCCTCTGGTGCTTCCCCCCAACCTTTCTCCCAAGGCCTCCAGTCCCATGATCCTTTCCCCTCTCCAGCTTTCGCCAATCACCTTTCCAGCTCTTAGCTTCATCCCACCCCCTCCGGTCTTCTCCTATCATTTCACATTTCCCCCTCCCCCCACAACTTTCAAATCTCTTACTATCTTTCCTTTTGGTTAGTCCTGACGAAGGGTCTCAGCCTGAAACATCGACAGCGCTTCTCCTTATAGATGCTGCCTGGCCTGCTGTATTCCACCAGCATTTTGTGTGTTTTGTTGTCCCTAAAATACCTGTCTGTACCAGCACCTCCTGTAAATATCCCATCTCTGCCATCCCCCCCAAACCCCTTAAAATAACATCCCTCATACTAATCATTACTGTTTTGGGAAAAGGTCACCAGCTGTCCACTTTCTGTATGCTTTTTATCATTTTGGACCCCTCTATCAAATCACCTCTCACCATTTTTCACTCCAAAGGGAAAATCCTATCCTCGTAAGAACTCTCTCTAATCCAGGCAGCATCCTGGTAAATCTCATCTGTACCTTCTAAAACTTCCCCATCCTTCCTGGAAAGCAGCAACCAGAACTGAACACAGTTTGTCACGGTATCGGGCATGTGATGGTCTGGAGGTGTGCTGGGTTCTGGATAACAGCCTGCACCTCTCCCCGCTTCCAGGGCCTGGTCTGGATCAATGGCTTTAATGTGGGACGGTACTGGACCACGCGAGGACCCCAGCAGACGCTCTTTGTACCCAAGAGCTGCCTCAGCGAACACTCCCCAAATAACGTGATGGTGCTGGAGTTGGAGCAACTGCCTGCAAAGCCAATGGTGGAATTCCTGGATCACAGTATCCTGCTGCCACGGACCTAGGGAGAGGGGACAGCCCTTGCACCTAGCAGCTTTTATCTGTACGGAGGGCCAATCTCTGCATCTCTGAGCAAATACACGTGCTTGCAGTGTGATTACAGGGGAAACAATGAAATTATAATCGAGCAATGTATGGTCCCTTTAGGGGCAGCGTGCAGCTTTATCATAGAGCAGAGCAGCTCAGCTTGGCAGCATCAGTGCAGTCGCTAATCGTGTACCTGGCAGGGACAGCCGGTTGTGCAGTCAGGGAGATTACAGAGCAGAGTGTGACGGGAGCAGCCTTCTGTGAGAGACCTTGGCCACGGGGTGGGAGGGGAAACAGAGTGGAGGGGGCAGTCTCCCACAGCAGAAGAGGTTCTTGTGGGTCCAGCCAGTAACGAGAATGGAGCCACTGTCCCCTGCTGATCTGCAGGGCTATTCCTGTATGGTCTCGCGGGCTGGGGTGCCTTGTTGAACTATCAGGGCACAGCTCCGTGGGAGCAGCTCCCCTTTTGGACTGATCCCTGACTCAGCAATCTGCTATTGGTGTGATCATGAAATGATTTGCAGACCAATCATGAAAAAAGGATGACATTGTGATCTGTGGCACTGTACAGCTTTCAGTAAATGAAGTAACTTTATTAAACATCTGCATTTTTATAGCACCATTCACACCCTCAGGCCATTTATTACCAGTGAAGGACATGGGCAGTCTTACAGACAGCAACCAGCGCACAGCCCTAGGGACCAGCATCAGCGTCAGGTCTGGGAAATCTCCCTAATAGCACCTGTCCCATCTCCTGGGTACAACTCTGCAACTACCACGTAGGGGGAATAGTACAGCCCAGAGTTCCATTACCAGCTCTGTCCACAGCGTGGAGCTCTGCCCCCTCCAAACAGACCTGGGTTGGAGCTCCACCCCTCCAGTGAGCTCCACCATGGAGCTCTACCCCCCATGGCCTCAGCATGGAGCTCCATTGCTGATCCATGCCACGCAGATCCACCTTTCCTCAGTTATGGGGGATCTTGGTAAGCGCCTCTACAGGAGCAGACCTCACACCAAGTGTTGTAATTGGAGATGCCTCTTCCAGCAGGTGCCGCTGATCTCTCTCCCTCTCAAAGTCTTTGCTGCCTCCTGTGCTCCTGAAGGCAGCGGGTGGTGCAGAAACTGTAGTCGAGATACTCGAAGGGAACGCGTCCTGCCAGAGACCGGCCACACAGCCAACAGCGCCTGCTGAGAGGAAGAGGCAGTTGTAGTTGAATTGAACCCAGGGGCTTGTGGAGTGAGTGAAAGGCTGCCACTCAGTTCAATTTATACAACAGTTGAGATGTCACTGAATGGACTGTACTTTGGGCCTGTAATCAGGAATCTTGATGATGAGTTTTGGCCTGAAATGTTGACTGTTTATTTCCCTCCACAGTTGCTACCTGACCTGTGTGTTGCTCTGGATTTCAGGGATGGATAGTGGGTAGAGATTGCCCAGGATGTTGCTTAGAATGTAGGGCTGTGATAACAAGGAGAGATTGCACAGACTGGGTTTGTCTGCCCTGGAATGTAGGTGGTGACCTTAACGCTGTTTGTTAAATTATGAAAGAATGGATAGTCTTTTACCAGCAGTGGAGTGCAAAACTGGCACAGATTGAAGGTGAGGGGGAAGAAATACAATGGAGATCTGAGAAGTGCGTTTTTTCCACACAGTCTGGTGAATATCCAAACAAGGTGGGAGAGGCAGGTACGTACATTCAATGTTTATATTTGCACAGGTGTCAAGGGAGATGAGTCTAATGTGGACAATGGGATTAACAAGGTCAGTTTGCATCTACACTGTGCTATTCTACACAGGTCCCGTCAGGGTTACGACAGTGTACAAAACAAGGAATCCACAAGTTGGGAAACAGAGTTCCCATCTAACAGCCATCAGCAGCTCCACCCTGCTGGACTCCCAAATATCCGTTCATATTTGTCTGCTGTACATAGTCAGCTGGGGAGAATAGAATGACCATTTCCCTAGGAGTGACTTACAGATTGGAATCTAATGCAGGTCTTCACATGGAACATAAAACAACTTTACAGGCCCTTTGGTGCATGACTTGCACCAACCTTTTAGCCAATGCCAACATCAACAACCCTTCTCACCTGCATAGCACTCCAATTTTCTTTCATCCATCAATATTTACAAGGACATTGCTAAGACTTGACCCGAGTTACAGGGCAAGTTTGAATGGGCTAGGGCTTTAAGCCCCTAGAGCGTAAGAGAATGAGGGGCATAGATAAGGTAAATGTATATTTTTTCACTGAGATTGGGTGAGACTGGAATTAGAGGTCATGTGTTAAGGGTGAAAGGTGAAATGATTAAAGGGAACCTCTTCACCAATGGAAGTGGTGGATGTGGGTTTGATTGCAACAGTTGAAAGAAGTTTAAATAAGTACAGTGATGGGAGGGGTATGTAGGGCTGTGGTTCAGGTGTGTCGATTGGACTAGGCAGAATAACAGTTTAGCATGGACTAGATGGGCCAAAGGGCCTACTTCTGTGGTGTAGTGCTATGGCACCATGTGAGTATCTAAGATTACTTATACACTTACTAGCCACTTTATTAGGTACTGGACTGGAACCTGGTGTTGTCTTCTACTGGTTGACGAGTGTGTTCAGAGATGCTTTTCTGCATGTTTCTGTTGTACAGCGTGGTTATTTGAGTTTCTGCCACTTTCCTGTCAGTTTAACCCACTCCGGCCATTCTCTGGCCTCTTGCATTAACAAGCTGTTTTTGCCCACAGGACTGCCACTCACTGGATTTTCTTTTTGTTTTTCGCATCATTTGCTGTAAACTAGAGATTGTTGTGTGTGAAAATCCCAGGAAATCAGCAGTTTCTGAGATACTCAAACCACCCCATCTGGCACCAACAATCATTCCACGGTCAAAGTCACTTAGATCACATTTCTTCCCATTTTGATATTTGGTCTAAACAATAACTGACCCTCTTGACAATGACTGCATGCTTTTAAGCAATGAGTTCCTGCCACACGATTGGCTGATCAGATATTTGCATAATGAGCGAGTGTACCTAATTAAGTGGCCACCAAGTGTAGAAAGAATCATAGCTGTTCTAACAGAGCTGTGTGTTACACAGAGAGGTCGGGCTTCTGTTACCTGATGACTGGGACTGCTCCATTGCTGACCATCTGCTGAGCGAAGCGTTTCTCTGCAGCCAAAGCTCTCTGCAACAAACCACGAGGTCAGTGTCCCTGACACCCAACACAAGCTCACCCTCAGGCAACATTCTGCAGGTCAGCACAGCCTCTCTCCCAACAACCACCCCTTCTGAGAGTGTCAGCCCAACACTTCCGTCCTCCCCTTCTGTCCACTCCATCCTCCCCTCCCTGACTGTATCAGCCATTCCTCTTCCCTCCTTGTGAAATCCCCAGGCAGCCCCCCAACACCCCACCATCCTACCTTTCCCGAGAGCGTCAGCCCACCACTCTCCCCTCCTCCCTGACCATGTCAGCCACCCTTCTCCCCAGCCCGCCCTTCCCCTTCCCATGTCTGTCCCAGGGAGCCCCCACCTTCTCTCGCTCACTCAATGCCAAGAACATTTTCCTCTCCATTTCTTCCTCCTCCAGTCTCTTCTTCTCTTCCCTCCGTTCCTTCTCCCTCAGTTTCCTGGCGGTTTTCTGCGCTCGCTTCTTAGCAGCTTTCCGTTCCTCCAGTTCACACGTTAGCGGTGTAGAAATCTGTTCAAGCACAACAAAATGTCTGTATTACAGGACATCCGCTGTACTGTTTCCAACTATCCCTCCCAGCATGTAACCCTCACTCAGTACTGCCCCCTACAGTGCGACCCTCCCTCGGTACTAACCCATTTTTTTAACAAACGCACAAAGCTATACAAAGGTTAGGGATTACAATACAGTTAGATCATAAGATATAGGAGCAGAATTAGTCATTTGACCCATTGAGTCTGCCATTTCATCATGGCTAATCCAATCTTTCTCTCAGTCAATCTCCTGCCTTCACAGCTACTTGGCAATGAATTACACATGTTCACCACTCTCTGGCTAAAGACATTCCTCTTCATCTCTGTTCTAAAAGGACATCCCTCTATTCTGAGGCTGCTCTTAGACTCCCCCACCATAAGAAACATCCTCTCCATATCCACTCTATCAAGGCCTCTGACCATTTGATAGGTTTCAATGAGGTCACCCCTCGTTCTTCTGAATTCCAGTGAATACAGGCCCAGAGCTATCAAATGCTCAAATACAGTTATTAGCATCTGTAATGCACTCAGTTCCCTGGGGGGAGGGAGGCACCATTCACAGAAATTCCCCACTGTAACTGTAATGGTTGCATGCTCCCTCTCTGAGGACTCCCTGGCACATCCCGGAGCAGAGGCTTGGGCAGAGCCCTCATCAGGCTGCTGTCTTGATCTGTGAATGGCCACCTTGACCAGGGCATCCTCCGAGTGACCTGCACCCCTCCTTCTGCCCGTAAACCAGGAGAGTAGGGCTGAAGTGCAGCCAGAACTTGAGAAGGAGTCCCTTCAGATATTCACACAGGGGCTGCAACCTCTCACATTCCATGTAGACATGTATTGACTCCTCCCGCCCACAGAAAAGGCAGGTGGACTGGGTATCAGTGAGTCTATTGTACGGTACTGCCCTGTACAACACCCTCCAGCCGAGGTCCCCAGTGTACAGGGGAAAAAGCCCTGCATAGAGGGACTTCTCTCACCGCCTGATGGGAAGACAGACCACCACGCCGTGTCTGGATGGTAGCTGAGGGTAATGAAGTGAAAAGTGTGCAAGAGCAGCGCATACAGGAACCAACGCCGCGCACTGCGGATACCATGGCAGATAACTCCTGCTCATCCTGTGAGGGACCAACGTTGGAAAGAGATCTCGGGGCTTGGATCCCATGAGCACCTCTGGCGAAGCAGGGGCTGGTGCAGCCGGAGGCACTCCACACCCTTGAGCCTCGTGGAGGGATGGGAAACGACCTCCTCTACAGGCGCAGGAGCGGTCTGACCGGAGGAGACTCTACCCCAGAACGGCAGCATCTCCGTGTGAAAAGCAGGAAGCTCCTACATAGTGGAGCAGCTGATGCTCGACGCCAGGAGCCATACCCTTCTTACGGCAATGCCCATGGCGAAGAAAGAGTGTCGCCAGTGCGGGCCACCTCGGAAGGTGCTGGTTGTACAGGGTCCTGAGGCACAGAGCTGCCAACTGGGTAAGTAAGTACACACACTGACCGCCCTCCACAGGGTCACAGCGGAGATTCAATGTCTCCCGTTGCCCCAGGAATCCACCAACTTCCTCTGGATCCTGGCGACATATACAGAGGGCGGGACTACAGTGACCAGCCGGTACCAAAACAAAGAGGCTACTGGCTGGTTAATGACCGAAGCCCTGCTCCTGTATGAGATTGTGAAGAGTAGATACCACTAGCACCCCATCGGACAGAGACTTTTGTCTCTACGCCCCCACCAATTCTCTGCAGTGGAGCTTAGGTAGACCCCCAGATAGAGAAGGTGCACCACATGAATGGTCTTAGCTTCTCTGGCAGACAGTCCCTCTCCCTCTGGCCCACGAAAGGACCAGAGCGCTCTCCCCAGTTGACCCTGGCAGAGGACGTGGCTGAGAAGACCCACTGGCAGTCTTGCATCCTCTGTAGGTCAGGAGGATTGGTGATCATAAGGAGGACACCATTGGCTAAGCCAAAAAGCCTACTTCATGTCCAGCTCATGCAGAACCAGACCTGTCAACTGTTTCTGAAGAAGGCTTTACGCAGACAGAGTTTAGTTGCCCCATCGGGCAGCCCTGATGCTCCCCTCCAGAAGTAGAAGGGCACTGCCGAAGACCCACTGAACTTTAAACACAAAGTGCACTGCAGACGCTGTGGTCAAATCAACACGTACACAAGCTGGATGAACTCAGCAGGTCGGGCAGCATCCACCGTTGAAATGAGCAGTCAACGTTTCGGGCTGAGACCTGCTGATGCTGCCCAACCTGCTGAGTTCATCCAGCTTTTGTTCCATTGAACTTTGTCAGGCACTCAGTGGTCCAAGTCCGAGGAGGTAGTCATGATCCATCCTGTCAAATGCCTTCTGATCGAGAAAGAAAGACGACCGGCAGGCCGGACTCACGGGACGGATGGATCATGTCACGGATGAAGTGGATATTGTCCTGACCGGACCTGCCAAGGTCTTTACAGGACTACTCTGGGCGGATCCATGGGACAGTAAGGAACCCAGGCAACTGCCCATTGCCTGGGCAAAGATCTTATATTTGGTGCACAGGAGAGACACTGGGCACCAATCTGTCAGGCAGCTAATATCCCCCTTTTTCCGCAGTAGGACCACGACCATCCTTTGCCAAGAGAGGGGCATTTCACCTGTTTCTAGGCTTTTGCCCAGGACCCTGGTGTAGACAGCACCAGTATATTCCCGAAGGCCCCGAGTCCAACCTCAGGGACTCACCTGCCTGTAGCTAGTCAAGGGTGCCGGGTTACACCTCAAGCTATAGGGGAGAGTCCAGCTGCTGGACAGCCTCAGGGGTGACCTCGGCAGATCTGCCCTCAGCACGTCCTTACTTGGGTCCCGTGAGAACAGGGTGGCATAAAATGAGTGAACTTCATTAACAATTCTCGCCAGATCCGTGACAAGGAACCATCCTCTACCAGCAGCTCCACAAATTGCCCGCACACTCCCTTCCATTTCTCCAGAGGGTAAAAGGGTGAGGCATGGCGCAGTCCAGATCCTGGATCCACGGTCTCATTAAAGCACCTCGGGACCCTTCGAGCTGTAGGCCCCTCGACACTTCCTTTTCCCTTGGTACTTCTACCAAAGGAGCATACCCCAATGTTGGGAGTCGCTTGAGAGCTCTTTCTCGAGCCGCTCGATCTGACACCCTCGTGCATATTCCCTGCACCAACATTAGACATGAACTTTGCCCATGTCCCACCAGAGCCTTAGGGAGGGTAAACCCCACTGCTTTTTCCTCCAGGCCTCCCAGGACAGATGGAAGAATAGCCAGGTTCCCCGCCAACATCAGGCAGTCGTCCGAGAATGGCATCGGCTGTGTGGAGGATGCCGATAAGTGGGGGAACGTGTGTCCTGGAAACTGTCATCCTGGAGGTGGCTCAGTCGGGATGGAGGCTCCAACAGATTCTGATGAAATCGAAAGATCCAACTGACTGTCTCACAGATGCACTGACCCTCGACTGCGCTGAGGACCAGAGCGATCTCTCTCCTCGAGGATACGGCTGAAATCATCCCAGCAGCAGTTATCTCCCGAAACAAGCGCACCTGGGGCTTGGACGTAAATGTTACCAAGGTGCAGCGATACACCAACTAAGTGCGCGGCGAGATACAGACAGCGACCTGGCTTGAGCTTGGTAACCTTCACTATCTCCAGCAGGAGGGTTGGGACAACAAGATCGCCACCCTGGTTGAATTGGAGTTGAGGTGATTCATGTCACTCTGGGAGCCAGGTGGAGCTGTTTCCTGGAAAGGTGTGGGTTTCCTGCAGGAAGCTCGCCACATATCTCCGTTCCCTGAGGACCGAGAGATGTTGGAACCTCCGGCGAGACTCCCTGCCACCATTGGTATCAATACTTACTAATGTGACCTTCCTGATTGAGCCTCGTCTTCTCACTAATCCCCTGGCTAACGGGAACAGGCACATACCCTGTGTCCATGCACTCCTAACAGGGCTTTCAGGAAGGTCCTCCAACCCAACCACTAAATGAATCGCTCCCCTTTTTAAGGATGGTGTGGATAAATCGCACAAAAACCCATGCAGGTCCTTCCATCGACCAGCAGCTAGTCAGGCCTTACGATGCCCACGCAGAATGTCAGCTAAGAACACGTATTTCCACCAGAGTAACAGTCTGAGACTCACTGGCAGGGATGAGTTCCTCCGCCAGTTCTGCTTCAAAAGAGTCATCCTCACCTTCACTGTCCCATTCCCACACGCTCACCCCGGTCCTCGCTCTCCCCGTCCCATTCCCGCACGCTCGCCCTGGTCCTCGCTCTCCCCGTCCCATTCCCGCACGCTCACCCCGGTCCTCGCTCTCCCCGTCCCATTCCCGCACGCTCGCCCTGGTCCTCGCTCTCCCCATCCCGTTCCCGCACGCTCGCCCCGGTCCTCGCTCTCCCTGTCCCGTTCCCACACGCTCGCCCCGGTCCTCGGTCTGCCCGTCCCGTTCCCACACGCTCGCCCCGGTCCTCGCTCTCCCCGTCCCGTTCCCACACGCTCGCCCCGGTCCTCGGTCTCCCCGTCCCGTTCCCACACGCTCGGTCTCCCTGTCCCGTTCCCACACGCTCGCCCCGGTCCTCGGTCTGCCCGTTCCGTTCCCACACGCTCGCCCCGGTCCTCGCTCTCCCCGTCCCGTTCCCACACGCTCGCCCCGGTCCTCGGTCTCCCTGTCCCGTTCCCACACGCTCGCCCCGGTCCTCGCTCTCCCTGTCCCGTTCCCACACGCTCGCCCCGGTCCTCGCTCTCCCTGTCCCGTTCCCACACGCTCGCCCCGGTCCTCGCTCTCCCTGACCCGTTCCCACACGCTCGCCCCGGTCCTCGCTCTCCCTGACCCGTTCCCACACGCTCACCCCACTACCAGAAGCGTCATCAAGTGGCCCCACCACAGCCATGGCCCTAGCCTCAGGACCAGTGTAAGGTGGAGAAACCACTTCCCCTTGGATCGTCAGCTGCAGGAAGTTCGCCACATACCCAGTCCCTGGTGTGTGACAGGGCTGGCCTCATGCAGTCGATACTGTCTCTACCAGCTTGGGCATCCCACCAGCCTGCTCAAAGTCCAAAAGGGTTCGAGCCACCTCTGCACTTGGGTTGCCTTGGTCACAAACCTCTAGAGTACCCCAAGGTGCACTCACGACCTCCCCACTCATCAGGACCCTGGCTCTCCGCTCCTTCAGGAGGACCGTGACCCAGGAACCCCCATTCACTCGTGTGTCCACGTTCTGAACACTCCGCTCCACCCAAGGATGAATCATTCCCCTGTTTGGAAGAGGTACCATCACACCAGAGGCTACAAGCTCAGGTGAGGCCGTCCTGGCAAAGAGTGAGCCTCTTTCTTGGGAGGTCTGCCCCGAGCTTGCAGCCTTTTGTGGGTGTAAATCTTCTCCCTTAGTCAGTTCCTATCTTTGGATTCAGAGGATGCGCACCTTCCCATTTTTGTTCCACTGATGTGGGGAGGTCCAGTTGCCTCCATTTCAGAGGAACCCTCTGCCCTCAGCACCACGTCCTCCCTCACGGCTTCTCCATACCTTGCTGAGACACAGAGGTATCCGTGCCCACCAGGCAGGGACTAAAAGGCCCTGGCTCAGCCTTCTGCGGCGGAGAGGCCTGGAAATTTTTCTTCTTCCCCTTAGCCTTTTTTGCCCTGTCCTTCTCACCGGATCAGGAGACAGGATGGGGGAGGGTCAGAGAGCGGGGAGTGTGGCAACGGGGAGAGGCCCTGCGGTGCCCTCACGTGCTGCCACGATGGAGTTGGTGCCCTGGTGTACAGGGCAATTCTTACAAATATACCCAAATTCCTTGCAGGCATGGCACCGTGGCTGGCTCATAGCCCAGCAGATCCGGTAATGCTTCTGCATCACAAATGAAAGAACCCCTCTGCATTCCTCGGTGCATTTAGCTCTATGAATACCCCATGATGGAGGGTATACACATGCCCAAAACAACCTCCGCCTAGCTTGAGTGGTGTAAGGCTGACTGGCAACCTCATCTCCCCAAAGAATGCAGGTGGGGGTACCAGGTCTACTCCATCGAGGTGAGGGCACAGATTATAGAAGGTCACAGTCTGTACGGGTCTGGCACAAAGACCCCTTCCACGTTTATGCCCCCACTCAGGGCCAGGGACACCTCTCCAGCGGACTGTAGGTAAACAGTCTTCTGGTGCATCTTACCGATCCCAGTCATCCCCACCCACAGCGACAGCCATGATAGCTAACTTCTCAGCACTCGGGCGAGGCAATATCGCATTGCACCGTGTTTAGAACGATCAGTCTGAAAAGTGGTGGCTCTGCAGTTCTTTTACCAGAAGCTACGGCTCCTGCCTCAGAACAAGGTGCCGACGCTTTGGAGCTGCAGCCTGCCGTGTCAAAGCCCACGTAGTCAGAAATCAAATGCTGCTGAATTAACTCAGTCACAACACTTATCAGTCTTTCGAAGAGCAGTTCCGAGAAGAGAGAAATTATAGCAGTCTCTTCCAGACGAGCGGGGATACTGTGCGATGAAACTCTTGCACTGACCCTCTCGGTGTGCAGCTGGGACACTCCAATGTTCATCCGTCCGAGCGACAGTTCAAAGATTCACCACAAAACTCATCACCCTGACATTCCTGGCTGAGCACTCCAGGTGAGGGAGGACTTGCTGGTGTTCACAGCCAGAGAAATCCGTTCCAGCTCCAGTAAAAGTCACAGTCACTGTCGCTGCCACAGCCTGGGCACAGATTCAACAAAAGTAAGCAAAACAGCTTTCCTCTGAGAAGAAAACTGCTGTGGTCCTCTACCAAGATGAGACAGCTATCTCCTACACCGTCCTCGTTCTCGTCACTGTTCCTTAGGGTTCATTCCCAAAATCAACTTTTTCTGAGAGTTCACAACCCACAGCGTGGCTCCCCTCAGTACCACCCCTCATTACAGCGTTGCCCCTTCCACAGTGTTACCATATCCACTTATCAGCCCCTCCTCACACCACTGTACTGCACACCCCATGGCAGTACCACGCTCCTCCCGGAAATCCCGCGGATGGACTTTGCTCTGCGTACCTGTGCTTTTGCGTAGTCGTATCGCCCGGGGTGGTTGGCCATATACCTGCGGAACTCATTCCTCGTGTCCCTGTCTGCAGATACGGCGTATGCCGGGCGCCCTCGCTTATCCCTGACAGATACATGGGTTAGCATGGCACACCTGTGTGCATGATGTATCCTCATATAACTGGTATGTCGTGTGCATGTATGTGTGTGGGTTCTGCTCCACATTCACTGATACTCAAAGTTGCCATGCAAGTTGACAGGGTGGTTAAGAAGGTGTGTGGTGTGTTGGCCTTTGTTAGTCGGGACTGAGTTCAAGAGCTGCGAGGTAATG
Source organism: Hypanus sabinus (assembly GCF_030144855.1). Lineage (NCBI taxonomy): Eukaryota > Metazoa > Chordata > Chondrichthyes > Myliobatiformes > Dasyatidae > Hypanus > Hypanus sabinus. Next base: position 77,069,621 of record NC_082709.1, read on the forward strand.
TTGCAGCTCTATAGACTGCACTTGGAGTACTATGTTCAGTTCTGGTTGCATCATTATAGGAAGGATGTTGAAGCTTTAAAGAGTGTGCAGAGAACTAGAGGGCATGCCTTATGAGGATAGGTCAAGCAAGCTAGGGCTTTTGTCTTTGGAGTGAAGGAAGATGAGAGGTGACCTGATAGCGGTGACCTGATAAGTGGCATAGATAGAGTGGACCGCCAGACATTATCTCCAGAATGGAAATGGTTAATATGGGGAGGGGGGGATAATAGTGGTTGGCACGTGGCCAGGTGGTTAAGGTGGTCTAGTGATCTGAAGGTCACTAGTTTGAGCCTCAGCTAAGGCTGCGTGTGTGTCCTTGAGTAAGGCACTTAACCACACATTGCTCTGTGACGACACCGGTGCCAAGCTGACATCGGCCCTTGCCCTTCCCTTGGACAACATCAGTGCCATGGAGAGGGGAGACTTGCAGCATGAGCAACTGCCGGTCTCCCATACAACTCTGCCCAGGTCTGCGCCCTGGAAACCTTCCAAGGTGCAAATCAATGATCTCTCGAGACTAACGGATGCCTATCAAATAGTGGATGGAGGAAAGCGTAGAGGGAATGTCAGAGCAACGCACACAAAATGCTGGAAGAAATCAGCAGCATCTATGGAGATCAATAAACAGCTGATGTTTCACCCCAAGACACTCCATCAGACTGGGAGATGTCAGATGTGGGTTTTCTACAGAGAGTGGCGTGGTCTGGAACATGCTGACAGGGTGGTGGTACAGGAAGATAAAGAGACTCTTAGGTAGGCACATGGAGACAGAAAACTGGAGGGCTATGTGGGAAGGAAGGGTTAGATTGATTTTAGAATAGGTTGAAAGTTCAGCACAATAGCGTGTCCGAAGGGCTGTACTGTGCTGTATTGCTCTGTGTTACTACAACTTGAGCATGTGTTTGCATGGTTTGTGTGCATGCCTGCATAATATGTGCATCTGGCCTGTATTTGCATGCATATGTACGCTTGTGTGCATGTGTGTGCAGCCTTGACCCTGTGGAGACAGCGGGTACTCTGGCAGTCTATCAGCTCCCGGACAGCAGTTTGTCCTTACCTGCAGGCAGGGTCACAGCCGGCATCTAGCAGCAGATGTAGGACTGAGCCCTGAGCAGCTGCTGCAGCTACATGGAGCAGAGTGAATCCAGACTCATCCACCGGATCATTTAGTATATCTGTTGTCACAGGCCCTGGACAGAGACCCCCGTCCCCCAGGGTCCTCCACATCACAACTGTGGCCCCACTGGGTCCGGCCCCATTGCCTGATGTCTGCTGTTGGGTCTGTTCGCTGTCCGATGTCTGCTCCTGGTTTTGTCCACAGTTTGGTGTCTGCTCCTGGTGGCATCTGTCATCTGGTGTCTGCTCCTGGTTGCATTTGTCATCTGGTGTTGGGTTGGAGCAGCCGGGCTCCAGAATATGAGCCGGAAGCAGATGACGGAGGTAATTTTGCAGCCGTTCCACATCTCCAGTCCTGCAGGCCGTGTACAAATCGTTCTGCACTGGAAACAGCACACACCCGTCACTGCAGCATCCTGAGGACCCACTGTCTCCCAGTGACCACAACGGGTCCTGTAACCCTCCCCATGCCCCAAGGTTTACCTGTCCCTGGCCCATCTCTGGTCTGTGTGGGACCAGGGCACAACTGCAGCCTGAGCATGGCCTAGTGACACAGACAGATCCCTAGGGTGGTGGAAGAATCCAGTGGCTGGAATGAAAGCACTGGCGCCAGTTACAGACTGTTGCCAGTTACAGACTGTTGCATGAAACCACAAGGTTTACGGTAAGCCTTTGGGCAGGAAAAGGTGACTGGTGGGATGTCAGAGGTAATTTTTTTTTACACAGACTGGTGGGTGTATGGAATGTGTTGCCAGGGGTGGTGGCAGAGGCAGATACATTAGGGACATGTAAGAGACTCTGAGATAGGCACACAGATGATAGAAAAATTAAGTTATGTGGGAGGGGAGGGCTAGATTAATCTTAAGAGTAGGTTAAAAAGATTGGTACAACATCATGGGCCAAATGGCCTGTATAGTGCTGTAATGTTCTATGTTCCAACACAACCATTCCTGACCCAGCCCGGTCTACAGAATGTAGGGAATGGGCAGGAGGCCATAGGCACTCGAACATGCAAATGGATCCAATCTCACCCACATCATTACCCCTCTCTCAAATCCCCAACACTTTCACCCCATTTCTACCCCCCTCTCTCCCAATCCCAACACTCAGTACCTCCAACCTCACCTTCGTCACCCCTCTTTCTCTCAACTCCCTTCCACTCAGTTGCTGCAATTAATGCCCCCTCCCCTCCCTCTCTTTCCACCCCATCACCCCTCCATCCTTTCTCCCCCCCCACCATTGATTCCTCTGTGGGGTTTGTCTCTTGGGAGAGAGCAATATCTTTGTGAGGAAATTGCTTTTGCCACCACGGAGGGTATAAACTAGATAGGCGGGGTGGAGGGAACATGAGCGAAGACGGGTACAAGCAGCAACCAAAGCAAGTAAGCCCTGCCATCAGGATAACCACTTTTACAGTGAGAAGGCAGATAGAACCACTGCTTTAAACTGCAGCTGCTTTCATGCATGCACCTTAACAGGTAAGGTGAACAAACTGAGAGTGGGGGTTGCCTCTAGGGACGGGGATACGGCCAGAACAGAAGCAACATGGTTGACAGAAGGGTAGGACTGGCAGCTCAGTGTTCTTGGATACTGAAGCTTTAGGTGTGACAGAGGAACATGGAGGAATGGAGGGCGTGTTGCCTTTTTGACAAGGGAGGGCGTAACAGCAGTGTTTAGAGAGGAATGTTCTTAAAGGATCATCTAACAAGGCCATTTGGGTAGGAAAAAGATTGGCGGATAGTCTCTTTGATAGGGCTGTATTGTACACAGGCTACTTGAGGAGAACCACAAATATGCAAAAATCCAGAGCAACACACACAAAATGCCGGAGGAACTCACAGCTCAGACAGCATCTATAAAAAAAGAGTAAGTAGTCGACTGTTTACTCTTTTCCATAGATGCTGCCTGGCCTACTGAGTTCCTCCAGCATTTTGTGTGTGTTACTTGATGTGTCGGGAAATTGCACGTAGTTGTGGTAGTGCTAGTATGAGGTTTCAATTGTCTTGGTACCTACAGCACAGGCAGCTTGGATGGGACGGATTTTGTCCCGTGTGTCCAAAACAGTTTCCTCGCACAACCTACTCAGGTAGATGCAATTCTGGACCACCCCTTAGAGATCAGGGCAGACCAAGTAACTGAAGTGGCAGTTAGGAAGCACTCTGGGTCCAGTAACCACAATTCTATTAGTTTTTATATAGTTATGGATAGAGATAGATCAGGTTCATAGGCTTGAACTCACATTCAAGGACTCTTCGTCTCTCACGTTCACGATATTTATTATTTATTTCATATTTTTTTCTCCCTTATTGTATTTGAAAAGTTTGTTTCTTTTTACACATTGGTTGTTGTCCATCCTGTTTGGTGAGGTCGTTCATTGTTTCTATTGTATTTCTTGTATTTACTGTAATTGCCCGCAAGAAAATGAATCTCAGGGTTGTATGTGGTGACGTATATGTAATTTGATAATAAACTTACTTTGAACTGAAACAGGGCCAATTATCTAGCTCTGGTCAACCGGGCAATTCTGTTTAAAGGCAAAGGAAGAGCTAAAAAGTGAGAAACTTTTAAAAGGGTCCAGGGTCTGCATGGTCCTTCCTGGTAATGTGAAGAGTAGATATACCAAGTTCAGGGAACCCTGGCTGATGAGAGATATCGAGGCTGTGGTCAGGAAAAAGAACGCTTTCATTGTGTTTTGGTGTCAAAGGTAGATAGGGTCGTAAAGAAAGCTTTTGGCCTTCATAAAACACAATACTGAGTACAGGAGATGGGATGTTATGTTGAAGTTGCATGATACATTGGTGAGGCTTAATTTGGAATATTGTTTACAGTTTTGTTCACCTGCATACAGGGAAGATGTAAATAAGGTAGAAAGGGTACAGAGAAAATTTACAAGGATGTTGCCAGGATTGGAGGAAAGACTGAATAGATTAGGACTTTATTCTTTGGAACGTAGAAGATTGAGGGGAGATTTGATAGCAGTATACGAAATTATAAAGGGTATAGATTGGGTTAGTGCAAGCAGGATTTTTCCGCTGAGGTTGAGTGGGAGTACAACCACAGGTCATGGGTTAAGGGTGAAAGGTGAAAAGTTTAAGGGAAACATGAGGGGAAACTTATTCACTCAGAGGATAGTGAGAGTGTGGAACAAGCTGCCAGTGCAAATGGTGCATGTGAGCTGGATTTCAAAGTTTAAGCAAAATTTGAATAGGTACATGGATGGAAGGTGCACAGGGGGCTATGGTCCTGGTGCAGGTCGATGGGAGTATGCAGCTTAAATGGCTTGGCACAGACTAGATGGGCTGAAGGGTCTATTTATGTGCTGTACTTCTCTATAACTTAGTCTGTTGATGGGACTCAGGTAGAGTTAGTGACTGACCACAATGTTACCAACTTCACCAGCCTACCTTCCCCTGCTGCATCAGCTGGAACCACTTCAGTAACGTCTCGTTGTGTCTTTCCCTTGACCTTCTCTCTGGTTGGCAGTGAGTCGGTCTCTGTGATTATCTCAGGAGCTGCATCTACTCGACAAAGCAAGAATCACGCGCTGTCAGCCAAGACATCGTAAGATACCGACCTAATGCAGGCAAATTGGTTGACGTAAATGGTAGGAAGGTCGACATGGGTGTGACAGGCTGAAGGGCCTGTTTCTGTGTTGTATGACCTGTAACGCTCACTAGAAATGCCCACACAGTAACGTTCCTTCACATTATCCCAGTACCGAGTCAGATACAGCAACCCTCTCTGTACACATGCTGCAGAGACAGTAACTCTCTATACACACACTGTGCTGGGTGGTTAAAAGACGGGAGAATGGTGGCTTGGGAATAGCCATCTGCCAGCAATTTATAATTTTAAATATATTTTATGTATTGCAATTTACTACTGCTGTGAAAACAACAAGTCTTATGACCTACATCAGTGATAACAAACCTGTTACTCTCACATCTTCAGCCTGTGTAACGTGCAGACAGCCTCCAGCTGAAGGCTAAAGAGGCCATTCTGAGTCGAAGAGCTAGAATCTACAGAGCTCTCCCCAGCCTGGAGTGCATTGTGATGATGAAACAGGATGATCAGTGGAGCTGATGATCTCCAGTGGTGGGCCAGGACAGTACAGTCCCATCACCCTGCAGATGTCAACATACTCACCCCAGCTTGCTAGGGGAGACTCGAGTACAGGCAGGGGCCAAGGCCTCTCACACAGTCTCAGGGGAGACGGCAGATGGGACCCTCTCTCAGACTCCTCACCCTGCACTCCTGTTGAGGCCTACCTGCCTTTGTTGAGGGTGTGGAGGTCAGGGGTCACCCTGGTCTGGTAGGAGAATAGTCTCCCATGTCACCTGCTATCAGCTGCTTGTGTAGCCGGAATGGTGGGGGGGGTGGGGGGTGGAGGGAAATCACTCGGGGTTGGCCAGCACCATCCTATGAACCTCAGATGGAGTGTTGTACATCCACTGGCATGTGTCCTTTGGCTCTGTACATGAGGCAGTGGATGCTTTGGGGCGTGGGGGGCTGGGTGGGGGAACTGGCTGGGAGGGGTTGGGGGGGAGAACCGGCCGGGAGGAGGTCGGGAGGGGTTTGGGAATAAAACTGGCCAGGTAGAAAGAACTGTTTCACCCCTTGGATAGAAGCCAAACCTGGGTTCACTTACCAGATCCATCCCTTCCACTAACTGTCTGGGTTTGATCCAATAGATCCACCTACTCATGGGCCTGACCTTGGTATGGGGGGGAGGGGGTGCGTTGTGGACAGCAGTGGTGGTGTTTTAATTTGAGAATTATGTAAATATTCTGATGGAAGATTTGGAAATATGTAAATATTTCCCCAGGAAGCTAAATAAATTTAGCATGTCCGTGTCAACCCTCGCCCATTATTACTGGTGCATCATGGCTTGGGTTAGCAACTGCTCTGCCTGTGACTGCTAGAGCTGTGGGCACAGCTCAGCACATCACAAAAACCAGTCTCCCCTCCATGGACTCTTGTCTACACCTCTCAATGCCTCAGTAAAGCGGCCAACGTAATCCGGCACCCACCCACACAAACGTTCTCTCTTCTCCTCTCCCCCCACAGAGCAGAAGGTACAAAAACCTGAAAGCACATACCACCAGGCTCAAGGACAGCTTCCACCCTGCTTTTATAAGACTATTAAATGCATCTCTGGCATGATATGATTGTCTCTTGACCTCAAAATATACTTAACGATGATTTTGCACCTTGTAGTGTACCTGCACTGCACTTTCTCTGTACTGTTACACCTTAGTCTGTATTGTTATGGTTTTACCTTGTCCTACCTCAATACACGCAATGATCTGATCTTTATGAACAGAATGCAGGACAAACTTTTCACATGTGATAATAATAAACTAATTCCAAATGAACTATCAGTAAAACAGATACAGAGCAAGAGACAGACACATATGCACAGTTCCCATTCTCTTTACCTTCTTGATGAATCCCCCTCTCCACAGAAGCTTTCTTCTTTTTCTTTCCCCGTTTCTTTTTTGGTGACACTTCGAATTCCCGGAGGTCCAAGGTTCCTAGTGTTTCTTCAACCACTTCAAGGGCAGTTGGTAGATCAGAGGGGTCGATATCCACGTCCACGCACTCTGCAGGGGGAGAGTCAAGCGCTCACATGCTGTCAGGGCAATGAATGCTCCCAGTTGCACAAAGCCCCCAACCCTGGGCAAACAACAGTCCCACCTCTTCCCCAAAGAAGGGCTAGGCCAAAAGACCCGTCTCCTCAAGTGAGCAGAGTTCCCTCTACACCACTACCAGAGTGAATACCACCATCCTGTGCCACAATCCCTCAAAATCACTGAAAAAAGAGCCAGTACAGGTATGATGGGCCAAACGGTCACTTTCTGGGTTGCGACAGAACAGAGAACAGTGCAGCCCAGAAACAAGCCCTTCAGCTCACCATGTTGACATCAAAGTAATTAAACAGTTAACTAATCTCATCCCTCTGCCTACACAATGTCCGTATCATTCCCTTCCCAGCACATCCATGTACCTATCTAAGAGCTTCTCAAATGCCTTTAACGTATCTACCTATCACCCCACTCCATCCCAGGCAACACATTCCATGAATCCACCACTCTCTGTGTCAAAAAACCTGTCCCACACATCTCGTAGAACATAGAACAGTACAAGCCCTTTGGCCCACAACATCATGCCAACCTATTCAAAGATCATTCCAGCTCTTCCCTCCTACACAGCCCTCCAATTTTTCTACCTCCTTTCAACTTACTTCCTCTCACCCTAAATGCATGCCTTTCAGTATCATACGTTTAAGCCCTGGGAAAAATGATACCATCTATCATCATCTTATAAACCTCTATCATGTCTCCCCATAGCCTCCACCACTCTAGAGTTATACATTGGAATATTAAAAAGATTTTGACAAGAACAGGCCATTTAGCCCACAAAGCTTGCCGAATTCCTATTCACATAGTGTGTTGAAATAACTATTGAATTTAGATTTGAAAGTCTCTAAGGTACTACTCTCAACTACGAAACTAGGTAGTTTGTTCCATGTGTCCACAACTCGCTGTGTAAAGAAATGCTTCCTGATGTTAGTTTGAAATCTCCCTTTAACCAGTCTCCACCTATGGCTCTGAATCCTTGATGAATGATTAATTTTGAAGCAACAGCTGGCGTACACTTATACCCTTAATGATTCTGAACACTTCTATCATGCCTCCTCTCATTCTATGTCTGCTTAGGCTAAAAATATTTAATTATTTCAACCTTCCTTCATAGCTCATACTGAGCACATTATATAGCCCAACATTCTGCTGACCTTCCTAACTGCTTCTGTGCGTGGTCTAGATGTTGATAGTGATGTCTACCAGGATGCCCAAATGCTTCTCATACAGTGCACTTTCTAACTCAAGACCCCCCAATGTACATTTATATCTAATATTTCTACTTCCTATATGTAATATTTGCAGTTACTTACATTAAATTTCATTTGTCATTTTTTTGCCCACATCTGGATTTTGTTTAGTTCTATTTGTATTGATTCTGGGGCCTGAATGTTATCAGCTGATTCCCCCTAATTTTGTGTCATCAGCAAATGTTACTAGTTTATTTGTTAAGTGCTTATCCAAAAAATTAATATAAGTTAAAAACAGCAGCAGCCCCAAAACCGATCCTTGCTGAACCCCACTTTTAACATCTTCTGTTAAAACGACCCTCTCACCGTAACTCATTTTCTGTTTTGAGCCAATTCTGCATCCATTCGCACACTTTACCCTGAATCCGAACCTTCTTTAATTTATTAACCTCATGTTGGGTACCTTGTCAAAACCCTTCTGAAAGTCCAAGTCACTGCTGTATTGTTTGTTGTCAATAGGTGGACATGCCGGGGTCAATGCCCCGAGACAGTGTGTATCTCTTGTCCTGTGCTTCCTTCCCACAGTCACTCGCCTATCTCCTTCTTTCTGGTCCGTTTCTGCAGCAGAGAAACAGGTCATTTGCCCCATCTAGTCTTTGTTCACGGTTCTTTCAATAATAAGCACCTTTGCTAAGAATCGGAGTGAATTGTTCAGAGTCCATCAGTTGTTGTCAAACTACTGCCTGATTATTCCCATTGGTAGAGACCATTAGCTAAAGCCAAAGGAAAATTATTGTCCTGCCTGCGAAATCGACAGAGACAGGGTTCACAGGCAAGGATCTGGTTTCTCTGGGACCTTCACATCACATTCTTTCTGAAGCATAGTGGGCAGAATTGGATGCCATTTACATAGAACGTAGACCAGTACAGCACAGGAAGAGGCCCTTTGGCCCACAATGTTGTGCTGAACCAGTTAAATTAGTAATCCAATGGCCAACTAAACTAATCTCTTCTGCCTATACAATGTCCATTTCCTCTCATTCATACGTCTATCTAAACATCTCTTAAAAATACCTAATTTATCTGTCTCTATCATCACTCCAGGCATCACTCTGTGTAAAAAAAAACTTGCCTTGCACATCTCCTTTGAAATCACCCCATCTCACCTAAGTGCACATTCTCCGGTACTAGACATTTCTACCCTGGGAAAAAGATATTGCCTTTCTACTCTCTCTATGCCTCTCCTAATCTTATAAACCTCTATCAGATCTCCCCTCAGCCTTCGCCACTCCAGAGAAAACAACCCAGGTTTGTCCACCCTCTCGCTCTAGCACACACCCTCTAATCTAGGCAACATCTTGGTAAACCCCTTCTGCACCCTCTCCAAAGCCTCGACATCCTTCCTTACAATGGGGCAACCTGAACTGCATGCAATACTCCAGATGTCACCTGGAGTTTTATAAAACTACAACATAACTTCCTGACTTTTGAACTCAATACCTCTAATGAAGGCAAGCACGCCACCTGCTTTCTTAACCACCCTATCAGCCTGTGTAGCTGCTTTCAGGGACGATGAAATTACTTGTCGATTCCAGTTCAGTTTTTGAAATTTAATTTAGAGATACAGCATGGTGACATGCCTAATGGCCTAATGGGCCTACACTGCCCCATGTGATCAATTAACCTACTAACCCGTATGTCTTTGGAATGTGAGAGGAAACCAGGGAACCCAGAGAAATCCCACCCTGTCACGCACTGGGAGAACGTATAAACTCCCTACAGAGAGCGGCAGAATTGAACTGGGGTCACTGGCACTGTACTAGCACACACCAACCATCACTGCCACGGGATGTTATGTTTTCACATCAGTACTTGCTGATGCTGGATCTGACTGATGGTGGACTTCAGGAAGAGGAAGTCGAGGGAACACAACCAGTCCTCATCGAGGAATCAGCAATGGAAACAGTGAGCAGTTTCAAGCTTCTGGGTGTCAACACCTCTGAGGATCCATCCTGGGCCCAGCATATTGATGCAACTACAAAGAAGGCACGGCAGTTTGGTGAGATTTGGTATGTCACTAAAGACTCTAGCAAACTTCTATAGATGTACCGTGGAGGGTACTCTAACTGATTGCATCACTGTCTGGTATGAAAGGGCCTTTGCATAGGAACATGCTGCAGAGGATTGTAAACTTAGCCAGCTCCATCACGGGCACTAGCCTCCCCAGCACTGAGGACATCTTCAAAAGGGGATGCCTCAAAAAGGCAGCCCATGAAGGAGGTTCAGCAGCTGGAAGATACACACTCAACTTTTCGGGAACAGCTTCTTCTCCTGCACCATCAGAGTTCAGAATGATTCATAAACCCATGAACATTAACTAACTCTTTTTGATCTCCTTGTTTATTTTTTGATATATTTCCCATTGTAATTGATAGTATATTTTATATATTGCACTTACTGCTCCTGTAAAACAACAAATTTCCTTACACGTCTGTGATGATAAACCTGATTCTGACTTTATGAAACATTTCTCTTTCACGGTCCAGGCTGAATTGGTCCGATCCCATCATTCTCCAAGTGATGTGCCACTATCGCTTTTATAATGGGCTCTGCCATTCTCCCCAGCTGCAGGACAACCGATCTACAATTCCCAGTGTCCTGTCTCACTGCTGAATGTTCTGTGAGCTTGCCCCATACTGGCCGTTCTTAATGGATTCATCCTTTCAGGACTCACATGGTGTACACACATACTCATCCTTGCTTAGGGGGTCATAAACACTACAGCACAGACACAGACCCTTCAGCCCATATATTCCATGCTGAACAGTTGTGCCTAGTCCCATCAACCTACACCAAGATGATAGCCCTCCATACCCCCCATCCATGTACTTAATCAGGTGCTGTGATCAAACCCTCATCCAGCACTTCCGCTGGCAGCTCGCTCCACACTCTCCCTCCTCTCAGAGGAAAAGCTCCCACTCAGGTGCCCCATAACTATTTCTCCTTTGTCCCTGAACCGATAACCTCTAGTTCTAATCTCACCCAAACTTAACGGAAAAAGCCTGCTTGCATTTACCCTACCTCCACCCCTCATCATTTTATATACTATCATCAAATCTCGTATTCTCCTAAATTCGGGGAAATAAAGTCCTAACTCATTCAACCTTTCCCTATAACTCAGGTCCTGAAGTCCCCGCAACCTCCCTCCATCTCTCCTACCATCACATCACCTCCCTCCGTCCCTACCCACAAGTCACCTCCCTCTGTCCCTCCTACCATCACGCCACCTCCCTCCGTCCCTACCCGCAAGTCACCTCCCTCTGTCCCTCCTACCATCACGTCACGTCCCTCCGTCCCTCCTACCGTCACGTCACCTCCCTCCGTCCCTACCCGCATGTCACCTCCCTCTGTTCCTACCATCACGTCACCTCCCTCCGTCCCTCCTACTGTCATGTCACCTCCCTCTGTCCCTCCTACCATCACATCACCTCCCTCCGTCCCTCCTACCGTCACGTCACCTCCCTCCGTCCCTCCTACTGTCACGTCACCTCCCTCCGTCCCTACCCGCATGTCACCTCCCTCTGTCCCTCCTACCATCACGCCACCTCCCTCCCTACCCGCAAGTCACCTCCCTCTGTCCCTCCTACCATCACGCCACCTCCCTCCGTCCCTACCCGCAAGTCACCTCCCTCTGTCCCTACCCGCAAGTCACCTCCCTCCGTCCCTACCCGCATGTCACCTCCCTCTGTTCCTACCATCATGTCACCTCCCTCCGTCCCTCCTACCGTCACGTCACCTCCCTCCGTCCCTCCTACTGTCACGTCACCTCCCTCCGTCCCTACCCGCATGTCACCTCCCTCTGTCCCTCCTACCAACACGTCACTTCCCTCCGTCCCTTCTACTGTCATGTCACCTCGCTCTGTGCCTCCTACCATCACGTCACCTCCCTCCGTCCCTCCTACCATCATGTCACCTCCCTCCACCTTCGCCCCTACCCGTGTCATTTTTACTGCTCCCTCCACAGCCCAAATGTGAAATCCAGTCGTACTTACCGTCTCTGTCAGAAGACAGGGCATCCTCGGCCGATTTTGACTGCTTCTTCCACACTCTCCTCTGTGGACTGTGGATTGTTGTGAAATCCGTGTCGGCTGCTGGAAACGAAAGTTCAACCCAGTAATTCATGTGGCTGGGAAATCAGTACGGTGGAGGGGTGTCTGAGGGCCTGCTGTGTCCCCCATCGTGGAGGGGATCCCCACACCGTGCTCAACTACAGGAAAGGACACCGTACAGTTACACTGATTCACACGCCCCTTCAGTGGGACACCGTACAGTTACACCGATTCACACGCCCCTTCAGTGGGACACCGTACAGTTACACCGATTCACACACCCCTTCAGTGGGACACCGTACAGTTACACCGATTCACACGCCCCTTCAGTGGGACACCGTACAGTTACACCGATTCACACGCCCCTTCAGTGGGACACTGTACAGTTACACCGATTCACACGCCCCTTCAGTGGGACACTGTACAGTTACACCGATTCACACGCCCCTTCAGTGGGACACCGTACAGTTACACCGATTCACACGCCCCTTCAGTGGGACACCGTACAGTTACACCGATTCACACGCCCCTTCAGTGGGATGCACTGTACAGTTACATGTAAAAACACACAGACCTTCAGTGGGACATGCTGTAGAGTTACACTGAACCACAGACCCCTACAGTCAGAGACACACTGTATAGCACACTGATTCCACACCCCTACAGTGGGATACACTGTATAGTTACACTGATTCACACACTCCTACAGTTGGACACGCTGTACAGTTACAGTGATTCACACACCCCTACAGTGGGATAAACTGTACGGTTACACCGATTAAGACACCCCCTACAATGGGATATACTGTATAGTTACACCGATTCACACACATCTACAATGGGATACACTGTATAGTTACAGTGATTCACACACCCCTACAGTTGGACACACTGTACAGTTACAATGATTCACACACATCTACAATGGGATACACTGTACAGTTACACTGAAACACACACACATCTACAGTGGGACAAACTGTAGTTGTACTGACCCACAGACCCATGCAGTATGGACAGATACCGTCACCCTGACTCACCGTAGATCTCCATGGTGGAAAGAGCCGCGTGCACCCGCTTCACTTCTTTGAAGGTGGCCCTGCGGGTGCTAAAGGGGATGGATCGCAGTCGGCTGTCCCCGCGGTTTACAGCAGGCACTTTACCACTGAGGAAGATGCCTCTGTTGTGACTGGGAGCTCGGAGGAAGATGGCGCTGGCTGCCTGCAGGTACTCAGTCCAAACCAAGAGTAAATCTTCAATATCCTGCAATCACAGACCCACGCAGACAGCTCACAAAACAGGTGCAGAGGCCAGGAGTTGACAGACTCTGGAGGGAGCCCATCAGACAGAACGGCAGGCACACTCTCCAGGTCTATCATTCCTGACCCTCTACGGTCAGGATTCAAGCAACCTGGAGGTATGGCTAAGGACAAAAGGATAGCAAGGGACAAAATTGGTGCTTTGGATGATCAGCATAGTAATATGCATGTACTCAAAGGAGATGGGGGAGATCTTTAATGGATTTTTGCATCTGTATTTAATCGGGAGACTGATACAGAGGCTATAGAAATGAGACAAAGCAGCAGTGAAGTATACAGATTACAGAGGAGGAGGAGGTATGCTGTCTTGAGGCAAATTAGGGTGGATAAATCCCCAAATCCTCAGGGCCTGACAAGATGCTTGCTCGGACTTTGTGGGAGGATAGTGCAGAAATTGCAAGGCCCCTAGCAGAGATACTGTACAGTGTGAGCCATGGGTGAGGTACAGAAGTTTTGGAGGAGAGCTAATGTTGTTCTGTTGTTTAAGAAAGTCTCTAAGAATAAGCTGGGAAATTATAGACTGATGAGCCTGACACCAGTAGTGGGTTGGATAGACAAGAACTAAACTGGGATGGTCAACGTGGTTTGTGCGTGGTCCACCATGTCTAACCAATCGTATCGATTTTTGAGCAAGTTAACCAGAAAGCTGACGAAGGCAAGGCAGTGGAGGATGTGTACATGGACTTAAGCAAGACCTTTGATAAGGCCCCTTATGGGAGGTTAGTCATGAAGTTTCAATCACTTGGTGTTCAGGATGAGGTAATAAATTGGTTTAGACACTGGCTTCGCAGGAGAAGCCAGAGAGTTTTACTAGATAGTTGCCTCTCTGACTCGAGGTGTGCCGCAGTGATTGGTGCTGGGTCCATCGTTGTTTGTCAGCTACATCAACCATCTGGATGATAATGTGGTTAACTGGATCAGCAAATGTGCGAATGACACCAAGACTGGGGGTGTAGTGGACAGTGAGGAAGCCTGTCAGAGCTTGTAGTGGGATCTGGACCAGCTGGTAAAACAAGGGTGAAAAATGGCAGATTAAATTTAATGCACACAAGTCTGAGCTGTTACAAACCATGGTAAGATTTACACGGTGAGTGCTAGGGCACTTAGGAGCATGGTAGGACATAAGGACCTGGGAATACAGACTAACAATTCCTTGAAAGTGGTGTCACAGATAGATAGGGTCATAAAGAAAGCTTTTTGCACATTCACCTTCACAAATCGAAGAACTGAGTACAGGAATTGGAATGCTATGTTGAAGTTGTATAAGATGTTGGTGAGGTCAAATTTGGAGTATTGAGTGCACCTACCTACAATAAAGATGTCAATAAGAATGAAAGAGTACAGAGAAAATTTACAAGGATGTTGCCATGACTTGAGAACCTGAGTTATAGGGAAAGGGTGAATAGGTTAGGAATTTATTCCCTGGAGTGTAGGAGAATGGTGGGAGTTCTGATAGCGGTATACACAATTGGGAATGGTATAGATAGGGTAAATGCAGGCAGACTTTTTCCACTGAGTCTGGGCAAGACTAGAACTAGATGTCATGGGTTAAGGGTGAAATGTTTAAGGGGAACCTGAGGGAGAACCTCTTCACTCAGAGGGTGCAGCGAGTGTGGAACGAGCTGCCAGCGGAAGTGGTGGATGTGGGTTCGATTGCAACATTTATGAGAAGTTTGGATATGGACACGGATGAGAGGGGTGTGGAGGACGTTGGTCCAGGTGCGGACCAATGGGACTAGATTATAATAACTGTTTGGCATGGAATAGATAGGCCGAACAGCCTGTTTCTGCGCTCTAGTGTTCTATAACTCCAACAAAGTTCCTACCAGATATCACCTATGCTAGTGCAGCTCCATTTGGAGAAGTACTGGGGATCTTTTACCAGCGCCTGGCCAAGGGAGCAGATGAAAAGGTGCTGCTCAATGTAAACCGGCTGCTTTCTGACACTGAAGTCATCTCTGGGGGCAGAATTCTGTTGCACATCCTTGAGTTAAAACCCCACCGAGATACCCGAGAAACCGAAATTCCAGTGATAAATTAAAAGCCAGGCGTCAGACATCCCGGCTGTCAGCTCAGTTTAGGGGCAGGGGCCGGTGACCCCCCCCCCGAGGATGAAGGTCAGGTCAGCAGGGGCCGAAAACAAAGACTAGCAACGCACGCTGTCAAGGATTGAGGTTCCCAGGCCCTGAAGATGAGGGCCTGTCATCCCCCAACGTCAGTGAGTCCTGGGGTCAGAGGTTGGTAGGCCTACGGTCAGTTGCCAGGTCCGGATGCCAGACTCCAGCGATCCCTGAGGATGGGGGTCAGGTCAGCAGGTGTTGAGGACGAAGGCCTCAGGGACTATGTATCAGCAGGCCCCAAGGATGAAGGCCGGAGAGCTGTGATGGGGTGTGAGGATTGGAAGGGGCCTGGTTTGCTGTTGTTTGTCTGGTTTGCTGTTGTTTGTCTGCCTTGCTGTATGTTCTGCTGGACATTGTGGGCATGTTCATTTGTGGTCTGCGCCCAGCACATCCTGATGCAAGTGACACATTTCACCGTACATTTTGATGTACATGTGACTAATAAATCTAATGTGACGGGTGCAACCAGATACATGAATTGCAAGCCACCGTGGTTAAAAATTCCCTGTGATGTGCAGAGGTGCGGGCTGCAAGAGGATTCAGCCTGTCTCGCGGTGCTGGGTGGGCTGTACAGTTACAGTTGGTGGCTGCCTGTACCGTGTTTGAGCACCCGGCTGTTCTGGGGTGACGAAGATGGCTGATTTCTGACCTTTACGAGTGCAGCTTCGTTGTGACGGCGGAGGGAGGCTCCCGCTGACTTGGGCGCATGGTTTCGATTCTGTCCGTCCCACGCTCCCTGGGCAGTGCCGCGTTTAGCACGGACGGTATATCGGTGGAACGTCTTGTGCTGGATGACGACATCCCTGTGGAGAAGGATGACTTGGATGAGAAGTGGAAGGATGGGTTCGTAAGTTTGCAGACGACACGAAGATTGGTGAAGTTGAGGATAGTGTGCAGGATTGTTGTAGGATTGCTTGATTAGTAAGGGTGTCAAAGGTTACAGGGCGAAGGCAAGAGGATAGGGTTTAGAGGAAAGCTAAATCAGCCATCATGGAATGGTGCAGCATACTTGACAGGTTGAATAGTCTAATTCTGCTCTGATGTCTCATGGTCTTCAGGAGTACTCTCTCCTCCTCTGTAACTGGAAGAGTGGCCTAGAAAGGTTGAGTGTAATCGCCCTTAGTAACCTGACCCACGGGAACTATTGGAATTGGTTTATTATTGTCACATGTACTGAGATTCAGTGAAGAGCTTGTCTTGCATATTGTTCACAAGATCAGATCATTATATTAGCATATTGAGGTTGAACAAGATAAAACAATAACAGAATGCAAAATAAAGTATAACAGCTACAGAGAAAGTACAGTGCAGGTAGACAATAAAGTTCAAAGTCATAATGAGAGATTGTGAGATCAAGAGCCCATCTTATTGTACTATGGAACCATTCAATAGTCTTATAACGGTGTAGAAGCTGTCCTTGAGCCTGGAGGTATGTGCTTTCAGGCTTTTGTATCATCTGCCCGATGGGAGAGGGGAGGAATGTCCAGGGTGGGAGGGGTCTGATCGTGTTGGCTGCCTTACTGAGGCAGAGTCCACAGAGAGGAGGTTGGTCTTATCGCACCAGGGAACTGTTCAATCGTCAGATAACAGCGGCTAGTACTTGCCCCCGGAACACCGCTCCAGCAAAATGCCCGCCACCTGCCATGAGGATGACCCATATCGTCTCGGGAGTGAGGCTGAGGAGGGAAGCCAGGATGTTGCTGTCCTCGTCCTCCCTGGTTATCTGTGGAAAAACAAGAACATGTTCTCTGTACCTCAGGGTAAGAACACGGCGCAACTGTGCTGGTCCAGCCAGGCTTCAGCACAGGCTCGATAAATTCGGCAGATTATATTAGACATCCGCTGTAACGTTTGAGGTCCCCTGCTGAGCAACTCTGAATCTTTTCCTTGTGGGGAAGCTACAGGAGGATTCACTTCACCCCAATCACTGGAACAGTGCTAGAAGCCATCGTTAAAGATATTACAACAGAGCACCGAGGAAAATGGGTAGGGCGACACAACGCGGGGCGTCAGAGTTCAGAGTTCAATCCCGGCGTCATCTGCAGAGAGTCTTCCCTGCGTATGTGTGGGTTTCCTCTTTCCTCCCAGTCCAAAGGTGTACTGGTTCATTGGTCATTGTACATTGTCCCGTCATTAGTCTAGGGTTAAATTGGTGAGGTGCTGGTGGTGCAGCTCGGAGGGCCTGTTCCGCACTGTATCTCTAAATAAATGAGATTCAGGAAAAGCCTGACCACGTTGGTAGACCACACTTCTGTTCCATTCTGGTTGCCTCATTGGATGTGGAAGCTTTGCAGAGGGTGAAGAAGAGATTTACTGGGGATTCTGTCTACTTCTGCTTGGTACTGTGCAAGCACTGCCGGACAGCTGGTATAACGCACAGTCGGTGTGAACAGCATGAGAATTAAATTGTAAAGTGAGTTTTTTTGACTAGATCCCCTAAATTGATTTGATTGAGTCTATCTTTAAAAATATTAATGTCAGAAACACCGCGCAGGCCTGGTGGCAGAAGATTCCACTCCCTTGTTGATCTTGGGTAGAGGGAGTACTGGTAGCAAAGCTTGTTGAATGAAGGGGTTTCCAGTGTGTGAGGTCCAGTTTGTTGTGACGAATTTGGAGGTTTGATGGAGTGATGTTGTGAACTTCTTTGAAAATGGAGATTAACTGTAGTTTAGTACGTCGGTTTTCAAGTGGTTCCCATTGAAGGTTAGAGAGCATCTGGATTAGAGAGCATGAGGTCTTACGAGGATAGTCTGAGTGAACTAGGACTTTTCTCTTCGGAGCAAAGGAGGCTGAGAGGTGACTGGATACAGGTGTGCAAAATGATAAGTGTCACAGATCGAGTGGTGGCCAGACTTTCTCCCCCAGGATGGTAATGGTTAATAGGAGGGGGCACAATTTTAAAGTGGTTGGAGGAAAGTACTGGGGGGGGGGTGTCAGAGGTAGGATTTTTTACCTAGAGAGTGGTGGGTGCATGGAATGTGCTGCCGGGGGGGGGGGGGGGGTTGATGGTAGAGACAGAGACATTAGGGGCATTTAAGAGACTCTTAGACAGGCACTACCTCAGAACTACTACAACAGAACATTACAGATCACTCAAGGCCACTTGCACTACTTAGGCTTGTCTGTGCTTACGGGCTGTTTTTTGTACTAAGGTTTGCACAATTTGTTCTTACATATGTAGAATGTAATTCTATATGTTGTTCAAATCTCTGTGTACAAGCAGGCTTTACACTGCGCCTCGACCACACTGTGTTTGTACACCTGAAAAGTTCACTTTGACATGCAAACAGAGAGGAGTTGCAGTCCAGAGGTAGGGAGCCCTGCTCGTTACCTGCTTTCCCTGCAGGACACAGCGGTACACGGAGAGGAGCTCGCCCTCTGCCGTCCTAAAGAGGACACGAGTGCTGAGGCGACCCCGAGGCTTCTCTTCGCAGGACGATATCCCGCTCCCTGGGTCAGAAACATCCAGCGAGTGGTGACACAGTCCCTCAGGCTCGGAGTGGAAATCCAACTCCTCCGAATCAGAGCCAGATATACTGGAGATATCACCTGCACGACGATGAGAGGGAAGGATGAGAAACCGGTAACCAAAAGGGTGTGAGTGCTGGGCTGAGGCGAGAGACTGGAAGGAAAACCATAAACTGACCAGCAGCAGAGTGATCAGTGGCAAAAGAACAAACAACATAGTCAAGCTCTGTCTATAATGTCCCATCACACACTCCCAGGGTCAGACACAGAGAGAGACTCCCTCTACACTGTCCCATCACACACTCCCAGGGTCAGACACAGAGAGAGACTCCCTCTACACTGTCCCATCACACACTCCCAGGGTCAGACACAGAGTGAAGCTCCCTCTACACTGTCCCATCACACACTCCCAGGGTCAGACACAGAGAGAGACTCCCTCTACACTGTGCCATCACACACTCCTGGGGTCAGACAGAGAGTGAAGCTCCCTCTACACTGTCCCATCACACACTCCCAGGGTCAGACACAGATTGAAGCTCCCTCTACACTGTCCTATCACACACTCCCGGGGTCAGACACAGAGTGACTCTCCCTCTACACTGTCCCATCACACACTCCCGGGGTCAGACACAGAGTGAAGCTCCCTCTACACTGTCCCATCACACACTCCCAGGGTCAGACACAAAGTGACTCTCCCTCTCCACTGTCCATCACACACTCCCGGGGTCAGACATAGAGTGAAGCTCCCTCTACACTGTCCATCACACACTCCCAGGGTCAGACACAGGGAGAGACTCCCTCTACACTGTTCCATCACACACTCCCAGGGTCAGACACAGAGTGAAGCTCCCTCTACACTGTCCCATCACACACTCCCAGGGTCAGACACAGAGAGAGACTCCCTCTACACTGTCCCATCACACACTCCTGGGGTCAGACAGAGAGTGAAGCTCCCTCTACACTGTCCCATCACACACTCCCAGGGTCAGACACAGAGTGAAGCTCCCTCTACACTGTCCTATCACACACTCCCGGGGTCAGACACAGAGTGACTCTCCCTCTACACTGTCCCATCACACACTCCCGGGGTCAGACACAGAGTGAAGCTCCCTCTACACTGTCCCATCACACACTCCCAGGGTCAGACACAAAGTGACTCTCCCTCTCCACTGTCCATCACACACTCCCGGGGTCAGACATAGAGTGAAGCTCCCTCTACACTGTCCATCACACACTCCCAGGGTCAGACACAGAGTGAAGCTCCCTCCACACTGTCCCATCACACACTCCCGGGGTCAGACACAGAGTGAAGCTCCCTCTACACTGTCCCATCACACACTCCCGGGGTCAGACACAGAGTGACTCTCCCTCTACACTGTCCCATCACACACTCCCGGGGTCAGACACAGAGTGAAGCTCCCTCCACACTGTCCCATCACACACTCCCGGGGTCAGACAGAGTGAAGCTCCCTCTACACTGTCCCATCACACACTCCCGGGGTCAGACACAGAGTGACTCTCCCTCTACACTGTCCCATCACACACTCCCGGGGTCAGACACAGAGTGAAGCTCCCTCTACACTGTCCCATCACACACTCCCAGGGTCAGACACTGAGTGACTCTCCCTCTACACTGTCCCATCACACACTCCCGGGGTCAGACATAGAGTGAAGCTCCCTCTACACTGTCCATCACACACTCCTGGGGTCAGACACAGAGTGAAGCTCCCTCCACACTGTCCCTTCACACACTCCCAGGGTCAGACACAGAGTGAAGCTCCCTCTACACTGTCCCATCACACACTCCCGGGGTCAGACATAGAGTGACTCTCCCTCTACACTGTCCATCACACACTCCCGGGGTCAGACACAGAGTGAAGCTCCCTCTACACTGTCCCATCACACACTCCCGGGGTCAGACACAGAGTGAAGCTCCCTCTACACTGTCCCATCACACACTCCCGGGGTCAGACACAGAGTGAAGCTCCCTCTACACTGTCCCATCACATACTCCCAGTGTCAGACACAGAGTGAAGCTCCCTCTACACTGTCCCATCACACACTCCCAGGGTCAGACACAGAGTGACTCTCCCTCTACACTGTCCATCACACACGCCCGGGGTCAGACACAGAGTGAAGTTCCCTCTACACTATCCCATTACTCACTGCTGATGTCAGACAGAGTGAAGTTCCCGCCCACACCATCCCATCACACATTTCCAAGGTCAGACACAAAATGAAGCTCCCTCTACACTCCCAGTGATGTGTTAAGACTAGAGTAAACCCTAGGTAGCCATTGAAGGGTGTTGTATGATAAAGACTGAATAAAACTCAGTTGAGGGTTTCTCAGCCATTACCCGCTATTGTTTCAAAGTTCTCTGCAGACACCGACTGGGCTCCTATAAGTCGTCGTCTCAAGTTGAACCTGTGCCAGTCCAGCCTGTAGTGTTCAGTCTGTGGAGAGAGATTGCATGCTGTCAAGGCCAAAGTCATTCAGCGCGAATCCGTTATTCCGTCACCCTTTTCCAGGGTGACCACAAAAATAACCCCTCAAAACATGCTTTCATTACTTGAGCAGGCTCTGGGAGTTTCACAAACTCTGGGAGTTTCGCAACTCTTTACCAGGAGTGGACCGTGCTTGGTTAGAAAACAGGGGCAGCACAATAAAGTAGCAATTGTTGTAACACTATCAGAGCACCCCAACAATCAGGGTCGATTCCCGCTGCTGTCTGTAAGGAGTTTGTATGTTCTCCCCGTGACCATGTGGGTTTCCTCCGTGTGCTCTGGTTTCCTCCCACAGTCCAAAGACTCGAGGGTTGCTAGGTTAATTGGTCACTTGGGTGTAATTGGGCAGGATGGACACGTTGGGCCAAATGGCCTATTACCAAGCTGTTTATTCACCTAAGAACTAAAATTAAAGATATAGGAGGTGTGAATTTACCAAGTGTGAACAAGTCGAACCAGCTCCATCCTGGGCAGTAGCGTCCCCTGCATTGAGGGCATCTTCAAAAGCCTGTGTCTCGAAAAGGTGGCACCCCTCATGAAAGTCCCACACCATCCAGGACAGTGGTCCCCAAAAGTCAGCTGCACTCATATCATTTCATACCACCAAATCACATAATTTCCTCGCGGCCCGGTGGTTGGGGACCACTGTCCTAGGACATGCCCTCTTTTTGTTACTACCATCAGGCAGGAGGTACAGGAGTCTGAAGACCAACACTTAAAACTTTCGAACTGCTTCTTGCCCTCTGCTATCAGATTTCTGAATGGACAGTGAAGCTGTGAAGACGACCTCACGCTTTGATCTACTGATTTTTTATTACATTTCATATTGTAATTTTACATCTTGTACCGCTGCTGCAAAACAACAAATTTCACAATGTACATCAGCGATAATAAACCTGACAGAAGATCCCATGCTGCGGACTGCTCCACTCTGAGGGCAAGCTCACGCGGTCCAACCTCAGACAACTGCATCAGGGAACAGTGGGCGAATCTCTGACACCACGGTCCACTGCTCACATATTGAATGCTTTGCCCCCATTCCTCCAACCTCCTTCACTCCTGACATCCCCTCTCCACCCACCCTCGTGGTACAGCAGTGTAGCGATTAACATAACCATTTACAGCATCAACTATAACATCAATGTTCATGCCCCGCCACTGTTTGTAAGTTTCCATGTTCCCTCTATGACCACATGGCTTTTCTCTCACATTCTGAAGACCTATAAGCTGGGGTTAACACGTTTTGGGCATGCTATGTTGGTGCTGATCATTGACGCAAATTACTTATTACACTGTATGTTTTGATGTTTCAATGTACATCGGAAAATCCTGCAAAACGCAGCGGATTTGGCCCAATACATCCCTCCCAACCACTGAGCACATCCACATGAAACGTTGCCATAGAAAAGCAGCATCCATCATCAGAGATCCTCGCCACCCAGGCCGTGCTCTTTCTTTGCTGCTGCCATCAGGTAGAAGGTACAGGTGCCTCTGGACTCACACTGCCAGGTTCAAGAACAGTTACTACCCCTCATCCATCAGGCTCTTAAACAATTGGGGATAACCACACTCATTTAAGGACTCTTCTATCTTGTTAATCAGGCTCTCTCGTTACTTATTGCTACTTATTTATATTTGCATTTGCACAGTTTGTTATTCATTGATCCTGTTTACAGACACTGTTCTACAGATTTACTAAACATGCCCATGGAAAAAGAATCTCAGAGTTGTATGTGGTGACATAATAAATTGTACTTCGAATGTTTGAATTTTGAACTCTGAACAACGTTAATCTTTATCTTTAATCCCAGCTATCTGGGGAACAGCAGGTGAACTTTTAACACCACAATCAGCTGGTCACACTCTAAGATCAAATTAAATTTAGTGTGTTTTTGTGTGTGGAAGAGTGTGTATGCATGAGAGTGTGTGCGTGTGCGCTGTTTTGTACCCGTAACTGAGTGTCCTACCAGCAAAAACAGAAGTATCCGCTGGAGTCTGGTGGTACTATTTCCAACAGTGTTTATTAGTAAAATGTACAAATCAATATCAATGCAAATATACAGATAATACACGTTAGCAATACTAAGCCTAAAAGTGTGGGTATAATAATAATCAATGATGAACAAGCTCTATCGTTGTATATAATAATATGAATTATTATGGGAAAGTATAAAGTTCAGTTCATACAGGCTGAGGTAGTTGTTGGTCGATGTGTTGTAATTGTTGGAGAGAGAGAGGGCGATCAAACAGTGACAGCTATTGTCTTGCAAACCTTCCTTTACGATCTTGATCCGTTGATGTGTTGTTGTGGCCATTCACGTATGACCCCTCCGTCCTTTAGCTAGACCGTTCTTCCGTGGTGGACTCGTCACCCAGGCAAGGGTGAACACACACACAAGCCCCCACCGGCCTTGCTATAACTACTGTGAGTGAAATTGACCGATCCGTTAGGTCCCTGATGCCCCACACTTTCTCGTGGGTTTCTGATGCTCACTAGTGTGTCTCCTGGTGCGTCACCCCAGACCTCACTTTTATCCCCACTCAGGGGGTCTCAGGTGTCAATCAGGTTTGAATGACTTAACCCATCAAACCAGCCCACTCTGGCTGTCCACTGAGGAATTTTAATGAACAGAATAGTACCACGTAAACAGGCCTCTCCGCAGCCATAAGTCTTTCGGGAGTCATAACATGGTGGATAAACATAACTCTCTCTCAGGCTGTTATCAGTAACAGATGTCCTTGCATGTTCTCTTTTGTCTCTCTTACTCTCTTGTTAGCAGCATCGAAATAATACCTGTTTGCGATTCTCCAAAAAGGGTGGGGGGCATGGGCAACTCTGCACCCTTCTGCCCATCAGAGTTGTTCATCCTTCGTAATAGCGCACACACGCTATCTCAAAGTTCAAAATAAATTTATTATCAAGGTATGCAATGCCACCATATGCTTCCCTGAGATTCATTTTCTTGCAGGCATTCACAGGAAAATTAAGAAATACATCAGAGTTTATGAAAACTATAAAAAAACAAAGATTGACAAGCAACCAATGTGCAAAAAGTGACAAATTGTGAAAATAAATAATACTGAGAATGAGTTGTAAAGCCATTGAAAGTGAGTCTGTAGGTTGTGGAATCAGTTCAGAGTTGAGGTAAGTGAACTTATCGACAACAGTTCATGAGCCTATTGATTGCAGGGTGATAACTGTTACTGAGCCTGGTGGTGTGGGACCTAAGGCTCCTGTACCTCCTTCCCGGTGCTATTGAGAAGACAGCCATGGCCTAGAAGGTAGGGTCCTCGATGATGGATGCTGCTTTCCTGTGACAGCACTCCCTTGCAGATGTGCTCAATGATGGGGAGGACTTTTTCCTGTGATGGACTGGGCTGTATCCAATCAGCTGCTCACACGTCAAGTGCTCTGCCCCTACATCCCCACGTCCTTCGCCACAGACAGCCCCTTCTCTTCCATGCCCTGACCCACCCACCTCTCTCCATCACTTGCTCCCACCACACTTCCCACCCTTGCTGTCCCATGCCAATGAACTGCTGGAACATACCTGCTCCTCTCGGCTCTCAAAGCTGCAGCCACAAGCTGAGCAGGACATCCTGTCGGAGATCTCTGGCAGAGCCGGTTCCCTGACGGTCCTCACCTTGCCTGCAGTGTCCTCTGCAGAAGGAGAAGCCCTTGGTTAGGTGTTTCAGTGGTACAGTGGAATCAAGCTGGGAGTTCCCCCCCAGTGCAACCTCACGGAGATTTATAAAGCTCGAGGGGCATAGTAGTGTAGCAGCTGGTTCATTTGTATTATAATGACCTGGGTCAATTCCTCCACTGCCTGCCAGGAGTTTGTACATTCTCCCTGAGACCGTGTGGGTTTCCTCCCACGTTCCAAAGACGTACTGGTTAGGGTTAGTAAGTTAATGACATACTATGTTCAAAGCAGAAGTGTGGTGACACTTGCAAGCTGCCCAGCACAACCCTTGCTGATCTGCTTTGATGGAAAAATTAGGCATTTTACTGCATGATTCAATGTCCAGGTGACAAATGACAGTTCAAAGTTCAAAGTTAATGTCTTATCAAAGTATATATATGTCACGATATACAACCAAGATTCATTTTCTTGTGGGCATACTCAACAAATCCATATTAAAATAATAACGGTAATCAGTTAAAGACCACATCAACTGGGTGTTCAGTCTGTACGCCAAGGACAGCAAAGTATAAATACAAAATGAAAATAATAATAATAATAAATAAGCAATAAATATCGAGAACATGAGGTGAAGAGTCCTTCCAGGTGAGTCCATAGGATGAAGGAACATTTCAATGTTGGGGCAAGTGAAATTATCCCCTTTGGTTCAAGAGCCTGATGTTCGAGGGATAATAACTGTTCCTGAATCTGCTGGTGTGAGTGCTGAGGCTCCTGTACCTTCTTCCTGATGGCAGCAGCGAGAAGACAGCATGCCTTGGGTGGAGGGGGACCCTGATGATGGATGCTGCTTCCCTGCGGCAACGCTTCATGTAGATACGTTTAAAGGAGGGGAGGGCTTTACCTGTGACAGACTAGACCATGTCCACTACTTTTTGCAGGAATTTCAGCTCAATGGCATTGGTGGTTCCAACTGTGATGCAGCTAGTCAATATTCTCTCCTCTACACATTTATAGAAGCTTGTCAAAGTTTTATGCTGAATCTTCACGCACTCCTAAGGAAGTAAAGGTGCCTTGCATGTTGGGCGCAGGACAAGTCCTCCAAAATGACAACACCGAGGAATTTAAAGTTGCTGACCCTCTCCACTTCTGATCTCCTGATGAGGTCTGGCTCATGGACCTCTGGTTTCCTCCTCCTGCAGTCAATAATCAGCTCCTTGGTTTTGCTGACATTGAGTGAGAGGCTGTTGTTATGGCACCACTCAGCCAGATTTTCCATCTCCCTCCTATATGTTGATTCACTAAAATAAAGCTAAAAGATAAAAAAGGAACAATAGGATGGATGACCACACTCTTCCTCCCAGTGCAGGAGAGTCTAGTTTAGAGGGCACAGGATTAACGTGAGAGGGGAAGTCTTAAAGAGGGCCTAAGGGGCAAATTCTTCACCCAGAGGGTGGTGGGAGAATAGAACAAGCTGCCAGAGGAGCCCGAGTACAGTTAGAAAGTTCCTAGATATGGAGGGCAAAGGTTAAAAGGGTTATGGGCCAAATATTGGCTAATTGGAGCAGCTCAACTAGGCAACTTAGTTGGCATGGACGCGATTGACTGTGGGTCTGTTTCTGTGCTGTGGCTCTGTAACCCATCGGCCTAGAGACTCCATGCTGGATGGTCCAATAGCAGTGGCTGAGCCACACTCTGTTCCTCACAGAATGGACAGATGAACCACCCACACGACTCAGCAAAGTGGAGCCTGACATTCCAGGAAGAGAAATCAGGAGAGCAAACACCGGTCTCAGCCTTGGAAAGGAACAGCAGTTTCAAATTCCTGAGTGTCAACAGAGGATTGGGCCCAACATATTGATGCAATCATGTAAAAGGCACAGCAGCGGCTGCACTTCATTTGGAGTTTGAGATTTGGTGTGCCACGAAAGGCTCCCGCAAATTTCTACAGATGGACGTGAAGAACATTCTATTGATGTTTTGCTGCATGCTTGAGTGCTCGGTGGAGGGCGCAGATGCTATTTTGTTGGTGGGTGGGGGTGGTCATTGCTTTACTGCTGCTTATGCATGGGAGGGGGAGCTGGGGAGGGGGCTTTGGGGTTCTAACATTCACCTGTTATTCATTCTTTGGGGCAGTCCTCTGCTTTTGTGGATGTTCGCGAAGAAAAAGCATTTCAGGATGTAAATTGTACACATTTCTCTGACATTAAATGTACCTTTTGAACTGGTTGCGGCACTGTCTGGTGTGGAAGCTCCAATACACAGGATCAGGAAAAGCTGCAGACTGAGGCGCTTTGGTACGGAACCAGCTCTGCAGTCACCGACGTAGCAATACACTGAAACGACCTGGTCGCCGTCAATCCTGGACCGTTTCAGGGCTCCATATTCCATGTGTTATTTGCTCACATTCTGCCTTTCGCACGATTTGTTCATCCCCTTGCGCATGGGTATTTGATGTCTTTAAATGGGTTCCATGGTGCTTGTTTGTTTTGTGACTGCCTGCGGGAGGCTGAATCTCAGGTTTGTATGCTGTACACGTACCTTGATAACTTTGAAAGTTGGAAACTCAGCCAGCTCCATCATGGGAACTCACCTCCCCACCATCCGGGATTCAAAGACATCTTCTAAAGGAGATGCCTCATAAAGATGGCATCCATCATTAAGGACCCCCCCCCCCCCCCCAATACCCACGCCATGACCTCTTCTCATTGCTGCCATCAAGGTGGTCCAGAAGCCTAAAGCCACACAATGGATGTCTTAGGAACTGAAGGGAATTACTCCTCTGAAATCAGCTTTCTAAACAGCTCATGAATCCGTGAACACTAACTCACTATTCCTCTTCAGCAAATTTTATTGCAACTTTTAGTAACTTTTTATGAATCGTACCGCAGAATAATACTTCACATATGTCGGTGGTGTTCCACAGAAGGGTGTGGGTGAGGATGTGAGGGGAAGGAGCGAGTATCGGTGACTGGATAGTAAGAGTGGGGATGTGAGTCGGTGAGGGTGGTGGGTAGTACTGGTAGTTGTACTCACTGCTGCCCAACCCACCCCCCTGCCAGGGTCAATGCCTCCAGCTCCGACCCTCCACTCCATTACCTGCCGGTCCCGGTGCCCCTGCCTTCTCCGCCGGCCGCAGCCCCGGGCTCAGGCCCGAGGCCTCGAACACGGAGCAGACCCGCAACGCCGGCCGAACGGTAGCCATCACCGCCGGCGGTATCATACGGCACTTCCGCCCCGCCGTCTGTCACTTCCGCCCCGCAGATCCCGGCACTTCCGGTCGCTGCTGCAGTTGCTTTGGATTTCCGCTGCTCGGGGGTGAGAGAAGGGTGTGGGGTGGGGGCTGGGGGAACGGGCCCGGTGGTGGGGAGAGGGGAAGGGTAACGGGGGAGGGTGGAGTTGCGGGGTAACCGGGACACGGGGAGAGGGGAAGCGTGACCCTGGGAATGGGAGTGTGGATTCTGGGGTGGACTGTTACCCGGACCGGGGGTAAATGGGGGGGAAGGCAGGCAGGTAACGGAGGTGGTGTGCCAAGTGGCAGCGACTGGGGATGCCGTGCGAGGGGTGTGGGTAGAGCAAGGTGTTGTGCATTTAATATTTCAGTAATATTTGAATAATATTGTTTGACTAAGGATACCTTGTTGTTTACATAATTCATTACAGATTATATGTGAGAAGTATGTGAACGGCCTGCATCATTATGCCACCACGTCGTATGTGGGCACCTCAGTGAAGTAAAACTATACGTATGTGAGTTACCCCCGTTTCCTGTGTTTTTCTTCTGATTAATTTCTGGAGTTGAAACAATGGTGTTCGAGAAGTTTTAAAACAAACCCGACACAACTACCTACCCATTGAATCACTGTGAGACAGTCGAGTTTAAAAAGAAAACGCAGTACATTTTTCTTTGGAACGGAGAGAGAAAGAGAGATATTCGATTTAAAAAAAAACACTTTTTTTTCCTTGCAAGGGGCGAGAGACAGTTGAGTTAACAGAAAGGCAGAAAACAGATGAAATTTGCAGTTTAGTAAATAGTGAATTCCGGACAATAATAGTAAGTAAGTAAATAAGCAGAAATGGCTGGCTGCATCGGAAAGGTAGATGTGTTCGATTGTACAACAAATAACTGGATAATGTATACTGATAGAATTGAACAGTATTTTAAAGCGAATGGAATAACTGATAAGAAGGGAGTGCCAGATTTGCTGAGTGTACTAGGTGAAAGAGCATATAGTTTGCTTAGAAGTTTGACTGTTCCAACTAACCAGCAGAAAGTTACCTTTGTTGATATCGTGAAAGTAATGCAGGAACATTTAGAACTGAAACCACTGTTGATTGCAGTATGCTTTAGGTTTCATAAGTGGAATAAAAAGAAGGGGTGTCTATTTCAGTGTACGTGGCTGAATTGAAGAAATTATCTGAGCATGGTCGGTTCATTGATGGGGTTAATGATGCACTGAGAGATTGTTTAGTTTGTGGAATCTTACAAGAACTCTTTCCAAAACAGCTCCTAACTGAAGCACGACTCATATTTAATAGAGCATTTGAAATTGCTGTGTCAAAGGAAACAGCAGCAAGAGTCACAGTTAGGAATGAAAGTGAGTGTGAACAAAGTTGCAGCATCTAACAAATTGCCTGGATGAACAAATTGTGTCACCATTGCAGCAAGAGCACACCAGACCAATGCAGGTTTAAAGGTGAAACTTGCAGAAAATGCAACAAAGTAGGTCACATACAAAGAGCATGTTCAGCAGAGAAAAATAAATGGACTCCACAGGGAAGAGAAAAAGATAAAAAGTCGAGTTGCAATTTCAAAGAGAGCACCGATCTGCATGCTGTTGATGAAAAATCTGCTAATGATGAAAGTGACACAGAACTGAGTAGCCTTGAGATTTACAATGTGAAAACCAGCAATAGATTAAGAAATATTACACAGAGGTGAATGTCAAATTAATTAAAATGGAATTGAGACACTGGCTCAGCTGTGACAGTCATTCCACAAAATGAGTTTGACTGGCATTTCAAACACACCAAACTGAAGCCTGCAGCCTGAGAACTTTCCCAAAGAAATTTAAACTCCTGTGGGAATGATATTCTTAACAGTGAAGTAGAACAAACATGCCACACTGAGCTTTTTTGTGGTAAAAAGATGAGGGCCTGTATTGCAAGACCTTGAGTAGCTCAGCTGAGACAACTGCAACTTGATCCACTATTTACATGCCACATGCTCTGCCACTGAGTCAGCTGAAAGCAAATTCAGAAAGGTACTGGATGATGCCATAGCCGTGTCCGTGGATTGCATTGGAAAACTCAAACATATCAAGGGTAGAACAGTGTTAAACGAAAATGCCACATCCCAAGTTTTACAAATCCTTATACCATCCTTGATAAAGTAGCCAGTGAGCTGGACCATATGGAAGCTGAAGGAATTCTCTCCAAGGTAGAATAGAGTGCATGGGCAACATCAGTTGTCCCAGTAGCCAAGAAGAATGAGTCTTTCAGGATGAGTCTTTCCCTGTGGTGAATTTGAGGTCACCGTCAACCCAGTACTGAAGGTAGATCAGTACCCTCTGTTCAGGATAGAGGATATCTTTGCAAACCTTTCTGAAGGGAGACTCTTCCTAGAGATGAAGGTGGAAGGTGAATAACATCATTGTTACTGGTGAAGTGGACAAGGAACATCTCCAAAATCTCAAGACAATGTTAAAAAGATTAGAAGATCATGGGCTCTGAGCGTGATGCAACAAGTGTGAATTCTTTAAAGTAAGCACCACTTGTTGTTGTCATGCCACCGATGCACCCCAGTGTGCTAGGAAAACGCAAGCAGTAGTGGATGCCTCAAGGCCAAATGACGTGTCACAGTTGCTGCCCTTTTTAGGATTTGTCAATTACTTTAACAGGTTCCTGGCAAACCTGGATAATGTGCTCCACCCCTTCAGCTCATGACTGCAGTCAGGAAGAAATGGCGATGAACAAAGCAGGGTGAGGTGGCTTCCCAAAAGGCAAAGGAAATGGTGACGTTATCATTCAGTGAAGCTAGCATGTGACACCTCGCCCTGTGGTGGTCATTTGAGTGATGGAAATGAACTTTCCCTAACTGCTACAGAGAAACATCATGACAGATCGACAGAGAGGACGAGTCTGCTTCGGGGGTAAAATGTTTCAACCAGTACTTGTATGGGAGAGAATGTCTTCATTTCTTCAAGATGGCGGTGCGACACAGTTTGCAGCGGTCTCTCCGGAGTTGATGTCTGTTATTTGTCAAGTGGGGCGCTGTGCACAGTCCTAATCTGATGAAAAATGGACGTGGGAGCACGGAGGAACATCGGGAAATCTCCAGGAAGGCCTTCTTCATTGCTGCTGCTGTTGTGAGGTCCGGGTCTCTGCTGGGAAGAACAGGCCCCCAGTCCCCGGGGTCGCGTGGCCGGTGGCTGGTGGCGGGGGTGTTGTAGTGCACTCGGCAGAGGATGGTGCTCAGAGAGGCTGTGCCAGAGGGGATGGTTGGAGGTTCGACGGACTCAGAGTCCGCTGTGGTCGGGGTGCTTTCACTGTGTGCTCTGCCTGCGAGGCTGGGTCCAACGGCTCTGTGGAAGTCCATAGCGGGGGTATTCCCTTCTGCCACCTGCGTGGGATGACGAGTCTATTGGGACCCTGAGGACTTGTGGAAACTGTGTGGTGGTTTCTTTCGAACTTATAGTCTTTTAATATCTTTGGATTATTTTAACTGTGCCCATGGTCTGTTTTTTTTAATCAATTATGGTATTGTTTGCACTGTTGTAACGATATGTTGTAACTATGTGGTTTTGTCCAGGTCTTGTAGCTTTAGTTTTTGGTTTGTTGGGTAGTAGAGTTGGTCTCCTGACTTGGTGTGTGTGGGTAGTCTTGTTTTGTCTGGTGGATTTGGAGCTCCTTTCCGGGGAACGTGCTAAGATGGTAGTGTGATATTAATACGCAGCAGCCTCTCCGGACTCTGGATTTGGGAATTGCCGACCGTTATGTGGATTTTCTGGTGTAGTCTGTTTTGTTGTGTGCTTTTGTGATATCATTCTGGAGGAAGGTTTCGATTTTTAACTGCATTGTAGTTGTGGTTTCTAAATGACAATAAACCAAAAACTGAAATTCGGTTTGCCCTTGTTACTGATCATCAACCACCAGTGTCCATTTTTAATCCACAGAAAGGTAATCCACTAACAGCAGCAGCATGAATGGCAAGCTGGGCTCTGTTTCTTGGAGGACACAATTACAAGATTGAAAATGACAAAAGAGGACATCCCTCTTGACATATTCTCCCTAATGCAAATCAAAAGCCTCCCTATTACGATAGAGATGATCCAAGGGGAAACCAGAAGAAAAACTCTCACTGTTTCAGGTCTACATGGCCACCCAAAACGGCTGGAAAGTGTGACGCAAACTCCAGTTCCCCCAGTGCCGGGATGAACTTGCCCTTGACTGGGGTTTCCTTATGTGGCAATTTGTAGTTGTTGTACCATCTAAACCGAGAGCTAAAGTGTAGGTCGAGCTACATGCTGGTCATCTAGGTGTGGTCAAAAATAAAACTGTTGGCTCAAGGCTTTGTCTGGGATAGATCAGTAGATCAAACAGCTTGCCATGCACTGTTAGGGATGCCAACATGTCTAGAAGGTGCTAAGAGCAGCGCCTCCCCATCCCTGGGAATGGCCCTCGTTGCCCTTGCAGAGGATTCATGTGGATTTTGCTGGATCATTGTCAAGAACGCGTTTGGATGCAGCTACCGAAGTGTTCCCAGTGGACTCCCCTACAGGCTTACACACCGTTGTGTTGAGAAGCCTCTTCTGAAGGACTGGGGTTCTGGAACACTTAGTCAGTGACAATGGACCACAGGTTGTTACAGAGCAGTTTCATTCCTGTAAATGAATGGAATAAGACGTATTACATCTGTACCACACCATTCTGCTACAAATGGCCAGGTGCAAAGGTCTGTCCAGGGTCTAAAGAACATGCTGTGAGCAATGTGGGCAGAACACACCACACTGACACTGAATCAGAAGCTCGTCACTTTCCTCCTTGCATATCACAATGCAGCACACTCCACAACCAGCAGATGTGCTGTTCCTGGGGTGTGCCTTCTGTTCACACTTGGATAGTCTCGAAGCCAACCTCAGAAGGAGTATGCAAGACAAACTGAGGGCTCCTCAAACAAAGAAGTTCAACGTTTCACTCCTGGACAAGCAGCTCTGGTGAGAGACGAGAGAAGTGATCAAAAGTGGGTACTTGGAAAAATTAAGGACAGAACTGGGCCACTGTCCTACACAGTGGGGTTTGTGTCTGGAGGCGAGACATTGACCAGTTGAGGAGAACTGAATCAATTGTTAGAGACGAAAGATGTCCAGAGTTGTCAGAACCGCTGCCTGCAGTGCCAGAGTCAACTCCTACTATCACCACGGAGGAGCCCCAGACCCTGAGATTGCCTTCACAGTTACAAATCTCTCCTGCCAAGCAGTGATCTCCCTTGTTAGGAAAGATGTTCAGAGGAAGAAATCCTTCATAGTGATTTAATCTTTAGGCCTGGATAGGACAATGTAAAGTTCACTATGCTGTGGATGTCTGTACATTCATTGTGCTAAAATAAATAAATGAAGGAATAAATAAATAAATGTGTGTTGATGTGTACGTATATATGTTTATATGCACTATATACGTGAATGTATGTAAGTTAGAGTTTATAGCTGAGCAGGAAGGAGCGTTGTGAATTTGATATATGAATAATAATGTTTGATTAAGCATTATTTGTTGTTTACACAATTGATAATGGGTTATATGTAGGAAGATTCTCAGGCGGGGGCGGGCATTCCCAGTGAAGGGTGGGTCGAGCCCTCAGCCAGCACCGTGGGAAAAGGAAAGTGAAAGCTGACTATCCGTGTGGCTGGCACCACATTGTTGTTCACGCCTCTGAAACACTGCTCCCTGCTCGCTTCCTGTTTCCGTACTATTATTCCACTGGTTTTACAGTATTTTCCCTCTCTAGGTGCCGGTTGCAGTTGTACAGACATTCATGGTGCCAGAGTGTGGTCAGTGTTGGGCTGGTTGAGGCTGACCCCTCGACTCTGGAACCTGTTACTGGTCCCACGGTGATGTGAGGGATGGATGTGTAGATGGCGGAGTTTAGCACCGAGTACCAGCGGCTACAGGGCTCCGACACCGACACCCCACCCGGTGAAGAGGAGCTGCTTGTTCACCAGGCCGATGGCAGCAAATGTAAGTCACACTTTCTCTCCCATCCTTATCCAATCCTTCGATGGGACTGTGGACGTGTTCTCTGATCCCCAACGGCGTTCACTAATGTTTGATTAGCACCACGGACTCTGTCTATGCTTCCCGCTAGCCAGCATAATCAACAATCCCTCCCACCCCAGACATTCTTCCTGCTCTCCCCCCTCCTGCTGGGCTGAAGATACGAAAGCCTGAAAGAATGTACCATGTATGAACTTTGTGCGGGGGCCTGGGAATACAGATCCATAATTCCCTGAAAGTGGAATCACAAGCAGACGGGGTTGTGAAGAGAGCTTTTGACACAGTGGCCTTAAGTCAGAGTGCCAAGTGTGGGAAAAGGGATGTTGTGTTGAAAGGCTGAGTCTGGACTACTGTCCGCAGTTCTGGTCACCACACAAGGGGAAGGTGGGTGCAGACGAGATTTGGTTTTGCTGACTTTGAGTGAAAGGCTGTTGTGGCACCATTCAACAAGATTTTCAATCTCCCTCCCATACTGATTTGTCACTACCTTTGATTTGGCCAGCACCAGTGGTGTCATCAGCAAACTTACTGTAAGTGTGGCATCAGAGCTTCGCTTAGCCACACAAGCAAAGCTAGAACAGGAGGCCAAGCACACAGCTTCATGTCAGACCTGTGCTGATGGTGACTGTGGACGAGGTGCTGTTGCCAATCCAAACAGACTGGGGTCGGCAAGTGCTTAGAGCATAAAACAGTGCAGTACAGGCCCACAATATTGTGCTGACCCTTTAACCTGAACTAACCTCCCCCTCCCATGTTGCCCTCCATTATCCTTTCATTCCTCAACCTATCTAAGAGTCTCTTAAATGCCCCTAGTGTATCTATCTCTACCACCACCTCTGGCAGGGTATTCCACACACCCAGCACTCTCCGTTTAAAAATCTACCATGGACATCCCCCACCCCATGCTTTCCTACAAACACATTCAAGTTTTGCCCCCTCATATTAGCCATTTCCACCCTGGGAAACAGTTTTTGACTGTCCACTTGATCTTTGTCTCTTATTACTTTGTGCCCCTCTGTGAAGCCACCTCTTATCTTTCATCACTCCAAAGAGAAAAGCGTAGCTCATTCAACCTGTCCTCATAAGACAAATTTTTCCCACCACGTGTACTTGCTTTTCAGATCTTTGCTTGTTCCTTCCACCTCTCTGTCTTTTTTTTGCTGTCTCGTGTCTTCACAAATTAATTTCCTTCCTGTCTTTGTAGATTAAGAGCTGCTCTCTGTGGCACACCACCCAATACATGTCGTGCCAGCCAGCAGGAAACCTACCTCAACCGTGTTTGTGACCAATCACAGAATCCCACTGTTATCATGTGCAATAGCCTTATCTAATGTTTTCTATTCATCTAGACCTGTGCTTAATTTATAGATTTCAAATCCCTCACTGGTCACGCCCTTAAGGTTAGGGAGCAGCACAATCTGCCTTTCAACACTTCCCTCAAAATTCAGAGTTCAAAAGTTTAAAGTAAATTTATTATCAAAGTGCATATATGTCACCATAAGCAACCGGCAGATTTACTTTCTTGCAGGCAACACTTTAAATACAAAGAAACAAAAATAATAATCGTAAATATCAGTCAGTATTGAGGAACATGAGCTGGAGAGTCCTTGGAATTGAGTCCATAGGTTGTGAGTAAATTTGAGAGTGAAGTTATCCTCTCTGGTTCAAGAGCCTGATGGTTAAAAGGTAATAACAATTTCTGAGCCTGGTGGTGTGGGCCCTGAGACCTCTGTACCTCTTTCCGGTTGGTAGCAGAAGAAGAGGGCATGGCCTGTGTGGTGTGGTCCCTGATGGTGGCTGCTGCTTTCCTGTGACAGCGCTCTGTGTAGATATGCTCACTGGTGGGGAGGGCTTTACCCATGATTGACTGGGCCATTTCCACTACTCTTTACCTGACAAAGGGTCTCGGCCGGAAACATCGACAGAGCTTCTTCTTATAGATGCTGTCTGGCCTGCTGTTTTCCACCAGCATTTTGTGTGTGTTGTTTGAATTTCCAGCGTCTGCAGATTTCCTCGTGTTTGCCTCCACTACTTTTTGCTGGTTTTTCCATTCAAGGGCATTGACCAAATCACTGGTTATCACATCAGAATCAGGTTTATTGTCATTGACGTCCATGGTGAAATGTGTTTCTTTGAAGTAACTGTGTAATGCAATACATAGAAATAACTACAAGAAATCTATAGTGTGAAAAGGGAGCAACATCGCGAAGTAGGAGCAAAATAGGTTCACAGATCATTCAGAAATCTGAGGGTGTAGCGGAACAAACTGTGAACCCAACAAGGGCAGGTGGAGGTAGCTCGCCAGGCAACATGTGGACGAGTTGGGCCAAGAGCCTCTTTCCATGCTCTAAGACTCTAGGACTCTAATCTCAGAGTAACACTTCACATTTTTATCCGTTAATTTCAGCTGCCGCCCATTCCGGTGTCCCCCAGAATCTGTCACTGTCCTTTACCTGGTTCACTCTGCTTCGGGTTGGGAATGTGCCCTGCACGAAGGCCTTAAAACTTCTAAAGAAACGGAGATTCCAGCACTTACCCTGGGATTCCACTCCTACTCTTGGGTGGTTAAAATTTCAGTCTGTTAGAAAACTCCCTGAACAGATTCCATCAGTGAGAGGGTTAACGCATGAGGAGCATTTGATGGTTCTGGGCCACAGTCACTGGGATGAGGAGGGATCTCATTGAAAACTATCAAATATTGAAAGGCCTAGATAGAGTGGATGTGGTGAGGATGTTTCCTGTATTAGGGGAGTCTAGGATGAGAGGGCACAGCCTCATCTAGAACAGAGTCAAAGAAGAATTTCTTTGCCAGAGGGTGGTGACCGTGGACATCTGTGGATGCCAAGTCACTGGGTATATTTAGAGATTGATAGGTTCTGGATGAGAGCATCAGAGGCTCTGGGTTAAATCGGGAGAAAAGGGTTGAGAGGGATAGTAAATCAGTCATGATGTAATGGCAGAGCAAGTTTGATGGGCTGAGTGGCCTAATTTTGCTCCTTGACTTACAGTCTTATAGTCTAACGTAGAACTGCTAAGACATAGAACTGCTGCTGCTCGGAATTGGGGAACACTGCAGGTGCTGAGCCTGACGGGGCCAACACGCAGCCATACTGTACTGCAGGGATCTAGCCCGAGCATTAGCTCCGCTAGTGCTGACCGGCTGAGTACTTCGAACAATCGCCTCGGGTGGGGAGGTGGCCAGCTTAACTATTACAGCACCAGTGACCCAGGTTCAGCTCCCTCTGCTGTCTGTAATGAGTCTGTTCCTTCTCCCCGTGACCGCCTGGGTTTCCTCCGGCTGCTCCGGTTTCCTCCCACAGTCCAAACATGTACCGGTTACTAGGTTAATCGGCCACGTGGCTGTAGCGTGAGCTCGTTGGGCCGCAAGGGCCGGTTACCACACTGTGTCTCTAAATGAACAAATAAAACAATCTGTTTTCACTGTGGATTTTGAACCTACGATGAACTTTGCACTTA
This sequence comes from Hypanus sabinus, assembly GCF_030144855.1. Lineage (NCBI taxonomy): Eukaryota > Metazoa > Chordata > Chondrichthyes > Myliobatiformes > Dasyatidae > Hypanus > Hypanus sabinus. The sequence continues at coordinate 77,107,517 of NC_082709.1, forward strand.
TTTATAGTTTAATTGGCTTTTCTCTGCTCCTTGAACCGAAGCTATTTCTAACTTCTATCATTCATTTCATTCCTTCCAGCTCCGTGGCATCACATTGAGAATCTGGACCTGTTCTTCTCCAGAATATCCAAGCATCGTGGCTGTTCCACCGGAATGGTGGAATCTGCCTGTTCCTGCAGCGTGCCTGATGCAGTTGTTTGTGTGTCTGTGTAATGTAGTGGAACTGCAGGTTGGCTGTTCTGTAGTTAAAGTGGGCAGCTGTATTGTCCTGTCCCCAGGGATGCCTGTACAGTGTCCGTCAGTCCCATCCCTCCCCCGGTGAGTGTCCGTCAGTCCTCTCCCCTGGGGATACCCGTACAATGTCTGTCAGTCCCCTCCTCGGCGATACCTGTACAGTGTCCGTCAGTCCCCTCCCCGGGGATACCCTGTACAGTGTCTGTCAGTCCCCTCCCCGGGGATACCCCGTACAGTGACAGTCCCCTCCTCGGCGATACCTGTACAGTGTCTGTCAGTCCCCTCCCCGGGGATACCCCGTACAGTGACAGAACCCTCCCCCGGCGATACCTGTACACGGTGTCTGTCAGTCCCCTCCCCGGGGATACCCCGTACAGTGTCTGTCAGTCCCCTCCCCGGGGATACCTGTACAGTGACAGTCCCCTCCCCTGGGGATACCCCGTACAGTGTCTGTCAGTCCCCTCCCCGGGGATACCCGTACAGTGTCTGTCAGTCCCCTCCCCGGGGATACCCGTACAGTGTCTGTCAGTCCCCTCCCCAGGGATGCCCCGTACAGTGACGGTCCCCTCCCTGGGGATACCCTGTACAGTGTCTGTCAGTCCCCTCCCCGGGGATACCTGTACAGTGTCCGTCAGTCTCCTCCCCCGGGGATACCTGTATGGTCTCTGTCAGTCCCCTCTCCCTGAGAGATAGCTGTACACGGTGTCTGTCAGTCCCCTCTCCCTGAGAGATAGCTGTACACAGTATCTGTCAGTCCCCTCCCTGAGAGATAGCTGTACACGGTGTCTGTCAGTCCCCTCCCTGAGAGATAGCTGTACACAGTGTCTGTCAGTCCCCTCCCTGAGAGATAGCTGTACACGGTGTCTGTCAGTCCCCTCCCTGAGAGATAGCTGTACACGGTGTCTGTCAGTCCCCTCTCCCTGAGAGATAGCTGTACACAGTGTCTGTCAGTCCCCTCTCCCTGAGAGATAGCTGTACACGGTGTCTGTCAGTCCCCTCCCTGAGAGATAGCTGTACACGGTGTCTGTCAGTCCCCTCCCTGAGAGATAGCTGTACACGGTGTCTGTCAGTCCTCTCCCTGAGAGATAGCTGTACACAGTGTCTGTCAGTCCCCTCCCTGAGAGATAGCTGTACACGGTGTCTGTCAGTCCCCTCTCCCTGAGAGATAGCTGTACACGGTGTCTGTCAGTCCCCTCTCCCTGAGAGATAGTTGTACACAGTGTCTGTCAGTCCCCTCTCCCTGAGAGATAGCTGTACACAGTATCTGTCAGTCCCCTCTCCCTGAGAGATAGCTGTACACGGTGTCTGTCAGTCCCCTCTCCCTGAGAGATAGCTGTACACAGTGTCTGTCAGTCCCCTCTCCCTGAGAGATAGCTGTACACAGTGTCTGTCAGTCCCCTCCCTGAGAGATAGCTGTACATGGTGTCTGTCAGTCCCCTCCCTGAGAGATAGCTGTACACGGTGTCTGTCAGTCCTCTCCCTGAGAGATAGCTGTACACAGTGTCTGTCAGTCCCCTCCCTGAGAGATAGCTGTACACGGTGTCTGTCAGTCCCCTCTCCCTGAGAGATAGCTGTACACGGTGTCTGTCAGTCCCCTCTCCCTGAGAGATACCTGTACACGGTGTCTGTCAGTCCCATCCCTGAGAGATAGCTGTACACGGTGTCTGTCAGTCCCCTCTCCCTGAGAGATAGCTGTACACGGTGTCTGTCAGTCCCCTCTCCCTGAGAGATACCTGTACACGGTGTCTGTCAGTCCCATCCCTGAGAGATAGCTGTACACGGTGTCTGTCAGTCCCCTCTCCCTGAGAGATAGTTGTACACGGTGTCTGTCAGTCCCATCCCTGAGAGATAGCTGTACACGGTGTCTGTCAGTCCCCTCCCTGAGGATACCTGTACACAGTGTCTGTCAGTCCCATCCCTGAGGATACCTGTACACAGTGTCTGTCAGTCCCCTCCCTGAGGATACCTGTACACAGTGTCTGTCAGTCCCCTCCCTGAGAGATAGCTGTACACGGTGTCTGTCAGTCCCCTCTCCCTGAGAGATACCTGTACAGTGTCTGTCAGTCCCCTCCCCGGGGATAACTGTACACGTTGTCTGTCAGTCCCCTCCCTGAGGATACCTGTACACGGTGTCTGTCAGTCCCCTCTCCCTGAGAGATAGCTGTACACGGTGTCTGTCAGTCCCCTCCCTGAGAGATAGCTGTACACGGTGTCTGTCAGTCCCCTCCCTGAGAGATAGCTGTACACGGTGTCTGTCAGTCCCCTCCCTGAGAGATAGCTGTACACGGTGTCTGTCAGTCCCCTCTCCCTGAGAGATAGCTGTACACGGTGTCTGTCAGTCCCCTCTCCCTGAGAGATAGCTGTACACGGTGTCTGTCAGTCCCCTCTCCCTGAGAGATAGCTGTACACGGTGTCTGTCAGTCCCCTCCCTGAGAGATAGCTGTACACGGTGTCTGTCAGTCCCCTCCCTGAGAGATAGTTGTACATGGTGTCTGTCAGTCCCCTCTCCCTGAGAGATAGCTGTACACGGTGTCTGTCAGTCCCCTCCCTGAGAGATACCTGTACACGGTGTCTGTCAGTCCCCTCCCTGAGAGATAGTTGTACATGGTGTCTGTCAGTCCCCTCTCCCTGAGAGATAGCTGTACACGGTGTCTGTCAGTCCCCTCTCCCTGAGAGATAGCTGTACACGGTGTCTGTCAGTCCCCTCTCCCTGAGAGATAGCTGTACACGGTGTCTGTCAGTCCCCTCTCCCTGAGAGATAGCTGTACACGGTGTCTGTCAGTCCCCTCCCTGAGAGATAGCTGTACACGGTGTCTGTCAGTCCCCTCCCTGAGAGATAGTTGTACACGGTGTCTGTCAGTCCCCTCCCTGAGAGATAGCTGTACACGGTGTCTGTCAGTCCCCTCCCTGAGAGATAGCTGTACACGGTGTCTGTCAGTCCCCTCCCTGAGAGATAGCTGTACACGGTGTCTGTCAGTCCCCTCTCCCTGAGAGATAGCTGTACACGGTGTCTGTCAGTCCCCTCTCCCTGAGAGATAGCTGTACACGGTGTCTGTCAGTCCCCTCCCTGAGAGATAGCTGTACACGGTGTCTGTCAGTCCCCTCCCTGAGAGATAGCTGTACAAGGTGTCTGTCAGTCCTCTCCCTGAGAGATAGCTGTACACAGTGTCTGTCAGTCCCCTCCCTGAGAGATAGCTGTACACGGTGTCTTTCAGTCCCCTCTCCCTGAGAGATAGCTGTACACAGTGTCTGTCAGTCCCCTCTCCCTGAGAGATAGTTGTACACAGTGTCTGTCAGTCCCCTCTCCCTGAGAGATAGCTGTACACAGTGTCTGTCAGTCCCCTCTCCCTGAGAGATAGCTGTACACGGTGTCTGTCAGTCCCCTCTCCCTGAGAGATAGCTGTACACAGTGTCTGTCAGTCCCCTCTCCCTGAGAGATAGCTGTACACAGTGTCTGTCAGTCCCCTCCCTGAGAGATAGCTGTACATGGTGTCTGTCAGTCCCCTCCCTGAGAGATAGCTGTACACGGTGTCTGTCAGTCCTCTCCCTGAGAGATAGCTGTACACAGTGTCTGTCAGTCCCCTCCCTGAGAGATAGCTGTACACGGTGTCTGTCAGTCCCCTCTCCCTGAGAGATAGCTGTACACAGTGTCTGTCAGTCCCCTCTCCCTGAGAGATAGCTGTACACGGTGTCTGTCAGTCCCCTCTCCCTGAGAGATACCTGTACACGGTGTCTGTCAGTCCCATCCCTGAGAGATAGCTGTACACGGTGTCTGTCAGTCCCCTCTCCCTGAGAGATAGCTGTACACGGTGTCTGTCAGTCCCCTCTCCCTGAGAGATACCTGTACACGGTGTCTGTCAGTCCCATCCCTGAGAGATAGCTGTACACGGTGTCTGTCAGTCCCCTCTCCCTGAGAGATAGTTGTACACGGTGTCTGTCAGTCCCATCCCTGAGAGATAGCTGTACACGGTGTCTGTCAGTCCCCTCCCTGAGGATACCTGTACACAGTGTCTGTCAGTCCCATCCCTGAGGATACCTGTACACAGTGTCTGTCAGTCCCCTCCCTGAGAGATAGCTGTACACGGTGTCTGTCAGTCCCCTCCCTGAGGATACCTGTACACGGTGTCTGTCAGTCCTCTCCCTGAGAGATAGCTGTACAGTGTCTGTCAGTCCCCTCTCCCTGAGAGATAGCTGTACACGGTGTCTGTCAGTCCCCTCCCCGGGGATAACTGTACACGGTGTCTCCATCATTTCATGGACTGATCCCTATCCTTAGACCTGCTCTCTTTAAGTGAGGTGTCTCCTTCAATTCACCTTTCTCAGCAATACGGAGTTAGAGTGAGTGTCTGTGATGTTTGCATCGAGGCGCGGTGGGGTTAAGGAGGGATGCTGGAGAACGTTTCGTGATGTGATGTGTCTGCAGACTGACCACAACCCTTTCCTTAACCATCTGTACATCTACCACCTGCATCAGAAGAATGGCTTCCTCTGCATGATACTCAGTGAAATGTTTGAGCTGGTGTAAGTTGTGCATTTCGATGTCACTAACCACAGTCCTATCACAACATTGGAAACGGGTGCAGGCCATTTCCACCTTCTGCCCCACCACAACCCCACCCTGCTCTACCGTCCCCTGCCCTGCCGCACCTCTGCCACTGAGGCTTCGCCTTTCGAGGATGGTCTCGAAGCTGGGGAGGCTAGTGCCGACGATGGTGCTGGCTGTCTGCAACGCTCCACAGCTTTCTCCAATCCTGTGTCGTGGCCCCTCCATACCAGCCAGTGATGCAACCAGTCAGAGTCAGTAGAAGTTTGTTAGAGTCTTGCTGACACACCAAACCTCCTCGGGCGACTAATGAAACAGAATCAGAATAAGGTCTGTTATGACTCAGAAATTTATTGATTTACGGCGGCAGTACAGTGTGTAAAACGTAAAAAAAGTTACTGCAAGTTACAATGGGGCACCAGGTAGCGTGACACTGTTACAGCTTGGGGTGTCAGAGTTCACAGTTCAGAGTTCTCTTCTGGCAATTTACGTAAGAAAGTTTGTACGGCCTTCCCGTGACCACGTGGGTTTCCTCCCACAGTCCAAAGACGTACTGGTTAGTAGGTTAATTGGTCACTGTAAATTAAATAAGAAATAAATGTTGCTGGACATTGTTAAGGGATCTCGGTGTTGTATCAGCCCCCAGGAACCTCCTGCCTGTGAAAGCTCAGACTTCTCTCTTGTTTTACAGGCAATTTGTTTTTGTCGTTGCGTTCACGACCTTCCTGGTAAACTGCGTTGATTATGACATTCTGTTTGCCAACAAGGTGCTGAACAGCACTCACCACAGCAACCAGGTGGTCAAGGTGACTCTGCCTGATGCCTTCTTGCCCCCACACACCTGCACTGCCAGGTAAGGAGCTCTGCTAAGTCGGTGTGGTGGGGGGGGGGGGAGGGATGGTTGAACTGTCCCACCCCACTGGGCACCGCACCATCCGCCGGAGCTGTGGTAAGTTTGGGGGAGGGGGATGAAATCTCACCTCTCAGGTGCCTCACCCACACACCTGCGTGGCCAGGTAAGGAGCTATATTCTGTCGGAGGTGGGGGGGAATAGTACTGTCTCATCTCACAAGTCCACACTTATCACGTGGGATGGTTCCTGCCCTGTCTCAGGCAGGTCACGAGGCTGTTCTGCCATTCAATCCAGTTGTAACTGGTGTGACAAATTCAAAATGCTGGAAGAACTCAGCAGGTCAGGCAGCATTCGTGGAAATGAATGAACGGTTGATGTTTCAGGTCGAGACCCTTCTTCAGGACTGGAAAGGAAGGGGGAAGATGGCAGAATAAAAAGTTGTGGGAAGAGAAGAAGGATAGCTAGAAGGTGATGGGGGAAGGCAAAGGGTTGGAAATGAAGGAATCTGATAGGAGAGGAGAGTGGACTATAGGAGAACAGGAGAAGGAGGGGCACTGGGGGAGGTGATGGGCAGGTGAGGAGAAGAGGTAAAAGGCCAGAGTGGGGAATAGAAGAGGAAAGGAGGAGGGGAAAAAGTTAGAAGCAGATTAGGAATGAGAATAGAAATTCAGATGATACTGGCCCTCATTCCATCTCTATCCCTGTAGCCCTAGTATTGATTCATCCTTGCCTTGAACAAACTCACTCACTCTCCTGCTGCAGCTCCAATTCCAGAGATTCACCAGCTGGGAAATGAAATTCCCCGTCATCTCCATCTTAAATAGATAGACCTCAGTCTGAAGCTCAACAGCTGGGGTGCTACGGAGGCTTAACAGTTAGAGCAACCCTTTACAGTGCCAGCTGTAAGACTGGGATTACATTACTGCTGCTGTCTGTAAGGGGTTTGTACGTTCTCCCTGTGACCTTTTGTCTCCTGGTGCTCCAGTTTCCTCCCGTATTCCAAAGACGTACGGGTTAGTGTTAGTCAGTTGCGGGCATGTTATGTTGGCACCGGAAGTGTAGTGACAATTGTGGGCTGCCCCCAGCACATCCTCGGACTGTATTGGTCGTTGACACAAATGATGCATTTCACTGTATGTTTCAATATTTCAACATAGATGTGACCAATAAAGCCAATCTTTATCTTTAATCTTTTAATCAACTGGATGAGAACAAGACAGATCACCACTTCAATAGAAAAACCTGAAGAGCAGAGGATCTGTTGGTCAGAGAGTCTGGGTTTGCAGAGAGACCCGGGTACTCGTTTATCTCTGATAGAACAGGTACTTTAATGGAGCCATTGGGTGCTACGGCAAAGGAACAGGCTCCTCGGCTCAGCTCATCCACGCTGAACGCAATTCCTATTCATACAAATCCCATGTTTAGCCTAGCTTTCCTATCCTCTACCTGCCCAAATGCTGAAACACTGTGAATGTACCTGCCTCAACCACCTCCTCTTGCAGCGTGTTCCATAAAGGTTGGCTTTTCTTACATCAAATCACTGAAACATGCAGTAAAATGCGTCATTTGCTTCACCAATCAGCACAGTCCGAGGATGTGCTGTGGGCAGCCCGCAAGCGTTGCTGTAACTTACTAACCCTAACCTGTGTGTCTTCAGAATGTGGGAGGAAGCCCATGTGGCCACGAGGAGAGTGTACTACCTCCTTACAGATTGAATCCTGTAAAGCATTACACTAGCTGCTATGCTCACCATGCCACCCAGCACCCTCTGTGTAGAAAAGCATGGCCCTCATGTTCCTTTTAAATTTAAAATATCTTCCCCTCTCCGCTATAACCTTTAGTTTCATACCCCACCCCACAAAATGACTGACCATCCAGCCTATCTATACCATTTAGTTTCATACCCTCCCCCCTGGAAAATTCCTTTATTTTCATACCCCCAATGGAAAAAAACTGACCATCCAGCCTACCTATATCCTATACCCTTTAGCCTCATACTTCCCCTCAGAAGAAGACTGACCATCCAGGCTATCTATACCTTTTAGCTTCATTCCCCCCTCCCCCCGGAAAAAGACCATCCAGCCTATCTATACCCTTTAGTTTCATACTCCCCCCCCACCCCCACTGGAAAAAAGTAACTATCCAGTCTATCTATACCCTTTAGTTTCATACCCCCCCCAAAAAAGATTGACCATCCAGCCTTTCTATACCCCTGCTGATTTATATATTCTGTCCAGTTTCCCCTCAGCTTACAAAGCTCCAGAGAAAACAAGTTTGTCCAACTTCTCCTTAGAGCGAATGCACTGTAATCCAGACAGCATCTTCAATCCCTGTCCCCAAAGCCTCCACATGCTCTCTGTAATGGGACGACCAGCACTGCACACTATACTGAAGTGCAGTCTTACCAAAGTCATACTTAGCTGGAACATGACTTCCCAATTATTGTACTCAATGGGATTCATTTCAGATTTATTTATCATGTTTACATTGGAACATACAGTTTACGGCATCATTTGCGTCAACAATCAACGCAACCGGATGTGCTGGGGGCAGCCTACAAGAGCTGCCACTTACTCTCGTACCAATATGAAGCGTGCCCGCAGTGTTCAGGAGAACAACGGCAGCAACACCAAAACAAGTCCCTTTGCAACCCTACCACCCGCCCAGACAGGCCAGCTCTGTCCTCCATTCCTTCGTTCCGTTTGATCTGTGGAGTGATTGTGTTGATTTGGTCCATACCCCGAGTCTGGACAACAGAAAGCTTGTCTCAACAAGTCGCAGACACTTCCAGTAGGGTGTGGTGGGGCTGATGTGGGGCGATAATTCCCCTGGTGAAGGTGTCTAGACCACGGAGAGGGTGCTGGCCATTCAGGATGGAGTGCAGAGTAATTGGTGTCATTAGGTGGATGGTGAACCCTTGGAATTCTCCTACTGAGAAGTCCGGGAGGTTCGGTCATGGTGTTTGCTGGGTTGGTGCAGGGAAGCAGCACTGAGGTGAGCGATCAGAGTGGAGCAGTAGCACGAGGGGCGGAATGGCCTCCTGCTTTCTCGAGTCCCTACGATGTGACCCAACTCCCTGTGCCTGAAAGAAGTGCGAAATACCTGGTTAAACCACTTGGAATATCGTGCTCAGTTCTGGTCACCTCTTTGTAGGAAGGAGGTGGAAACTTTGGAGAGGGTGCAGAGGAGATTTACAGGATGCTGCCTGGATTAGAGAGCACGTCTTAATGAGGATAGGTTGAGCAAGCTGGGGCTTTGCTGTTTGGAGCAAAGGAGAACGAAAGATAACTTGATAAAGGTTCATAAGCCGATAAGAGGCATCGATAAAGTCAGTATCAGAGACTTTCTCCCCAGGGTGGAAATGGCTAATGCAGGGGGGCATGATTTTAAGATGACCAGAGGAGATGTCAGAGGTAGGTTTTTACGCAGAGCATGGTGTGTGTGTGGAACACCCTGCCAGGGGTGGTGCTGGAGGCAGATACATCTGGGCATTTAAGATCCTCTTAGATATGCACAAGGGTGATAGAAAAATGGAGGGTTTTGTAGGAGAGAAGAGTTAGCTTGATCTTACAGTAGGATAAACGATTGGCACACATCATGGGTCGAAGGGCCCGGACTGAGCTGTAATGTTCTAAGTGACCCAGCTCTTTGTGAGCAGATCGATTCAGTGGGAGATCTACCTACGGCATAGGGAATGGGCCATTTAGTCCAATTCATCCATGCAGGCCCGAGAGACCTTTCTGTATTAATCCCTTCACTCAGCACTTGGCCGTGGCCATGTACGCCTGGGAGGTTTAAGAGTTTCTTAAATGCTGTCAGTAATACCCCCACATGTTAATTGAAGCTCTGTTTGTCAAATTTTCTGGTTATACCTGTTCCATTCTGACACGTTCTGTCCTCTGGATATGATTCCTCCTGTAATTGACTCTCCAGTGAACTACCGTTCTGAGAGCCCATTCTCCTTCCAGCTGTTTGAACCGTCCTTGTGAATGCAGGGAGTGATTCGAATCTGGAATGTACTTTGGAGGTGTAACTGAGCGATGGAGATAATTACAGCTGTAGAGCCGTATGGCACAGTAACGGGGCCAACAATGGCAACACAGTCAGAAGGGAACTGAATTTGAAAAGGAAATAGCAATGAGGAGAGGGACTAACTAGACAGTTTATGTAGAACTTACACTGTTGAATAGGGTAGATGGCTTCCTTCTCAGCTATTACATTAACCCTGAGGCCTAGAAACAGCACCAGCAAACCCACTCCCCCGGTCCCTCACTGGTTAACATGCAACCCGTCCCACCTTCTCCAGAAATGTTTCCAGTGATCCAGGGAGATAAGGCCCACTAGCTCCCCTTCCTCACCATCCCTTCAGCCACTTCAGTGGGCTGGAGTCACACAGTGACCATCGGTAGAGGGCCCGAGTGCCTTTGTATTAGTGAGGTTAGGAATCTCACTGTTAGCCCTCCTATGTTCCCAGGATCCGTCAAAATGTGCTGATGGTGGTCGTCCTTCTGACAGCTGGAGTCTTCTGGGTCCATCGTCTGGTGAAGTTCATCTATAACGTCTGCTGCTACTGGGAGATCAGGGCATTTTACAAAAATGCCCTCAAGATACCCATGGTAGGTCCTTGCCCTGTTTTGTCCTTTTCTCAGAGCCTTCCTCCAAGGTTACCTTGCTTGAGATTAGATGATTGTTCCCAGTATAAGATGGTAAGAGGCACAGGTCAAGTGGACAGCCAGAGACAGTGACAGAGTGGCTGAGTTTGCAGATGATACAAAGACAGGTGGAGCTGAGGAAGCAGGGATTCTGCAGAGGGTCTCAGACAGATTAGGAGAATGGGCAAAGGAAGTGACAGGTGGAATATATTTGTATGGCCATACGCCTTGGTAGCAGGAGTAAAGGTTTAGACTGTTTTCTAAATGGAGAAAATTCAGAAGTCAAGTGGACTATGAGGTTCTTGTGCAAGATTACCAAAAGGAAGACAAATACAATGCTGGCATTCATTTGGAGAGAATTAGATTACAAAAGCAAGGATGTAAAGCTGAGCCTTTATAAACATTGGTCAGACCCCTCCTGGAGTATTGAGAGCAGTTTTGGGCCCTTTATCTAAGAAAGGATGTGCTGACTTTGGAGAGGGTTCAGAGAAGTTTCACAAGAATGAGTTGGGAATGAAAGGGTTAACATGAGAGTTTGATGGCTCTGAGTTTGAACTCACTGGAGTTTAGAAGAGTGAAATCTATTGAATACTTAAAGGACTAGATAGAGTGGACGTGGTAAGGATGTTTCCTATATTGGGAGAGTCTAGCACCAGAGGGCGCAGCTCAGAATAGAGGGACATCCCTTTAGAACATAGTTGAGGAGGAATTTCTTTTAGCCAGTAGGTGATGAATCTGTGGAATTCATTGCCACAGATGGCTGTGGAGGCCAGATCACTGGGTATGTTTAAATCGGAGGTTGATAGGCTTTAGATTAATCCGGGTGTTAATGGTTATGGGAGAAGGCTGGAGAACGGGGTTGAATCAGCCTGGACGGAATGGCGGAGCAGACTTGACTGGCGGAAATGCCAAATTCAGCTCTATTACCGGCTGGCTGGAGGTGCAGACCGGAGGAGGGATGGGAATGGGAGGTGGGTGATCTGGGGGAAGGGTCCCTGAGGACTGAAGCTGTCTGTGTTTCAGGCCCACGTGCCCTACTACAGCTGGCAGGAGGTGCAGTCCCGCATCATCCAGGCGCAGCGGGAACACCTGATGTGCATCCAGAAGCGGGAACTCAGCGAGCTGGACATCTACCACCGCATCCTTCGCTTCAACAACTACATGGTGGCAATGATCAACAAGTCCCTGTTGCCCGTCCGCTTCCGGCTCCCGCTCCTCGGGGAGCTGGTCTTCTACACCCGCGGCCTCCGGTACAACTTTGAACTGATCTTCCTGTGGGGGCCGGGCTCCCTCTTCCTCAACGAGTGGAGCCTCAAGCCGGAGTACAAGAAGGCGGTGAACCGGCAGGAGCTGGCCCAGCGTCTCAGTGGCCGCATCCTATGGATTGGCATCACCAATCTCCTGCTGTGCCCGCTCGTCCTGGTGTGGCAGATCCTCTACGCCTTCTTCAGCTACGCCGAGGTAATTAAGCGCGAGCCGGGCAGCCTGGGGGCCCGCTGCTGGTCACTCTACGGCCGCTGCTACCTGCGGCATTTCAACGAGCTGGACCACGAGCTGCAGTCGCGTCTCGGCCGGGGCTACAAGGCTGCCTCCAAGTATATGAGCTGCTTTCTGTCGCCCCTGCTCACCGTGCTGGCCAAGAACGTGGCCTTCTTCGCCGGCTCCATCCTGGCTGTGCTCATCACCCTCACCGTCTACGACGAGGACGTCCTGGCCGTGGAGCACGTGCTCACCACCATTACCCTGCTCGGCCTCTGTGTCACTGTGTGCAGGTGGGGCTCTGGGGCTCCTCGGAAGGGGGGGGAGCGAGTGGGGGTCCGGAAGGGAGGGAGACTCCGAGGGCAGCTTCCCACTGTATACTGTGAGGGGGTTGGTACAGAGGGAGGGTCACACTGTGAGGGGTTGGTACAGAGGGAGGGTCTCACTGTGAGGGGGTTGGTACAGAGGGAGTGTTTCACTGTGAGGGGTTGGTACAGAGGGAGGGTCTCACTGTGAGGGGGTTGGTACAGAGGGAGGGTCTCAATGTGAGGGGTTGGTACAGAGGGAGGGTCACACTGTGAGGGGGTTGGTACAGAGGGAGTGTCTCACTGTGAGGGGTTGGTACAGAGGGAGGGTCTCAATGTGAGGGGTTGGTACAGAGGGAGTGTCTCACTGTGAGGGGGTTGGTACAGAGGGAGTGTTTCACTGTGAGGGGTTGGTACAGAGGGAGTGTCTCACTGTGAGGGGGTTGGTACAGAGGGAGTGTCTCACTGTGAGGGGTTGGTACAGAGGGAGTGTCTCACTGTGAGGGGTTGGTACAGAGGGAGTGTCTCAATGTGAGGGGTTGGTACAGAGGGAGTGTCTCACTGTGAGGGGGTTGGTACAGAGGGAGTATCTCACTGTGAGGGGTTGGTACAGAGGGAGTGTCTCACTGTGAGGGGTTGGTACAGAGGGAGGGTCTCACTGTGAGGGGGTTGGTACAGAGGGAGTGTCTCACTGTGAGGGGTTGGTACAGAGGGAGGGTCTCACTGTGAGGGGGTTGGTACAGAGGGAGTGTCTCACTGTGAGGGGTTGGTACAGAGGGAGGGTCTCAATGTGAGGGGTTGGTACAGAGGGAGTGTCTCACTGTGAGGGGGTTGGTACAGAGGGAGTGTTTCACTGTGAGGGGTTGGTACAGAGGGAGTGTCTCACTGTGAGGGGGTTGGTACAGAGGGAGTGTCTCACTGTGAGGGGTTGGTACAGAGGGAGTGTCTCACTGTGAGGGGTTGGTACAGAGGGAGTGTCTCACTGTGAGGGGTTGGTACAGAGGGAGGGTCTCACTGATGGGTTAGTACATTTTTCCCGCTAACGCGGGCTCTTGCTGTGCGGTGTTTGACTGTGGGGCATCCTGAGGGCATGGGTTTGGGAGGAGCCGGGGTGAGGGGGGGGATGTCTGAGTTGTTGGCAGAGTGAAGTTGTGCCATTCTGGGGGGTGGGGGTTGAATTGGAGGCCAGAGTGGGGACTGATGCTTCCTGGTTTATGGGTTTTATCCCTGATTAACACGTGGTATTTTGCAGTCCTGTGGGCTTGAGGGGGGCAGGGTTGGACCGGGGTCGGAGTTCATACCAGTGCTGTCCCCCATGTTTACGGGTGTGGTTTCTGTTTTATCACTGATAAACACACAGTGTTGTTGTGCCTTGAGGAGGGGTGGAATTGGGAACTGATGTTCTCCCCCCCTTCCCCCAGGTTTATGGTTTTATCTCTGTCTGCAGGTGTTTTATCCCTGATAAGCACGAGGTGTCGTGTCCGGAGCAGCTGCTGAAGGTGGTGCTGTCCCACGTACATTACATGCCTGACCACTGGCAGGGAGCTGCCCACCGCTACGAGACCAGGGACCAGTTCGCTCAGCTCTTCCAGTACAAAGCTGTAAGGACACGCTGCGTGCCCTGCTGGTCCCAGCGCTGGGGGTCTGTGTATTAAACAGCTCCAGCAGGCAGCATTGTTGCGCTGTGTGGCCTGCGTATGTGCACTGCCGGCCTGCACATTGTGGTCTGTGTATGTGCACTGCTGGCCCGCGCAGTGTGATCTGTGTTTGTGCGTTGCTGGTCTGTGTATGTGCACTGCTGGCCCGTGTAGTGTGATCTGTGTTTGTGCTTTGCTGGCCTGCATATGTGCACTGCCAGCCTGCACAGTGTGATCTGTGTATGTGCACTGCTGGCCCGTGTAGTGTGATCTGTGTTTGTGCTTTGCTGGCCTGCGTATGTGCACTGCCAGCCTGCACAGTGTGATCTGTGTATGTGCACTGCTGGCCCACACAGTGTGATCTGTGTTTGTGCTTTGCTGGCCTGCATATGTGCACTGCCGGCCTGCACAGTGTGGTCTGTGTATGTGCACTGCTGGCCCACACAGTGTGATCTGTGTTTGTGCTTTGCTGGCCTGCGTATGTGCACTGCCGGCCTGCACAGTGTGGTCTGTGTATGTGCACTGCTGGCCCACGCAGTGTGATCTGTGTTTGTGTATTGCTGGCCTGCGTATGTGCACTGCCGACCTGCACAGTGTGGTCTGTGTATGTGGAATACAATATCTGTGTAGTCACAGGCCTGTGGGGTGCGAGCCAGCTGGAAGCAGTGGGGATGGACACAGATGTGAGCTGGGAGCTCGACTAAATCCAGATTACATCAGGAACAAACTGTAAAACTATAGACAAGAGACAGTAGGTGCAGGAGTAGGCCATTCGGCCCTTCTAGCCAGCACCGCCATTCACTGTGATCATGGCTGATCATACACAATCAGTACCCCGTTCCTGCCCTCTCCCCATATCCCTTGACCCCGCTATCTATCTGACTCTCTCTTGAATGCATCCAGAGACTTGGCCTCCACTGCCTTCTGGGGCAGAGCATTTCACATATCCACCACTCTCTGGGTGAAAAAGTTCTTCCGCATTTCTGTTCTAAATGGCCTACCCCTTATTCTTAAACTGTGGCCTCTAGTTCTGGACATGCTTCCCGCCTCCAGTGTGTCCAATCCCTTAATAATCTTATATGTTTCAATCAGATCCCCTCTCATCCTTCTAAATTCCAGTGTCCAGTTTCCCAATGGTCCGGATGTAGGTGTGAAGGTTGGCTTGTGATGAAAATGTGGACAGAGTTTTAGAGTGTTACAGCATAGAAACAGACCCTTCACACAGCTAGTCCACACCAAATTGTTATCCTGCCCAGTCCCAACAACCCACATCCAGACCATAGCCCCCCCATATCCCTCCCATCCATGGACCAATCCAGATTTCTCTTAAATGTTGAAATCAAGCCTGCATCCACCACTTCAGCTGGCAGCTCGTTCCACTCTCACCACCCTCTGAGTGAAAGAGTTGCCCTCAAGCACTTGGCCTTTTACCCTGACCAACACTGAGATGAAACTTGGGGGCAATCTTCTGTAGTGACCAGCCAACGAGAATGTCGGACTGAAGAGTCAACTTTATTTATTTATCACATGCACATCCAAAATATAAACTTGAGAATGTAAGGATAGAAGTCAGGAACAAGGAAGGTGCAGGCACTCTGATGTTGTTACACTGTAGACTTCCCAATAGAACATAGAACTCTGCAGCTCAATACAGGCCCTTCGGCCCACAATGTTGTGCTGACCCTTTAGCCTACTCTAAGATCAATGTAACGCTTCTGTCCCACAAAACCCTCCACTTTTCTACCATCCATGTGCTTGTCTCAGAGTCTCTTAAAAGTCCCTAATGTGTCTGCCTCTCCCACTTCCCGGGCAGTGTGCTCTACACACCCACCACCCTGTGTGTGGAAAGCCTACATCTGACATCCGCCGCCCCCCCCCCCCCCAATACTTTCCTCCAAGCACTTTAAAATTATGCCCCCTCTTGCTAACCACTTCCGTCCTGGGAAAAGGACGCTCACTGTCCACTCGACCTATGCCTCTTATCATCGCATACCCCTCTATCAGGACACCTCTCGCATACACCTCTATCAGGTCACCACTCGGATACACCTCTATCAGGTCACCACTCGCATACACCTCTATCAGGTCACCACTCGCATACACCTCTATCAGGACACCCCTCGCATACACCTCTATCAGGTCACCTCTCGCATACACCTCTATCAGGTCACCTCTCGCATACACCTCTATCAGGTCACCCCTCGCATACACCTCTATCAGGTCACCTCTCGCATACACCTCTATCAGGTCACCTCTCGCATACACCTCTATCAGGTCACCCCTCGCATACACCTCTATCAGGTCACCTCTCGCATACACCTCTATCAGGTCACCCCTCGCATACACCTCTATCAGGTCACCTCTCATCCTTCAGTTCAAAGAGAAAAGTCCTAGCTCACTCAACCTATCCTCACAATGCATGCTCCCTAATGCAGACAACATCCTGGTAAGCTCCCACTTAGCCCTCCATTTTTCAACAGTGGATGGCAGGCTGCAGGTGTTGTGCAGGGGACGGGGGTCGAGTGTGGCCCGGGAGTGGTTGGTGTGGGGCAGCCGGTGGTGATGTGACGTCGAAGGGTGTCGAGTGTGGCCCGGTAGTGTTTGGTGTGGGGCAGCCGGTGTTGTGCAGTGGACGGGGGTCGAGTGTGGCCCGGGAGTGGTTGGTGTGGGGCAGCCTGTGTTGTGCAGTGGACGGGGGTCGAGTGTGCCCGGGAGTGGTTGGTGTGGGGCAGCCGGTGGTGATGCGACGTCGAAGGGGGTCGAGTGTGGCCCGGGAGTGGTTGGTGTGGGGCAACCTGTGTTGTGCAGGGGACGGGGGTCGAGTGTGGCCCGGGAGTGGTTGGTGTGGGGCAGCCGGTGTTGATGTGACGTCGAAGGGGGTCGAGTGTGGCCCGGTAGTGTTTGGTGTGGGGCAGCCGGTGTTGTGCAGTGGACGGGGGTCGAGTGTGGCCCGGGAGTGGTTGGTGTGGGGTAGCCGGTGTTGTGCAGTGGATGGGGGTTGAGTGTGGCCCGGGAGTGGTTGGTGTGGGGCAGCCGGTGTTGTGCAGTGGATGGGGGTCGAGTGTGGCCCGGGAGTGGTTGGTGTGGGGCAGCCGGTGTTGATGTGACGTCGAAGGGGGTCCAGTGTGGCCCAGGAGTGGTTGGTGTGGGGCAGCCGGTGTTGTGCAGTGGATGGGGGTCTGTGAACAGCTGTGAGCCCTGGACTGAATCCGCACTGTTTGTAACTGATAGGTGTTCATTCTGGAGGAGCTGATCAGCCCCATCGTCACCCCGTTCATCCTGATCTTCAGTCTGAGGAACAAGTCCCTCGAGATCATCGACTTCTTCCGCAACTTCACCGTGGAGGTGGTGGGAGTAGGAGACACCTGCTCCTTCGCTCAGATGGACATCCGGCATCACGGTCACCCTGCAGTAGGTGCCCCACCCCTCGTCGAGTCCAAGGCTCCACACTGACCCCCTCACCCCTTGCCAACTGAAACTTTGTCCCTGCCCCCCCCACCATCTCCGTCCCAGACCTCAGTCTCTCCCAGCGCCTCTGTCCCAGACCCCAGACTCCCCACTATCTCCGTCCCAGACCCCAGTCTCTCCCAGCGCCTCTGTCGCAGACCCCAGACTCCCCACCATCTCCGTCCCAGACCCCAGTCTCTCCCAGCGCCTCTGTCCCAGACCCCAGACTCCCCACTATCTCCGTCCCAGACCCCAGACTCCCCACCATCTCCGACCCAGACCACAGTCTCCCCCACCATCTCTGTCCCAGACCCCAGTCTCTCCCAGCGCCTCTGTCCCAGACCCCAGTCTCCCCCACCAACTCTGTACCAGACCCCAGTCTCCCCCAGCGCCTCTGTCCCAGACCCCAGTCTCCCCCAGCACCTCTGTCCCAGACCCCAGTCTCCCCAACCATCTCTGTCCCAGACCCCAGTCTCTCCCCCACCATCTGTCCCAGACCCCAGTCTCTCCCAGCACCTCTGTCCCAGACCCCAGCCTCCCAGCACCTCTGTCCCAGACCCCAGTCTCCCCCACCATCTCTGTCCCAGACCCCAGTCTCTCCCACCATCTCTGTCCCAGACCCCAGTCTCTCCCAGCGCCTCTGTCCCAGACCCCAGTCTCTCCCAGCGCCTCTGACCCGGACCCCAGTCTCCCCCACCATCTCTGTCCCAGACCCCAGTCTCCCCCACCATCTCTGTCCCAGACCACAGTCTCTCCCACCATCCCTGTCCCAGACCCCAGTCTCCCCCACCATCCCTGTCCCAGACCCCAGTCTCCCCCACCATCCCTGTCCCAGACCACAGTCTTTCCCACCTTCTCTGTTCCAGACCCCAGTCTCTCCCACCATCTCTGTCCCAGACCCCAGTCTCTCCCACCATCTCTGTTCCAGACCCCAGTCTCCCCCACCGCCTCTGTCCCAGACCCCAGTCTCCCCCACCATCTCTGTCCCAGACCCCAGTCTCCCCCACCATCTCTGTCCCAGACCCCAGTCTCCCCCACCGCCTCTGTCCCAGACCCCAGTCTCCCCCACCATCTCTGTCCCAGACCCCAGTCTCCCCCACCATCTCTGTCCCAGACCCCAGTCTCTCCCAGCGCCTCTGTCCCAGACCCCAGTCTCCCTCACCAACTCTGTCCCAGACCCCAGACTCTGCCACCGCCTCTGTCCTCTCCCCCACCCCTGAGCCCACCCTGCCTCTGTCCCTGTTCCTACATGTCTCTTGGCTCCTGCTACCTTTATTACGCCTAACTGTTGCCCCATCCTGCATTCCTCGGTCCCCAACACCTGTCCCTGCTCCAGTCCACTCCCCGGCCCTCAGCCTTACCACCTCTGTCTTAGAACCCAGTCCCCTCTGACTCCCCTCCCCACCCCATTTGTTTCTGAACACCCTACCAACCCACGACTGAGCACAGGGCTCAGTAGCGTTCCAAAAAAGCCTTGGGAAGGGTGTGTAGAGTGTGTGTAGAGTGCCCTCAGCAACCCCCCCCCCCCACCACCATGTACGACCACTGACATGCCCCCCACCCCATTGCCCATCCGACTTCCCGTTTTGCCCACACTGATGGTGTTCCTCCCCCCGTAGTGGGTGCTAGATGGGCAGACAGAGGCATCAGTGTACCAACAGACGCATCGTGGACATATCTGTTGATCTCCTGACCCCCTCCCTCCGTGTGTCTTCTCTCCTACAATGGTGTTTTCCTCCCCCCATTCTACCCGCCTCCCCCCCCCCCCCCCCAGTGGGAGTCTGCCAGCCGGAGGTACCAGTATACCAGAAGGCCAAGGACAGACCCCCGTGTTGATTCCTGACTCCCTGTGCTCACCTCTGGCCCACAGACGGTGTCTCCTCTCCCCCACTCACCACCACTCTTCCACCCAGGATCTGGAGGTTCCTAAAGGCCCTCCAAAGCAACCTCCCTCCTGCAGCTCCCCCCCACTTCCATAGTCCCCCCATGACCTTTCTCCTTCCCCAGTGAAACCCATTCCTGAGTCCCCTCCCCCTGTCCGCTGGTGATATCCTCCCATTCTCTGTCCTCCCAGTTCCCCCTCCCTTGCCCCTTCCCCATTCTCTCTGCCCCTCTCCCCCTCCCCATTCTCTGCCCCCTCTCCCTCTCCCCCTCCTCATTCTCTCTGCCACCCTCTCCCTTCCCCATTCTCTCTGCCCCCTCTCCCTCACCCCTTCCTCATTCTCTCTGCCACCTTCTCCCCTTCCCCATTCTCTGCCCCCTCTCCCTGCCCCCTCTCCCTCTCCCCATTCTCTCTGCCCCCCCATTCTCTCTGCCCCCTCCCTCTCCCCCTCCCCATTCTCTCTGCCCCCTCCCTCTCCCCCTCCCCATTCTCTCTGCCCCCTCTCCCTCTGCCCCTCTCCTCCATTCTCTCTGCCCCCTCTCCCTCTCCCCAGTCTCTCTGCCCCCTCTCCCTCTCCCCCATTCTCTCTGCCCCCATTCTCTCTATCCCCTCCCCATTCTCTCTGCCCCCTGCTCTCTCTCCCCTTCCCCATTTTCTCCCCCTCCCTCTTTGCCCTCCCCCCTGACGGTGTTTCTCCCCCCACAGTGGGTGCCGGCCGGCCGGACGGAGGCCTCCGTTTACCAGCAGGCCGAGGACGGGAAGACGGAGTTGTCCCTGATGCGATTCGCCATCACCCACCCGCGCTGGCGGCCGCCTCCTCACAGCAACGCCTTCATCAGCCGGCTCAGGCAGCAGCTGTCCCAGGACCCCCCCACTGCTGGTGGCAGCCCCAACCCCGACGGGGCCCTGCACTCTCTGAACTCCCTCACCGAGGTACCGGGGAGGCAGAGAGGGAATGAGGAGGATATTGCTAGGGGACAGGGGAAGGGGTTCAGGAATGGGTTTTACCAGGGGAGGAGGATATCACTGGGGTAGAGCGGCTTCACTGTGGTCAGGCGGAGGGTGTCACTGCAGAGGGAGGTTGCTGGAGGAAGAAGGGGTAGTTTTCACTGGGGAGGGAGGGGTGTCGTGGGGGCAGCGGGAAGGAAGGCTCTATGGAAGTGGGGAGGGTAGCAGGAGGGATGTCGCTTTGGGGGGATGGTGGAAGGAGAAGCAATGGGCATTGGGAACTTCCAGATCCTGGGGTGGTGGGGTTAACGGTTAGCCCAAGGGAGTCAATGACAGGGTAGGGTCCAGACACCTGTGGGTACTGGTTGGGGTACAAGCACCTTTGGGTGCTGGGTACTGTCCAGGCACCTCTGGGTGTGTCTGGGCCTGCATGTGTGGGTGGGTGAGTTCTCTAACTATCAGGCTCTGTATTGCAGCCCCAGAGTCTGTTGGCCGGACTCCCCTCACTGCCCCTTCGAGGACCGGACTGCTCCTCCGATGCTGCCTCCTCTCTCCGTTCCTTCTCCTTCGCTCCCAGTGGCCGGCAGCCTTCCCTCCCTCGGGCCACCAATAGCACGGGGGCACCTGCTACAGCTGGGTAGGCAACTGACCTCGCCTCCTATCCCTTTCTCCCTCACCCCCCCTGTCCAGTCCTTGTCCCTCCCTCCCTACCTCCCCCAGAACGTCCCTATCTCACTGTCCCTACCCCAGCACCCTGTGCCCCACAGCAACCTTACTGGTGGGAGAGGCTGGGGCAGAGGGTGTGGATTCAATGCCGGGGTATCTGTCGGGTGTAGGCAGAAGTTCGGCTGCAGGGTAGTGTTTGGTCGGTGGGAGGGGTTTGGTTGATTGTGGGGAATGGCTGGGGTTGGGATGGGGCAGGGGCAGGGGACAGGGATATAGGGCTTTAGGTGGGGGGAGATACAGGTGTGGGGAAGGATTGGTTGCGGTTGGGTGAGGGATGAGGTGGGTGGGGTGATGAGGGGAGGAGAACACAGAGGACAAGCCCTTCAGACCGTGATATTGTGCCGACTTTCTAATCACCTACCACTCTGTGTGTAAAACATCCCCTCACCTACCACTCTGTGTGTAAAATATCCCTTCACCTACCACTCTGTGTGTAAAATATCCCCTCACCTACCACTCTGTGTGTAAAACATCCCCTCACCTACCACTCTGTGTGTAAAATATCCCCTCACCTACCACTCTGTGTGTAAAATATCCCCTCACCTACCACTCTGTGTGTAAAATATCTCCCCCCCCCCCCCCCCTCCGTACTTGCCTCAAATCACCTTAAACTTATGCTTCATCGTATTAGTCATTTTCACCCTGGGAGAAGTTGTCCCTGACTATCCACTCTGTCTATTCCTCTTATCATCTTGTACACCTCTATCAAGTCACCTCTCATCCTCCTTTGCTCCAAAGAGAAAAACCTTAGCTCGCTCGACTTATCTTCATAAGATATGCCCTCTAATCCAGACAGCAGCCTGATAAATCTTCCCTGCACCCTCTTTAAAGCTTTCACATAACCTTCTGTAAGGACGTAGCCAGAACTGAACCCAATATTCCACTTTGGTTTGTTCAGAGTTTTATAGAGTCACAAAATTACCTTCTTAACCACAGTACGCTATCTTAACCCCTTCATAACCACTTGCATGGTAACTGAGCGATCTATGGGTGTGAACCTCAAGAACCTCCTGTTCCTCCATGCTGTCAAGAATGCTTCCATTCTGTACTCTGCCTTCCAAAGTGATTCACTTCACACTTAACCGGGTTGAACTCCATCCGCCACTTCTCAGCCCACCTCTGTATCCCCTCAATGCCCCGTTGTATCCTGCAACAACCCTCCACACTATCCACTACTCCACCAACATCCGTGCCATCTGCAAACTTACTAACCCACCCTTCCACTTGATCGCAAAGACCAGGGGTCCCAGACTCCCAGAGCAGATCTATGTGGAACACTACCAGTCACCAACCTCCAAGCAGAATTCTCTCTGCTACCATCATCTGTCTTTTATAGTCAGCAAATTCTGTATCCACACAGCCAGGTTTCCCTGGATCCTATGTCTCCTGACTTTCTGAATGAGCCTACTGTCGAGAACCATATGGACACCTTACTAAAATCCACATCCACTGCTCTACCTTCATCAGTGTGCTTTGTTACATCCTCAAAAAATTAAAATGGGCTGGTGAGGTGTG
Organism: Hypanus sabinus; assembly: GCF_030144855.1. Taxonomy (NCBI): domain Eukaryota; kingdom Metazoa; phylum Chordata; class Chondrichthyes; order Myliobatiformes; family Dasyatidae; genus Hypanus; species Hypanus sabinus. The sequence goes on from NC_082709.1 coordinate 77,129,738, forward strand.
ACCTGCCCCTCAAAAAGCCATGCTGACTATCCCTAATCAGACTCTGCTTGTCTAAATATCCTGTCTCTAAGAATCCTCTCCAATAATTTGCCCATCACTGAAGTAAAACTCACTGGTTTATAATTCCCAGGATTATCCCTACCCCCTGTCTTAAACAAAGGTCTAACATTTGCCAACCTTCAATCATCTGACTGTAAGGCATAGCGGCAGAGTTAGGCCATTCAGCCCATCGAGTCTGCTCTACCATTTAGTCATATCTGATTTATTATTTCTCTCAACCCCATTCTCCTGCCTTCTCCCCATAACCTTTGACTCCCTATCAACCTCAACTTTAAATATGCCTAACAACTTGGACTTCACAGCCATCTGTGCTAATGAATTTCACAGATTCACTACCCTACGGCTGAAGAACTTTTTCCTCATCTCTGTTATAAAGGGTCGTTCTTACATTCTGAGGCTGTGCCCTCTGGTCTTAGACTCCCCCACTATACAAACGTGCTCTCCACATCCACTCTGTCTAGGCCTTTCAATATTCGATTAGTTTCAATGAGATTCCCCCCTCATTATTTCGAATTCTAGCAAGTACAGGCCCAGAGCCATCAAATTCTCTTCATACAGCAGTGCAAAAGTCTTAGGCTCCTATATATACATGAAGACTTTTGCACAGTACTGTAGTAACTGTATGTATTGCATTGTACTGCTGCCGTCAAAAAAAACAACACATTTCTTGATATATGTGAGTGATGATAAACCTGATATGGGTCTGATATTGTGGACTGAGAGTGGGAAGGGGGCAGGGAAGAGAGAAATGGTCAGGACAAGGGAAAGGGAGAGGGGAGGGAGCAGGAAGCATCAGAGCGAGATTCTGTAATGATCAATAAACCAATCGTTAGGAATCAAATGACCTTACCTGATGTCTCAGGGCTGGCGTGTCTGAACCCGCGCACTCTGGCACTTCTTCCCCACCTGTCCCACACCTCTCCTGCGGCGATCCACCCCCACTATTCCCAATTTCGTTTGCATGCACCAGATTTACAAACTCACTCTCTCTGCTCCGTGTTGACAAATGCAGTACTGCGCACAAGTCTTAGGCACCTTCACCATATATATGTGCCTGAGACTTTTGCACAGTGCTGTATGTTAACACTTTCATTCCCAGGATCATTCTCGTGAACCTCCTCTGGACCCTCTGGGTCTGGGTGGGTTGATGTATGATGAAAGGTTGAGTAGATTGGGACTCTACTCATTGGAGTTCCGAAGAATGAGAGGTGATCTTATTGAAACATATAAGATTGTGAAGGGGCTTGATCGGGTGGATGTGGGGAGAATGTTTCCAATGATGGGTGAAACTAGGACTGGGGGCATAATCTTAAAATAAGGGGATGCCATTCCAGGACTGAGATGAGGAGAAATTTCTTCACTCAGAGGGTAGTGGGGCTGTGGAATTTACTGCCCCAGAGAGCTGTGGAAGCTACTAAACTCAATAAATTCAAAACGGAGGTAGACGTTTTCCTGGATAAAAATGGCATTAGGGGATACGGTGAGCGAGCAGGTAAGTGGACATGAGGCTAGGTTTAGATCAGCCATGTGATCTCCTGGACCAGTTTTCGATAGCCTGGATGGGTCGGAGAGGAATTTTCCAGATTTTTTTCTCCTCAATTGGCAAATCGTTTTTTTTTTCCCCGGGTGATCACATGGGTTTGGGCGGGATGAATAATAAAATAAAATGGACGGCATGGTGCCCTGTTGGTTGGCACTGTTGCCTTGTGGGATTCGGTGAAAACTAGAGTTAAGATTGGATCAGCCATGATCTTGTTGAATGGCGGAGCAGGCTAGAGGGGCCGATTGGCCTACTCCTGCTCCTATCTCTTATGTTCTTATGTTCTCTCCAAAACTGCCTCATGTGTGGTATGTAAAGTACTTCCTAAATGCATCCATCATTTCTTTCTCCCCCATTACTACCTCTCCAGTGTCATTTTCTAGCACTCTGATACACACTTCCAACTCCCTTTTACTTTTTATACATCTGGAAAAACTTTTTGGTATCCTCTTTTATATTATTGGCTATCTTACCTTCATATTTTACCATTTCTCTCATTGCTTTTTTCATTGACCTGCTGGTTTTTAAAAGCCTCCCAGTTCTCTAACTTACCACTAATTGCTGTATTATATGACTTCTCTTTTGTTTTTACGCTGTCTTTAACTTCCCTTGTTGGAAGTTCCCATGATGTGTCATCCTCTTTATAGAATACTGCTTCATCTTTGGAATGTATCTATCCTTTGCCTTCCACATTGCCCCCAGAAACATTCTTCCCTTCCAATCAGCTTCGGCCAACTCTTCTCTCATGCCTCTGTAATTCCCTTTACTCCACTGTAATATTGATACATCTGACTTTAGCTTCTCCCTCTCAAACTGCAGGGTGAATTCTAACATATTCTGATCACTGCCTCTTAAAATTTCCTTCATCTTAAGCTCCCTAAGCTCTGCTACTCCTGTGGCCAGTGAGGACAAAAAAGATAATCACAAAAGGTACAGCAATCTCTTCCCCCTCTCCCCTTAGTACCATGTGGTATATTCCCAAGGATTTATCTATCCTAATTTTTAGCACATCCTCTTTCTTTATACAAGTATGTTCCAGTGTATCAGCCCATTTTATGCTGTTCACATACATGTCAAGGTCTCTTCCATGGGTGAATACCAAAGCAAGGTATTCAATTAGGACCTTCCCTACCTCCGCCAACTCCACATTTCCTCTACTAACCCTAATCAGTGCAACCCTCACTCGGGCCGTCCTCCTGTTCTTCCCATACATGTTGAACACCTTGGGGTTTTCCTTAATCCTATTCTCCAAGACCTTCTCATGCCCCGTTCTAGCTTTCATAAGTCCATTTTTAAGCTCCTTTCTGGCTACCTTATCTGATCCTTGCGTACTAAACCAAAAGTAAGCTTCTTTCTTCCTCTAACTAGTTGTTCCACATCTCTTGTTCTTTCATGTGACCATCTTTTCCTTGCCTCAGTGGGACAAACCCGTCCAGAGCCTCCAGCAAGAGCTTCCTGAGCAACCTCTACATTTCCTTTCTGTATTTCCTTGAGTACATCTGCCCCCAAGTTCCGGCCTAATAGCATCATAATTCCCCCCCTCCCAGTTAAATACTTTGCCATACCGTCTGCTCCTGTGTTCCAAGTCTGGCTGGGCTGTGCTGGGGACAGTGACAGTGAGGGGTTCTGAGCCAGAGCTGGGGGCCCCAAACTCCATGGATGGTCAAGGTGGGCTGGCACATTTTGCTGCCCCTTCAGAAGGAGGTTTGGTGCATTATCTTGGCGGGTGGTTGCAGTGAAGGGGGCAACTGATGGGGGGTGTGTGGTGGGGGGGGGATCTGACCCAGTGCAATGCCCTGACTCTTCATTTGCCCCATTACAAGTTGGAGAGCCGGGTTAAATGCACAGGGGGTAGAGTGTGGGTGGAGGGGGATGTCTGGTACGGGAGAGAGTCTGTCCCGGGCCGTAAACCAGACTCTGTGTCTTCCCCTGTGTCAGGTTGCAGTGCTGGATGCTGAGCATGGTGGTGGGGAGGGGGGAGAATGTATGGCAGGGGAGTGCTCTAATGTGTGTGGGAGGAGGAAAGGGCCTTTCCAGTGGGGTGGTGCCTGGCCTGGGCTGTTACCCCGACCCCATGTCTATCGAGGTGTTGCTCCATTGTTGCAGTGAGAGGGAGGGTCAGGGGTCTGACGTGTGTGGGACGAGGGGGGGTGTCCCTGTGTTTGCAGCTGGGAGTGCTGAGGGCTAAGCGTGGGGTGGGGGGTGGAAGTGTGTGGGAAGGGGAGGGGGAGGGATCGGACGTGTGGGAAGAGGGGGTGTATCCTGGACTCTGACCCTGTGTTTACCCCATTACTGCATCTGGGTGCTGTGTGGAGGGGGTGGAGTGTATGGGAGGAGGAGGGTTCATCCTGGACTCTGACCCTGTGTTTGCCCCATTACTACATCTGGGTGCTGTGTGGAGGGGATGGAGTGTATGGGAGGAGGGGGGTTTATCCTGGACTCTGACCCTGTGTTTAACCCCGTTACTGCAGCCGGGTGCTGTGTAGAGGGGGTGTAGAGTGTGTGGGAGGGGGTGTGTCCTGGACTCTGACCCTGTGTTTGCCCCGTTACTGCAGCCGGGTGCTGTGTAGAGGGGGTGTGTCCTGCTCTCTGACAGTGTTTGCCCCTTAACTGCAGCCGGGTGCTGTGTAGAGGGGGTGTAGAGTGTGTGGGAGGGGGTGTGTCCTGCTCTCTGACCCTGTGTTTGCCCCGTTACTGCAGCCGGGTGCTGTGTAGAGGGGGTGTGTCCTGCTCTCTGACCCTGTGTTTGCCCCGTTACTGCAGCCGGGTGCTGTGTAGAGGGGGTGTGTCCTGCTCTCTGACTGTGTTTGCCCCGTTACTGCAGCCGGGTGCTGTGTAGAGGGGGTGTGTCCTGCTCTCTGACTGAGTTTGCCCCGTTACTGCAGCCGGGTGCTGTGTAGAGGGGGTGTGTCCTGCTCCCTGACAGTGTTTGCCCCGTTACTGCAGCCGAGTGCTGTGTAGAGGGGATGTGTCCTGCTCTCTGACTGAGTTTGCCCCGTTACTGCAGCCGGGTGCTGTGTAGAGGGGGTGTGTCCTGCTCTCTGACAGTGTTTGCCCCGTTACTGCAGCCGGGTGCTGTGTAGAGGGGGTGTGTCCTGCTCTCTGACTGAGTTTGCCCCGTTACTGCAGCCGGGTGCTGTGTAGAGGGGGTGTGTCCTGCTCTCTGACTGAGTTTGCCCCGTTACTGCAGCCAGGTGCTGTGTAGTGGGGGTGTGTCCTGCTCTCTGACTGAGTTTGCCCCATTACTGCAGCCGGGTGCTGTGTAGAGGGGGTGTGTCCTGCTCTCTGACTGAGTTTGCCCCATTACTGCAGCCGGGTGCTGTGTAGAGGGGGTGTGTCCTGCTCTCTGACTGAGTTTGCCCCATTACTGCAGCCGGGTGCTGTGTAGAGGGGGTGTGTCCTGCTCTCTGACAGTGTTTGCCCCGTTACAGCAGCCGGGTGCTGTGTAGAGGGGGTGTGTCCTGCTCTCTGACAGTGTTTGCCCCGTTACAGCAGCCGGGTGCTGTGTAGAGGGGGTGTGTCCTGCTCTCTGACTGTGTTTGCCCCGTTACTGCAGCCGGGTGCTGTGTAGAGGGGGTGTGTCCTGCTCTCTGACAGTGTTTGCCCCATTACAGCAGCCGGGTGCTGTGTAGAGGGGGTGTGTCCTGCTCTCTGACAGTGTTTGCCCCGTTACAGCAGCCGGGTGCTGTGTAGAGGGGGTGTGTCCTGCTCTCTGACAGTGTTTGCCCCGTTACTGCAGCCGGGTGCTGTGCAGAGGGGGTGTGTCCTGCTCTCTGACAGTGTTTGCCCCTTAACTGCAGCCAGGTGCTGTGTAGAGGGGGTGTGTCCTGCTCTCTGACTGAGTTTGCCCCGTTACTGCAGGTCCGATTGCTGTGTAGAGGGGGTGTGTCCTGCTCTCTGACAGTGTTTGCCCCATTACTGCAGCCGGGTGCTGTGTAGAGGGGGTGTGTCCTGCTCTCTGACTGAGTTTGCCCCGTTACTGCAGCCGGGTGCTGTGTAGAGGGGGTGTGTCCTGCTCTCTGACAGTGTTTGCCCCATTACTGCAGCCGGGTGCTGTGTAGAGGGGGTGTGTCCTGCTCTCTGACAGTGTTTGCCCCATTACTGCAGCCGGGTGCTGTGTAGAGGGGGTGTGTCCTGCTCTCTGACAGTGTTTGCCCTGTTACTGCAGCCGGGTGCTGTGTTGAGGGGGTGTGTCCTGCTCTCTGACAGTGTTTGCCCCGTTACTGCAGGTCCAGGTGCTGTGTAGAGGGGGTGTGTCCTGCTCTCTGACTGTGTTTGCCCCATTACTGCAGCCGTGTGCTGTGTAGAGGGGGTGTGTCCTGCTCTCTGACTGTGTTTGCCCCGTTACTGCAGGTCCGGGTGCTGTGTAGAGGGGGTGTGTCCTGCTCTCTGACTGAGTTTGCCCTGTTACTGCAGCCGGGTGCTGTGTAGAGGGGGTGTGTCCTGCTCTCTGACAGTGTTTGCCCCATTACTGTAGACGGGTGCTGTGTAGAGGGGGTGTGTCCTGCTCTCTGACTGAGTTTGCCCTGTTACTGCAGCCGGGTGCTGTGTAGAGGGGGTGTGTCCTGCTCTCTGACAGTGTTTGCCCCATTACTGTAGCCGGGTGCTGTGTAGAGGGGGTGTGTCCTGCTCTCTGACTGAGTTTGCCCCGTTACTGCAGGTCCGGGTGCTGTGTAGAGGGGTGTGTCCTGCTCTCTGACTGAGTTTGCCCCGTTACTGCAGCCGGGTGATGTGTAGAGGGGGTGTGTCCTGCTCTCTGACAGTGTTTGCCCTGTTACTGCAGCCGGGTGCTGTGTAGAGGGGGTGTATCCTGCTCTCTGACAGTGTTTGCCCCGTTACTGCAGGTCCGGGTGCTGTGTAGAGGGGGTGTGTCCTGCTCTCTGACAGTGTTTGCCCTGTTACTGCAGCCGGGTGCTGTGTAGAGGGGGTGTATCCTGCTCTCTGACAGTGTTTGCCCCGTTACTGCAGCCGGGTGCTGTGTAGAGGGGGTGTGTTCTGCTCTCTGACAGTGTTTGCCCCGTTACTGCAGCCGGGTGCTGTGTAGAGGGGGTGTGTTCTGCTCTCTGACAGTGTTTGCCCTGTTACTGCAGCCGTGTGCTGTGTAGAGGGGGTGTGTCCTGCTCTCTGACTGAGTTTGCCCCGTTACTGCAGCCGGGTGCTGTGTAGAGGGGGTGTGTCCTGCTCTCTGACTGAGTTTGCCCCGTTACTGTAGCCGGGTGCTGTGTAGAGGGGGTGTGTCCTGCTCTCTGACAGTGTTTGCCCCGTTACTGTAGCCGGGTGCTGTGTAGAGGGGGTGTGTCCTGCTCTCTGACAGTGTTTGCCCCGTTACTGCAGCCGGGTGCTGTGTAGAGGGGGTGTATCCTGCTCTCTGACTGAGTTTGCCCCGTTACTGCAGGTCCGGGTGCTGTGTAGAGGGGGTGTGTCCTGCTCTCTGACTGAGTTTGCCCCGTTACTGTAGCCGGGTGCTGTTTAGAGGGGGTGTGTCCTGCTCTCTGACTGAGTTTGCCCCGTTACTATAGCCGGGTGCTGTGTAGAGGGGGTGTGTCCTGCTCTCTGACAGTGTTTGCCCCATTACTGCAGGTCCGAGTGCTGTGTAGAGGGGGTGTGTCCTGCTCTCTGACAGTGTTTGCCCCGTTACTGCAGCCGGGTGCTGTGTAGAGGGGGTGTGTCCTGCTCTCTGACTGAGTTTGCCCCGTTACTGCAGCCGGGTGCTGTGTAGAGGGGGTGTGTCCTGCTCTCTGACTGAGTTTGCCCCGTTACTGTAGCCGGGTGCTGTGTAGAGGGGGTGTGTCCTGCTCTCTGACAGTGTTTGCCCCGTTACAGCAGCCGGGTGCTGTGTAGAGGGGGTGTGTCCTGCTCTCTGACAGTGTTTGCCCCATTACTGCAGCTGGGTGCTGTGTAGAGGGGGTGTGTTCTGCTCTCTGACAGTGTTTGCCCCGTTACTGCAGCCGGGTGCTGTGTAGAGGGGGTGTGTCCTGCTCTCTGACAGTGTTTGCCCCGTTACTGCAGCCGGGTGCTGTGTAGAGGGGGTGTGTCCTGCTCTCTGACAGTGTTTGCCCCGTTACTGCAGCCGGGTGCTGTGTAGAGGGGGTGTGTCCTGCTCTCTGACTGAGTTTGCCCCGTTACTGCAGCCGGGTGCTGTGTAGAGGGGGTGTGTCCTGCTCTCTGACTGAGTTTGCCCTGTTACTGCAGGTCCGATTGCTGGATGCTGAGCACAGAGAGCAGCGTGTGGGAGGGGTTGCCGCCGAGCAGCCGGGCCGAGCTCGCCTCCAGTCAGATGAGTCTGCACACCCTCTACATGCATGAGGTAAGCACTGGACCGTCACCCCTCCACCCCCACTGCTGACCCCTGGAACCTCACCCCTCACCACACTACAGCACAGAAACAGGCCCTTCAGCCCGTCTTCTCCATGCCTCGTCCCATCGACCTGGAACCATACCATGTCCCTCCATCCCCCTCCCATCCACGTACCTATCCAAACTTCGCCTAATTTTTCAAATCCAACCTGCATCCACCACTTGCCGTGGTAGCTTTTTCAACCCTCTGAGTGAGGAAATTCCCCCTCCTGTTCCCCGTAAAAATTTCACCTGTCACCCTTAATCCATGACCTCAAGTTTTCGTCTCACCCAACCTCGGTGGAAAAAGCCTGAGATTCTGCAGATGCTGGAAATCCAGAGCAACACACACACACACACACACACACACACACACACACACACACACACACACACACACACACGCAATGCTGCAGGAACTCAGCAGGTCAGGCAGCATCTATGGAGGAAAATATAGGGCTCGTATCTATACCCCTCATAATTTTGTATATCTCACCCACCCTCTTGTCCCCTCCGACCCAACCACTTAGTTCACCGCCTGCACCCCTGCTCATCGATCATGCTCCCACCCACTCTCTTCGTGTGCACTATCCCCCCCCCCCCCATCCCACCCCAAGGTGACTTTCTCTCTCTACAGTTCCACAAGCAGCAGACGCAGGGGGAGTCAACGCGACACGTCTGGTATCGACACGAGAGTGATGAGAGTGGGGAGAGCGGCCCAGAGGAGGCAGAGGGCAACAGGCCACCCCCACCGCTCATCCCCCGGTCCTCCACCTACCCTGTGTCCGGCAACCAGCCCGTGGACTCCCGTGACCCGTCCCTGCCGCTCCTGTCCTCTCACTCCAGGAGATACGGAGGCACCGGCGGTAAGAGCCATCTACACACGTTACTGACCCCGGGCGGGTAGAGTTCCTTCTGTCTCTGGGTGGGGTTCAGCCCTTGTGTTTCCTCGCTTGGGGGGTGGGGGGAGTTCCCGCTATCTTTGGGTAGGTACAGAACTGGGTTCTCCTTCCGTGTGGGCAATGTTCCCTCTAATGTGTAATGACCAACGTGCGCAAAAGCCTTGTGCTGTGTCATTTTTTTGTCCAGTGGCAACACGCACGTACGGAGTTTAAGTGGAAGTAAACCTGAAGCTATTCTAAAGATAATAAGCCGTTCCATTTTAAATTAGCTAGCAGTTATTTTGCGCTTCACACCCTTTACTTCTTTGGAATTTGACATAGTGGATCAGTAATTTCTGCATTAAAAGCCAGTATAAATTAACCAGTTCTAAAATCTGCAGACGAACCATCGCAATTCCACGTTGTCAACACTGTCCGAACAGAAACCGGAAAAGGAAATGTGATTGTGTACGATCGTGAAATATACTGACCGTGCCAACGAGGTAGAGGGTGACAAGCTTCTGTGCGCAGTTTAAGTTCCTTTGTGCTCTGGTAGCAAGGGGTGTGTGCAGGAGCAGACGTGCACATTGGGAGCATAGCCTGTGGGGGAGGTTCAGAACTGCGCTCTCCGTACCTGCGACCTAGGTTCAGTGCTGGGCTGTCTCCATTTGACCATCATGGCTGGCAGAGCCACTGCCACACCTCCAGAGACCAGGTCCGATTTCTGATGAAGGACCTTGGCCCGAGGTATCAAATGTTTATTGCCCTTATAGATGCTGCCTAACCTGCTGAGTTCCTCCAGCATTTAGTGTGTGTGGATCAAGACTTCCAGCGTCTGCACCACCAAAAATGGCCCTTTGGCCCATCTAGTCCATGCTGACCTGTCACTCCTGTATTTATGGGTCCGATTTAAACCTCTAATGCTGTCCATGTGGAGTTTGCATGTTTCCCCTCCATCCAGATGGGTTAATCTCGGGTGCTCCAATTTGCCAGAGTTGTGTTGGTCGGTGAGTTACTCCCAGTGGGTGGGGGGGCTGTGGAGTGGTGTGAGAGCTGGGGGCTGTGAATGGGCACGTGATGGAGAGCAGGTTACGAGGAATAGGTCTGACGGGTGTGGTGTTCAGTGGACCAAATGACCTGATTGTTGTAAGGAAAAGTGGTTCCTGTGGCCCAGTGCTGGCTGCGAGATTGCCCTGTAACCACCGCAGGGTCCAGTTACTGATGGGCTGAAGGATCGGTCTTCCTCCTCTACCTCCCTTGTGCATGGCCTTGGTTTAACTCCTCTCCCCCCCCCCCCCCCACCCCCCAACGTTCTCTGTCGTCTCCAGGTTTCTCCTCCGCCCAGAGACTCGTGAACCGGGGGGCGATGGGGGGCTGGGCAGAGGCCGGGTCACGCTCACCACAGACGCAGGTCCTACCAGAGGAGGGGTCTGAGGATGAGCTGCCCTCGCAGACACACCAGGTGCGTATGTCCCAAAGAGGCTTTCACCCACACACTGGACTTGCTGGGGTCACGCACCGGCGTCTGCCAAGAGACAGTGGGTCAGGGCCGTGGAAGGGCGGTGGGATCCTTGTGCCCGAGTCTGTGTGGTCAGTGCACTAGGGTTGGCAGGACCGATTCCGGTCCCAGGGCAGAGATGGGGGTTGCACGGTCGAGCGCTGGGCTCTGTGCAGTCCACACCGGGCTGGCGTGCTGGGTCCAGGTCCCGTGGGTAGCGCCAGTGGTGGTGCAAGGACATTAGGAAGGACATGGGCTCACGTGTCAGCTTCCTGTGGGCAGGGATGGAGTTGGAACAGAGGGTGGGAGGGCATGGGGGTAGGGTGAGGTCTGTGAGCCCGGCCCCATGGTCAGAGATGGTGGGGAAAGCTGGGATCAGTTTTCTGGGGTCTATGCGGTCCACGTGGCGAGCCAGAGGGACTGTTTCCGGTTCTGTGGACGGGGGTGGGGAAGGACAGGGTCTGTGTGCCAGGCTGGTGGGCCCAGTCTGGGTCCCTTTGTCAGAGATGGTGGACGGATGGGGGAGAGAGGGTGGTGGAGAAGGATGGGCACTCTGACCGAATGTTCCTCCTTTGTGCTAGGTGTAGAGGGAGAGAGAAAAAGAGAGACGGAGCCAGAAGGAAGCGACAGCTGATTCATCGCAGTCTGAGCCCAGCACGGGTCCCATCCCGTCCATCCACCATCATTGTCTGTCTGCCCGTCCACCCAGTCAGCTCGCGCCTCACCGCGTGTTGTGGGGTGTCCCTTCACCTCTTGGTGTGGCTTCTGTCATTGTAGGGAGAGGGCATGGTGGGTGGGGGAGTATTTGCCACTGTGGTGGTTTGGGAAGCTCTGGGGGCTGTAGTCACTCTGCAAAATGTTGTTTGGATGTCTCCTGCTGACAGGGTTGGGCGGGGTGAGGGGAAGTTGGTGACAGTGGAGTAAGGATGGGAGGGGGCTTCCCATTGCCTGGTGATGTGCATCCTGCATTGGGGCGGCCAAGGAGAGGAGCTGTCACAAGGGAGCGCTGCCCCTCATTCTCCGAGTTACAGCTCGTCCTGCTCTGTCTATCCCCGCACCCATCCCCTCTCCACTCCTCTCACCCTCCTCACTGTTCCCCTTCTGTACTACCCCCTCCCCTTGGACCCTGTCCCTCTGGGTGGGGTCTGACCAGGGTCTCCCAGAATGGGAACGTTGTTCCAGCCTTGGGTTGATCCGGTGTTCCCAGTGTTAGCCACTGGCTCTAGTTATGTTGGGGGTTTGGTGACCTCATCTCTCGGCGCCTCCTCTGTCTTGTCCCTATTGTTCTGCCCCCATAGAGCCCCCACCTCACCAAGGTGTTGACTATTAATCAACAGAACTAGGCAACTCATAATTAATCAATGTTTGCACTTTATTGTCTCTGCACAAACAACAATGTAACTATGTTGACCCCTGGGCCAACATCATGAATTCTACTATTCCCTCTGTACCAATACTCACTCAGACAACTTGTTGAATTTATAACACCGAAATAGGGGATGGCTGTTGGCCAGGCAATTGATCCTTCCTTCCCCCTGCCCCTGGCATGGAGGCTTTTCCTCACAATGGTTAGTCTCTGGAGTTCTTGCCCCTTTGCATTTGAAGGTCCTAACTCTTCTAGTCTTTCCCATCAGTTCAAAAGTTTCACTCCATTCTTGTTGATTCTCGGTCATCTAACTGACCTATGTCACCGTCTCTTTGGCTGTGGTCCAAGCCAGCATCCATTTATCACCATCTCCCACAAGTGACTGCTGTTAATTTATGGCTCTTTGTTCCAAACCGGTAACCAGCTTGAATGACTCAGGGCAGACACCGACCCCGCCATTTACAAACCTACATGTTATATTATACCAAAGAACACCTCGCAAATAATTTCTTACTTGGAAATTATCTCTAGTCCACCAGAGCCTCTACTTTAAAACACTGATTCAACCAAGCAAATTCAGTTTACAAAATGGAGGATGCAGAGAAGCTTCACAAAATGGTTGTGTCCTTTCCTTCCACCTTAATTCAAGAACAAAGGCAATTGGTTTGTTTACTTCCACTGTCCTTGACCCATTCGAGTTCAATGTTTTCTTCTATAGTTTAATTTCTTCCTGGCCAGCAAGGGTTTCCGCTCTGAGGAGAACCTGCGAACCAAAGGAATGGCGCTTGGTGGGGGTGAAGGGGGTGTGGAGTTGGGATTAATAGTAGAGAGGTGAATGTGAGCTGGGTGGGGTATAGTGAAAGGTTTTTGAGTGTGGGGTAGATATGAGAGCGGTAGGGTTGGGCTGGACAGGGTGGGTGAGAAGGTGGAGGTGAGAGGAGAGGGGGTGTGCTGGAGAGGGTGGGTGAGAAGGGGGTTGCGCTGGAGAGGGCGGGTGTGAGGGTGGAGGTGATGGGGGTGTGCTGGAGAGGCTGGGTGAGAAGGGGGTTGCGCTGGAGAGGGCGGGTGTGAGGGTGGAGGTGAGAGGAGAGGGGGTGTGCTAGAGAGGGTGGGTGTGAGGGTGGAGGTGATGGGGGTGTGCTGGAGAGGGTGGGTGAGAAGGGAGGGGGTGGGCTGGAGGGCGGGTGTGAGGGTGGAGGTGATGGGGGTGTGCTGGAGAGGGTGGGTGAGAAGGGAGGGGGTGGGCTGGAGGGCGGGTGTGAGGGTGGAGGTGATGGGGGTGTGCTGGAGAGGGTGGGTGAGAAGGGAGGGGGTGGGCTGGAGAGGGTGGGTATGAAGGTGGAGGGCAGCGGGGGTGAGAGGGAGAAAGAGTGGTTGGAGGAAAGGGTGGGAGTGAATATTGGTGTGGAGGGGTGCGGGATTTGGCTCTGTGCCAGTGCTGGTTTCACAGACTGTAGTTGGGGGAGCTGTCAGGACAGAGAAGGGAGGATCTGGGTGACATGGGAAGAGGTGTGGGGCTTTTGAATGATGGAGTTGTCAGTGATAGTGGGGAACTCTGAGGGGTGTGGGATGGGAATTGGAGAGTTGAGTTGGGGAGAGGAGGCAGTCAGAGTTAATGGGGAGAGACTGAGTGTGAGGTGTTGGGGACGTGAGGGAAGGAGTGAGGGGACATTGGGGTGTGCAATTTGGACCAGAATCCTACCCTAGCAGTGCCCCCTGCCCTCTGACTCTCCCCCACCTTTCACCCCACCCGCCCCCACCCTCTGGATTCAGATACAGATTTATTTATCGATGTACTCTACATCAGGCAGGCATTTAGGGTGAGAGGGGGTCATTTCAAAGGAGATGTGAGGGGTAAGTAATTACGCAGAGTGGGTGTCTGGAGTGTGCTGCCTGGGGTGGTGGTACAGGCAGATACCTTTCATATAGGCACATGAATGAAAGGAAAACAGAAGCATATGGGATTAGTTTTATTGCCCATTTAATTGGTTTAAAGGGCCTGTTCCTGCGTTGTACTGTTCTGTGTTCAATGGAACATACAGTGAAATGCTTTGCGTTACCAATCAACACAACCTCGGGATGTGCTGCTGGTGGGAGCCCACAAATGTTGCCACATGTTCCAATGCTGATATAGCATGCCCACCATGTTTCCAGAGGGGCTGGTTCCGCTGTTGGTGACCAGATCTGACTAAATTAAATGAAAGGGAATTATTTGCAGGGACAGTCTCTGCAGGCAGTAATCCCCTGCCATCCCGACCTCCGGTCTCCAAACTTCAGCCTCTGCAGATCAACCTCCAGATTTCTGATCAACCTTTGGGTTTAAATCTTCATTGTTGTCCCTGGAACCCCAGAACTCCAGCAACACCAGCTGACCAGCTCTCGTGCTGCCTGCTTACATGAACATCCAATCCCAAGAACCACTGACCTGGGACAGCCCAACATCCATGGGTGTCCTCATTCCCCAGTCCACATCACTGGATTTTAAGCACAGAGCAGAGGCCTGGACTGCAGCCTGACCTCAAACTTCTCCACATCTCTCTGGGTGGACCTCAGCAATACAAAGATGCAGTCTCTCTGATGAGGTGGTACTACAGACCTCCCAATAGCCAGTGGGAGACAGAGAAACAGACATGTAAACAGATATGAGAAAGATATAAGGGTAGTGGATATTCCCCAAATACTGACTGGAGCTCCCAAAATTCCCGAGGCTTCAATGCAGCAGACTTTATTTGGTGCATCCAGAAAGATTTCTTGACGCAGAACAGATAATTCAAACAAGAGAAGGGGCCATATCAGTGTTTAGGAACTGAGGCCAGTTACAGTGGGAGAAAATTTTGGGAACAGTGCCCATTTTTCCCCCTTTCCCCCAGTCCCAGGGTTGGACTTTGGGTTGGCTGACACATTGGTGTAGACATGCCCCACGCCTGCTTGTTCAGGTTGCTGCACACTGGGGCTGGAGGTGACACTCCCTGCCCGTTTCTCAGATCATGTTCTGTACAGAATATTCTTGTCTGCTGATTTGGATGGGTGTGGACAAAGGTCCAAGTGATTGTGTGAGTGTTGGTTATCTGATTGGACTTTTCTAATGTCCTGTGATTTTTACTAATGACCTGATTGTAATTGTGGATGTTAAAGGGAATCTCTCCCGAGCCCAAAAGGCACAATCGATCAGTTCCATGTTCATTTGCACTTTGTAGCCGTTGGTGTACAGACCTGTTTATAGAGATTATGTATATTGCATGTTTTTTAACAGATGTATCGCTGTTGATAATAAAACAAACTACGTCAGAGTGGTCAAAATCTACCTTCCACAGAGTGCTGGAGGAACTCAGCAGGTCAGGCAGCATCTATAGAGGGGAAAAAACAGTTGTTTCAGGTTGAGACCCTTCAACTAGGGATAAGATTCCTCTGGACTCTCTCCTGAGGGTTATACTGGTTTCTTCCCTTTTCCTTTCCCATTGTAAAGGCCCATAACATCAATTGTTTGTTCCTCTCCATTCAGATGCAGATATACAGCATTTATCATATCTACTTGGAACGTTCAGTGTATTACAACCAATGCACCTAAGGATGTGTTAGAGGGGGCAGCTTGGAAGAGTTGCCGAATGTTCCGGTGCAAGCCCACCATGCTTGGCAGAACAATACAACAAGCAATAGCAAACACACCCTTCTCCTCTCTCCCATCCTCCCGTCCACACGGACGGTTCTCTAACACCAGGACAGGTCTCCAGCAGCCTCCAGTCTCCAGACTTCAGCCATTTGACTCCAACTTGTAGACTTCTGATCAACCTTTTGGCTTAAATCTTCAGTATTGACCCCTGGACTATCTGATGATGGGTCGCAGATCTTCAGGCTGGCTGATGGACTGATCCCCGTGCCTCATACTTGCAAGAGTATCTGATCCCAGGACCACTTGACATCCACAGTTGTCCTTCATCACCCATCCTCGTTGCTGGCTTTCAAGTGCAGAGTGGAGCCCTCAACTCCAGCATGACCTCTAACTCCCCTACATCACTATCCCTAAACCCTAATGCAACTCTTAACTCCCTTTTCTGTTCCCAAAAGCATCTAATTACTAAGTCTGAACCATGATCTGAATGGAGACTACAGCCCAGTGCCATCTTGGCCAGAAGCATAGATGCTACCTGACCTGAATTCCTACAGCATTGTGCATGTGTGTGTGTTGCTCTAGATTTCCAGCATCTGCAGAATCTCTTGTGCTTACATTTCCCTGCCTTTTCCTGAAGCCTCATTCGGAAGTGACAGAGAGGGAGGTAAAAGCAATGGGGGAGGTCCATTACTGATCAGGGATGATGTCACAGAGAGGACATGGTGGATGGCTCATCCACTGACAAAGTTGGTAGAGCTCAGGGATGAGGAAGTTGCAATCTCTTTGATAGAGTCATAATACAGACCCCGCCAATAGCCAGTGGGACACAGGGAAACGTAAACAGACATTGGAAAAATATAACAGGGTAGTTGTAGTTGGTACTCTCCAAATATTGACTGGGACTCCTGAAGTGCCCGAGACTTCGATGCAGCCAAATTTGTTGCATCCAGAAAGATTTCTTGACACAAAATGTAGATAATCCAACCAAGAGAAAGGGCCATACCGGAATTTGGGAAACGTGAATGGCCTGGTAATTGGAGTTTCAGTGGGAGAGCATTTTTGGAACAGCGATCACAACTCGGTAAGTTAATTGGAGTTGGTTTATTATTGTCAAGTACCACATAAAATGAAAAGCCTGTCTGGCATACTGTTCGTAAGGATAAATTCATCACATCAGTGCATTGAGGTAGAACTAGAGTAAAACAATAATAGAATGCAGAATAAAGTGTTACAGAGAAAGTGTAGGTCAGCAATAAAGTTGCAAGATCATACTGAGGTAGATTGTGAAGGCAGGAGTCCATCTAATCACACTAGGGATCCATTGAATATCATAACAGCGGGTTAGTAGCTCTCCTTGAGTCGGGTGCTACGTGATTTCAGGATTTTGTATTTTCTGTTCGATGGAAGGGAGAATGTCCAGGATGCGCGGTGCCTATCATGCTGGCTGCTCTACCGAGGCAGCAAAACGTGTAGAGAACCTGTAGGCGAATAGCTTCTTCTTTATATGTGAGAATTAAAATGCAAGCAGGGAATTTGAAATTTATTTCACCATCGGGGGGGGGGGGTGCGAGAGATGAAATATGAAAGCAGGTTAGCAAAAGCTTTTTCAAGTATGTGAGCTATAGACGCGAGATGAGATTGGATATGGGATCACTATAAAATGAGACCGGAGAAATAATAACGGGACAAGGAGATGGCAGATGAACTAAATGAGCATTTTGCATTGGTCTTCACTGTGGAAGACACTAGCAGTGTGCCAGTTGTTGAAGGTTGTGAAAGAAGAGAAATGAGTGGAGTTAGTATTACAAGGGAGAAGGTGCTCAAAAAGCTGAAAGACCTAAGGGTGCATAAGTCACCTGGACCAGATGAACTGCACCCTAGGGTTCTGGAAGAGGTAGTGATTGAGTTTGTGGAAGCCTTAGTAATGATCGTTAAAAAAAACACATTGGACTCTGGCATGGTGCCAGAGGACTGGAAAATTCCAAATGTCAATCCACTCTTCAAGAAAGGAGGGAGGCAGCAGAAAGGAAATTATAGACCAGTTAGCCTGACCTCAGTGGGTGGGAAGATGTTTGAGTCAATTGTTAAGGATGAAGTTATGGAGAATTTGGTGACACAGGACAAGATTGGACAAAGTCAGCATGGTTTCTTTAAGGAAAAATCTTGTCTGACGAATCTGTTGGAATTCTTTGAGGAGATTCCAAGTAGGATAGATAAAGGGGATGTAGTTGATGTAAGTTTGGACTTTCAGAAGACCTTTGACAAGGTGCCTCACGTGAGGCTGCATACCACGTTACTAGCCCATGGTATTACAGGAAGGTTCCTAGCATGGTTAGAGCTGATTGGTAGGAGGCAGTGAGTGGGAATAAAAGGATCCTTTTCTGGTTGGCTGCCAGTGACTAGTGGTATTCTGCAGGGGTTAGTGTTCGGATCACTTATTTTTTATGCTGTATATAAATGATTTAGATGATGGAATAGATGGCTTTGTTGCCAAGTTTGTAGATGATACGTAGATTGGTGGAGGGGCAGGTAGTGTTGAGGAAACAGGTAGGCTGCAGAAGGATTTAGATTAAGAAAGTGGCAAATGCAATACAGTGTTGGAAAATGCATGGTCATACACTTTGGTAGTAGAAATAAATGTGCAGACTATTTTCTAAACAGGGAGAAAAGTCCAAAAATCTGAGATGCAAAGGGACTTGGGAGTCCTTGTGCAGAACACTCTACAGGTTAACTTACAGGTAGAGTCAGTGATGAGGAAGGCAAATGCAAGGTTAGCATTCATTTTAAGAGGTCTAGAAAACAAGAACAGGGATGTGATGCTGAGACTTTAGAAGGCACTGGTGAGGCAGTACCTTGGAGGGGGTTCAGAGAAGGTTCACAAGGATGATTCTGGGAATGAAAGTGTTATCACATGAGGAATGTCTACTCGCTGGTATTCAGAAGGATGAGGGGCATCTCATTGAAACCTTTTGAATGTAGAAAGGTCTAGACAGAGTAGATGTGGAAAAGATATTTTCCCATGGTGGGGGAGTCTAGGACAAGAGGGCACAGCCTCAGGATAGAGGGACATCCATTTAAAACAGAGATGCAGAGAAATTTGTGGAATTTATTACCACAGGCAACTCTGGAGACCAGATCACTGGGTGTATTTAAGGTGGAGATTGATAGGTTCTTTAGTGGCCACAGCATCAAAGGTTACGAGGAGAAGGGTGAGGAGGGGGAAAGAAGGATCAGCCATGATTGAATGGTGGAGCAGACTCGATGGGCCAAGTGGCCTAATTCTGCTCCTATGTCTTGTGGTCAAAATTTTCGGTGGGCTTGAGGTATTGAGATGCATTAGGCACTTAGCAAAGGCCTGAAAAAAGAAGTGAGGTTTTATGGAGCAGCCATTGTGTGAGTGGGCCAGTGTTGGAGTGGGGAGCTGAGGCTTTGGCAAGAAAAGCAAAGGCTGTCAGTTTCTTTCTTTGTCTATTAGTACAGACGCTGTGAGGTGAGAAGGGGTCGAGGGTTAGTGGTGTGTTCTTTGTGTGAGATGTGGGAATTGTGGGAGACCTCTAGTCTCCCTGATAACTCCATCTGCAAGAAGGGCATTAAGCTGTGGCTTCTTAGAGAAGGACCTTTGTTCTCATATGGGAGAATGAGGATGTGATAGAAACTACATGGAAGTAGTCACCCCTAAATTGCAGGAGGCAGGTAGCTGGGTGACTGTCAGGAGAGGGAAAGGGAAGAGGCCGACAGTGCAAAGTACCTCTGTGACCATTCCCTTCGATAGTAAGTGTACCACTCTGGGTACTGTTGATGGGGGACGACCTACCAGGGAACAGCAACCAGGTCTCTGGCATCAAGAAGGGAAGTGGATGTGGGCAGAGGAGTGCTGTGGTGACAAAGGATTCAATAGCTGCTGCAGCATTCAGGAGATTCTGTGGACGTGAAAGAAACATCCAGGTGGTATGTTGCCTCCCTGGTGCCAGGGTCAGAGATGTCTCAGATCAAGCCCACAGCATTCTAAAGGGGGGAGGGGGAATAGCCAGAGATCTTGGTACAAGGATCAGAAAGGGTTCTAGAGAGTTGCAAGGTAGCCAAGAATGGGACTGAAAAATAGACAGGAAATCTAGGAGGGGGCATGAGAAGACCTCAGAGTGCAGATTAAGGAAAACCCCAAGGTGTTCTACATGTGTGTGAAGAGCCAGAGGATGGCTGGAGTGAGAGTAGGACTGATCAAGGACGAAAGAGGAAACATATGCCTGGAGGCAGTGAAGGTAGGGGAGGTCCTTAATGAACACTTTGCTTCAGTGAGAGGGTCCTTACCATTAGTGAGGACAGCATAAAACAGGCTGATATGCTTGAACATGTTAAGAAAGAGGGTGTGCTGGAAGTTTTGAAGAACATTAGGATGGCCAGGTCCCGGATTACTATGGGAAGTGAGAGAAAAGATTGCTGTGTCCTTGGTGATGATCTTTGTGTCCTCACTGCCCACAGGAGTAGTTCCAGATGATTGTAGTTTGGCAAATATTTTTCCTTTGTTCAAGAAAGGGAGTAAGATAACCCTGGGAATTATAGGCCAGTGAGTCTAACGTCAGTGGTGAGCAAATTATTGGAGTGGCTTCTTTGTGACAGGAACTAAAAATATTTTGAGAAGTATTAGACTGATTAGGGTTAGTAGGCATAGCTTTGTGAGGGTAGGTCATGCCTCATGAGCCTGATTGAATTCTTTGAGGATGTGACAAAGCACAGTGATGAAGGTAGAGCAGTGGATGTAGTGAATATGGATTTTAGTAAGCTGTTTGGTAAGGTTCCTCATGGTAGGCTCGTTCATAAAGTCAGGAGGCATGGGTTACAGGGAAACTTTGCTTTGTGGATACAGAATTGGTTTGCCTTTAGAAGGCAGATGGAGCAGATTCTGACTGGAGGTCGTTGACTAGTGGTCTTCTGTTCTGGGATCCCTGCTCTTGGTGATATTTATAAATGATTTGGATAAGGTAGTGGAAGGGTGGGCTAGTAACTTTGCAGATGACACAATATTAATGGAGTTGGGGTAGAAGGTTCCCAGGTTACCTTTGGGATCTTGACAGGGTGCAGAGCTGAACTGAGAAGTGCGAGATGGAGTACAACATGTAGAAGTGTGAAGTGATTCATTTTGGAAGATCAAATGTGAAGGCAGAACACAGGGTTTAAAGCTGGATTCTTAGCTGTGTGGAGGAACAAGGAGATCTTAAAGACTGTCCATTGATCCCTCAAAATTGCTGTACTGGTTGATAATGGTATGTTGCCCTTCATCATTCGGGGTATTGAGTCCCCAAGAGCTGCAAGGTAACATTGTAGCTCTATAAAACCCTGGTTAGACCACACTTGGAGTATAGGGAGTTAGAGAAGACGTTGAGGAGTGGGACCTCTGTTCAGAGGTAGTAGTAATAACAGTACAGTGGCTGAAGAAGTGGTGCATGGGGTAGGGGTTCAGATTTCTGGATCATTACGATCTTTTCTGGAGAAGGTCTGACCCGTACAAAAAGGATGGGATACGCCTGAAACTGAGGGGGGAGCAATGTCCTTGCAGGCGGATTTACTAAAGCTTTTGGGGAGGGTTTAAACTAATTTGGCAGGGGATGGGAACTGTAGGGACAGGGCTATGGATGGAGCAGTTGGTATACAAAATGCATTCTGTAGGGAGACTGTGAGGAAGGACAGGCATAATAGAGCAAAACTGCAGTGAGTGGGATGAGTTGAGGTGTAACATGGAGCCAAAATTGAAAAGGATGATGAATACTGCACTAAAGGTGTTATATTTGAATACAAGTAGTATACAGAACAAGAGATGATCTTGTAGTGCAGTTAGAGATTAACAGATATGACACTCTGGGCATCTCTGAGTCATAGCTGAAAGAAGATCATACTGGGAGCTTAACATCCAAGGATACATCTTGTATTGAAAGGACAGACAGGCAGGCAGAGGAGGTGGGGTGGCTCTGTTGGTAAAAAATAAAATCAAATCCTCAGAAAGAGGTAACATAGAATTGGAAGATGTAGAGTCCTTATGGGTAACGTTTAAAAAACTACAAGCGTAAAAAGACCTTGATGTGAGTTCTATACAGGCCTCTGAACAGTAGCCAGGATGTAGGAATAAATTAGAAAGGGAGATGGAAAAAGCATGTAATCAGGACAATATTACAATAGTCATGGGGATTTCAGTATGCAGGTACATTGGGAAAATTAGGTTGGTGCTGGATCACAAGAGAGGAAATTTGTAGAATGCTTACAGGAAGGCTTTTTAGAGCAGCTTGAGGTTGAGCCCACCAGGGGAAAGGCAATTCTGGTTTGGGTGTTGTGCAATGAACCAGATTTGATTAGGGAGCTTAAGGTAAAGGAACCTTAAGGAGACAGTGATCATAATATGACAAAATTCACACTGCGCCTGCAGTTATAGAAGAAGGAGATAAAGTCAGGCAGATCAGTATTAGAGTGGAGTAAAGGCAATTACAGAGGCATGAGAGGAGCTGGTCAAAGTTGATTGGAAGGGGACACTAGCAGGGATGCTGACAGAACAGCAATGGCTGGAGTTCCTGGAGGCAATTTGGAAGGCACAGGACAGATGCATCCCAAGGATGAAGGAATATTCTAAGGGAAGAATGAGGCAACCGTGGCTGTCAAGGGAAGTGAAAGACAGTATAAAAGCAAAAGCAAAGGCACATAATACAGCAAAAATGAATGGCAAGTTAATGGATTGGGAAGTTAAAAAAAAACAACAGAAAGGAACTAAAAACCATAAGGAGAGAAAAGGTGAAATATGAAGGCAAGCTAGCAAAGGGTTTCAGCCAAAAATGTTGACTATTTTTTTCCATAGATGCTGTCTGGCCTGCTGAGTTCCTGCAGCAGTTTGTGTGTGTTGCTTGGATTTCCAGCATCTGCAGGCTTTCTCTTGTTTGTGCTGCATAACAAGATAAGAGCCCAGGGTATCACAGGAAAGATACAAGCATGGATTGGCTGACTGACAGGATGCAGAGAGTGGGAGTAAACGGGGCCTTTTCTGGTTGGCTGCTGGTGAATAGTGGTGTTCCACAGGGGTCTGTATTGGGACTACCTCTTTTCACACTTTATATGAACAATTTGGATGATGGAGTTGATGGCATTGTGACCAGGTTTGCAGATGATACAAAGATAGGTGGAGGGGCAGGTAGTTTTGAAGAAGCAGGCTGTCTGAGGAAGGACTTGGACAGATTGGGAGCATGGGCAGAGAAATGGCAGACTGAAAACAGAGTAGGGAAGTGTATGTCATGCACTTTGGTGGAAGGAATAAAGGCAAAGACTATTTCCTAAATGGGGAGAAAATACAAAAATCAGAGGTGCAAAGAACCTTGGGAGTCCTCATGCAGGATTCCCTAAAGGTTGACTTGTATGTTGAGTCGGTGGTGAGGAAGGCAAATACAATGTTAGCATTCTTTCTGAGAGGACTAGAATATAAAAGCAACAAGCTGAGGTCTTTGGTCAGATCACATTTGGAGTGTTGCCTGCAGTTCTGAGCCCTTTATCTAAGGAAAGCTAGCAGTGGAAAGGGTCCTGATGAGGTTCACAAGAATGATTATGGGAGTGAAAGGGTGTCCATTTGGAACAGAGCTGAGGAGGAACGTTTCTAGCTAGAGGCTAGTGAATTGATGGATATGGATGTGGATGGCAATGGAGACCAAGTAATTGAGTATGTTTAAAGCAGAGGTTGATAGGTTCTTGATTAGTCAGGAAATCAAAGGTCACAGGGAGAAGGCAGGAGAATGGTGTTGAGAGAGATAATAAATCAGCCATGATGGAATGGTGGGGCAAACTTGATGGGCTGACTGGCCTAATTTTGCTCCTGTGTTTTACGACATAATATTGTGTTTGGTTTCAGTTGCCTCATTATAGGAAGGATGTGGAAGCTTTAGAGAGGGTGCAGAGGAGATTTGCCAGGATGCTGCCTGGATTAGAGAGCAGGACATGAGAATGGTTGAGTGAGCTGGGGCTTTTCTCTGTGGAGAGAAGGATGAGACGTGATCTGATGGAGGTATATAAGTTGATAAGATTGAGTGGATAGCCCTAGACTTTTACCCAGGGCAGAAAGTAGAGATGCCTGTCTCAACCACTTCCCCAGGCAGCTCACTGCATGTAGAAATATAGAAAACCTACAACACAGGACAGGCCCTTCAGCCCACAGTGCTGTCCTGTACATGTACTTACTTTAGAAATTACCTCAGATTACCTATAGCCCTCTATTTTTCTAAGAAAATCACCACCCTCTGTGAAAAGGGGACATAATTTTAAAATAATTGGAAGAAAGTACAGGGGGTATTTCACAGTTAAGTATTTTACACAAGGGAGGTGCTCTGACCAACGCCTATAAAGCTTCAGCCTTGCCTTTATATTCTAGTCCTCTCAAAATGAATTCTAACTTTGCTTTTGCCAATGTGAGAAGGACGAGGCTGAATAGGAATTTAAGGGGCAGCATTTTCACCCAAGAGGTGGCGAGTGTATGGAACGAATTGCCAGAGGAAGTGATTGAAGAAGGTTAGACGGGAACATTGGTAGGAATACACCTGTTGAGCTGAAGGAATGGTATCTGCTGTATGCCTCTCTGGGGAAAGGGGGTGAAATGTCCCCGGGATCCCAGGCTGTAGAGACAGAGTACAGGAGCAAAGAAGTCACGGTGAACCTTAGTAAATACTGGATCGGTTACAACTGGAGGGATATGTCCAGTTCTGGGCCACAGCTGGAGGCGTGTGTCCAGTTCTAGGCCACAGCTGGAGTGGTGTGTCCAGTTCTGGGCCACAGCTGGAGGGGTGTGTCCAGTTCTGGGCCACAGCTGGAGGGGTGTGTACAGTTCTGGGCCACAGCTGGAGTGGTGTGTCCAGTTCTGGGCCACAGCTGGAGGGGTGTGTCCAGTTCTGGGCCACAGCTGGAGGGGTGTGTCCAGTTCTGGGCCACAGCTGGAGGCGTGTGTCCAGTTCTGGGCCACAGCTGGAGGGGTGTGTCCTGTTCTGGGCCACAGCTGGAGGGGTGTGTCCAGTTCTGGGCCACAGCTGGAGGGAAGCATCCCATTCTGGGCCACAGCTGGAGGGGTGTGTCCAGTTCTGGGCCACAGCTGGAGGGATGTGTCCAGTTCTGGGCCACAGCTGGAGGGAAGCATCCCATTCTGGGCCACAGCTGGAGGGTGTGTCCAGTTCTGGGCCACAGCTGGAGGGAAGCATCCCATTCTGGGCCACAGCTGGAGGGAAGCATGCCCCATCCGGAGCCATGGTTGAGTCCCATTCTTTTTGATATCCTTCCTCACTCTCAGTGCAGTGCAGAGGCAAGTAGACATCGCAGAGCAGCAAGCCTTTAAGCAGGTTCACCTGTCCATTCTGTGTCCGGGAGGAGTCAGTGTACCACGTGTGCACAGAGTGTGAGAGGTTGCAGGCCCTGTTTGAGTATCTGAAGGGGCTGCTGCTCAGGTTCTGTTTGCACTTCATCCCCATGCTCCTCATATACCTCAGTATGGAGGGGGCGGGTCACGGGGAGGATCTCTTGGTGGGCTTGCTGCTGGGCCTGGCCAGAATGGCCATTCACAGGCCTAGTTGGCGGAAAGTGGAGGGCACTGCCCCACCCCTCTTCCGAGGATATGTTCATGTCTGGCTGTCCTTGGAGAGGGAGCATGGAGTCACAACGGGTGCAGTGGGAGATTTCTGGGAGCAGTGGGCCCTCCCCCAGGGAATTGACTGTTTTATAGACAGTAGTAAGCATATTTTAATTTGAATTTATTCACTGTCTTGTATGTACTTCATGTTTGTACTTTGTGTCTTTGTTGCGTGAATAAAAGTTTACAGTTTTGTAAAAAAAGACAGACCCTTGTTGTATCAGTTCTGTAAAATGACTCAGAAGATTGTAATTCTTCATCATTAACCTTTTCAGAATTGTCCGTAGGCTTAGGCCCAAGCCCAGAATCCTTCTCTTCAAAAATTGCCACACTGGACCAAAATTAGAACGATCATCTCCCTCCAATTTTCTACCACACTGGTAGTTTCTTTGCTCCCATAAGGCAGTCAGCAGTGCGTAAGGGGAAATGGGGGGAGATAATTCAAGAGGGAGAGGCTGACTTCACAGCCCAAGTTGGGCGAGTCAATTCAATACTTGGAAAACACACTTCACATTCCCCATCAGCCTACAGTCCTCCCCTCCATGCAATACTGCACTCATCAATTATCAGCCTACCGTCCTCCCCTCCATGCAATACTACACTCATTAATCACCAGCCTACTGCCCTCCCCCCGTACAATACAGTGCTCAACAATTATCAACACCCCCCATCTTGCATCAAAACCTGAGAGTAGACTCAAGCAATTAAACTGTCATGTGACCAATTAGCCTACTAACCTCTACGTCCTTGGAATGTGGGAGGAAACCAGAGCACCCGGAGGAAACCCAAGCGATCACGGGGAGAACATACAAACTCCTCATCGACAACGGTGATAATCGAACCCTGATCTTGCAGGTGTAGTCACGGTAAACTGAACACTACACTACTGCTCCACCGCAAGACGCGAGCAACTTTCTGCAGAATCTGACTGATGAGAATGTGGGAGAATCAAGTGGGTTTAGTGTAGTTAAAGATTTGTCAGATTACATTGAAACTTCAAAAGATACAGTGGAATGCATTGTATTGCACTCACAACCAATGTAGTCCAAGGATGTGCTGGGGGCAGCCCGCAAGTGGCACCACGCTTTCCACATCAATGTAGCGTTGGTGCAACTCACTGACCCCAAATGGTACGTCTTTGGACTGTGGGAGGAAACCAGTGCACCCAGAGTAAGCCCACGCCACTACCAGTAGAATGAACAGCTCCTTACAGACATCAGCGAGGATTGAACCCGAGTCACCAGTCTACGACTGCCCCACCGTGTTATTTACCTCCATTAGTGCCTCCCCTGTTAATGGCTACAACAATTTCCAGCGGCGATCAGTGTACCTGCTACTTATGATCCAGTTCCAGTTCCATTTTCTTGTATGGATGAGCACATTGGCTTCCTGTGCTTGGGCCTCTTATCTGAGAAAATATGTGTTGGCATTGGAGACGGTCCAGAGGAGGTTCTCAAGAATGATTCTGGGAACGAAAGGGTTAATGTATGAGGAGTGTTTTTGATGGCTCTGGGCCCTGTACTCACTGGAGTTTGGAAGAAAGGTGGGACAGTGGGATCTCATTGAAACCTATCGAGTATTGAAAACACTAGATACAGTGGACGTGGGGAGGTTTCCTATGGTGGATGAGTCTAGGATTAAAAAAGGCACAGACTCAGAATAGAGGGACGTCCATTTAGAACAGTGATGAGGAGGAATTCCTTTAGCCAGAGGGTGGTGAATCTGTGGAATTCATTGTCACAGACGGCTGTGGAGGTCAAGTCATTGAGTATATTTAAAGCAGAATTTGATTGGATTTTGATTAGTCAGGGCATCAAAGGTTACGGGGAGAAGGCGGGTGAGTGAGGTTGAGAGATAATATATCATCTGTGATGGGATGGCATAGTAGACTTGATGGGCCAAATGGTCTAATTCTGCTCCTAGGTCTTAGGGTCTTAATCAGTGCAAACGGTTCTGACACTAGCTAGTGTTTCAGTTCCCTGTGTTAATCACCCCGCTGCTGTCTCCTGCATTCGTTCTGATTTACGGTGGCACTGGTGAAGCTCCGTGACTGCTTATCAGCAGCAAACAAGACAAAGAAAAAAACTAAACACTTTATTCATAACACTTTTTCTAGTAAATGGAGAGGTGAGACAGAGTCAAGGCAGAATCCAGGCCTGTCCCCGAGAGTGAGGAAAGACCTGGGGTTTGATCGATTTAAATACTTGGCTGAATTAGAAATGTTGGACACAGGCCAAATCGTGCCGGCGGGGCCCAGGCCCCAGAACATATCAAAGCGACAGGACCCGGGTCTGAGAGTGAAGAGCAACCCAATGTTTGGACGATTTAATTGCCAGATTGTAAAGGTCAGGGTGTCGGGACAAGCTGGTTCTACTTGCTGCTCTGCGATGTTTACTTGCCTCTGCACTGAACTGGCACCGTTGCCTGCTCTGGCTTCATCCCTGTGGACTCACTTTTGTAAAACCTCAGTTCTGAATGCTGTTCACTTACTTCTATTATTTGCGCGATTTCTTTTTCTCTGCACACTGGGTGTTTGACGGTCTTTTTTTGAAATGGATTCTTTTGGGTCTCTTTGTTTAGTGGTTGTCAGTGAGAAGACGAATCTCAAGGTTGTATTGTAAATGCACTCTGAACTTTGAATTAATTATTGCGCAAATATCAAGGTTAACCAGCTCTATCCTGGTGCAAAATTGTTGAAATGTTCCTTGCACCCAGTGGTGCATCCAATCCCCGTACTAACTTGCCCACTGATTTCCGGTGTAAATAATCACAAGTAGTTTCCCTTGTTAATTAGTGCACCATTTCATAATCTATTAATGCAACAGTTTCCTGCATTAATGAATGCATCCTCCATTAATGCGAGTTACTGTAGTCAGTCTCTCCCAGTAGTTAGCACACTGGTTTCTTTCTTTCCCGCATGTTAATTGATAGTTTCATTTTCACTCTTCGTGAAGTGGCAGACAGAATTCAACTCAGAAAAGTGTGAGGTGATTCACTTTGGAAGGTCAAACTTGAAGACCGAGTGCAGGGATAATGCCAGTTTGGGGGATAATGCCAGTTTGGGGGATAATGCCAGTGTGCAGGGATAATGCCAGTGTGCGGGGATAATGCCAGTGTGCGGGGATAATGCCAGTGTGGAGGCATAATGCCAGTGTGCAGGGATAATGCCAGTTCAGGGGATAATGCCAGTGTGGAGGGATAATGCCAGGATTCTGGGCAGTGTGGAGGAAGTCTGGGATTTTCTTTAATGACGGGTGAGGAAATGGAAGGGTGGACTCGTAAGTTTGCAGATGACACAAAGGTTGGCAGAGTTGTGGATTGTGTGAAGGGTTGTTGTACATTGCAAAAGGACATTAATGGGGATGCAGAGTTGGGCTAAGAGGTGGCAGATGGAGTTCAATCTGGAAAAGTGTGAAGTGGTTTACTTTGGAAGATTGAATTTGAAGGCAGAATTCAGGGTGAATGGCAGGGTTCTTAGCAGGTTGGAGGAACAGAGGGAGCCCAAGTCTATAGATCCCTCAAAGTTACTGCACAAGTTTATAGGGTGGTTGAGAAGGCATATGGTGTATTGGCTTTCATTAGTTGAAGGTCTGAGTTCAAGAGCTGCGAGTTAATGTTAACACAATGTTCAGTTCTGGTCACCTCATTGTAGGAAGGATGTGGAAGCTTTCGAGAGGGTGCAGAAGAGATTTACCAGGATGCTTCCTGGATCAGAGAGCATGAGTTATGAGGATAGGTTGAGCAAGCAAAGGCTTTTCTCTTTGGAATGGAGGAGGACGAGGGGTGAATTTTTAGAGATATATAAGAAGATAATAGCCAGAGACTTTTTTATCCAAGGCCGAAATAGCCAATACCAGAGGACCCCCATTTAAGGTGATTGGAGGAAAGTATGCGGGGGGAGGGGGGAAGGATGTTGAACGTAGGTTTTTTACACAGAGAGTGGAACACTCTGTCAGGGGTGGAAGTGGAGGCAGATACATTTGGGACATTTAAGAAACTCTTAACAGTAAAATGGAGGGTTATGTGGGAGGGAAGGGTCAGGTTGGATCTAGGGTAGGTCAAAAGGTCGACCCAACAAGATGGGCTGAAGGGCCTGTAGAGTGCTGTACTGTTCTGTGTTCTAATAGTTCCCTGGTTTCTTGTGTTAATTAGTGGAGCTGTCTCCTGAGTTAGTAGTAATTGATTTGCTGTTTTAATTCGTGCAGCTGCCTTAAGTAAATTTCCAGGTTGACACTAAAATAGATGGCATTATTGACAGTGAGGAAGGCTATCAATAATTACGGTGGGAGGGGCAAACGCAGAGCCTTGACTGTTCACTCCACTTTATAGGTGCTCCCCGACTTGCTGAGTTCCTACTGCATTTTGTGTGGGCTGCTCTTAATTTGAAAAAAGTTGTCCTTTGGGAAGTCAAATCCAGGACAGGCTTCCACAGTGGACGGCAGGCCCCTGTGGTGTCTTGTTGGACAGAAGAAGTTCAGGTGCAGAGTTCCCTAGAAGTGGAGCCACAGGTAGACAGGGTAGATGGTGAAGAAAGATTTTGGCATGCTGGCCTTCATCAGACAGGACAGCGAGTATACAAATTGAATGGACATGGGCGTGGTTGTACAGGATGCTGGTGAGATCGCAGGTTTGGTCGCCCTGTTATAGGAGTATGCTATTACTGGGGAGAATACAGGGATCTTACCAGGACTTCAAAGTTCAAAGTAGATTTATTATCGAAGTACATACTGTATGTCACCATATG
Organism: Hypanus sabinus; assembly: GCF_030144855.1. NCBI lineage: Eukaryota > Metazoa > Chordata > Chondrichthyes > Myliobatiformes > Dasyatidae > Hypanus > Hypanus sabinus. Next base: position 77,159,407 of record NC_082709.1, read on the forward strand.
CAACCTTAAGATTCATTTTCTTGTGGGTTTTCACGGTAAATACAAAAAGAAAAAAAATAATAACAGTAACAATAACAATAAATAAATAAATATCGAGAACATGAGATGAAGAGTCCTTGAAAGTGAGTTCATAGGCTGTGGGGAACTGTTATGGTAATTGACAAATCCTAAAAAGGACAACAACTGTGACACGTCTGTTGGGCTTGGGGCATCCACCAGTGCTTGAATTTTCTAGCACTCTTTTGTAATACTTGTGTGTCAATGGTGCGACCACAGTAAGTGATACTTGTTTAAAGAATTCACACTTGTTGCATTCTGATCTTTTTAATAGTGTCTTCAGATTTTGGAGATGTTTCTTGTCATCCTCACCAGTGACAATGACGTCATCCAGGTAACACTGAGTGCCTGGGCAAGCTTGCAGCACCTGGTCCATAGCTTTCTGCCAGAGTGCAGGTTCAGATGCTGCTCCAAAAGTAATCCTAATATAACGATGAGACCCTTTGTGAGTGTTTAAGGTGAGGAACACTTTGGGCTCTTCTTCCATCTCCATCTGCAGGTAGGCTTCAGTTAAATCCACTTTGCTGAAGTCTCTTCCTCCAGAATGGTCTGCAAGGATATCCTCTATCCAGGGCAGAGGGTATTGACCTACTATCTGTACTGGGTTGACAGTTAACTCAAAATCAACTCGGATCCTGACAGACCCATTTTTATTTGCTACTCAGTCCTCAGACGTTGGCCACGGGCTCCCCTCAACCTTGGAAAGAATTTCTTCAGCCTCCATACGATCTAGTGCACTTTATCACAGCTGTATAAGGAACTAGATGGACTTTGTAAAACTTGGGTGTGGTGTTTGGATTAAACACTATTTTACCCTTGGTGTGTTTGAGTTTTCCTGTGCCTTCCTTGAGCACTGCTGTGGCATCATCCAGTACCTTTCCGAATTTTCTTTCAGTTGACTCTGTTTTGGGGATGTGTCATGTAAATAGTGGTTGGATTGCCAATCAAATTGTAATTGTTTCAGCCAGCCATGCCCCACAATGCTAGTTCTCCTCTTTTTACCACATGCTTGTTGGCCGTTGTATTTCACTGTTACAAAAGTCCTTCCCACAGGAGTTATCTTTTCACAAGTTGTTAAATTTCACATTGTAAATCTCAAGGCTACTCAGTCCTGTGTCACTCTCATCATTATTAGATTTTTGATCAACAGCATGCAGATTAGTGCTGTATTTGTAACTTGTCTCTTGATTTCTAACCTTCCCCGTGGAGTCCATCTATCTCTGTCTGCCCGACATGCTCTTCGTATGTGTCCTAGTTTCCTGCATCTCCTTCAAGCTTCACCTTTTAGCCTGCATTGATCTTGTGTATGTGAGTCCCACCGCAATCTGTTCAGCCAGGCAGGTTTCTGTTTAGACATTGCAATTTTATACACGCTCATTTTCATTCCTGGACTGCAACTCAATAGCATCTCTGCTGTACCGCTCAGTTCACTCAAAATCAAGTTATCGTCCATGCCATTGAACATCTCAATCTTTCCAACGTAGCCAGACATTTCTGCTCTTCTGTTAAATTTATGGTTATTATCACCCAGTTCTCACTGTTTATGAAGCTGTGAATGTGTCTGTTTTCTGCCTTTGTATTTAACTCGACTGCTCTCCCTTCTGAAGAGACATACGCTGTCATTGTTTTAAACTCGTATGTCTCGCTGTGCTGCAACAGGTAGGTGGTCATCTCAGGTTTGTTTAAAACTTCCTTGTCACCGGTAGCTCAGGAAATTTGCAGATGACACCAAGACGGGGGTGGGGGGGAGGTGGTTGTAGTGGACACCAAGGAAGCCTATCATAGCTTGCAGTGGGATCTGGACCAGCTGGGAAAAATGGGCTGAAAGGTGTCAGATGGAATTAAATGCAACAAGGGCAAAGCATTGAACTTGGGTGGGACCAAACAGGGTCGGTCGTATACCGTGAGTGGTAGGGGTCTGAGGAGTGCAGTGGGATGAAGGGATCTGGGAACACAGGTCCACAATTCATTGCAAGTGGCGGCACAGATAGGGTCACAAAGAAAGCTTTTGGCACATTGGCCTTCGTAAGTCAAAGTGTTGAGTACAGGAGCTGGGATGTTATGTTGAGTTTGTAATGCTGAGGCCTGATTTGGAGTACTGTGTGCAGCTTTAGCGACCGACCTGCAGGAAAGCTGTAAACAAGGCTGAAAGAGTACAGAGAAAATTCACAAGGAAGCTGCTGAGTCTGGAGGACCTGAGGTACAAGAAAAGACTGAATAGGTTATGGCTATATTCCTTAGAACCTGGAAGACTGAGGCGAGATTTAGCAGAGGCATATAAAATTAAGAGGGCTATAGATGGGGTAAATGCAAGCAGGCTTTTTCTACTGAGGTTGAACATGCAAAGAACATGGGTTAAGGGTGAAAGGTGAAAAGTTTAAGGGAAACATGAGGGGAAACCTTCAGTCAGAGGGTGATGAGAGCAGCACAAGCTGTGCATGCCAGCTCGATTTCAATGTTCAAGCAAAGCTTCGATAGATAGATCGATCATAGGGGTATGCAGGACTATGGTCTGGGTGTAGGTTGATGGGAGTAGACAGTTTGTATGATTCAGCACAGACTAGATGGGCCAAAGGCCTATGACTCTATACTACTATGTTCTGCAACTCCAAATCATCAAAACTAGTTGAAAGGACAACAAGGAGCTGGGATACAAAAGGTGTATACTTCATTTTTACTTTAGCAAGGCGTGCACTTATGACGTGCTAACCTAATTATTTGTGCAATTCAGGTATCTTTACATAAACCCATAATGAATTATTTAAACAAATAAAAGGATGCTTGGTCGAAGAATATATTTACGACTTTACTAAAATGTTATGGAAATATTAAATGCACAACAGCAAATGTGGGCTTGAACGTAACGTTTCAGGGACGTTTGGATAAGTAAATGGAAAGGAGAGGTGACTAGAGGTGGATGGAACTCGGCAGAAAGAGACGTTGGTCTTGGTCAGATGGTGTTGTGCTCTATGACTTTAAGTGGGACTGGCTTGATTGGGCATCCTGAAGCTTCCATACCGTATGACTACGTACTATCGCCGTATGCCCCTTGCAATAATTCTCTTTGCCAGATACCCATGTTAATCAACACACTTGTTTCATAGAGCAGTATTTCTCAGTACAGGCCTTTCAGTCCCTGATGAATTGCCAATATCTTAGCTTACTCTCAGGCCCATCTAACCCTCTCCTCCTTCATAGTCCATTTTTCTTTAACCCATGAGCTTCTCTAAGAGCCTCTGAAATGTCCCTAGTGTGCCTGCACTCACCACTCCCTGGGCAGTGTGTTCCGCACACCCACCACTCCCTGGGCAGTGTGTTCCGCACACCCACCACTCCCTGGGCAGTGTGTTCCGCACACTCACCACTCCCTGGGCAGCGTGTTCCGCACACTCACCACTCCCTGGGCAGCGTGTTCCGCACACCCACCACTCCCTGGGCAGCGTGTTCCGCACACCCACCACTCCCTGGGCAGCGTGTTCCGCACACCCACCACTCCCTGGGCAGCGTGTTCCGCACACCCACCACTCCCTGGGCAGCGTGTTCCGCACACCCACCACTCCCTGGGCAGTGTGTTCCGCACACCCACCACTCCCTGGGCAGTGTGTTCCGCACACCCACCACTCCCTGGGCAGTGTGTTCCGCACACTCACCACTCCCTGGGCAGTGTGTTCCGCACACCCACCACTCCCTGGGCAGTGTGTTCCGCACACCCACCACTCCCTGGGCAGTGTGTTCCGCACACCCACCACTCCCTGGGCAGTGTGTTCCGCACACCCACCTCTCCCTGGGCAGTGTGTTCCGCACACCCACCACTCCCTGGGCAGTGTGTTCCGCACACTCACCACTCCCTGGGCAGTGTGTTCCGCACACTCACCACTCCCTGGGCAGTGTGTTCCGCACACCCACCTCTCCCTGGGCAGTGTGTTCCGCACACCCACCACTCCCTGGGCAGTGTGTTCCGCACACTCACCTCTCCCTGGGCAGTGTGTTCCGCACACTCACCTCTCCCTGGGCAGTGTGTTCCGCACACCCACCACTCCCTGGGCAGCGTGTTCCGCACACCCACCACTCCCTGGGCAGCGTGTTCCGCACACCCACCACTCCCTGGGCAGCGTGTTCCGCACACCCACCACTCCCTGGGCAGCGTGTTCCGCACACCCACCACTCCCTGGGCAGCGTGTTCCGCACACCCACCACTCCCTGGGCAGCGTGTTCCGCACACCCACCACTCCCTGGGCAGCGTGTTCCGCACACCCACCACTCCCTGGGCAGCGTGTTCCGCACACCCACCACTCCCTGGGCAGCGTGTTCCGCACACCCACCACTCCCTGGGCAGCGTGTTCCGCACACCCACCACTCCCTGGGCAGCGTGTTCCGCACACCCACCACTCCCTGGGCAGCGTGTTCCGCACACCCACCACTCCCTGGGCAGCGTGTTCCGCACACCCACCACTCCCTGGGCAGCGTGTTCCGCACACCCACCACTCCCTGGGCAGCGTGTTCCGCACACCCACCACTCCCTGGGCAGCGTGTTCCGCACACCCACCACTCCCTGGGCAGCGTGTTCCGCACACCCACCACTCCCTGGGCAGCGTGTTCCGCACACCCACCACTCCCTGGGCAGCGTGTTCCGCACACCCACCACTCCCTGGGCAGCGTGTTCCGCACACCCACCACTCCCTGGGCAGCGTGTTCCGCACACCCACCACTCCCTGGGCAGCGTGTTCCGCACACCCACCACTCCCTGGGCAGCGTGTTCCGCACACCCACCACTCCCTGGGCAGCGTGTTCCGCACACCCACCACTCCCTGGGCAGCGTGTTCCGCACACCCACCACTCCCTGGGCAGCGTGTTCCGCACACCCACCACTCCCTGGGCAGCGTGTTCCGCACACCCACCACTCCCTGGGCAGCGTGTTCCGCACACCCACCACTCCCTGGGCAGCGTGTTCCGCACACCCACCACTCCCTGGGCAGCGTGTTCCGCACACCCACCACTCCCTGGGCAGCGTGTTCCGCACACCCACCACTCCCTGGGCAGTGTGTTCCGCACACCCACCACTCCCTGGGCAGTGTGTTCCGCACACCCACCACTCCCTGGGCAGTGTGTTCCACACACCCACCACTCCCAAGGCAGTGTGTTCCACACACCCACCACTCCCTGTGTAAAAACACAACATCTGACAGCACCCCTATACTTTCCTGAAATCTACTTAAAATTATTCCTCCTCATACTTAGCCATTCCACCCTGGAAAACAGTGTGTGAACTCTCTCTGTACCTCTCGTCAAGCTTGTACACCTCTATCAAGTTGCCTCTTGTCCTCCTTCACTCTGAGCAAAGCCCCAGCTCGTTTGCCCTCTCCTGATAAAGACGTGCTCTATAATCCGGGCGCCATTCTGGTAAATCTCCTTTTCACTCTCTACCGCTTCCCCATCCTTCCTGTATCTTATTTCTACCACCAAGGGCGAGGCACAGGAGCCTGAAGACACACCCTCAATGTTCCAGGACCCGCTTCATCCACTCTACCATCAGATTTCTGAATGGACAACAAACCCACGAACACTACCTCACTATTTTTATTTTCTTTTTTGCTCTGTTTTTGCACTACTTAATTTAATTTATATATGCATACATATATATTTATTGTAATTTATAGTCTTTATTATGTATTGCATGGTACTGCTGCCACAAAACAACAAATTCCTTGATGTGTGCCACTGATATTAAACCTGATTCTGATTCTAGAATGAGGCGACCTCAATACTCCAAGTGCAGCCTAACGGGGTTTTATAGGGCTGCAAATTACCTCGTGGCTCTTGAACTCAATCACTCAATCCCCCGACTAATGAAGGGCAATACACCGTATGCCTTCTTAACCAGCCTATCAGCTTGCGTGGCAACTTTGAGCAAGCCATGGACGCGGCCCCCGAGATCTTGCTGTTCTTCCACATTGCTAAGAGTCCTGCTGTTAACCCTGTCGCCTGCTTTTCAAGTTCGACCTTCCGAAATGAACCACTTCCTGCTTTGATTTCCCTTGTAAATTACTGCAGTGGTTACTGGTGTTAATGACTTCGTCTTTCCTCTGATGCGGTCATTGCTCTGGCAGCCTTAATCGCTTTCAGTTCTGCTGTTGGTTTATTGATTCCCTCATTAATTATCAACTGGTCCCTGGATTGGGTACCCATGTCAGTCTCAGCATTTTCCTGCATTATATAGTGCACTGCAATAATTACTGCTGCAATTTTCTGCATTAATTAATGCATCACTTTACCCTGTCAGTCAGCAATCCAGGTTTCTGTGTTAATTAGTGCACAGTCTCCTCTGTTAACCCGTTACCGCCCTGAGTTCTCTTTGGCCACGGCAGCACAGCATATGGCGGTCAGCGTGACGCTTTGCCACAGTGGTGACCTGGGGTCGATGCCCATCGTTGCCTGTAGGCCATTTGTACGTTCTCCCCACGGCAGCCTGGGTTTCCTCCAGTGTCCTCCCACATTCCAGAGGCGTGCGGGTTAGAGTCAGTAAGCTGTGGGCATGCCCCGCTGGCGCAGGGAGGCTGGTGACACGTGCGGGCTGCCCCCAGCGCACCCTCAGACTGTGTAGGTCGTTGATGCAAACGATGCATTTCACTGTGTGTTTTGAGGTACATGTGATGAAACTAATCTAATCTTTAAATCTTTAGCCAGTACAGCCTTCCGACATAAATCAGAACAATGATTTCCTGTGATAATTAGGGCCCAGTACCTCCGCGGCATGCCCTAACCCACTCATTCCCCACCGCCTTCCTAACAGGGACATTTGCTGCAATGTCGGTATTGGGTGTCAGATGTCCTGAGGTCCAGTGAGGTACTGTCTTGCATTCTTCATACAGATCAGATCTTTAGTGCATTGAGGGAGGACACTAACAATACAGAATAAAGTGTAGCAGCTACAGAGAGAACGCAGTGCAGGTAGACAATAAGGTGTGAGGTAGACTGAGTTCAAATGTCCATACTTGTTGTACCAAGTTACTGTTCAATAGTCCTGTAACAGTGGGGTGGATGCTGCTGGTATAACCTTATAACCATATAACAATTACAGCACAGACACAGGCCATCTCGGCCTTTCTAGTCCGTGCCGAACACTTACTCTCAGCTAGTCCCACTGGCCCACACTCAGCCCATAACCCTCCAACTCAAGTCAGGTCAAGTCACTTTTATTGTCATTTCGACCGTAACTGCTGGTACAGTACATAGTAAAAATGAGACAACATTTTTCAGGACCATGGTGTTGCATGACACAGTACAAAAACTAGATTGAACTACATAAAAAAAAACACAGAGAAAGCTACACTAGACTACAGACCTACACAGGACTGCATAAAGTGCACAAAAACAGTGCAGGCATTACAATAAATAATAAACAGGACAATAGGGCATGGCGTCAGTCCAGGCTCTGGGTATTGAGGAGTCTGATAGCTTGGGGGAAGAAACTGTTACATAGTCTGGTCGTGAGAGCCTGAATGCTTTGGAGCCTTTTCCAAGACGGCAGGAGGGAGAAGAGATTGTATGGGGGTGCATGGGGTCCTTCATAATGCTGTTTCCTTTCCTGTCCATATATCTATCCAATTTTACTTTAAATGACAATACCAAACCTGCCTCTACCACTTTACTGGAAGCTCGTTCCACACAGCTACCACTCTCTGAGAAAAGACGTTCCCCCTTGTGTTACCCCTAAACTTTTGCCCCCTAACTCTCAACTCGTCCTCTTGATTGAATCTCCCCTACTCTCAATGGAAAAAGCCTATCCACATCAATATCTATCCCCCTCATAATTTTAAATACCTCTATCAAGTCCCCCCTCAACCTCCTACGCTCCAAAGAATAAAGACCTAACTTGTTCAACCTTTCCCTGTAACTTAGGTGCTGAAACCCAGGTAACATTCTCGTAAATCTTCTCTGTACTCCCTCTATTTTGTTGACATCTTTCCTATAATTCGGTGACCAGAACTGTACTCCAAGTTCAGCCTTACCAATGCCTTGTACAATTTTAACATTACATCCCAACTCCTATACTCAATGCTCTGATTTATAAAGGCCAGCATACCAAAAGCTTTCTTCACCACGCTATCCACATGAAATTCCACCTTCAGGGAACTATGCACCATTATTCCTGGATCACCCTGTTCTACTGCATTCTTCAATGCCCTACCATTTACCATCTATGTCCTATTTGGATTATTTCTACCAAAGTGTAGCACCTCACATTTATCAGCATTAAACTCCATCTGCCATCGTTCAGCCCATATGGTTTCAGGTTTTCATACCTTCTGCCTGATGGGAGAGGAGAGGAGAGAGAACATCTGGGGTGAGTAGGGTCTTTGATTTTGCTGGCTGCTTTACTAAGGCAGTGAGAAGTGTAGGCAGGGTCTGTGGAGGGGAGGCTGGTTTCTGTGATGTGCTGAATTCGGTTCCACAGCTCTCCGCAGTCACAGGCAGAGTAGTTGCTGTACCAGGCTGTGATGCATCCGGGCAGAATGCTTTCTCACTGATGCATCTGATAGGGCACTTTCCTACATGCATCGATCAAAAACTAGTGCCGTTGGACCGGGGAATGCCAAATTTCTTCAGGAAGTAGAGGCGCTGGTGAGTTTTCTTGGTCATGACACCAACGTGGCTGGGCCTGGATGGGCCTGTCAAGGATGTTCGATTGTAGGAACCTGAGGCTGAGGTTCAGAGGCTTTCAACCCTCTTGACCTCAACACTGATGATACTGACAGGGATATGCACACTGCCACTCTCTGTCTGAAAGTCAATGGCAACTCTTTTGTTTTGTTGGCATTGAGGGAAAGGTTGTCATGGCACCGTGTCACCAGGCTCTCAGTCTCCTTCCTGTACTCTGACTCATTGTTATTTAAGATGTGATCCACTATGGCAGTGTCATCGGCAAACCTGGAGATCGAATTAGAGCGGAGTCTGGGCACACAGTCGTGAGTGTCCAGGGAGCTGAGGACGCAGCCTCGTGGAGAGCCAGTGATCAGAATAATCGTGTCAGAGTTGTTGCTGCAAGTCCTTACTGATTGTGGTTGTCGATCAGGATGTCAGTGATCCAGTTGCAAAGGGAGGTGTTAACTCCCAGGGTCTGGAGTTTGGTGATGAGTTTGCTTGGAGTAAGAGTATTGAAGGCAGAATTGTAATCGATAAACAATAGTCTGACATAGGTGCCTCCTGTCCAAATGCTCCAGTGATGAGTGTGGGGTCAGAGGGATAGAACCTGTTTCAGTGGCAGGCAAATTGCAGTGGAGCTGGAGTTGGTGTGTGTCATGACCAGTCTCTTGAAGCACTTCATGTCGGTGGATGTCTGAACCATTGGGCGGTCGTTGTTTAGGCACGTTGTCTTGTTTTTCTTGGGTACAGGGATAATGGTGGTTTCTTGAAGCAGGGAGAGGTTAAAATTGTCTGCAAATGCCCCCACCAGCTGACCTGTGTAGGGGATAGTCAGGCCCAGATGCTTTCCCCATGTTCACTCTCTGGAAGATGGGTCAGTGGTGATGTACCCATTCCCTTGTTCAAAACTGCATGGAGCTCAGCAGGGAGAGATGCATCGTGGTGGGCGGTTCTGCCTGACGTTGTTTGTGGCCCGTTAGAGCAGGTAAGCCCTGCCCCATCTAACGGCCGGTCTGGGACCCTGCTTTGGGCTGGAATGGCCTCTTGCCATCTCTGATGACTTCAAAGCCACAGCTTGTGAAGGTCAGGGCCGGCTGCTTTGAACGCTGTAGACTGAGACATCAGCCCCAGTTCATCCCTGCTTTCGGGTTTGGGAGCTCAGTCAGTGCATCTGCGTCCTCCATTAAATGCTCGCGTGGTTTCCCGATTAATTAGTTTCATAATTGCCTGTGTTAATTAGTGACCACTTTCTCAGCTGCACTTGATGCACCAGTTTCCATGTAAATTTCATGTACCAGTTTGCTGCGTTAATTAGTAAATTGTGTTTCCCCATTAATTAGAACATTGATGTCATAAAGTCATACAGCACAGACACAGGCCCTGCAGTTCAATTACTCCAAATACCCTCTAAATGTACCTACCTCATTCACAAACCTGCCACCCTCCGTGCCTCTCAGGCCTTCTTTAAAACTTTCCTCTCCCACCTTAAACCTCTGCCCCCCTCATCTTTAGACGCCTCTACCCTGCGAGCACACCCTCGGAGTTCTGTACCTATACCTGAGGGGTTTTAGTTCAGTAACACTCCTCAGGACCGTGTGAGTCCCGTCCCTCAGTTTGAGAAATCCTGGAGCAGCACCCTCGTGAACCTCTTCCCTACTCTCTCCAGCGCCTCAACATCTCTCCTGTAACGGGGGGGGGGGGGCAACCAGGACTGAATGCAGGGCTCCAAAATGGCCTGTCAATGGAGTATTGTGTAAGGTTTTGGTCGCTCTATTATGGATACAACATTCACAAGAAAACCATAAATTAGCCATAAATTATACATGATTTATTACGAGAAAGAACTCAGTTGGAAGAAGGGTCGGGTCCATTATATCACAAAGTGGTTATAAAGCACAGCATGAGAAGGAACACCCATGCAGGGAAGTGGAGCACAAGGACCCGGTAGCACTGACTGAAAGGGGCAACATTTGCACCCTGATCCCTGCTGGAATCTGGCATGGCCATCAACAGGAAATGTTCTGTAACTGTTGTACTGGTTAACGCAAGAGTGGAGGTGTAGTGGACAGCCAGGAAGATTAACAAAGCTTGCAGCAAGATCTGGACCAGCTGGAAAAATGGGCTGAAAAATGGCGGATGGAATTTAATGCGGACAAGTGTGAGGTATTGCACTTTGGGAGGGCAAACCATGACAGGTCTTACATGACGAGGGGTAGGGCAGTGAGGAGTGTGGTGGAGCAGAGGGATCTCGGAATACGAATCTATAATTCCTTAAAAGTGCTATCTTAGGTAGATAGTGTCATAAAGAGTTTTTGGCATGTTGACTTCCATAAATCAAAGTATTGAGTCCAGGAGTTGGGATGTTATGGTGTTGAATTAAGATGTTGGTGAGTCTGGTGTGCAGTCCTGGTCAGCTACCTACAGGAAGGATATCAAGAAATTTGAAAGAGTGCAGAGAAATTTCCAAAGAATGTTGCTGGGACTTGAGGACCTGTTATAGGGGCAAGGTTGAATAGGTTAGGACTTTATTCCCTGCAGCGTAAGATGGTGGTGTATTGAATTACAGCGACTTCTGTGGGGTCAACCAAAGGTGTTACTGTCTTTTTTAAATATATTTTTTTACGATCGCAATATGCACCTGGACATTAAGAGCTTAAGACCCCTTCAGTGAGTTGGTCATGGCGGAGAAACAGAAAGGAGCTGGACTTGGTGCAGAGCGTGCCGCTGCCGGCGTTAGAGAGTCATCGGAGGAGTTGGTGTGCAGTCTAACAGTGAGTGATCCTCTTAGTTGCTACCCTTGCGATTATAAGACCCTGTCGGACATTGCTAATGTGTAATGCTGCAGGTATGATTCACTGACTTCTTGGCGGACAGCAGGGGCGGACGGTGGAGGAGCCACGTGGCCTTGATAGTAGCAAGGACTAGGCCTCATTCCGTGGTGTCACCCGTTTACAGCTGCCCCAGAGAGGGGCACCGGAATCGGCGCTCTCCACCAGAGCCAGTGTGGTGCAGTGTCCAAGCTGGAGTCAGTGCTGCCCCCCAGTGTTCAGTCGGCAGAAGACAAGCTATATTGTATTTAACTGCAGACTGTTGCAACATTCTTGGACTCGGTCTTGGACTATATTTTTTTGTGTGACTTTATCTTACTGCTAGTTTATATGTGCTGTGTGAGACTGTTATTAATGTGTTTTGCGTCTTAGCCCCAGAGTAACACTGTTTAATTTGGCTGTACTCATGGGTGTTCATGTATGGTTGAATGACAATTGAACTTGAGAGGAGATTTGATTGAGGTTTACAAAATTATGATGGGTATAGATAGGGTAAATAGATACAGGCTTTTTCCACTGAGTTTGGGTGAGACAAGAACTAGAGGTCATAGGTTAACGGTGAAAGGGGAAAATGAGGGGGGACTTCTTCACTCAGAGGGTGGAACTGGTGGATGTGGGTTCGACTGTAACATTTAAGAGAAGTTTGGATTAATGGATGAATCCACTGATCAACTGTGGTCCAGCTGTGAATTGACTGGATTAGGCAGAATAATAGTTTGGCTGGACTAGATGGGCTGAAGGGCCAGTTTCTTACCTGTAATTCTAAATAAATAAATAAATAAATAAATCTTCCCAGGTTTCCCACAGGGAAGAGTTGATCCACAATAATGACCAGCTGAATACAAAAGCAGCTGTGATTTCTCTGGCTCTTCACTCAGCTTTGGGCCACTTGGATAACAGAAACCCACGTCAAGCTGTTGTTCAACATTAATATCTCATCCAAACTTATCACCGATCTTCCAGATCCGGGCCTCCTTCACATCAGGAGACCCCAGTCAGTGAGGATTGGCAAGAACATCACCTTGTCTCTGACCCCAGTCAATGGGGATTGGCAAGAACATCTCCTTGTCTCTGACCCCAGTCAATGGGGATTGGTAAAAACATCTCCTTCTCTCTGACCCCAGTCAGTGGGGATTGGTAAAAACATCTCCGTCTCTCTGACCCAGTCAATGGTGATTGGCAAGAACATCGGCTTCTCTCTGACCCCAGTCAGTGGGGATTGGTAAAAACATCTCCTTCTCTCTGACCACAGTCAATGAGGATTGGCAAGAACATCTCCTTCTTTCTGACCCCAGTCAGTGGGGATTGGTAAAAACATCTCCTTGTCTCCGACGCCAGTCCGTGGGGATTGGTAAAAACATCTCCTTCTCTCTGACCCCAGTCAATGAGGATTGGCAAGAATATCTCCTTGTCTCTGAGCCCAGTCAGTGGGGATTGGTAAAAACATCTCCTTCTCTCTGACCCCAGTCAATGAGGATTGGCAAGAACATCTCCTTCTCTCCGACCCAGTCAATGGGGATTGGCAAGAACATTGCCTTCTCTCTGACGCCAGTCCGAGGGGATTGGTAAAAACATCTCCTTCTCTCTGACCCAGTCAATGGGGATTGTCAAGAACATTGACTTCTCCCTGACCACAGTCAATGGGGATTGGTAAAAACATCTCCTTCTCTCTGACGACAGTCCGTGGGGATTGGTAAAAACATCTCCGTCTCTCTGACCCAGTCAATGGGGATTGGCAAGAACATCGGCTTCTCTCTGACCCCAGTCAGTGGGGATTGGTAAAAACATCTCCTTCTCTCTGACCACAGTCAATGAGGATTGGCAAGAACATCTCCTTCTTTCTGACCCCAGTCAATGGGGGTGGTAAAAACATCTCCTTGTCTCTGACCCCAGACAATGAGGATTGGCAAGAACATCTCCTTCTTTCTGACCCCAGTCAATGAGGATTGGCAAGAACATCTCCTTCTTTCTGACCCCAGTCAATGAGGATTTGTAAAAACATCTCCTTCTCTATGACCCCAGTCAATGAGGATTGGTAAAAACATCTCCTTCTCTCTGACCCCAGTCAATGAGGATTGGCAAGAACATCTCCTTCCTTCTGACCCCAGTCAATGGGGATTGGCAAGAACATCTCCTTCTCTCTGACCCCAGTCAGTGGGGATTGGTAAAAACATCTTCTTCTCCCTGACCACAGTCAATGGGGATTGGCAAGAAGATCTCCCTCTCACTGAATCCAGTCAGTGGGGTTTGGCAAGAACATCTCCTTCTCTCTGACCCCAGTCAATGAGGATTGGCATGAACATCTCCTTCCTTCTGACCCCAGTAAATGGGGATTGGCAAGAACATCTCCTTCTCTCTGACCCCAGTCAGTGGGGATTGGTAAAAACATCTCCTTCTCTCTGACCCCAGTCAATGGTGATTGGCAAGAAGATCTCCCTCTCACTGACTCCAGTCAGTGGGGTTTGGCAAGAACATTGCCTTCTCTCTGACCCCAGTCCATGGGGATTGGTAAAAACATCTCCTTCTCTCTGACCCCAGTCAATGGGGATTGGTAAAAATATCTCCTTCTCTCTGACTCCAGTCAGTGAGGTTTGGGAAGAACATCGCCTTCTCTCTGACCCCAGTCCGTGGGGATTGGTAAAAACATCTCCTTCTCTCTGACCCCAGTCAGTGGGGATTGGTAAAAACATCTCCTTCTCTCTGACCCCAGTCAGTGGGGATTGGTAAAAACATCTCCTTCTCTCTGACCCCAGTCAGTGGGGATTGGTAAAAACATCAACTTCTCTCTGACCCCAGTCAGCGGGGATTGGTAAAAACACCTCCTTGTCTCCGATCCCAGTCCGTGGGGATTGGTAAAAACATCTCCTTCTCTCTGACCCCAGTCAATGGGGATTGGAAAAAACATCTCCTTGTCTTTGACCCCAGTCAGTGGGGATTGGCAAGAACATCTCCTTGTCTCTGAGCCCAGTCAGTGGGGATTGGTAAAAACATCTCCTTCTCTCTGACCCCAGTCAATGAGGATTGGCAAGAACATCTCCTTCTCTCCGACCCAGTCAATGGGGATTGGCAAGAACATTGCCTTCTCTCTGACGCCAGTCCGAGGGGATTGGTAAAAACATCTCCTTCTCTCTGACCCAGTCAATGGGGATTGTCAAGAACATTGACTTCTCCCTGACCACAGTCAATGGGGATTGGTAAAAACATCTCCTTTTCTCTGACGACAGTCCGTGGGGATTGGTAAAAACATCTCCGTCTCTCTGACCCAGTCAATGGGGATTGGCAAGAACATCGGCTTCTCTCTGACCCCAGTCAGTGGGGATTGGTAAAAACATCTCCTTCTCTCTGACCACAGTCAATGAGGATTGGCAAGAACATCTCCTTCTTTCTGACCCCAGTCAATGGGGGTGGTAAAAATATCTCCTTGTCTCTGACCCCAGACAATGAGGATTGGCAAGAACATCTCCTTCTTTCTGACCCCAGTCAATGAGGATTGGCAAGAACATCTCCTTCTTTCTGACCCCAGTCAATGAGGATTTGTAAAAACATCTCCTTCTCTATGACCCCAGTCAATGAGGATTGGTAAAAACATCTCCTTCTCTCTGACCCCAGTCAATGAGGATTGGCAAGAACATCTCCTTCCTTCTGACCCCAGTCAATGGGGATTGGCAAGAACATCTCCTTCTCTCTGACCCCAGTCAGTGGGGATTGGTAAAAACATCTCCTTCTCCCTGACCCCAGTCAATGGGGATGGGCAAGAAGATCTCCCTCTCACTGAATCCAGTCAGTGGGGTTTGGCAAGAACATCTCCTTCTCTCTGACCCCAGTCAATGAGGATTGGCATGAACATCTCCTTCCTTCTGACCCCAGTAAATGGGGATTGGCAAGAACATCTCCTTCTCTCTGACCCCAGTCAGTGGGGATTGGTAAAAACATGTCCTTCTCTCTGACCCCAGTCAATGGTGATTGGCAAGAAGATCTCCCTCTCACTGACTCCAGTCAGTGGGGTTTGGCAAGAACATTGCCTTCTCTCTGACCCCAGTCCATGGGGATTGGTAAAAACATCTCCTTCTCTCTGACCCCAGTCAATGGGGATTGGTAAAAATATCTCCTTCTCTCTGACTCCAGTCAGTGAGGTTTGGGAAGAACATCGCCTTCTCTCTGACCCCAGTCCGTGGGGATTGGTAAAAACATCTCCTTCTCTCTGACCCCAGTCAGTGGGGATTGGTAAAAAAATCTCCTTCTCTCTGACCCCAGTCAATGGGGATTGGTAAAAACATCTCCTTCTCTCTGTCCCCAGTCAATGGGGATTGGTAAAAACATCTCCTTCTCTCTGACCCCAGTCAGTGGGGATTGGTAAAAACATCTCCTTCTCTCTACCCCAGTCAGTGGGGATTGGTAAAAACATCTCCTTCTCTCTGTCCCCAGTCAGTGGGGATTGGTAAAAACATCTCCTTCTCTCTGACCCCAATCAGTGGGGATTGGTAAAAACATCTCCTTGTCTCCGACGCCAGTCCGTGGGGATTGGTAAAAACATCTCCTTCTCTCTGACCACTGTCAGTGGGAATTGGTAAAAACATCTTCTCTATGACCCCAGTCAGTGGGGTTTGGCAAGAATATCGCCTTCTCTCTGACCCCAGTCCATGGGGATTGGCAAGAACATCTCCTTCTCTATGACCCCAGTCAGTGCGGATTGGCAAGAACATCTCCTTCTCTATGACCCCAGTCAGTAGGGTTTGGCAAGAACATCTCCTTCTCTCTGACCCCACTCCATGGGGATTGGTAAAAACATCTCCTTCTCTCTCACCCCAGTCAATGGGGATTGGTAAAAACATCTCCTTCTCTCTGACCCCAGTCAATGCGGATTGGCAAGAACATCTCCTTCTCTCTGACCCCAGTCAGTGGGGATTGGTAAAAACATTTCCTTCTCTCTGACCCCAGTCAAATGGGATTGGTAAAAACGTCTCCTTCTCTCTGACCCCAGTCAATGGGGATTGGCAAGAACATCACCTTCTCTCTGACCCCAGTCAATGTGGATTGGTAAAAACATCTCCTTCTCTCTGACCCCAATCAGTGGGGATTGGTAAAAACATCTCCTTGTCTCCGACGCCAGTCCGTGGGGATTGGTAAAAACATCTCCTTCTCTCTGACCCTAGTCAATGGGGATTGGAAAGAACATCTCCTTGTCTTTGACCCCAGTCAGTGGGGTTTGGCAAGAACATCTCCTTGTCTCTGAGCACAGTCAGTGGGGATTGGTAAAAACATCTCCTTCTCTCTGACGCCAGTCCGTGGGGATTGGTAAAAACATCTCCTTTTCTCTGACCCAGTCAATGGGGATTGGCAAGTACATCGGCTTCTCTCTGACCCCAGTCAGTGGGGATTGGTAAAAATATCTCCTTCTCTCTGACCACTGTCAGTGGGAATTGGTAAAAACATCTTCTCTATGACCCCAGTCAGTGGGGTTTGGCAAGAATATCGCCTTCTCTCTGACCCCAGTCCATGGGGATTGGCAAGAACATCTCCTTCTCTCTGACCCCAGTCCGTGGGGTTTGGAAAGAACATCTCCTTCTCTCTGACCCCAGTCAATGGGGATTGGCAAGAACATCTCTTTCTCTATGACCCCAGTCAGTGCGGTTTGGCAAGAACATCTCCTTCTCTCTGACCCCAGTCAGTGGGGATTGGCAAGAACATCTCCTTCTCTATGACCCCAGTCAGTAGGGTTTGGCAAGAATATCTCCTTCTTTCTGACCCCACTCCTTGGGGATTGGTAAAAACATCTCCTTCTCTCTGACCCCAGTCAATGGGGATTGGTAAAAACATCTCCTTCTCTCTGACCCCAGTCAATGCGGATTGGCAAGAACATCTCCTTCTCTCTGACCCCAGTCAAATGGGATTGGTAAAAACATCTCCTTCTCTCTGACCCCAGTCAATGGGGTTTGGCAAGAACATCACCTTCTCTCTGACCCCAGTCAATGGGGATTGGTAAAAACATCTCCTTCTCTCTGACCCCAATCAGTGGGGATTGGTAAAAACATCTCCTTGTCTCCGACGCCAGTCCGTGGGGATTGGTAAAAACATCTCCTTCTCTCTGACCCCAGTAAATGGGGATTGGAAAGAACATCTCCTTGTCTTTGACCCCAGTCAGTGGGGTTTGGCAAGAACATCTCCTTGTCTCTGAGCACAGTCAGTGGGGATTGGTAAAAACATCTCCTTCTCTCTGACGCCAGTCCGTGGGGATTGGTAAAAACATCTCCTTTTCTCTGACCCAGTCAATGCGGATTGGCAAGAATATCGGCTTCTCTCTGACCCCAGTCAGTGGGGATTGGTAAAAATATCTCCTCTCTGACCACTGTCAGTGGGAATTGGTAAAAACATCTTCTCTATGACCCCAGTCAGTGGGGTTTGGCAAGAATATCGCCTTCTCTCTGACCCCAGTCCATGGGGATTGGCAAGAACATCTCCTTCTCTCTGACCCCAGTCCGTGGGGTTTGGAAAGAACATCGCCTTCTCTCTGACCCCAGTCAGTGGGGATTGGTAAAAACATCTCCTTCTCCCTGACCCCAGTCAATGGGGATTGGCAAGAAGATCTCCCTCTCACTGAATCCAGTCAGTGGGGTTTGGCAAGAACATCTCCTTCTCTCTGACCCCAGTCAATGAGGATTGGCATGAACATCTCCTTCCTTCTGACCCCAGTAAATGGGGATTGGCAAGAACATCTCCTTCTCTCTGACCCCAGTCAGTGGGGATTGGTAAAAACATCTCCTTCTCTCTGACCCCAGTCAATGGTGATTGGCAAGAAGATCTCCCTCTCACTGACTCCAGTCAGTGGGGTTTGGCAAGAACATTGCCTTCTCTCTGACCCCAGTCCATGGGGATTGGTAAAAACATCTCCTTCTCTCTGACCCCAGTCAATGGGGATTGGTAAAAATATCTCCTTCTCTCTGACTCCAGTCAGTGAGGTTTGGGAAGAACATCGCCTTCTCTCTGACCCAAGTCCGTGGGGATTGGTAAAAACATCTCCTTCTCTCTGACCCCAGTCAGTGGGGATTGGTAAAAACATCTCCTTCTCTCTGACCCCAGTCAATGGGGATTGGTAAAAACATCTCCTTCTCTCTGTCCCCAGTCAATGGGGATTGGTAAAAACATCTCCTTCTCTCTGACCCCAGTCAATGGGGATTGGTAAAAACATCTCCTTCTCTCTGACCCCAGTCAGTGGGGATTGGTAAAAACATCTCCTTTTCTCTACCCCAGTCAGTGGGGATTGGTAAAAACATCTCCTTCTCTCTGTTCCCAGTCAGTGGGGATTGGTAAAAACATCTCCTTCTCTCTGACCCCAATCAGTGGGGATTGGTAAAAACATCTCCTTGTCTCCGACGCCAGTCCGTGGGGATTGGTAAAAACATCTCCTACTCTCTGACCCCAGTCAATGGGGATTGGAAAGAACATCTCCTTGTCTCTGAGCACAGTCAGTGGGGATTGGTAAAAACATCTCCTTCTCTCTGACCCTAGTCAATGGGGATTGGAAAGAACATCTCCTTGTCTTTGACCCCAGTCAGTGGGGTTTGGCAAGAACATCTCCTTGTCTCTGAGCACAGTCAGTGGGGATTGGTAAAAACATCTCCTTCTCTCTGACGCCAGTCCGTGGGGATTGGTAAAAACATCTCCTTTTCTCTGACCCAGTCAATGGGGATTGGCAAGTACATCGGCTTCTCTCTGACCCCAGTCAGTGGGGATTGGTAAAAATATCTCCTTCTCTCTGACCACTGTCAGTGGGAATTGGTAAAAACATCTTCTCTATGACCCCAGTCAGTGGGGTTTGGCAAGAATATCGCCTTCTCTCTGACCCCAGTCCATGGGGATTGGCAAGAACATCTCCTTCTCTCTGACCCCAGTCCGTGGGGTTTGGAAAGAACATCTCCTTCTCTCTGACCCCAGTCAATGGGGATTGGCAAGAACATCTCTTTCTCTATGACCCCAGTCAGTGCGGTTTGGCAAGAACATCTCCTTCTCTCTGACCCCAGTCAGTGGGGATTGGCAAGAACATCTCCTTCTCTATGACCCCAGTCAGTAGGGTTTGGCAAGAATATCTCCTTCTTTCTGACCCCACTCCTTGGGGATTGGTAAAAACATCTCCTTCTCTCTGACCCCAGTCAATGGGGATTGGTAAAAACATCTCCTTCTCTCTGACCCCAGTCAATGCGGATTGGCAAGAACATCTCCTTCTCTCTGACCCCAGTCAAATGGGATTGGTAAAAACATCTCCTTCTCTCTGACCCCAGTCAATGGGGTTTGGCAAGAACATCACCTTCTCTCTGACCCCAGTCAATGGGGATTGGTAAAAACATCTCCTTCTCTCTGACCCCAATCAGTGGGGATTGGTAAAAACATCTCCTTGTCTCCGACGCCAGTCCGTGGGGATTGGTAAAAACATCTCCTTCTCTCTGACCCCAGTAAATGGGGATTGGAAAGAACATCTCCTTGTCTTTGACCCCAGTCAGTGGGGTTTGGCAAGAACATCTCCTTGTCTCTGAGCACAGTCAGTGGGGATTGGTAAAAACATCTCCTTCTCTCTGACGCCAGTCCGTGGGGATTGGTAAAAACATCTCCTTTTCTCTGACCCAGTCAATGGGGATTGGCAAGAATATCGGCTTCTCTCTGACCCCAGTCAGTGGGGATTGGTAAAAATATCTCCTCTCTGACCACTGTCAGTGGGAATTGGTAAAAACATCTTCTCTATGACCCCAGTCAGTGGGGTTTGGCAAGA
Source organism: Hypanus sabinus (assembly GCF_030144855.1). NCBI lineage: Eukaryota > Metazoa > Chordata > Chondrichthyes > Myliobatiformes > Dasyatidae > Hypanus > Hypanus sabinus. Next base: position 77,179,696 of record NC_082709.1, read on the forward strand.
ATATCGCCTTCTCTCTGACCCCAGTCCATGGGGATTGGCAAGAACATCTCCTTCTCTCTGACCCCAGTCCGTGGGGTTTGGAAAGAACATCGCCTTCTCTCTGACCCCAGTCAGTGGGGATTGGTAAAAACATCTCCTTCTCCCTGACCCCAGTCAATGGGGATTGGCAAGAAGATCTCCCTCTCACTGAATCCAGTCAGTGGGGTTTGGCAAGAACATCTCCTTCTCTCTGACCCCAGTCAATGAGGATTGGCATGAACATCTCCTTCCTTCTGACCCCAGTAAATGGGGATTGGCAAGAACATCTCCTTCTCTCTGACCCCAGTCAGTGGGGATTGGTAAAAACATCTCCTTCTCTCTGACCCCAGTCAATGGTGATTGGCAAGAAGATCTCCCTCTCACTGACTCCAGTCAGTGGGGTTTGGCAAGAACATTGCCTTCTCTCTGACCCCAGTCCATGGGGATTGGTAAAAACATCTCCTTCTCTCTGACCCCAGTCAATGGGGATTGGTAAAAATATCTCCTTCTCTCTGACTCCAGTCAGTGAGGTTTGGGAAGAACATCGCCTTCTCTCTGACCCAAGTCCGTGGGGATTGGTAAAAACATCTCCTTCTCTCTGACCCCAGTCAGTGGGGATTGGTAAAAACATCTCCTTCTCTCTGACCCCAGTCAATGGGGATTGGTAAAAACATCTCCTTCTCTCTGTCCCCAGTCAATGGGGATTGGTAAAAACATCTCCTTCTCTCTGACCCCAGTCAATGGGGATTGGTAAAAACATCTCCTTCTCTCTGACCCCAGTCAGTGGGGATTGGTAAAAACATCTCCTTTTCTCTACCCCAGTCAGTGGGGATTGGTAAAAACATCTCCTTCTCTCTGTTCCCAGTCAGTGGGGATTGGTAAAAACATCTCCTTCTCTCTGACCCCAATCAGTGGGGATTGGTAAAAACATCTCCTTGTCTCCGACGCCAGTCCGTGGGGATTGGTAAAAACATCTCCTACTCTCTGACCCCAGTCAATGGGGATTGGAAAGAACATCTCCTTGTCTCTGAGCACAGTCAGTGGGGATTGGTAAAAACATCTCCTTCTCTCTGACCCTAGTCAATGGGGATTGGAAAGAACATCTCCTTGTCTTTGACCCCAGTCAGTGGGGTTTGGCAAGAACATCTCCTTGTCTCTGAGCACAGTCAGTGGGGATTGGTAAAAACATCTCCTTCTCTCTGACGCCAGTCCGTGGGGATTGGTAAAAACATCTCCTTTTCTCTGACCCAGTCAATGGGGATTGGCAAGTACATCGGCTTCTCTCTGACCCCAGTCAGTGGGGATTGGTAAAAATATCTCCTTCTCTCTGACCACTGTCAGTGGGAATTGGTAAAAACATCTTCTCTATGACCCCAGTCAGTGGGGTTTGGCAAGAATATCGCCTTCTCTCTGACCCCAGTCCATGGGGATTGGCAAGAACATCTCCTTCTCTCTGACCCCAGTCCGTGGGGTTTGGAAAGAACATCTCCTTCTCTCTGACCCCAGTCAATGGGGATTGGCAAGAACATCTCTTTCTCTATGACCCCAGTCAGTGCGGTTTGGCAAGAACATCTACTTCTCTCTGACCCCAGTCAGTGGGGATTGGCAAGAACATCTCCTTCTCTATGACCCCAGTCAGTAGGGTTTGGCAAGAATATCTCCTTCTTTCTGACCCCACTACTTGGGGATTGGTAAAAACATCTCCTTCTCTCTGACCCCAGTCAATGGGGATTGGTAAAAACATCTCCTTCTCTCTGACCCCAGTCAATGCGGATTGGCAAGAACATCTCCTTCTCTCTGACCCCAGTCAAATGGGATTGGTAAAAACATCTCCTTCTCTCTGACCCCAGTCAATGGGGTTTGGCAAGAACATCACCTTCTCTCTGACCCCAGTCAATGGGGATTGGTAAAAACATCTCCTTCTCTCTGACCCCAATCAGTGGGGATTGGTAAAAACATCTCCTTTTCTCCGACGCCAGTCCGTGGGGATTGGTAAAAACATCTCCTTCTCTCTGACCCCAGTAAATGGGGATTGGAAAGAACATCTCCTTGTCTTTGACCCCAGTCAGTGGGGTTTGGCAAGAACATCTCCTTGTCTCTGAGCACAGTCAGTGGGGATTGGTAAAAACATCTCCTTCTCTCTGACGCCAGTCCGTGGGGATTGGTAAAAACATCTCCTTTTCTCTGACCCAGTCAATGGGGATTGGCAAGAACATCGGCTTCTCTCTGACCCCAGTCAGTGGGGATTGGTAAAAATATCTCCTCTCTGACCACTGTCAGTGGGAATTGGTAAAAACATCTTCTCTATGACCCCAGTCAGTGGGGTTTGGCAAGAATATCGCCTTCTCTCTGACCCCAGTCCATGGGGATTGGCAAGAACATCTCCTTCTCTCTGACCCCAGTCCGTGGGGTTTGGAAAGAACATCGCCTTCTCTCTGACCCTAGTCAGTGGGGATTGGTAAAAACATCTCCTTCTCCCTGACCCCAGTCAATGGGGATTGGCAAGAAGATCTCCCTCTCACTGAATCCAGTCAGTGGGGTTTGGCAAGAACATCTCCTTCTCTCTGACCCCAGTCAATGAGGATTGGCATGAACATCTCCTTCCTTCTGACCCCAGTAAATGGGGATTGGCAAGAACATCTCCTTCTCTCTGACCCCAGTCAGTGGGGATTGGTAAAAACATCTCCTTCTCTCTGACCCCAGTCAATGGTGATTGGCAAGAAGATCTCCCTCTCACTGACTCCAGTCAGTGGGGTTTGGCAAGAACATTGCCTTCTCTCTGACCCCAGTCCATGGGGATTGGTAAAAACATCTCCTTCTCTCTGACCCCAGTCAATGGGGATTGGTAAAAATATCTCCTTCTCTCTGACTCCAGTCAGTGAGGTTTGGGAAGAACATCGCCTTCTCTCTGACCCAAGTCCGTGGGGATTGGTAAAAACATCTCCTTCTCTCTGACCCCAGTCAGTGGGGATTGGTAAAAACATCTCCTTCTCTCTGACCCCAGTCAATGGGGATTGGTAAAAACATCTCCTTCTCTCTGTCCCCAGTCAATGGGGATTGGTAAAAACATCTCCTTCTCTCTGACCCCAGTCAATGGGGATTGGTAAAAACATCTCCTTCTCTCTGACCCCAGTCAGTGGGGATTGGTAAAAACATCTCCTTCTCTCTACCCCAGTCAGTGGGGATTGGTAAATACATCTCCTTCTCTCTGTCCCCAGTCAGTGGGGATTGGTAAAAACATCTCCTTCTCTCTGACCCCAATCAGTGGGGATTGGTAAAAACATCTCCTTGTCTCCGACGCCAGTCCGTGGGGATTGGTAAAAACATCTCCTACTCTCTGACCCCAGTCAATGGGGATTGGAAAGAACATCTCCTTGTCTCTGAGCACAGTCAGTGGGGATTGGTAAAAACATCTCCTTCTCTCTGACGCCAGTCCGTGGGGATTGGTAAAAACATCTCCTTTTCTCTGATCCAGTCAATGGGGATTGGCAAGAACATCGGCTTCTCTCTGACCCCAGTCAGTGGGGATTGGTAAAAATATCTCCTTCTCTCTGACCACTGTCAGTGGGAATTGGTAAAAACATCTTCTCTATGACCCCAGTCAGTGGGGTTTGGCAAGAATATCGCCTTCTCTCTGACCCCAGTCCATGGGGATTGGCAAGAACATCTCCTTCTCTATGACCCAAGTCAGTGCGGATTGGCAAGAACATCTCCTTCTCTATGACCCCAGTCAGTAGGGTTTGGCAAGAACATCTCCTTCTCTCTGACCCCACTCCATGGGGATTGGTAAAAACATCTCCTTCTCTCTCACCCCAGTCAATGGGGATTGGTAAAAACATCTCCTTCTCTCTGAGCCCAGTCAATGCGGATTGGCAAGAACATCTCCTTCTCTCTGACCCCAGTATGTGGGGATTGGTAAAAACATTTCCTTCTCTCTGACCCCAGTCAAATGGGATTGGTAAAAACGTCTCCTTCTCTCTGACCCTAGTCAATGGGGATTGGAAAGATCATCTCCTTGTCTTTGACCCCAGTCAGTGGGGTTTGGCAAGAACATCTCCTTGTCTCTGAGCACAGTCAGTGGGGATTGGTAAAAACATCTCCTTCTCTCTGACGCCAGTCCGTGGGGATTGGTAAAAACATCTCCTTTTCTCTGACCCAGTCAATGGGATTGGCAAGTACATCGGCTTCTCTCTGACCCCAGTCAGTGGGGATTGGTAAAAATATCTCCTTCTCTCTGACCACTGTCAGTGGGAATTGGTAAAAACATCTTCTCTATGACCCCAGTCAGTGGGGTGTGGCAAGAATATCGCCTTCTCTCTGACCCCAGTCCATGGGGATTGGCAAGAACATCTCCTTCTCTCTGACCCCAGTCCGTGGGGTTTGGAAAGAACATCTCCTTCTCTCTGACCCCAGTCAATGGGGATTCGCAAGAACATCTCTTTCTCTATGACCCCAGTCAGTGCGGTTTGGCAAGAACATCTCCTTCTCTCTGACCCCAGTCAGTGGGGATTGGCAAGAACATCTCCTTCTCTATGACCCCAGTCAGTAGGGTTTGGCAAGAATATCTCCTTCACTCTGACCCCACTCCTTGGGGATTGGTAAAAACATCTCCTTCTCTCTGACCCCAGTCAATGGGGATTGGTAAAAACATCTCCTTCTCTCTGACCCCAGTCAATGCGGATTGGCAAGAACATCTCCTTCTCTCTGACCCCAGTCAAATGGGATTGGTAAAAACATCTCCTTCTCTCTGACCCCAGTCAATGGGGTTTGGCAAGAACATCACCTTCTCTCTGACCCCAGTCAATGGGGATTGGTAAAAACATCTCCTTCTCTCTGACCCCAATCAGTGGGGATTGGTAAAAACATCTCCTTGTCTCCGACGCCAGTCCGTGGGGATTGGTAAAAACATCTCCTTCTCTCTGACCCCAGTAAATGGGGATTGGAAAGAACATCTCCTTCTCTCTGACCCCAGTCCGTGGGGTTTGGAAAGAACATCTCCTTCTCTCTGACCCCAGTCAATGGGGATTGGCAAGAACATCTCTTTCTCTATGACCCCAGTCAGTGCGGTTTGGCAAGAACATCTCCTTCTCTCTGACCCCAGTCAGTGGGGATTGGCAAGAACATCTCCTTCTCTATGACCCCAGTCAGTAGGGTTTGGCAAGAATATCTCCTTCTTTCTGACCCCACTCCTTGGGGATTGGTAAAAACATCTCCTTCTCTCTGACCCCAGTCAATGGGGATTGGTAAAAACATCTCCTTCTCTCTGACCCCAGTCAATGCGGATTGGCAAGAACATCTCCTTCTCTCTGACCCCAGTCAAATGGGATTGGTAAAAACATCTCCTTCTCTCTGACCCCAGTCAATGGGGTTTGGCAAGAACATCACCTTCTCTCTGACCCCAGTCAATGGGGATTGGTAAAAACATCTCCTTCTCTCTGACCCCAATCAGTGGGGATTGGTAAAAACATCTCCTTTTCTCCGACGCCAGTCCGTGGGGATTGGTAAAAACATCTCCTTCTCTCTGACCCCAGTAAATGGGGATTGGAAAGAACATCTCCTTGTCTTTGACCCCAGTCAGTGTGGTTTGGCAAGAACATCTCCTTGTCTCTGAGCACAGTCAGTGGGGATTGGTAAAAACATCTCCTTCTCTCTGACGCCAGTCCGTGGGGATTGGTAAAAACATCTCCTTTTCTCTGACCCAGTCAATGGGGATTGGCAAGAACATCGGCTTCTCTCTGACCCCAGTCAGTGGGGATTGGTAAAAATATCTCCTCTCTGACCACTGTCAGTGGGAATTGGTAAAAACATCTTCTCTATGACCCCAGTCAGTGGGGTTTGGCAAGAATATCGCCTTCTCTCTGACCCCAGTCCATGGGGATTGGCAAGAACATCTCCTTCTCTCTGACCCCAGTCCGTGGGGTTTGGAAAGAACATCGCCTTCTCTCTGACCCTAGTCAGTGGGGATTGGTAAAAACATCTCCTTCTCCCTGACCCCAGTCAATGGGGATTGGCAAGAAGATCTCCCTCTCACTGAATCCAGTCAGTGGGGTTTGGCAAGAACATCTCCTTCTCTCTGACCCCAGTCAATGAGGATTGGCATGAACATCTCCTTCCTTCTGACCCCAGTAAATGGGGATTGGCAAGAACATCTCCTTCTCTCTGACCCCAGTCAGTGGGGATTGGTAAAAACATCTCCTTCTCTCTGACCCCAGTCAATGGTGATTGGCAAGAAGATCTCCCTCTCACTGACTCCAGTCAGTGGGGTTTGGCAAGAACATTGAATTCTCTCTGACCCCAGTCCATGGGGATTGGTAAAAACATCTCCTTCTCTCTGACCCCAGTCAATGGGGATTGGTAAAAATATCTCCTTCTCTCTGACTCCAGTCAGTGAGGTTTGGGAAGAACATCGCCTTCTCTCTGACCCAAGTCCGTGGGGATTGGTAAAAACATCTCCTTCTCTCTGACCCCAGTCAGTGGGGATTGGTAAAAACATCTCCTTCTCTCTGACCCCAGTCAATGGGGATTGGTAAAAACATCTCCTTCTCTCTGTCCCCAGTCAATGGGGATTGGTAAAAACATCTCCTTCTCTCTGACCCCAGTCAATGGGGATTGGTAAAAACATCTCCTTCTCTCTGACCCCAGTCAGTGGGGATTGGTAAAAACATCTCCTTCTCTCTACCCCAGTCAGTGGGGATTGGTAAAAACATCTCCTTCTCTCTGTCCCCAGTCAGTGGGGATTGGTAAAAACATCTCCTTCTCTCTGACCCCAATCAGTGGGGATTGGTAAAAACATCTCCTTGTCTCCGACGCCAGTCCGTGGGGATTGGTAAAAACATCTCCTACTCTCTGACCCCAGTCAATGGGGATTGGAAAGAACATCTCCTTGTCTCTGAGCACAGTCAGTGGGGATTGGTAAAAACATCTCCTTCTCTCTGACGCCAGTCCGTGGGGATTGGTAAAAACATCTCCTTTTCTCTGATCCAGTCAATGGGGATTGGCAAGAACATCGGCTTCTCTCTGACCCCAGTCAGTGGGGATTGGTAAAAATATCTCCTTCTCTCTGACCACTGTCAGTGGGAATTGGTAAAAACATCTTCTCTATGACCCCAGTCAGTGGGGTTTGGCAAGAATATCGCCTTCTCTCTGACCCCAGTCCATGGGGATTGGCAAGAACATCTCCTTCTCTATGACCCAAGTCAGTGCGGATTGGCAAGAACATCTCCTTCTCTATGACCCCAGTCAGTAGGGTTTGGCAAGAACATCTCCTTCTCTCTGACCCCACTCCATGGGGATTGGTAAAAACATCTCCTTCTCTCTCACCCCAGTCAATGGGGATTGGTAAAAACATCTCCTTCTCTCTGAGCCCAGTCAATGCGGATTGGCAAGAACATCTCCTTCTCTCTGACCCCAGTCAGTGGGGATTGGTAAAAACATTTCCTTCTCTCTGACCCCAGTCAAATGGGATTGGTAAAAACGTCTCCTTCTCTCTGACCCTAGTCAATGGGGATTGGAAAGATCATCTCCTTGTCTTTGACCCCAGTCAGTGGGGTTTGGCAAGAACATCTCCTTGTCTCTGAGCACAGTCAGTGGGGATTGGTAAAAACATCTCCTTCTCTCTGACGCCAGTCCGTGGGGATTGGTAAAAACATCTCCTTTTCTCTGACCCAGTCAATGGGATTGGCAAGTACATCGGCTTCTCTCTGACCCCAGTCAGTGGGGATTGGTAAAAATATCTCCTTCTCTCTGACCACTGTCAGTGGGAATTGGTAAAAACATCTTCTCTATGACCCCAGTCAGTGGGGTGTGGCAAGAATATCGCCTTCTCTCTGACCCCAGTCCATGGGGATTGGCAAGAACATCTCCTTCTCTCTGACCCCAGTCCGTGGGGTTTGGAAAGAACATCTCCTTCTCTCTGACCCCAGTCAATGGGGATTGGCAAGAACATCTCTTTCTCTATGACCCCAGTCAGTGCGGTTTGGCAAGAACATCTCCTTCTCTCTGACCCCAGTCAGTGGGGATTGGCAAGAACATCTCCTTCTCTATGACCCCAGTCAGTAGGGTTTGGCAAGAACATCTCCTTCTCTCTGACCCCACTCCATGGGGATTGGTAAAAACATCTCCTTCTCTCTCACCCCAGTCAATGGGGATTGGTAAAAACATCTCCTTCTCTCTGAGCCCAGTCAATGCGGATTGGCAAGAACATCTCCTTCTCTCTGACCCCAGTCAGTGGGGATTGGTAAAAACATTTCCTTCTCTCTGACCCCAGTCAAATGGGATTGGTAAAAACGTCTCCTTCTCTCTGACCCTAGTCAATGGGGATTGGAAAGATCATCTCCTTGTCTTTGACCCCAGTCAGTGGGGTTTGGCAAGAACATCTCCTTGTCTCTGAGCACAGTCAGTGGGGATTGGTAAAAACATCTCCTTCTCTCTGACGCCAGTCCGTGGGGATTGGTAAAAACATCTCCTTTTCTCTGACCCAGTCAATGGGACTGGCAAGTACATCGGCTTCTCTCTGACCCCAGTCAGTGCGGATTGGTAAAAATATCTCCTTCTCTCTGACCACTGTCAGTGGGAATTGGTAAAAACATCTTCTCTATGACCCCAGTCAGTGGGGTGTGGCAAGAATATCGCATTCTCTCTGACCCCAGTCCATGGGGATTGGCAAGAACATCTCCTTCTCTCTGACCCCAGTCCGTGGGGTTTGGAAAGAACATCTCCTTCTCTCTGACCCCAGTCAATGGGGATTGGCAAGAACATCTCTTTCTCTATGACCCCAGTCAGTGCGGTTTGGCAAGAACATCTCCTTCTCTCTGACCCCAGTCAGTGGGGATTGGCAAGAACATCTCCTTCTCTATGACCCCAGTCAGTAGGGTTTGGCAAGAATATCTCCTTCTTTCTGACCCCACTCCTTGGGGATTGGTAAAAACATCTCCTTCTCTCTGACCCCAGTCAATGGGGATTGGTAAAAACATCTCCTTCTCTCTGACCCCAGTCAATGCGGATTGGCAAGAACATCTCCTTCTCTCTGACCCCAGTCAATGAGGATTGGCATGAACATCTCCTTCCTTCTGACCCCAGTAAATGGGGATTGGCAAGAACATCTCCTTCTCTCTGACCCCAGTCAGTGGGGATTGGTAAAAACATCTCCTTCTCTCTGACCCCAGTCAATGGTGATTGGCAAGAAGATCTCCCTCTCACTGACTCCAGTCAGTGGGGTTTGGCAAGAACATTGCCTTCTCTCTGACCCCAGTCCATGGGGATTGGTAAAAACATCTCCTTCTCTCTGACCCCAGTCAATGGGGATTGGTAAAAATATCTCCTTCTCTCTGACTCCAGTCAGTGAGGTTTGGGAAGAACATCGCCTTCTCTCTGACCCAAGTCCGTGGGGATTGGTAAAAACATCTCCTTCTCTCTGACCCCAGTCAGTGGGGATTGGTAAAAACATCTCCTTCTCTCTGACCCCAGTCAATGGGGATTGGCAAGAACATCTCCTTCTCTCTGACCCCAGTCAGTGGGGATTGGTAAAAACATTTCCTTCTCTCTGACCCCAGTCAAATGGGATTGGTAAAAACGTCTCCTTCTCTCTGACCCTAGTCAATGGGGATTGGAAAGATCATCTCCTTGTCTTTGACCCCAGTCAGTGGGGTTTGGCAAGAACATCTCCTTGTCTCTGAGCACAGTCAGTGGGGATTGGTAAAAACATCTCCTTCTCTCTGACGCCAGTCCGTGGGGATTGGTAAAAACATCTCCTTTTCTCTGACCCAGTCAATGGGACTGGCAAGTACATCGGCTTCTCTCTGACCCCAGTCAGTGCGGATTGGTAAAAATATCTCCTTCTCTCTGACCACTGTCAGTGGGAATTGGTAAAAACATCTTCTCTATGACCCCAGTCAGTGGGGTGTGGCAAGAATATCGCATTCTCTCTGACCCCAGTCCATGGGGATTGGCAAGAACATCTCCTTCTCTCTGACCCCAGTCCGTGGGGTTTGGAAAGAACATCTCCTTCTCTCTGACCCCAGTCAATGGGGATTGGCAAGAACATCTCTTTCTCTATGACCCCAGTCAGTGCGGTTTGGCAAGAACATCTCCTTCTCTCTGACCCCAGTCAGTGGGGATTGGCAAGAACATCTCCTTCTCTATGACCCCAGTCAGTAGGGTTTGGCAAGAATATCTCCTTCTTTCTGACCCCACTCCTTGGGGATTGGTAAAAACATCTCCTTCTCTCTGACCCCAGTCAATGGGGATTGGTAAAAACATCTCCTTCTCTCTGACCCCAGTCAATGCGGATTGGCAAGAACATCTCCTTCTCTCTGACCCCAGTCAATGAGGATTGGCATGAACATCTCCTTCCTTCTGACCCCAGTAAATGGGGATTGGCAAGAACATCTCCTTCTCTCTGACCCCAGTCAGTGGGGATTGGTAAAAACATCTCCTTCTCTCTGACCCCAGTCAATGGTGATTGGCAAGAAGATCTCCCTCTCACTGACTCCAGTCAGTGGGGTTTGGCAAGAACATTGCCTTCTCTCTGACCCCAGTCCATGGGGATTGGTAAAAACATCTCCTTCTCTCTGACCCCAGTCAATGGGGATTGGTAAAAATATCTCCTTCTCTCTGACTCCAGTCAGTGAGGTTTGGGAAGAACATCGCCTTCTCTCTGACCCAAGTCCGTGGGGATTGGTAAAAACATCTCCTTCTCTCTGACCCCAGTCAGTGGGGATTGGTAAAAACATCTCCTTCTCTCTGACCCCAGTCAATGGGGATTGGTAAAAACATCTCCTTCTCTCTGTCCCCAGTCAATGGGGATTGGTAAAAACATCTCCTTCTCTCTGACCCCAGTCAATGGGGATTGGTAAAAACATCTCCTTCTCTCTGACCCCAGTCAGTGGGGATTGGTAAAAACATCTCCTTCTCTCTACCCCAGTCAGTGGGGATTGGTAAAAACATCTCCTTCTCTCTGTCCCCAGTCAGTGGGGATTGGTAAAAACATCTCCTTCTCTCTGACCCCAATCAGTGGGGATTGGTAAAAACATCTCCTTGTCTCCGACGCCAGTCCGTGGGGATTGGTAAAAACATCTCCTACTCTCTGACCCCAGTCAATGGGGATTGGAAAGAACATCTCCTTGTCTCTGAGCACAGTCAGTGGGGATTGGTAAAAACATCTCCTTCTCTCTGACGCCAGTCCGTGGGGATTGGTAAAAACATCTCCTTTTCTCTGATCCAGTCAATGGGGATTGGCAAGAACATCGGCTTCTCTCTGACCCCAGTCAGTGGGGATTGGTAAAAATATCTCCTTCTCTCTGACCACTGTCAGTGGGAATTGGTAAAAACATCTTCTCTATGACCCCAGTCAGTGGGGTTTGGCAAGAATATCGCCTTCTCTCTGACCCCAGTCCATGGGGATTGGCAAGAACATCTCCTTCTCTATGACCCAAGTCAGTGCGGATTGGCAAGAACATCTCCTTCTCTATGACCCCAGTCAGTAGGGTTTGGCAAGAACATCTCCTTCTCTCTCACCCCAGTCAATGGGGATTGGTAAAAACATCTCCTTCTCTCTGAGCCCAGTCAATGCGGATTGGCAAGAACATCTCCTTCTCTCTGACCCCAGTCAGTGGGGATTGGTAAAAACATTTCCTTCTCTCTGACCCCAGTCAAATGGGATTGGTAAAAACGTCTCCTTCTCTCTGACCCTAGTCAATGGGGATTGGAAAGATCATCTCCTTGTCTTTGACCCCAGTCAGTGGGGTGTGGCAAGAATATCGCCTTCTCTCTGACCCCAGTCCATGGGGATTGGCAAGAATATCTCCTTCTCTCTGACCCCAGTCCGTGGGGTTTGGAAAGAACATCTCCTTCTCTCTGACCCCAGTCAATGGGGATTCGCAAGAACATCTCTTTCTCTATGACCCCAGTCAGTGCGGTTTGGCAAGAACATCTCCTTCTCTCTGACCCCAGTCAGTGGGGATTGGCAAGAACATCTCCTTCTCTATGACCCCAGTCAGTAGGGTTTGGCAAGAATATCTCCTTCTCTCTGACCCCACTCCTTGGGGATTGGTAAAAACATCTCCTTCTCTCTGACCCCAGTCAATGGGGATTGGTAAAAACATCTCCTTCTCTCTGACCCCAGTCAATGCGGATTGGCAAGAACATCTCCTTCTCTCTGACCCCAGTCAAATGGGATTGGTAAAAACATCTCCTTCTCTCTGACCCCAGTCAATGGGGTTTGGCAAGAACATCACCTTCTCTCTGACCCCAGTCAATGGGGATTGGTAAAAACATCTCCTTCTCTCTGACCCCAATCAGTGGGGATTGGTAAAAACATCTCCTTGTCTCCGACGCCAGTCCGTGGGGATTGGTAAAAACATCTCCTTCTCTCTGACCCCAGTAAATGGGGATTGGAGAGAACATCTCCTTCTCTCTGACCCCAGTCCGTGGGGTTTGGAAAGAACATCTCCTTCTCTCTGACCCCAGTCAATGGGGATTGGCAAGAACATCTCTTTCTCTATGACCCCAGTCAGTGCGGTTTGGCAAGAACATCTCCTTCTCTCTGACCCCAGTCAGTGGGGATTGGCAAGAACATCTCCTTCTCTATGACCCCAGTCAGTAGGGTTTGGCAAGAATATCTCCTTCTTTCTGACCCCACTCCTTGGGGATTGGTAAAAACATCTCCTTCTCTCTGACCCCAGTCAATGGGGATTGGTAAAAACATCTCCTTCTCTCTGACCCCAGTCAATGCGGATTGGCAAGAACATCTCCTTCTCTCTGACCCCAGTCAAATGGGATTGGTAAAAACATCTCCTTCTCTCTGACCCCAGTCAATGGGGTTTGGCAAGAACATCTCCTTCTCTCTGACCCCAGTCAATGGGGATTGGCAAGAACATCTCTTTCTCTATGACCCCAGTCAGTGCGGTTTGGCAAGAACATCTCCTTCTCTCTGACCCCAGTCAGTGGGGATTGGCAAGAACATCTCCTTCTCTATGACCCCAGTCAGTAGGGTTTGGCAAGAATATCTCCTTCTTTCTGACCCCACTCCTTGGGGATTGGTAAAAACATCTCCTTCTCTCTGACCCCAGTCAATGGGGATTGGTAAAAACATCTCCTTCTCTCTGACCCCAGTCAATGCGGATTGGCAAGAACATCTCCTTCTCTCTGACCCCAGTCAAATGGGATTGGTAAAAACATCTCCTTCTCTCTGACCCCAGTCAATGGGGATTGGTAAAAACATCTCCTTCTCTCTGACCCCAATCAGTGGGGATTGGTAAAAACATCTCCTTTTCTCCGACGCCAGTCCGTGGGGATTGGTAAAAACATCTCCTTCTCTCTGACCCCAGTAAATGGGGATTGGAAAGAACATCTCCTTGTCTTTGACCCCAGTCAGTGGGGTTTGGCAAGAACATCTCCTTGTCTCTGAGCACAGTCAGTGGGGATTGGTAAAAACATCTCCTTCTCTCTGACGCCAGTCCGTGGGGATTGGTAAAAACATCTCCTTTTCTCTGACCCAGTCAATGGGGATTGGCAAGAACATCGGCTTCTCTCTGACCCCAGTCAGTGGGGATTGGTAAAAATATCTCCTCTCTGACCACTGTCAGTGGGAATTGGTAAAAACATCTTCTCTATGACCCCAGTCAGTGGGGTTTGGCAAGAATATCGCCTTCTCTCTGACCCCAGTCCATGGGGATTGGCAAGAACATCTCCTTCTCTCTGACCCCAGTCCGTGGGGTTTGGAAAGAACATCGCCTTCTCTCTGACCCTAGTCAGTGGGGATTGGTAAAAACATCTCCTTCTCCCTGACCCCAGTCAATGGGGATTGGCAAGAAGATCTCCCTCTCACTGAATCCAGTCAGTGGGGTTTGGCAAGAACATCTCCTTCTCTCTGACCCCAGTCAATGAGGATTGGCATGAACATCTCCTTCCTTCTGACCCCAGTAAATGGGGATTGGCAAGAACATCTCCTTCTCTCTGACCCCAGTCAGTGGGGATTGGTAAAAACATCTCCTTCTCTCTGACCCCAGTCAATGGTGATTGGCAAGAAGATCTCCCTCTCACTGACTCCAGTCAGTGGGGTTTGGCAAGAACATTGCCTTCTCTCTGACCCCAGTCCATGGGGATTGGTAAAAACATCTCCTTTTCTCTGACCCCAGTCAATGGGGATTGGTAAAAATATCTCCTTCTCTCTGACTCCAGTCAGTGAGGTTTGGGAAGAACATCGCCTTCTCTCTGACCCAAGTCCGTGGGGATTGGTAAAAACATCTCCTTCTCTCTGACCCCAGTCAGTGGGGATTGGTAAAAACATCTCCTTCTCTCTGACCCCAGTCAATGGGGATTGGTAAAAACATCTCCTTCTCTCTGTCCCCAGTCAATGGGGATTGGTAAAAACATCTCCTTCTCTCTGACCCCAGTCAATGGGGATTGGTAAAAACATCTCCTTCTCTCTGACCCCAGTCAGTGGGGATTGGTAAAAACATCTCCTTCTCTCTACCCCAGTCAGTGGGGATTGGTAAAAACATCTCCTTCTCTCTGTCCCCAGTCAGTGGGGATTGGTAAAAACATCTCCTTCTCTCTGACCCCAATCAGTGGGGATTGGTAAAAACATCTCCTTGTCTCCGACGCCAGTCCGTGGGGATTGGTAAAAACATCTCCTACTCTCTGACCCCAGTCAATGGGGATTGGAAAGAACATCTCCTTGTCTCTGAGCACAGTCAGTGGGGATTGGTAAAAACATCTCCTTCTCTCTGACGCCAGTCCGTGGGGATTGGTAAAAACATCTCCTTTTCTCTGATCCAGTCAATGGGGATTGGCAAGAACATCGGCTTCTCTCTGACCCCAGTCAGTGGGGATTGGTAAAAATATCTCCTTCTCTCTGACCACTGTCAGTGGGAATTGGTAAAAACATCTTCTCTATGACCCCAGTCAGTGGGGTTTGGCAAGAATATCGCCTTCTCTCTGACCCCAGTCCATGGGGATTGGCAAGAACATCTCCTTCTCTATGACCCAAGTCAGTGCGGATTGGCAAGAACATCTCCTTCTCTATGACCCCAGTCAGTAGGGTTTGGCAAGAACATCTCCTTCTCTCTGACCCCACTCCATGGGGATTGGTAAAAACATCTCCTTCTCTCTCACCCCAGTCAATGGGGATTGGTAAAAACATCTCCTTCTCTCTGAGCCCAGTCAATGCGGATTGGCAAGAACATCTCCTTCTCTCTGACCCCAGTCAGTGGGGATTGGTAAAAACATTTCCTTCTCTCTGACCCCTGTCAAATGGGATTGGTAAAAACGTCTCCTTCTCTCTGACCCTAGTCAATGGGGATTGGAAAGATCATCTCCTTGTCTTTGACCCCAGTCAGTGGGGTTTGGCAAGAACATCTCCTTGTCTCTGAGCACAGTCAGTGGGGATTGGTAAAAACATCTCCTTCTCTCTGACGCCAGTCCGTGGGGATTGGTAAAAACATCTCCTTTTCTCTGACCCAGTCAATGGGATTGGCAAGTACATCGGCTTCTCTCTGACCCCAGTCAGTGGGGATTGGTAAAAATATCTCCTTCTCTCTGACCACTGTCAGTGGGAATTGGTAAAAACATCTTCTCTATGACCCCAGTCAGTGGGGTGTGGCAAGAATATCGCCTTCTCTCTGACCCCAGTCCATGGGGATTGGCAAGAACATCTCCTTCTCTCTGACCCCAGTCCGTGGGGTTTGGAAAGAACATCTCCTTCTCTCTGACCCCAGTCAATGGGGATTGGCAAGAACATCTCTTTCTCTATGACCCCAGTCAGTGCGGTTTGGCAAGAACATCTCCTTCTCTCTGACCCCAGTCAGTGGGGATTGGCAAGAACATCTCCTTCTCTATGACCCCAGTCAGTAGGGTTTGGCAAGAACATCTCCTTCTCTCTGACCCCACTCCATGGGGATTGGTAAAAACATCTCCTTCTCTCTCACCCCAGTCAATGGGGATTGGTAAAAACATCTCCTTCTCTCTGAGCCCAGTCAATGCGGATTGGCAAGAACATCTCCTTCTCTCTGACCCCAGTCAGTGGGGATTGGTAAAAACATTTCCTTCTCTCTGACCCCAGTCAAATGGGATTGGTAAAAACGTCTCCTTCTCTCTGACCCTAGTCAATGGGGATTGGAAAGATCATCTCCTTGTCTTTGACCCCAGTCAGTGGGGTTTGGCAAGAACATCTCCTTGTCTCTGAGCACAGTCAGTGGGGATTGGTAAAAACATCTCCTTCTCTCTGACGCCAGTCCGTGGGGATTGGTAAAAACATCTCCTTTTCTCTGACCCAGTCAATGGGATTGGCAAGTACATCGGCTTCTCTCTGACCCCAGTCAGTGGGGATTGGTAAAAATATCTCCTTCTCTCTGACCACTGTCAGTGGGAATTGGTAAAAACATCTTCTCTATGACCCCAGTCAGTGGGGTGTGGCAAGAATATCGCCTTCTCTCTGACCCCAGTCCATGGGGATTGGCAAGAACATCTCCTTCTCTCTGACCCCAGTCCGTGGGGTTTGGAAAGAACATCTCCTTCTCTCTGACCCCAGTCAATGGGGATTGGCAAGAACATCTCTTTCTCTATGACCCCAGTCAGTGCGGTTTGGCAAGAACATCTCCTTCTCTCTGACCCCAGTCAGTGGGGATTGGCAAGAACATCTCCTTCTCTATGACCCCAGTCAGTAGGGTTTGGCAAGAATATCTCCTTCTCTCTGACCCCACTCCTTGGGGATTGGTAAAAACATCTCCTTCTCTCTGACCCCAGTCAATGGGGATTGGTAAAAACATCTCCTTCTCTCTGACCCCAGTCAATGCGGATTGGCAAGAACATCTCCTTCTCTCTGACCCCAGTCAAATGGGATTGGTAAAAACATCTCCTTCTCTCTGACCCCAGTCAATGGGGTTTGGCAAGAACATCACCTTCTCTCTGACCCCAGTCAATGGGGATTGGTAAAAACATCTCCTTCTCTCTGACCCCAATCAGTGGGGATTGGTAAAAACATCTCCTTGTCTCCGACGCCAGTCCGTGGGGATTGGTAAAAACATCTCCTTCTCTCTGACCCTAGTCAATGGGGATTGGAAAGAACATCTCCTTGTCTTTGACCCCAGTCAGTGGGGTTTGGCAAGAACATCTCCTTGTCTCTGAGCACAGTCAGTGGGGATTGGTAAAAACATCTCCTTCTCTCTGACGCCAGTCCGTGGGGATTGGTAAAAACATCTCCTTTTCTCTGACCCAGTCAATGGGGATTGGCAAGAACATCGGCTTCTCTCTGACCCCAGTCAGTGGGGATTGGTAAAAATATCTCCTTCTCTCTGACCACTGTCAGTGGGAATTGGTAAAAACATCTTCTCTATGACCCCAGTCAGTGGGGTTTGGCAAGAATATCGCCTTCTCTCTGACCCCAGTCCATGGGGATTGGCAAGAACATCTCCTTCTCTCTGACCCCAGTCCGTGGGGTTTGGAAAGAACATCTCCTTCTCTATGACCCCAGTCAGTGCGGTTTGGCAAGAGCATCTCCTTCTCTCTGACCCCAGTCAGTGGGGATTGGCAAGAACATCTCCTTCTCTATGACCCCAGTCAGTAGGGTTTGGCAAGAACATCTCCTTCTCTCTGACCCCAGTCAGTGGGGATTGGTAAAAACATCTACTTCTCTCTGACCCCAGTCAATGGGGTTTGGCAAGAACATCACCTTCTCTCTGACCCCAGTCAATGGGGATTGGTAAAAACATCTCCTTCTCTCTGACCCCAGTCAATGGGGATTGGTAAAAACATCTCCTTCTCTCTGACCCCAGTCAATGGGGATTGGTAAAAACATCTCCTTCTCTCAGACTCCAGTCTGTGAGGTTTGGGAAGAACATCGCCTTCTCTCTGATCCCAGTCCGTGGGGATTGGTAAAAATATCTCCTTCTCTGTGACCCCAGTCAATGGGGATTGGTAAAAACATCTCCTTCTCTCTGACACCAGTCAATGGGGATTTGTAAAAACATCTCCTTCCCTCTGACCCCAGTCAATGGGGATTGGTAAAAACATCTCCTTCTCTCTGACCACTGTCAGTGGGAATTGGTAAAAACATCTTCTCTATGACCCCAGTCAGTGGGGTTTGGCAAGAATATCGCCTTCTCTCTGACCCCAGTCCATGGGGATTGGCAAGAACATCTCCTTCTCTCTGACCCCAGTCCGTGGGGTTTGGAAAGAACATCTCCTTCTCTCTGACCCCAGTCAGTGGGGATTGGCAAGAACATCTCCTTCTCTATGACCCCAGTCAGTAGGGTTTGGCAAGAATATCTCCTTCTCTCTGACCCCACTCCTTGGGGATTGGTAAAAACATCTCCTTCTCTCTGACCCCAGTCAATGGGGATTGGTAAAAACATCTCCTTCTCTCTGACCCCAGTCAATGCGGATTGGCAAGAACATCTCCTTCTCTCTGACCCCAGTCAAATGGGATTGGTAAAAACATCTCCTTCTCTCTGACCCCAGTCAATGGGGTTTGGCAAGAACATCAC
Source organism: Hypanus sabinus (assembly GCF_030144855.1). NCBI lineage: Eukaryota > Metazoa > Chordata > Chondrichthyes > Myliobatiformes > Dasyatidae > Hypanus > Hypanus sabinus. Next base: position 77,198,196 of record NC_082709.1, read on the forward strand.
CTTCTCTCTGACCCCAGTCAATGGGGATTGGTAAAAACATCTCCTTCTCTCTGACCCCAATCAGTGGGGATTGGTAAAAACATCTCCTTGTCTCCGACGCCAGTCCGTGGGGATTGGTAAAAACATCTCCTTCTCTCTGACCCTAGTCAATGGGGATTGGAAAGAACATCTCCTTGTCTTTGACCCCAGTCAGTGGGGTTTGGCAAGAACATCTCCTTGTCTCTGAGCACAGTCAGTGGGGATTGGTAAAAACATCTCCTTCTCTCTGACGCCAGTCCGTGGGGATTGGTAAAAACATCTCCTTTTCTCTGACCCAGTCAATGGGGATTGGCAAGAACATCGGCTTCTCTCTGACCCCAGTCAGTGGGGATTGGTAAATATATCTCCTTCTCTCTGACCACTGTCAGTGGGAATTGGTAAAAACATCTTCTCTATGACCCCAGTCAGTGGGGTTTGGCAAGAATATCGCCTTCTCTCTGACCCCAGTCCATGGGGATTGGCAAGAACATCTCCTTCTCTCTGACCCCAGTCCGTGGGGTTTGGAAAGAACATCTCCTTCTCTATGACCCCAGTCAGTGCGGTTTGGCAAGAGCATCTCCTTCTCTCTGACCCCAGTCAGTGGGGATTGGCAAGAACATCTCCTTCTCTATGACCCCAGTCAGTAGGGTTTGGCAAGAACATCTCCTTCTCTCTGACCCCAGTCAGTGGGGATTGGTAAAAACATCTACTTCTCTCTGACCCCAGTCAATGGGGTTTGGCAAGAACATCACCTTCTCTCTGACCCCAGTCAATGGGGATTGGTAAAAACATCTCCTTCTCTCTGACCCCAGTCAATGGGGATTGGTAAAAACATCTCCTTCTCTCTGACCCCAGTCAATGGGGATTGGTAAAAACATCTCCTTCTCTCAGACTCCAGTCTGTGAGGTTTGGGAAGAACATCGCCTTCTCTCTGATCCCAGTCCGTGGGGATTGGTAAAAATATCTCCTTCTCTGTGACCCCAGTCAATGGGGATTGGTAAAAACATCTCCTTCTCTCTGACACCAGTCAATGGGGATTTGTAAAAACATCTCCTTCCCTCTGACCCCAGTCAATGGGGATTGGTAAAAACATCTCCTTCTCTCTGACCACTGTCAGTGGGAATTGGTAAAAACATCTTCTCTATGACCCCAGTCAGTGGGGTTTGGCAAGAATATCGCCTTCTCTCTGACCCCAGTCCATGGGGATTGGCAAGAACATCTCCTTCTCTCTGACCCCAGTCCGTGGGGTTTGGAAAGAACATCTCCTTCTCTCTGACCCCAGTCAATGGGGATTGGCAAGAACATCTCCTTCTCTATGACCCCAGTCAGTGCGGTTTGGCAAGAGCATCTCCTTCTCTCTGACCCCAGTCAGTAGTGTTTGGCAAGAACATCTCCTTCTCTCTGACCCCACTCCGTGGGGATTGGTAAAAACATCTCCTTCTCTCTGACCCCAGTCAGTGGGGATTGGTAAAAACATCTACTTCTCTCTGACCCCAGTCAATGGGGTTTGGCAAGAACATCACCTTCTCTCTGACCCCAGTCCGTGGGGATTGGTAAAAACATCTCCTTCTCTCTGACCGCAGTCAATGGGGATTGGTAAAAACATCTCCTTCTCTCTGACTCCAGTCAGTGGGGTTTGGGAAGAACATCGCCTTCTCTCTGACCCCAGTCCGTGGGGATTGGTAAAAACATCTCCTTCTCTCTGAACGCAGTCAATGGGGATTGGTAAAAACATCTCCTTCTCTCTGACCCCAGTCAATGGGGATTGGTAAAAACATCTCCTTCTCTCAGACTCCAGTCTGTGAGGTTTGGGAAGAACATCGCCTTCTCTCTGATCCCAGTCCGTGGGGATTGGTCAAAACATCTCCTTCTCTGTAACCCCAGTCAATGGCGATTGGTAAAAACATCTCCTTCTCTCTGACACCAGTCAATGGGGATTTGTAAAAACATCTCCTTCCCTCTGACCCCAGTCAATGGGGATTGGTAAAAACATCTCCTTCTCTCTGACCCCAGTCAATGGGGATTGGTAAAAACATCTCCTTCTCTCTGACCCCATTCAGTGGGGATTGGTAAAAACATCTCCTTCTCTCTGACCCCAGTCAGTGGGGATTGGTAAAAACATCTCCTTCTCTCTGACCCCAGTCAATGGGGATTGGAAAGAACATCTCCTTGTCTTTGACCCCAGTCAGTGGGGTTTGGCAAGAACATCTCCTTGTCTCTGAGCACAGTCCGTGGGGATTGGTAAAAACATCTCCTTTTCTCTGACCCAGTCAATGGGGATTGGCAAGAACATCGGCTTCTCTCTGACCCCAGTCAGTGGGGATTGGTAAAAATATCTCCTTCTCTCTGACCACTGTCAGTGGGAATTGGTAAAAACATCTTCTCTATGACCCCAGTCAGTCGGGTTTGGCAAGAATATCGCCTTCTCTCTGACCCCAGTCCATGGGGACTGGCAAGAACTTCTCCTTCTCTCTGACCCCAGTCCGTGGGGTTTGTTAAGAACATCTCCTTCACTCTGACCCCAGTCAATGGGGATTGGCAAGAACATCTCCTTCTCTATGACCCCAGTCAGTGCGGTTTGGCAAGAGCATCTCCTTCTCTCTGACCCCAGTCAGTGGGGATTGGCAAGAACATCTCCTTCTCTATGACCCCAGTCAGTAGGGTTTGGCAAGAACATCTCCTTCTCTCTGACCCCACTCCGTGGGGATTGGTAAAAACATCTCCTTCTCTCTGACCCCAGTCAATGGGGATTGGTAAAAACATCTCCTTCTCTCTGACCCCAGATAATGCGGATTGGCAAGAACATCTCCTTCTCTCTGACCCCAGTCAGTGGGGATTGGTAAAAACATTTCCTTCTCTCTGACCCCAGTCAAATGGGATTGGTAAAAACATCTCCTTCTCTCTGACCCCAGTCAATGGGGTTTGGCAAGAACATCACCTTCTCTCTGACCCCAGTCAATGGGGATTGGTAAAAACATCTCCTTCTCTCTGACCCCAGTCAATGGGGATTGGTAAAAACATCTCCTTCTCTCTGACTCCAGTCAGTGGGGTTTGGGAAGAACATCGCCTTCTCTCTGACCCCAGTCCGTGGGGATTGGTAAAAACATCTCCTTCTCTCTGAACGCAGTCAATGGGGATTGGTAAAAACATCTCCTTCTCTCTGACCCCAGTCAATGGGGATTGGTAAAAACATCTCCTTCTCTCAGACTCCAGTCTGTGAGGTTTGGGAAGAACATCGCCTTCTCTCTGATCCCAGTCCGTGGGGATTGGTAAAAACATCTCCTTCTCTCTGACCCCAGTCAATGGGGATTGGTAAAAACATCTCCTTCTCTCTGACACCAGTCAATGGGGATTGGTAAAAACAACTCCTTCCCTCTGACCCCAGTCAATGGGGATTGGTAAAAACATCTCCTTCTCTCTGACCCCAGTCAATGGGGATTGGTAAAATCATCTCCTTCTCTCTGACCCCATTCAGTGGGGATTTGTAAAAACATCTCCTTCTCTCTGACCCCAGTCAGTGGGGAGTGGTAAAAACATCTCCTTCTCTCTGACCCCAGTCAGTGGGGATTGTTATAAACATCTCCTTCTCTCTGACCCCAGTCAGCGGGGATTGTTAAAAACACCTCCTTGTCTCCGACCCCAGTCCGTGGGGATTGGCAAGAACATCTCCTTCTCTCTGACCCCAGTCAGTGGGGATTGGTAAAAACATTTCCTTCTCTCTGACCCCTGTCAAATGGGATTGGTAAAAACATCTCCTTCTCTCTGACCCCAGTCAATGGGGTTTGGCAAGAACATCACCTTCTCTCTGACCCCAGTCAATGGGGATTGGTAAAATCATCTCCTTCTCTCTGACCCCAGTCAATGGGGATTGGTAAAAACATCTCCTTCTCTCTGACTCCAGTCAGTGGGGTTTAGGAAGAACATCGCCTTCTCTCTGACCCCAGTCCGTGGGGATTGGTAAAAACATCTCCTTCTCTCTGAACGCAGTCAATGGGGATTGGTAAAAACATCTCCCTCTCACTGACTCCAGTCAGTGGGGTTTGGCAAGAACATCGCCTTCTCTCTGACCCCAGTTCATGGGGATTGGTAAAAACATTTCCTTCTCTCTGACTCCAGTCAATGGGGATTGGCAAGAACATCTCCTTCTCTCTGACCCCAGTCTGTGTGGATTGGTAAAAACATTTCCTTCTCTCGGACCCCAGTCAAATGGGATTGGCAAGAACATCTCCTTGTCTCTGAGCCCAGTCAGTGGGGATTGGTAAAAACATCTCCTTCTCTCTGACCCCAGTCAATGAGGATTGGCAAGAACATCTCCTTCTCTCCGACCCTGTCAATGGGGATTGGCAAGAACATTGGGTTCTCTCTGACGGCAGTCCGAGGGGATTGGTAAAAACATCCCCTTCTCTCTGACCCAGTCAATGGGGATTGTCAAGAACATTGACTTCTCCCTGACCACAGTCAATGGGGATTGGTAAAAACATCTCCTTCTCTCTGACGACAGTCCGTGGGGATTGGTAAAAACATCTCCGCCTCTCTGACCCTGTCAATGGGGTTGGTAAGAACATCGGCTTCTCTCTGACCCCAGTCAGTGGGGATTGGTAAAAACATCTCCTTCTCTCTGACCACAGTCAATGAGGATTGGTAAAAACATCTCCTTCTCTCTGACCACAGTCAATGAGGATTGGCAAGAACATCTCCCTCTTTATGACCCCAGACAATGAGGATTGGCAAGAACATCTCCTTCTTTCTGACCCCAGTCAATGAGGATTGGCAAGAACATCTCCTTCTTTCTGACCCCAGTCAATGAGGATTTGTAAAAACATCTGCTTCTCTATGAACCCCGTCAATGAGTTTGGTAAAAACATCTCCTTCTCTCTGATCCCAGTCAATGAGGATTGGCAAGTACATCTCCTTCCTTCTGACCCCAGTCAATGGGTATTGGCAAGAACATCTCCTTCTCTCTGACCACAGTCAGTCGGGATTGGTAAAAACATCTCCTTCTCTCTGACCCCAGTCAATGGGGATTGGCAAGAACATCTCCCTCTCACTGACACCAGTCAGTGGGGTTTGGCAAGAACATCGCCTTCTCTCTGACCCCAGTTTATGGGGATTGGTAAAAACATCTCCTTCTCTCTGACCCCAGTCAGTGGGGATTGGTAAAAACATCTCCTTCTCTCTGACCTGAGTCAGTGGGGATTGGTAAAAACATCTCCTTCTCTCTGATCCCAGTCAGTGGGAATTGGTAAAAACATCTCCTTCTCTATGACCCCAGTCAGTGGGGTTTGGCAAGAACATCGCCTTCTCTCTGACCCCAGTCAATGGTGATTGGCAAGAACATCTCCTTCTCTCTGACCCCAGTCCGTGGGGTTTGGCAAGAACATCTCCTTCTCTCTGACCACAGTCAGTGGGGATTGGTAAAAACATCTCCTTCTCTCTGACCCCAGTCAATGGGGATTGGCAAGAACATCTCCCTCTCACTGACACCAGTCAGTGGGGTTTGGCAAGAACATCGCCTTCTCTCTGACCCCAGTTCATGGGGATTGGTAAAAACATCTCCTTCTCTCTGACCCCAGTCAGTGGGGATTGGTAAAAACATCTCCTTCTCTCTGACCTGAGTCAGTGGGGATTGGTAAAAACATCTCCTTCTCTCTGATCCCAGTCAGTGGGAATTGGTAAAAACATCTCCTTCTCTATGACCCCAGTCAGTGGGGTTTGGCAAGAACATCGCCTTCTCTCTGACCCCAGTCAATGGTGATTGGCAACAACATCTCCTTCTCTCTGACCCCAGTCCGTGGGGTTTGGCAAGAACATCTCCTTCTCTCTGACCCCAGTCAATGGGGATTGGCAGAAACATCTCCTTGTCTATGACCCCAGTCAGTGCGGTTTGGCAAGAACATCTCCTTCTCTCTGACCCCAGTCAGTGGGGATTGGCAAGAACATCTCCTTCTCTCTGACCCCAGTCAGTAGGGATTGGTAAAAACATCTCCTTCTCTCTGACCCCAGTCAATGCGGATTGGCAAGAACATCTCCTTCTCCCTGACCCCAGTCAGTGGGGATTGGTAAAAACATTTCCTTCTCTCTGACCCCAGTCAAATGGGATTGGTAAAAATATCTCCTTCTCTCTGACCCCAGTCAATGGGGATTGGCAAGAACATTGCCTTCTCTCTGACCCCAGTCCATGGGGATTGGTAAAAACATCTCCTTCTCTCTGACCCCAGTCAATGGGGATTGTTAAAAACATCTCCATCTCTCTGACCCCAGTCAGTGGGGATTGGTAAAAACATCTCCTTCTCTCTGATCCCAGTCAGTGGGAATTGGTAAAAACATCTCCTTCTCTATGACCCCAGTCAGTGGGGTTTGGCAAGAACATCGCCTTCTCTCTGACCCCAGTCAATGGTGATTGGCAAGAACATCTCCTTCTCTCTGACCCCAGTCCGTGGGGTTTGGCAAGAACATCTCCTTCTCTCTGACCCCAGTCAATGGGGATTGGCAGAAACATCTCCTTGTCTATGACCCCAGTCAGTGCGGTTTGTCAAGAACAACTCCTTCTCTCTGACCCCAGTCAGTGGGGATTGGCAAGAACATCTCCTTCTCTCTGACCCCAGTCAGTAGGGATTGGTAAAAACATCTCCTTCTCTCTGACCCCAGTCAATGCGGATTGGCAAGAACATCTCCTTCTCCCTGACCCCAGTCAGTGGGGATTGGTAAAAACATTTCCTTCTCTCTGACCCCAGTCAAATGGGATTGGTAAAAACATCTCCTTCTCTCTGACCCCAGTCAATGGGGATTGGCAAGAACATTGCCTTCTCTCTGACCCCAGTCCATGGGGATTGGTAAAAACATCTCCTTCTCTCTGACCCCAGTCAATGGGGATTGTTAAAAACATCTCCTTCTCTCTGACCCCAGTCAGTGGCGTTTCGGAAGAACATCGCCTTCTCTCTGACCCCAGTCCGTGGGGATTGGTAAAAACATCTCCTTCTCTCTGAACCCAGTCAATGGGGCTTGGTAAAAACATCCCCTTCTCTCTGACTCCAGTCAGTGAGGTTTGGGAAGAACATCGCCTTCTCTCTGACCCCAGACCGTGGGGATTGGTAAAAACATCACCTTCTCTCAGACCCCAGTCAATGGGGATTGGTAAATACATCTCCTTCTCTCTGACCCCAGTGATTGGGGATTGGTAGAAATATCTCCTTCTCTCCGGCCCCAGTCAATGGGGATTGGTAAAAACATCTCCTTCTCTCTGACCCCAGTCAATGGGGATTGGCAAGAACATTGCCTTCTCTCTGACCCCAGTCCATGGGGATTGGTAAAAACATCTCCTTCTCTCTGACCCCAGTCAATGGGGATTGGTAAAAACATCTCCTTCTCTCTGAACCCAGTCAGTGGCGTTTCGGAAGAACATCGCCTTCTCTCTGACCCCAGTCCGTGCGGATTGGTAAAAACATCTCCTTCTCTCTCACACCAGTCAATGGGGATTGGTAAAAACATCTCCTTCTCTCTGAACCCAGTCAATGGGGCTTGGTAAAAACATCCCCTTCTGTCTGACTCCAGTCAGTGAGGTTTGGGAAGAACATCGCCTTCTCTCTGACCCCAGACAGTGGGGATTGGTAAAATCATCTCCTTCTCTCTGACCCCAGTGAATGGGGATTGGCAGAAATATCTCCTTCTCTCCGGCCCCAGTCAATGGGGATTAGTAAAAACATGTCCTTCTCTCTGACCCCAGTCAATGGGGATTGGAAAGAACATCTCCTTGTCTTTGACCCCAGTCAGTGGGGATTGGCAAGAACATCTCCTTGTCTCTGAGCCCAGTCAGTGGGGATTGGTAAAAACATCTCCTTCTCTCTGACCCCAGTCAATGAGGATTGGCAAGAACATCTCCTTCTCTCCGACCCAGTCAATGGGGATTGGCAAGAACATCGTCTTCTCTCTGGCGCCAGTCCTATTGGATTGGTAAAAACATCTCCTTCTCTCTGACCCAGTCAATGGGGATTGGCAAGAACATTGACTTCTCCCTGACCACAGTCAATGGGGATTGTTAAAAACATCTCCTTCTCTCTGACGCCAGTCCGTGGGGATTGGTAAAAACATTTCCGTCTCTCTGACCGAGTCAATGGGGATTGGCAAGAACATCGGCTTCTCTCTGACCCCAGTCAGTGGGGATTGGTAAAAACATCTCCTTCTGTCTTACCACAGTCAATGAGGATTGGCAAGAACATCTCCTTCTTTCTGACCCCAGTCAATGGGGGTGGTAAAAACATCTCCTTGTCTCTGACCCCAGACAATGAGGACAGGCAAGAACATCTCCTTCTTTCTGACCCCAGTCAATGAGGATTGGCAAGAACATCTCCTTCTTTCTGACCCCAGTCAATGAGGATTTGTAAAAACATCTGCTTCTCTATGACCCCAGTCAATGAGGATTGGTAAAAACATCTCCTTCTCTCTGACCCAAATCAATGAGGATTGGCAAGAACATCTCCTTCCTTCTGACCCCAGTCAATGGGGATTGGTAAAAACATCTCCTTCTCTCTGACCCATTCAATGGGGATTGGCAAGAACATTGACTTCTCCCTGACGACAGTCAATGGGGATTGGTAAAAACATCTCCTTCTCTCTGACCCAGTCAGTGGGGATTGGTAAAAACATCTCCTTGTCTCCGAACCCAGTCCGTGGGGATTGGTAAAAACATTTCCTTCTCTCTGACCCCAGTCAATGGGGATTGGAAAGAACATCTCCTTGTCTTTGACCCCAGTCTGTGGGGATTGGCAAGAACATCTCCTTGTCTCTGAGCCCAGTCAGTGGGGATTGGTAAAAACATCTCCTTCTCTCTGACCCCAGTTAATGAGGATTGGCAAGAACATCTCCTTCTCTCCGACCCAGTCAATGGGGATTGGCAAGAACATTGGCTTCTCTCAGACGCCAGTCCATGGGGTTTGTTAAAAACATCTCCTTCTCTCTGACCCAGTCAATGGGGATTGGCAAGAACATTGACTTCTCCCTGACCACAGTCAATGGGGATTGGTAAAATCATCTCCTTCTCTCTGACGCTAGTCCGTGGGGATTGGTAAAAACATCTCCTTCTCTCTGACCCAGTCAATGGGGATTGGCAAGAACATCGGATTCTCTCTGACCCCAGTCAGTGGGGATTGGTAAAAATATCTCCTTCTCTCTGACCACAGTCAATGAGGATTGGCAAGAACATCTCCCTCTTTATGACCCCAGACAATGAGGATTGGCAAGAACATCTCCTTCTTTCTGACCCCAGTCAATGAGGATTGGCAAGAACATCTCCTTCTTTCTGACCCCAGTCAATGAGGATTTGTAAAAACATCTGCTTCTCTATGAACCCCGTCAATGAGTTTGGTAAAAACATCTCCTTCTCTCTGATCCCAGTCAATGAGGATTGGCAAGTACATCTCCTTCCTTCTGACCCCAGTCAATGGGGATTGGCAAGAACATCTCCTTCTCTCTGACCACAGTCAGTGGGGATTGGTAAAAACATCTCCTTCTCTCTGACCCCAGTCAATGGGGATTGGCAAGAACATCTCCCTCTCACTGACACCAGTCAGTGGGGTTTGGCAAGAACATCGCCTTCTCTCTGACCCCAGTCAGTGGGGATTGGTAAAAACATGTCCTTCTCTCTGACCCCAGTCAGTGGGGATTGGTAAAAACATCTCCTTCTCTCTGACAACAGTCAATGAGGATTGGCAAGAACATCTCCTTCTTTATGACCCCAGTAAATGGGGGTGGTAAAAACATCTCCTTGTCTCTGACCCCAGACAATGAGGATTGGCAAGAACATCTCCTTCCTTCTGACCCCAGTCAATGAGGATTGGCAAGAACATCTCCTTGTCTATGACCCCAGTCAATGAGGATTGGTAAAAACATCTCCTTCTCTCTGACCCCAGTCAATGAGGATTGGCAAGAACATCTCCTTCCTTCTGAACGCAGTCAATGGGGATTGGCAAGAACATCTCCTGCTCTCTGACCCCAGTCAGTGGGGATTGGTAAAAACATCTCCTTCTCTCTGACCCCAGTCAATGGGGATTGGTAAAAACATCTCCTTCTCTCTGTCCCCAGTCAATGGGGATTGGTAAAAACATCTCCTTCTCTCTGACGCAGGTCAATGGGGATTGGTAAAAACATCTCCTTCTCTCTGACCCCAGTCCGTGGGGATTGGTAAAAACATCTCCTTCTCTCTGACCCCAGTCAATGGGGATTGGTAAAAACATCTCCTTCTCTCTGACCCAGGTCAATGGGGATTGGTAAAAACATCTCCTTCTCTCTGACCCCAGTCCGTGGGGATTGGTAAAAACATCTCCTTCTCTCTGACCCCAGTCAATGGGGATTGGTAAAAACATCTCCTTCTCTCTGACCCCAGTCAATGGGGATTGGAAAGAACATTTCCTTGTCTTTGACCCCAGTCAGTGGGGATTGGCAAGAACATCTCCTTGTCTCTGAGCCCAGTCAGTGGGGATTGGTAAAAACATCTCCTTCTCTCTGACCCCAGTCAATGAGTATTGGCAAGAACATCTCCTTCTCTCCGACCCAGTCAATGGGGATTGGCAAGAACATCGGCTTCTCTCTGACGTCAGTCCTATTGGATTGGTAAAAACATCTCCTTCTCTCTGACCCAGTCAATGGGGATTGGCAAGAACATTGACTTCTCCCTGACGACAGTCAATGGGGATTGGTTAAAACATCTCCTTCTCTCTGACGCCAGTCCGTGGGGATTGGTAAAAACATCTCCTTCTCTCTTACCACAGTCAATGAGGATTGGCAAGAACATCTCCTTCTTTCTGACCCCAGTCAATGGGGATTGGTAAAAACATCTCCTTCTCTCTGACTCCATTCAGTGGGGTTTGGGAAGAACATCGCCTTCTCTCTGACCCCAGTCCATGGGGATTGATAAAAGCATCTCCTTCTCTCTGACCACAGTCAATGGGGATTGGTAAAAACATCTCCTTCTCTCTGAGCCCAGTCAATGGGGATTGGTAAAAACATCTCCTTCTCTCTGACTCCAGTCAGTGAGGTTTGGGAAGAACATCGCCTTCTCTCTGACCCCAGTCCGTGGGGATTGGTAAAAACATATCCTTCTCTCTGACCCCAGCCAATGGGGATTGGTTAAAACATCTCCTTCTCTCTGACGCCAGTCCGTGGGGATTGGTAAAAACATCTCCTTCTCTCTTACCACAGTCAATGAGGATTGGCAAGAACATCTCCTTCTTTCTGACCCCTGTCAATGGGGGTGGTAAAAACATCACCTTGTCTCTGACCCCAGACAATGAGGATTTGTAAAAACATCTCCTTCTCTCTGACCCAAATCAATGAGGATTGGCAAGAACATCTCCTTCCTTCTGACCCCAGTCAATGGGGATTGGGAAGAACATCTCCTTCTCTCTGACCCCAGTCAGTGGGGATTGGTAAAAAAAACTCCTTCTCCCTGACCCCAGTCAATGGGGATTGGCAAGATGATCTCCCTCTCACTGACTCCAGTCAGTGGGGTTTGGCAAGAACATTGCCTTCTCTCTGACCCCATTCCATGGGGATTGGTAAAAACATCTCCTTCTCTCTGACACCAGTCAATGGGGATTGGTAAAAACATCTCCTTCTCTCTGACTCCATTCAGTGGGGTTTGGGAAGAACATCGCCTTCTCTCTGACCCCAGTCCATGGGGATTGATAAAAGCATCTCCTTCTCTCTGACCACAGTCAATGGGGATTGGTAAAAACATCTCCTTCTCTCTGACCCCAGTCAATGGGGATTGGTAAAAACATCTCCTTCTCTCTGACTCCAGTCAGTGAGGTTTGGGAAGAACATCGCCTTCTCTCTGACCCCAGTCCGTGGGGATTGGTAAAAACATATCCTTCTCTCTGACCCCAGCCAATGGGGATTGGTAAAACATCTCCTTCTCTCTGACCCCAGTCAATGGGGATTGGTAAAAACATCTCCTTCTCTCTGACCCCAGTCAATGGGGATTGGTAAAAACATCTCCTTCTCTCTGACTCCATTCAGTGGGGTTTGGGAAGAACATCGCCTTCTCTCTGACCCCAGTCCATGGGGATTGATAAAAGCATCTCCTTCTCTCTGACCACAGTCAATGGGGATTGGTAAAAACATCTCCTTCTCTCTGACCCCAGTCAATGGGGATTGGTAAAAACATCTCCTTCTCTCTGACTCCAGTCAGTGAGGTTTGGGAAGAACATCGCCTTCTCTCTGACCCCAGTCCGTGGGGATTGGTAAAAACATATCCTTCTCTCTGACCCCAGCCAATGGGAATTGGGAAGAACATCTCCTTCTTTCTGACCCCTGTCAATGGGGGTGGTAAAAACATCACCTTGTCTCTGACCCCAGACAATGAGGATTTGTAAAAACATCTCCTTCTCTCTGACCCAAATCAATGAGGATTGGCAAGAACATCTCCTTCCTTCTGACCCCAGTCAATGGGGATTGGGAAGAACATCTCCTTCTCTCTGACCCCAGTCAGTGTGGATTGGTAAAAAAAACTCCTTCTCCCTGACCCCAGTCAATGGGGATTGGCAAGATGATCTCCCTCTCACTGACTCCAGTCAGTGGGGTTTGGCAAGAACATTGCCTTCTCTCTGACCCCATTCCATGGGGATTGGTAAAAACATCTCCTTCTCTCTGACACCAGTCAATGGGAATTGGTAAAAACATCTCCTTCTCTCTGACTCCATTCAGTGGGGTTTGGGAAGAACATCGCCTTCTCTCTGACCCCAGTCCATGGGGATTGATAAAAGCATCTCCTTCTCTCTGACCACAGTCAATGGGGATTGGTAAAAACATCTCCTTCTCTCTGACCCCAGTCAATGGGGATTGGTAAAAACATCTCCTTCTCTCTGACTCCAGTCAGTGAGGTTTGGGAAGAACATCGCCTTCTCTCTGACCCCAGTCCGTGGGCATTGGTAAAAACATATCCTTCTCTCTGACCCCAGCCAATGGGGATTGGTAAAACATCTCCTTCTCTCTGACCCCAGTCAATGGGGATTGGTAAAAACATCTCCTTCTCTCTGACCCCAGTCAATGGGGATTGGTAAAAACATCTCCTTCTCTCTGACTCCATTCAGTGGGGTTTGGGAAGAACATCGCCTTCTCTCTGACCCCAGTCCATGGGGATTGATAAAAGCATCTCCTTCTCTCTGACCACAGTCAATGGGGATTGGTAAAAACATCTCCTTCTCTCTGACCCCAGTCAATGGGGATTGGTAAAAACATCTCCTTCTCTCTGACTCCAGTCAGTGAGGTTTGGGAAGAACATCGCCTTCTCTCTGACCCCAGTCCGTGGGGATTGGTAAAAACATATCCTTCTCTCTGACCCCAGCCAATGGGGATTGGTTAAAACATCTCCTTCTCTCTGACGCCAGTCCGTGGGGATTGGTAAAAACATCTCCTTCTCTCTTACCACAGTCAATGAGGATTGGCAAGAACATCTCCTTCTTTCTGACCCCTGTCAATGGGGGTGGTAAAAACATCACCTTGTCTCTGACCCCAGACAATGAGGATTTGTAAAAACATCTCCTTCTCTCTGACCCAAATCAATGAGGATTGGCAAGAATATCTCCTTCCTTCTGACCCCAGTCAATGGGGATTGGGAAGAACATCTCCTTCTCTCTGACCCCAGTCAGTGGGGATTGGTAAAAAAAACTCCTTCTCCCTGACCCCAGTCAATGGGGATTGGCAAGATGATCTCCCTCTCACTGACTCCAGTCAGTGGGGTTTGGCAAGAACATTGCCTTCTCTCTGACCCCATTCCATGGGGATTGGTAAAAACATCTCCTTCTCTCTGACACCAGTCAATGGGGATTGGTAAAAACATCTCCTTCTCTCTGACTCCATTCAGTGGGGTTTGGGAAGAACATCGCCTTCTCTCTGACCCCAGTCCATGGGGATTGATAAAAGCATCTCCTTCTCTCTGACCACAGTCAATGGGGATTGGTAAAAACATCTCCTTCTCTCTGACCCCAGTCAATGGGGATTGGTAAAAACATCTCCTTCTCTCTGACTCCAGTCAGTGAGGTTTGGGAAGAACATCGCCTTCTCTCTGACCCCAGTCCGTGGGGATTGGTAAAAACATATCCTTCTCTCTGACCCCAGCCAATGGGGATTGGTAAAACATCTCCTTCTCTCTGACCCCAGTCAATGGGGATTGGTAAAAACATCTCCTTCTCTCTGACCCCAGTCAATGGGGATTGGTAAAAACATCTCCTTCTCTCTGACTCCAGTCAGTGAGGTTTGGGAAGAACATCGCCTTCTCTCTGACCCCAGTCCGTGGGGATTGGTAAAAACATATCCTTATCTCTGACACCAGTCAATGGGGATTGGTAAAACATCTCCTTCTCTCTGACCCCAGTCAATGGGGATTGGTAAAAACATCTCCTTCTCTCTGACCCCAGTCCGTGGGGATTGGAAAAAACCTCCTTCCCTCTGACCCCAGCCAATGGGGATTGGTAAAAACTTCTCCTTCTCTCTGACCCCAGTCAATGGGAATTGGCAAGAACATCTCCTTCTTTCTGACCCCAGTCAATGGGGGTGGTAAAAACATCTCCTTGTCTCTGACCCTAGACAATGAGGATTGGCAAGAACATCTCCTTCTTTCTGACCCCAGTCAAAGAGGATTGGCAAGAACATCTCCTTCTTTCTGACCCCAGTCAAAGAGGATTTGTAAAAACATCTCTTTCTCTATGACCCCAGTCAATGAGGATTGGTAAAAACATCTCCTTCTCTCTGACCCCAGTCAATGAGGATTGTCAAGAACATCTCCTTCCTTCTGACCCCAGTCAATGGGGATTGGCAAGAACATCTCCTTCTCTCTGACCCCAGTCAGTGGGGATTGGTAAAAAGATCTCCTTCTCTCTGACCCCAGTCAATGGGGATGGGCAAGAAGATGTCCCTCTCACTGACTCCAGTCAGTGGGGTTTGGCAAGAACATCGCCTTCTCTCTGACCCCAGTTCATGGGGATTGGTAAAAACATTCTCTTCTCTCTGACCCCAGTCAATGGGGATTGGTAAAAACATCTCCTTCTCTCTGACCCCAGTCAATGGGGATTGGTAAAAACATCTCCTTCTCTCTGACTCCAGTCAGTGGGGTTTGGGAAGAACATCGCCTTCTCTCTGACCCCAGTCCGTGGGGATTGGTAAAAACATCTCCTTCGCTCTGACCCAGTCAGTGGGGATTGGTAAAAACATCTCCTTCTCTCTGACCCCAGTCCGTGGGGATTGGTAAAAACATCTCCTTCGCTCTGACCCAGTCAGTGGGGATTGGTAAAAACATCTCCTTCTCTATGACCCCAGTCAGTGGGGTTTGGCAAGAACATCTCCTTCTCTCTGACCCCAGTCCGTGGGGATTGGTAAAAACATCTCCTTCTCTCTGACCCCAGTCCGCGGGGATTGGTAAAAACATCTCCTTCGCTCTGACCCAGTCAGTGGGGATTGGTAAAAACATCTCCTTCTCTATGACCCCAGTCAGTGGGGTTTGGCAAGAACATCTCCTTCTCTCTGACCCCAGTCCGTGGGGATTGGTAAAAACATCTCCTTCTCTCTGACCCCAGTCCGTGGGGATTGGTAAAAACATCTCCTTCTCTCTGACCCCAGTCAATGGGGTTTGGCAAGAACATTTACTTCTCTCTGACCCCAGTCAGTGGGGATTGGCAACAACATCTCCTTCTCTATGACCCCAGTCAGTGGGGTTTGGTAAAAACATCTCCTTCTCTCTGACGACAGTCCGTGGGGATTGGTAAAAACATCTCCTTCTCTCTGACCCCAGTCAATGGGAATTGGCAAGAACATCTCCTTCTCTCTGACCCCAGTCAGTGGGGATTGGCAAGAACATCTCCATCTCTATGACCCCAGTCAGTGGGGTTTGGCAAGAGCATCTCCTTCTCTCTAACCCCAGTCAATGGGAATTGGGAAGAACATCTCCTTCTCTCTGACTCCAGTCAATGGGGATTGGCAAGAACATCTCCTTCTCTCTGACCCTAGTCAATGGGGATTGGCAAGAACATCTCCTTCTCTCTTACCCCAGTCAATGGGGATTGGTAAAAACATTTCCTTCTCTCTGACAGCAGTCAAATGGGATTGGTAAAAACAACTCCTTCTCTCTGACCCCAGTCAATGGGGATTGGCAAGAAGATCTCCCTCTCACTGAGTCCAGTCAGTGGGGTTTGGCCAGAACATCGCCTTCTCTCTGACCCCAGTCAATGGGGATTGGTAAAAACATCTCCTTCTCTCTGAATCCAGTCAGTGGGGTTTGGGAAGAAGATCGCCTTCTCTCTGACCCCAGTCCGTGGGGATTGGTAAAAACATCTCCTTCTCTCTGACCCCAGTCAGTGGGGTTTGGCAAGAACATTTCCTTCTCTCTGACCCCAGTCAGTGGGGATTGGTAAAAACATCTCCTTCTCTCTGACCCCAGTCAGTGGGGATTGGCAAGAACATCTCCTTCCCTCTGACCCCAGTCAATGGGGATTGGTAAAAACATCTCCTTCTCTCTGACCCCAGTCCGTGGGGATTGGTAAAAACATCTCCTTCTCTCTGACCCCAGTCAATGAGGATTGGCAAGAACATCTCCTTCTCTACGACCCAGTCAATGGGGATTGGCAAGAACATCGGCTTCTCTCTGACGCCAGTCCGTGGGGATTGGTAAAAAGATCTCCTTCTCTCTGACCCAGTCAATGGGGATTGGCAAGAACATTGACTTCTCCCTGACCACAGTCAATGGGGATTGGTAAAAACTTCTCCTTCTCTATGACCCCAGTCAATGAGGATTGGTAAAAACATCTCCTTCTCTCTGACCCAAATCAATGAGGATTGGCAAGAACATCTCCTTCTTTCTGACCCCAGTCAAAGTGGATTTGTAAAAACATCTCCTTCTCCATGACCCCAGTCAATGAGGATTGGTAAAAACATCTCCTTCTCTCTGACCCCAGTCAATGAGGATTGTCAAGAACATCTCCTTCCGTCTGACCCCAGTCAATGGGGATTGGTAAAAACATCTCCTTCTCTCTGACCCCTGTCAATGGGGATTGGTAAAAACATCTCCTTCTCTCTGACTCCAGTCAGTGGGGTTTGGGAAGAACATCGCCTTCTCTCTGACCCCAGTCCAAGGGGATTGGTAAAAACATGTCCTTCGCTCTGACCCAGTCAGTGGGGATTGGTAAAAACATCTCCTTCTCTGTGACCACAGTCAGTGGGGTTTGGCAAGAACATTTCCTTCTCTCTGACCCCAGTCAGTGGGGATTGGTAAAAACATCTCCTTCTCTCTGACCCCAGTCAATGGGGATTGTCAAGAAGATCTCCCTCTCACTGACTCCAGTCAGTGGGGTTTGGCAAGAACATCGCCTTCTCTCTGACCCCAGTTCATGGGGATTGGTAAAAACATCTCCTTCTCTCTGACCCCAGTCAATGGGGATTGGTAAAAACATCTCCTTCTCTCTGACCCCAGTCAATGGGGATTGGTAAAAACATCTCCTTCTCTCTGACTCCAGTCAGTGGGGTTTGGGAAGAATATCGCCTTCTCTCTGACCCCAGTCCGTGGGGATTGGTATAAACATCTCCTTCTCTATGACCCCAGTCAGTGGGGTTTGGCAAGAACATCTCCTTCTCTCTGACCCCAGTCCGTGGGGATTGGTAAAAACATCTCCTTCTCTATGACTCCAGTCAGTGGGGTTTGGTAAAAACATCTCCTTCTCTCTGACGACAGTCCGTGGGGATTGGTAAAAGCATCTCCTTCTCTCTGACCCCAGTCAATGGGAATTGGCAAGAACATCTCCTTCTCTCTGACCCCAGTCAGTGGGGATTGGCAAGAACATCTCCTTCTCTATGACCCCAGTCAGTGGGGTTTGGCAAGAGCATCACCTTCTCTCTAACCCCAGTCAATGGGAATTGGGAAGAACATCTCCTTCTCTTTGACTCCAGTCAATGGGGATTGGCAAGAACATCTCCTTCTGTCTGACCCTAGTCAATGGGGATTGGCAAGAACATCTCCTTCTCTCTGACCCCAGTCAGTGGGGATTGGTAAAAACATTTCCTTCTCTCTGACACCAGTCAAATGGGATTGGTAAAAACAACTCCTTCTCTCTGACCCCAGTCAATGGGGATTGGCAAGAAGATCTCCCTCTCACTGAGTCCAGTCAGTGGGGTTTGGCCAGAACATCGCCTTCTCTCTGACGCCAGTCCGTGGGGATTGGTAAAAAGATCTCCTTCTCTCTGACCCAGTCAATGGGGATTGGCAAGAACATTGACTTCTCCCTGACCACAGTCAATGGGGATTGGTAAAAACATCTCCTTCTCTCTGACCCCAGTCAATGGGGATTGGTAGAAACATCTCCTTCTCTCTGACCCCCGTCCGTCGCGATTGGTAAAAACATCTCCCTCCCTCTGACCCCAGTCCGTGGGGTTTGGCAAGAACATCTCCTTCTCTCTGACCCCAGTCAATGGGGATTGGCAAGAACATCTCCTTCTCTATGACCCTAGTCAGTGTGGTTTGGCAAGAACATCTCCTTCTCTATGACCCTAGTCAGTGTGGTTTGGCAAGAACATCTCCTTCTCTCTGACCCCAGTCAGTGGGGATTGGCAAGAACATCTCCTTCTCTCTGACCCCAGTCAATGGGAATTGACAAGAACATCTCCTTCTTTCTGACCCCAGTCAATGGGGGTGGTAAAAACATCTCCTTGTCTCTGACCCCAGACAATGAGGATTGGCAAGAACATCTCCTTCTTTCTGACCCCAGTCAAAGAGGATTGGCAAGAACATCTCCTTCTTTCTGACCCCAGTCAAAGAGGATTTGTAAAAACATCTCCTTCTCCATGACCCCAGTCAATGAGGATTGGTAAAAACATCTCCTTCTCTCTGACCCCAGTCAATGAGGATTGTCAAGAACATCTCCTTCCGTCTGACCCCAGTCAATGGGGATTGGCAAGAACATCTCCTTCTCTCTGACCCCAGTCAGTGGGGATTGGTAAAAACATCTCCTTCTCTCTGACCCCAGTCAATGGGGATTGGCAAGAAGATCTCCCTCTCACTGACTCCAGTCAGTGGGGTTTGGCAAGAACATCTCCTTCTCTCTGACCCCTGTCAATGGGGATTGGTAAAAACATCTTCTCTCTGACTCCAGTCAGTGGGGTTTGGGAAGAACATCGCCTTCTCTCTGACCCCAGTCCAAGGGGATTGGTAAAAACATGTCCTTCGCTCTGACCCAGTCAGTGGGGATTGGTAAAAACATCTCCTTCTCTGTGACCACAGTCAGTGGGGTTTGGCAAGAACATTTCCTTCTCTCTGACCCCAGTCAGTGGGGATTGGTAAAAACATCTCCTTCTCTCTGACCCCAGTCAATGGGTATTGTCAAGAAGATCTCCCTCTCACTGACTCCAGTCAGTGGGGTTTGGCAAGAACATCGCCTTCTCTCTGACCCCAGTTCATGGGGATTGGTAAAAACATCTCCTTCTCTCTGACCCCAGTCAATGGGGATTGGTAAAAACATCTCCTTCTCTCTGACCCCAGTCAATGGGGATTGGTAAAAACATCTCCTTCTCTCTGACTCCAGTCAGTGGGGTTTGGGAAGGACATCGCCTTCTCTCTGACCCCAGTCCGTGGGGATTGGTAAAAACATCTCCTTCGCTCTGACCCAGTCAGTGGGGATTGGTAAAAACAGCTCCTTCTCTATGACCCCAGTCAGTGGGGTTTGGCAAGAACATCTCCTTCTCTCTGACCCCAGTCCGTGGGGATTGGTAAAAACATCTCCTTCTCGCTGACCCCAGTCCGTGGGGATTGGTAAAAACATCTCCTTCTCTCTGACCCCAGTCAATGGGGTTTGGCAAGAACATTTACTTCTCTCTGACCCCAGTCAGTGGGGATTGGCAACAACATCTCCTTCTCTATGACCCCAGTCAGTGGGGTTTGGTAAAAACATCTCCTTCTCTCTGACGACAGTCCGTGGGGATTAGTAAAAACATCTCCTTCTCTCTGACTCCAGTCAGTGGGGTTTGGGAAGAATATCGCCTTCTCTCTGACACCAGTCCGTGGGGATTGGTATAAACATCTCCTTCTCTATGACCCCAGTCAGTGGGGTTTGGCAAGAACATCTCCTTCTCTCTGACCCCAGTCCGTGGGGATTGGTAAAAACATCTCCTTCTCTATGACTCCAGTCAGTGGGGTTTGGTAAAAACATCTCCTTCTCTCTGACGACAGTCCGTGGGGATTGGTAAAAGCATCTCCTTCTCTCTGACCCCAGTCAATGGGAATTGGCAAGAACATCTCCTTCTCTCTGACCCCAGTCAGTGGGGATTGGCAAGAACATCTCCTTCTCTATGACCCCAGTCAGTGGGGTTTGGCAAGAGCATCACCTTCTCTCTAACCCCAGTCAATGGGAATTGGGAAGAACATCTCCTTCTCTTTGACTCCAGTCAATGGGGATTGGCAAGAACATCTCCTTCTGTCTGACCCTAGTCAATGGGGATTGGCAAGAACATCTCCTTCTCTCTGACCCCAGTCAGTGGGGATTGGTAAAAACATTTCCTTCTCTCTGACACCAGTCAAATGGGATTGGTAAAAACAACTCCTTCTCTCTGACCCCAGTCAATGGGGATTGGCAAGAAGATCTCCCTCTCACTGAGTCCAGTCAGTGGGGTTTGGCCAGAACATCGCCTTCTCTCTGACGCCAGTCCGTGGGGATTGGTAAAAAGATCTCCTTCTCTCTGACCCAGTCAATGGGGATTGGCAAGAACATTGACTTCTCCCTGACCACAGTCAATGGGGATTGGTAAAAACATCTCCTTCTCTCTGACCCCAGTCAATGGGGATTGGTAGAAACATCTCCTTCTCTCTGACCCCCGTCCGTCGCGATTGGTAAAAACATCTCCTTCCCTCTGACCCCAGTCCGTGGGGTTTGGCAAGAACATCTCCTTCTCTCTGACCCCAGTCAATGGGGATTGGCAAGAACATCTCCTTCTCTATGACCCTAGTCAGTGTGGTTTGGCAAGAACATCTCCTTCTCTATGACCCTAGTCAGTGTGGTTTGGCAAGAACATCTCCTTCTCTCTGACCCCAGTCAGTGGGGATTGGCAAGAACATCTCCTTCTCTCTGACCCCAGTCAATGGGAATTGACAAGAACATCTCCTTCTTTCTGACCCCAGTCAATGGGGGTGGTAAAAACATCTCCTTGTCTCTGACCCCAGACAATGAGGATTGGCAAGAACATCTCCTTCTTTCTGACCCCAGTCAAAGAGGATTGGCAAGAACATCTCCTTCTTTCTGACCCCAGTCAAAGAGGATTTGTAAAAACATCTCCTTCTCCATGACCCCAGTCAATGAGGATTGGTAAAAACATCTCCTTCTCTCTGACCCCAGTCAATGAGGATTGTCAAGAACATCTCCTTCCGTCTGACCCCAGTCAATGGGGATTGGCAAGAACATCTCCTTCTCTCTGACCCCAGTCAGTGGGGATTGGTAAAAACATCTCCTTCTCTCTGACCCCAGTCAATGGGGATTGGCAAGAAGATCTCCCTCTCACTGACTCCAGTCAGTGGGGTTTGGCTAGAACATCGCCTTCTCTCTGACCCCAGTTCATGGGGATTGGTAAAAACATCTCCTTCTCTCTGACCCCAGTCAATGGGGATTGGTAAAAACATCTCCTTCTCTCTGACCCCAGTCAATGGGGATTGGTAAAAACATCTCCTTCTCTCTGACTCCAGTCAGTGGGGTTTGGGAAGGACATCGCCTTCTCTCTGACCCCAGTCCGTGGGGATTGGTAAAAACATCTCCTTCGCTCTGACCCAGTCAGTGGGGATTGGTAAAAACAGCTCCTTCTCTATGACCCCAGTCAGTGGGGTTTGGCAAGAACATCTCCTTCTCTCTGACCCCAGTCCGTGGGGATTGGTAAAAACATCTCCTTCTCGCTGACCCCAGTCCGTGGGGATTGGTAAAAACATCTCCTTCTCTCTGACCCCAGTCAATGGGGTTTGGCAAGAACATTTACTTCTCTCTGACCCCAGTCAGTGGGGATTGGCAACAACATCTCCTTCTCTATGACCCCAGTCAGTGGGGTTTGGTAAAAACATCTCCTTCTCTCTGACGACAGTCCGTGGGGATTAGTAAAAACATCTCCTTCTCTCTGACCCCAGTCAATGGGAATTGGCAAGAACATCTCCTTCTCTCTGACCCCAGTCAGTGGGGATTGGCAAGAACATCTCCTTCTCTATGACCCCAGTCAGTGGGGTTTGGCAAGAGCATCACCTTCTCTCTAACCCCAGTCAATGGGAATTGGGAAGAACATCTCCTTCTCTTTGACTCCAGTCAATGGGGATTGGCAAGAACATCTCCTTCTCTCTGACCCTAGTCAATGGGGATTGGCAAGAACATCTCCTTCTCTCTGACCCCAGTCAGTGGGGATTGGTAAAAACATTTCCTTCTCTCTGACACCAGTCAAATGGGATTGGTAAAAACAACTCCTTCTCTCTGACCCCAGTCAATGGGGATTGGCAAGAAGATCTCCCTCTCACTGAGTCCAGTCAGTGGGGTTTGGCCAGAACATCGCCTTCTCTCTGACCCCAGTCAATGGGGATTGGTAAAAACATCTCCTTCTCTCTGAATCCAGTCAGTGGGGTTTGGGAAGAAGATCGCCTTCTCTCTGACCCCAGTCCGTGGGGATTGGTAAAAACATCTCCTTCTCTCTGACCCCAGTCAATGGGGATTGGCAAGAAGATCTCCCTCTCACTGACTCCAGTCAGTGGGGTTTGGCAAGAACATCGCCATCTCTCTGACCCCAGTTCATGGGGATTGGTAAAAACATCTCCTTCTCTCTGACCCCAGTCAATGGGGATTGGTAAAAACATCTCCTTCTCTCTGACCCCTGTCAATGGGGATTGGTAAAAACATCTCCTTCTCCCTGACTCCAGTCAGTGGGGTTTGGGAAGAACATCGCCTTCTCTCTGACCCCAGTCCGAGGGGATTGGTAAAAACATGTCCTTCGCTCTGACCCAGTCAGTGGGGATTGGTAAAAACATCTCCTTCTCTGTGACCCCAGTCAGTGGGGTTTGGCAAGAACATTTCCTTCTCTCTGACCCCAGTCAGTGGGGATTGGTAAAAACATCTCCTTCTCTCTGACCGCAGTCAGTGGGGATTGGCAAGAACATCTCCTTCTCTATGACCCCAGTCAGTGGGGTTTGGCAAGAACATCTCCTTCTCTCTGACCCCAGTCCGTGGGGATTGGTAAAAACCTCCTTCCCTCTGACCCCAATCAATGGGGATTGGTAAAAACATCTCGTTCTCTCTGACCCCAGTCCGTGGGGATTGGTAAAAACATGTCCTTTTCTCTCACCCCAGTCAATGGGAATTGGCAAGAACATCTCCTTCTTTCTGACCCCAGTGAAAGGGGTTGGTAAAAACATCTCCTTATCTCTGACCCCGGACAATGAGGATTGGCAAGAACATCTCCTTCTTTCTGACCCCAGTCATTGAGGATTGGGAAGAACATCTCCTTCTGTCTGACCCCAGTCAATGAGGATTTGTAAAAACATCTCCTTCTCTATGACCCCAGTCAATGAGGATTGGTAAAAACATCTCCTTCTCTCTGACCCCAGTCAATGAGGATTGTCAAGAACATCTCCTTCCGTCTGACCTCAGTCAATGGGGATTGGCAAGAACATCTCCTTCTCTCTGACCCCAGTCAGTGGGGATTGGTAAAAACATCTCCTTCTCTCTGACCCCAGTCAATGGGGATTGGCAAGAAGATCTCCCTCTCACTGACTCCAGTCAGTGGGGTTTGGCAAGAACATCGCCTTCTCTCTGACCCCAGTTCATGGGGATTGGTAAAAACATCTCCTTCTCTCTGACTCCAGTCAATGGGGATTGGCAAGAACATCTCCTTCTCTCTGACCCCAGTCTGTGGGGATTGGTAAAAACATTTCCTTCTCTCTGACTCCAGTCAAATGGGATTGGTAAAAACATCTCCTTCTCTCTGACCCCAGTCAATGGGGATTGGCAAGAAGATCTTCCTCACACTGACTCCAGTCAGTGGGGATTGGCAAGAACATTGCATTCTCTCTGACCCCAGTCCATGGGGATTGGTAAAAACATCTCCTTCTCTCTGGCCCCAGTCAATGGGGATTGGTAAAAACATCTCCTTCTCTCTGACTACAGTCAGTGGGGTTTGGGAAGGACATTGCCTTCTCTCTGACCCCAGTCCGTGGGGATTGGTAAAAACATCTCCTTCTCTCTGACCCCAGTCAATGGGGATTGGTAAAAACATCTCCTTCTCTCTGACCGCAGTCAATGGGGATTGGTAAAAACATCTCCTTCTCTGTGACCCCAGTCAATGGGGATTGGTAAAAACATCTCCTTCTCTCTGACCCCAGTCAATGGGGATTGGTAAAAACATCTCCTTCTCTCTGACCCCCGTCCGTGGGGATTGGTAAAAACATCTCCTTCCCTCTGACCCCAGTCAGTGGGGATTGGTAAAAACATCCCCTTCTCTGTGAGCCCAGTCAGTGGGGTTTGGCAAGAACATTTCCTTCTCTCTGACCCCAGTCAGTGGGGATTGGTAAAAACTTCTCCTTCTCTCTGACCCCAGTCAGTGGGGATTGGCAAGAACATTTCCTAATCTATGACCCCAGTCAGTGGGGTTTGGCAAGAACATCTCCTTCTCTCTGACCCCAGTCCGTGGGGATTGGTAAAAACCTCCTTCCCTCTGACCCCAGTCAATGGGGATTGGTAAAAACATCTCGTTCTCTCTGACCCCAGTCCGTGGGGATTGGTAAAAACATCTCCTTCTCTCTGACCCCAGTCAATGGGAATTGGCAAGAACATCTCCTTCTTTCTGACCCCAGTCAATGGGGGTGGTAAAAACATCTCCTTGTCTCTGACCCCAGACAATGAGGATTGGCAAGAACATCTCCTTTTTTCTGACCCCAGTCATTGAGGATTGGCAAGAACATCTCCTTCTTTCTGACCCCAGTCAATGAGGATTTGTAAAAACATCTCCTTCTCTATGACCCCAGTCAATGAGGATTGGTAAAAACATCTCCATCTCTCTGACCCCAGTCAATGAGGATTGTCAAGAACATCTCCTTCCTTCTGACCCCAGTCAATGGGGATTGGCAAGAACATCTCCTTCTCTCTGACCCCAGTCAATGGGGATTGGTAAAAACATCTCCTTCTCTCTGACGCCAGTCAATGGGGTTTGGTAAAAACATCTCCTTCTCTCTGACCCCAGTCAATGGGGATTGGTAAAAACATCTCCTTCTCTCTGACCCCAGTCAGTGGGGATTGGTAAAAACATCTCCTTCTCTCTGACCCTAGTCAGTGGGGATTGGTAAAAACAACTCCTTCTCTCTGACCCCAGTCAGTGGGGATTGGTAAAAACATCTCCTTCTCTCTGACCCCAGTCAGTGGGGATTGGTCAAAACATCTGCTTCTCTCTGACCCCAGTCAGTGGAGATTGGTAAATACATCTCCTTCTCTCTGACCCGAGTCAGTGGGGATTGGTAAAAACATCTCCTTCTCTCTGAACACAGTTAGTGGGGATTGGTAAAAACATCTCCTTGTCTCCGACCCCAGTCCGTGGGGATTGGCAAGAACATCTCCTTCTCTCTGACCCCAGTCAATGGGAATTCGCAAGAACATCTCCTTCTCTCTGACCCCAGTCAGTGGGGTTTGGCCAGAACATCGCCTTCTCTCTGACCCCAGTCAATGGGGATTGGTAAAAACATCTCCTTCTCTCTGACCCCAGTCAATGGGGTTTGGCAAGAACATTTACTTCTCTCTGACCCCAGTCAGTGGGGATTGGCAACAACATCTCCTTCTCTATGACCCCAGTCAGTGGGGTTTGGTAAAAACATCTCCTTCTCTCTGACGACAGTCCGTGGGGATTAGTAAAAACATCTCCTTCTCTCTGACCCCAGTCAATGGGAATTGGCAAGAACATCTCCTTCTCTCTGACCCCAGTCAGTGGGGATTGGCAAGAACATCTCCTTCTCTATGACCCCAGTCAGTGGGGTTTGGCAAGAGCATCACCTTCTCTCTAACCCCAGTCAATGGGAATTGGGAAGAACATCTCCTTCTCTTTGACTCCAGTCAATGGGGATTGGCAAGAACATCTCCTTCTCTCTGACCCTAGTCAATGGGGATTGGCAAGAACATCTCCTTCTCTCTGACCCCAGTCAGTGGGGATTGGTAAAAACATTTCCTTCTCTCTGACACCAGTCAAATGGGATTGGTAAAAACAACTCCTTCTCTCTGACCCCAGTCAATGGGGATTGGCAAGAAGATCTCCCTCTCACTGAGTCCAGTCAGTGGGGTTTGGCCAGAACATCGCCTTCTCTCTGACCCCAGTCAATGGGGATTGGTAAAAACATCTCCTTCTCTCTGAATCCAGTCAGTGGGGTTTGGGAAGAAGATCGCCTTCTCTCTGACCCCAGTCCGTGGGGATTGGTAAAAACATCTCCTTCTCTCTGACCCCAGTCAATGGGGATTGGCAAGAAGATCTCCCTCTCACTGACTCCAGTCAGTGGGGTTTGGCAAGAACATCGCCATCTCTCTGACCCCAGTTCATGGGGATTGGTAAAAACATCTCCTTCTCTCTGACCCCAGTCAATGGGGATTGGTAAAAACATCTCCTTCTCTCTGACCCCTGTCAATGGGGATTGGTAAAAACATCTCCTTCTCCCTGACTCCAGTCAGTGGGGTTTGGGAAGAACATCGCCTTCTCTCTGTCCCCAGTCCGAGGGGATTGGTAAAAACATGTCCTTCGCTCTGACCCAGTCAGTGGGGATTGGTAAAAACATCTCCTTCTCTGTGACCCCAGTCAGTGGGGTTTGGCAAGAACATTTCCTTCTCTCTGACCCCAGTCAGTGGGGATTGGTAAAAACATCTCCTTCTCTCTGACCGCAGTCAGTGGGGATTGGCAAGAACATCTCCTTCTCTATGACCCCAGTCAGTGGGGTTTGGCAAGAACATCTCCTTCTCTCTGACCCCAGTCCGTGGGGATTGGTAAAAACCTCCTTCCCTCTGACCCCAATCAATGGGGATTGGTAAAAACATCTCGTTCTCTCTGACCCCAGTCCGTGGGGATTGGTAAAAACATGTCCTTTTCTCTCACCCCAGTCAATGGGAATTGGCAAGAACATCTCCTTCTTTCTGACCCCAGTGAAAGGGGTTGGTAAAAACATCTCCTTATCTCTGACCCCAGACAATGAGGATTGGCAAGAACATCTCCTTCTTTCTGACCCCAGTCATTGAGGATTGGGAAGAACATCTCCTTCTGTCTGACCCCAGTCAATGAGGATTTGTAAAAACATCTCCTTCTCTATGACCCCAGTCAATGAGGATTGGTAAAAACATCTCCTTCTCTCTGACCCCAGTCAATGAGGATTGTCAAGAACATCTCCTTCCGTCTGACCTCAGTCAATGGGGATTGGCAAGAACATCTCCTTCTCTCTGACCCCAGTCAGTGGGGATTGGTAAAAACATCTCCTTCTCTCTGACCCCAGTCAATGGGGATTGGCAAGAAGATCTCCCTCTCACTGACTCCAGTCAGTGGGGTTTGGCAAGAACATCGCCTTCTCTCTGACCCCAGTTCATGGGGATTGGTAAAAACATCTCCTTCTCTCTGACTCCAGTCAATGGGGATTGGCAAGAACATCTCCTTCTCTCTGACCCCAGTCTGTGGGGATTGGTAAAAACATTTCCTTCTCTCTGACTCCAGTCAAATGGGATTGGTAAAAACATCTCCTTCTCTCTGACCCCAGTCAATGGGGATTGGCAAGAAGATCTTCCTCACACTGACTCCAGTCAGTGGGGATTGGCAAGAACATTGCATTCTCTCTGACCCCAGTCCATGGGGTTTGGTAAAAACATCTCCTTCTCTCTGACCCCAGTCAATGGGGATTGGTAAAAACATCTCCTTCTCTCTGACTACAGTCAGTGGGGTTTGGGAAGGACATTGCCTTCTCTCTGACCCCAGTCCGTGGGGATTGGTAAAAACATCTCCTTCTCTCTGACCCCAGTCAATGGGGATTGGTAAAAACATCTCCTTCTCTCTGACCGCAGTCAATGGGGATTGGTAAAAACATCTCCTTCTCTGTGACCCCAGTCAATGGGGATTGGTAAAAACATCTCCTTCTCTCTGACCCCAGTCAATGGGGATTGGTAAAAACATCTCCTTCTCTCTGACCCCCGTCCGTGGGGATTGGTAAAAACATCTCCTTCCCTCTGACCCCAGTCAGTGGGGATTGGTAAAAACATCTCCTTCTCTGTGAGCCCAGTCAGTGGGGTTTGGCAAGAACATTTCCTTCTCTCTGACCCCAGTCAGTGGGGATTGGTAAAAACTTCTCCTTCTCTCTGACCCCAGTCAGTGGGGATTGGCAAGAACATTTCCTAATCTATGACCCCAGTCAGTGGGGTTTGGCAAGAACATCTCCTTCTCTCTGACCCCAGTCCGTGGGGATTGGTAAAAACCTCCTTCCCTCTGACCCCAGTCAATGGGGATTGGTAAAAACATCTCGTTCTCTCTGACCCCAGTCCGTGGGGATTGGTAAAAACATCTCCTTCTCTCTGACCCCAGTCAATGGGAATTGGCAAGAACATCTCCTTCTTTCTGACCCCAGTCAATGGGGGTGGTAAAAACATCTCCTTGTCTCTGACCCCAGACAATGAGGATTGGCAAGAACATCTCCTTTTTTCTGACCCCAGTCATTGAGGATTGGCAAGAACATCTCCTTCTTTCTGACCCCAGTCAATGAGGATTTGTAAAAACATCTCCTTCTCTATGACCCCAATCAATGAGGATTGGTAAAAACATCTCCATCTCTCTGACCCCAGTCAATGAGGATTTTCAAGAACATCTCCTTCCTTCTGACCCCAGTCAATGGGGATTGGCAAGAACATCTCCTTCTCTCTGACCCCAGTCAATGGGGATTGGTAAAAACATCTCCTTCTCTCTGACGCCAGTCAATGGGGTTTGGTAAAAACATCTCCTTCTCTCTGACCCCAGTCAATGGGGATTGGTAAAAACATCTCCTTCTCTCTGACCCCAGTCAGTGGGGATTGGTAAAAACATCTCCTTCTCTCTGACCCTAGTCAGTGGGGATTGGTAAAAACAACTCCTTCTCTCTGACCCCAGTCAGTGGGGATTGGTAAAAACATCTCCTTCTCTCTGACCCCAGTCAGTGGGGATTCGTCAAAACATCTGCTTCTCTCTGACCCCAGTCAGTGGAGATTGGTAAATACATCTCCTTCTCTCTGACCCGAGTCAGTGGGGATTGGTAAAAACATCTCCTTCTCTCTGAACACAGTTAGTGGGGATTGGTAAAAACATCTCCTTGTCTCCGACCCCAGTCCGTGGGGATTGGCAAGAACATCTCCTTCTCTCTGACCCCAGTCAATGGGAATTCGCAAGAACATCTCCTTCTCTCTGACCCCAGTCAGTGGGGTTTGGCCAGAACATCGCCTTCTCTCTGACCCCAGTCAATGGGGATTGGTAAAAACATCTCCTTCTCTCTGAATCCAGTCAGTGGGGTTTGGGAAGAAGATCGCCTTCTCTCTGACCCCAGTCCGTGGGGATTGGTAAAAACATCTCCTTCTCTCTGACCCCAGTCAATGGGGATTGGCAAGAAGATCTCCCTCTCACTGACTCCAGTCAGTGGGGTTTGGCAAGAACATCGCCATCTCTCTGACCCCAGTTCATGGGGATTGGTAACAACATCTCCTTCTCTCTGACCCCAGTCAATGGGGATTGGTAAAAACATCTCCTTCTCTCTGACCCCTGTCAATGGGGATTGGTAAAAACATCTCCTTCTCTCTGACTCCAGTCAGTGGGGTTTGGGAAGAACATCGCCTTCTCTCTGACCCCAGTCCGAGGGGATTGGTAAAAACATGTCCTTCGCTCTGACCCAGTCAGTGGGGATTGGTAAAAACATCTCCTTCTCTGTGACCCCAGTCAGTGGGGTTTGGCAAGAACATTTCCTTCTCTCTGACCCCAGTCAGTGGGGATTGGTAAAAACATCTCCTTCTCTCTGACCCCAGTCAGTGGGGATTGGCAAGAACATCTCCTTCCGTCTGACCCCAGTCAATGGGGATTGGTAAAAACATCTCCTTCTCTCTGACCCCAGTCCGTGGGGATTGGTAAAAACATCTCCTTCTCTCTGACCCCAGTCAATGAGGATTGGCAAGAACATCTCCTTCTCTACGACCCAGTCAATGGGGATTCGCAAGAACATCGGCTTCTCTCTGACGCCAGTCCGTGGGGATTGGTAAAAAGATCTCCTTCTCTCTGACGCCAGTCCGTGGGGATTGGTAAAAACTTCTCCTTCTCTATGACCCCAGTCAATGAGGATTGGTAAAAACATCTCCTTCTCTCTGACCCAAATCAATGAGGATTGGCAAGAACATCTCCTTCCTTCTGACCCCAGTCAATGGGGATTGGCAAGAACATCTCCTTCTCTCTGACCCCAGTCAGTGAGGATTCGTAAAAACATCTCCTTCTCTCTGAGCCCAGTCAATGGGGATTGGCAAGAAGATCTCCCTCTCACTGACTCCAGTCAATGGGGTTTGGCAAGAACATCGCCTTCTCTCTGACCCCAGTTCATGGGGATTGGTAAAAACATCTCCTTCTCTCTGACCCCAGTCAATGGGGATTGGTAAAAACATCTCCTTCTCTCTGACCCCCGTCCGTGGCGATTGGTAAAAACATCTCCTTCCCTCTGACCCCAGTCAGTGGGGATTGGTAAAAAAATCTCCTTCTCTGTGACCCCAGTCAGTGGGGTTTGGCAAGAACATTTCCTTCTCTCTGACCCCAGTCAGTGGGGATTGGTAAAAACATCTGCTTCTCTCTGACCCCAGTCAGTGGGGATTGGCAAGAACATCTCCTTCTCTATGACCCCAGTCAGTGGGGTTTGGCAAGAACATCTCCTTCTCTCTGACCCCAGTCAATGGGGATTGGTAAAAACATCTCGTTCTCTCTGACCCCAGTCCGTGGGGATTGGTAAAAACATGTCCTTCTCTCTGACCCCAGTCAATGGGAATTGGCAAGAACATCTCCTTCTTTCTGACCCCAGTGAAAGGGGTTGGTAAAAACATCTCCTTATCTCTGACCCCAGACAATGAGGATTGGCAAGAACATCTCCTTCTTTCTGACCCCAGTCATTGAGGATTGGGAAGAACATCTCCTTCTTTCTGACCCCAGTCAATGAGGATTTGTAAAAACATCTCCTTCTCTATGACCCCAGTCAATGAGGATTGGTAAAAACATCTCCTTCTCTCTGACCCCAGTCAATAAGGATTGTCAAGAACATCTCCTTCCGTCTGACCCCAGTCAATGGGGATTGGCAAGAACATCTCCTTCTCTCTGACCCCAGTCAGTGGGGATTGGTAAAAACATCTCCTTCTCTCTGACCCCAGTCAATGGGGATTGGCAAGAAGATCTCCCTCTCACTGACTCCAGTCAGTGGGGTTTGGCAAGAATATCGCCTTCTCTCTGACCCCAGTTCATGGGGATTGGTAAAAACATCTCCTTCTCTCTGACTCCAGTCAATGGGGATTGGCAAGAACATCTCCTTCGCTCTGACCCCAGTCTGTGGGGATTGGTAAAAACATTTCCTTCTCTCTGACCCCAGTCAAATGGGATTGGTAAAAACATCTCCTTCTCTCTGACCCCAGTCAATGGGGATTGGAAAGAAGATCTTCCTCACACTGACTCCAGTCAGTGGGGATTGGCAAGAACATTGCCTTCTCTATGACCACAGTCCATGGGGATTGGTAAAAACATCTCCTTCTCTCTGACCCCAGTCAATGGGGATTGGTAAAAACATCTCCTTCTCTCTGACTACAGTCAGTGGGGTTTGGGAAGAACATTGCCTTCTCTCTGACCCCAGTCCGTTGGGATTGGTAAAAACATCTCCTTCTATCTGACCCCAGTCAATGGGGATTGGTAAAAACATCTCCTTCTCTCTGACCCCAGTCAATGGGGATTGGTAAAAACATCTTCTCTGTGACCCCAGTCAATGGGGATTGGTAAAAACATCTCCTTCTCTCTGACCCCAGTCAATGGGGATTGGTAAAAACATCTCCTTCTCTCTGACCCCCGTCCGTGGGGATTGGTAAAAACATCTCCTTCCCTCTGACCCCAGTCAGTGGGGATTGGTAAAAACATCTCCTTCTCTGTGAGCCCAGTCAGTGGGGTTTGGCAAGAACATTTCCTTCTCTCTGACCCCAGTCAGTGGGGATTGGTAAAAACTTCTCCTTCTCTCTGACCCCAGTCAGTGGGGATTGGCAAGAACATTTCCTAATCTATGACCCCAGTCAGTGGGGTTTGGCAAGAACATCTCCTTCTCTCTGACCCCAGTCCGTGGGGATTGGTGAAAACCTCCTTCCCTCTGACCCCAGTCAATGGGGATTGGTAAAAACATCTCGTTCTCTCTGACCCCAGTCCGTGGGGATTGGTAAAAACATCTCCTTCTCTCTGACCCCAGTCAATGGGAATTGGCAAGAACATCTCCTTCTTTCTGACCCCAGTCAATGGGAATTGGCAAGAACATCTCCTTCTTTCTGACCCCAGTCAATGGGGGTGGTAAAAACATCTCCTTGTCTCTGACCCCAGACAATGAGGATTGGCAAGAACATCTCCTTTTTTCTGACCCCAGTCATTGAGGATTGGCAAGAACATCTCCTTCTTTCTGACCCCAGTCAATGAGGATTTGTAAAAACATCTCCTTCTCTATGACCCCAGTCAATGAGGATTGGTAAAAACATCTCCATCTCTCTGACCCCAGTCAATGAGGATTGTCAAGAACATCTCCTTCCTTCTGACCCCAGTCAATGGGGATTGGCAAGAACATCTCCTTCTCTCTGACCCCAGTCAATGGGGATTGGTAAAAACATCTCCTTCTCTCTGACGCCAGTCAATGGGGTTTGGTAAAAACATCTCCTTCTCTCTGACCCCAGTCAATGGGGATTGGTAAAAACATCTCCTTCTCTCTGACCCCAGTCAGTGGGGATTGGTAAAAACATCTCCTTCTCTCTGACCCTAGTCAGTGGGGATTGGTAAAAACAACTCCTTCTCTCTGACCCCAGTCAGTGGGGATTGGTAAAAACATCTCCTTCTCTCTGACCCCAGTCAGTGGGGATTGGTCAAAACATCTGCTTCTCTCTGACCCCAGTCAGTGGAGATTGGTAAATACATCTCCTTCTCTCTGACCCGAGTCAGTGGGGATTGGTAAAAACATCTCCTTCTCTCTGAACACAGTTAGTGGGGATTGGTAAAAACATCTCCTTGTCTCCGACCCCAGTCCGTGGGGATTGGCAAGAACATCTCCTTCTCTCTGACCCCAGTCAATGGGAATTCGCAAGAACATCTCCTTCTCTCTGACCCCAGTCAGTGGGGTTTGGCCAGAACATCGCCTTCTCTCTGACCCCAGTCAATGGGGATTGGTAAAAACATCTCCTTCTCTCTGAATCCAGTCAGTGGGGTTTGGGAAGAAGATCGCCTTCTCTCTGACCCCAGTCCGTGGGGATTGGTAAAAACATCTCCTTCTCTCTGACCCCAGTCAATGGGGATTGGCAAGAAGATCTCCCTCTCACTGACTCCAGTCAGTGGGGTTTGGCAAGAACATCGCCATCTCTCTGACCCCAGTTCATGGGGATTGGTAACAACATCTCCTTCTCTCTGACCCCAGTCAATGGGGATTGGTAAAAACATCTCCTTCTCTCTGACCCCTGTCAATGGGGATTGGTAAAAACATCTCCTTCTCTCTGACTCCAGTCAGTGGGGTTTGGGAAGAACATCGCCTTCTCTCTGACCCCAGTCCGAGGGGATTGGTAAAAACATGTCCTTCGCTCTGACCCAGTCAGTGGGGATTGGTAAAAACATCTCCTTCTCTGTGACCCCAGTCAGTGGGGTTTGGCAAGAACATTTCCTTCTCTCTGACCCCAGTCAGTGGGGATTGGTAAAAACATCTCCTTCTCTCTGACCCCAGTCAGTGGGGATTGGCAAGAACATCTCCTTCCGTCTGACCCCAGTCAATGGGGATTGGTAAAAACATCTCCTTCTCTCTGACCCCAGTCCGTGGGGATTGGTAAAAACATCTCCTTCTCTCTGACCCCAGTCAATGAGGATTGGCAAGAACATCTCCTTCTCTACGACCCAGTCAATGGGGATTCGCAAGAACATCGGCTTCTCTCTGACGCCAGTCCGTGGGGATTGGTAAAAAGATCACCTTCTCTCTGACGCCAGTCCGTGGGGATTGGTAAAAACTTCTCCTTCTCTATGACCCCAGTCAATGAGGATTGGTAAAAACATCTCCTTCTCTCTGACCCAAATCAATGAGGATTGGCAAGAACATCTCCTTCCTTCTGACCCCAGTCAATGGGGATTGGCAAGAACATCTCCTTCTCTCTGACCCCAGTCAGTGAGGATTCGTAAAAACATCTCCTTCTCTCTGAGCCCAGTCAATGGGGATTGGCAAGAAGATCTCCCTCTCACTGACTCCAGTCAATGGGGTTTGGCAAGAACATCGCCTTCTCTCTGACCCCAGTTCATGGGGATTGGTAAAAACATCTCCTTCTCTCTGACCCCAGTCAATGGGGATTGGTAAAAACATCTCCTTCTCTCTGACCCCCGTCCGTGGCGATTGGTAAAAACATCTCCTTCCCTCTGACCCCAGTCAGTGGGGATTGGTAAAAAAATCTCCTTCTCTGTGACCCCAGTCAGTGGGGTTTGGCAAGAACATTTCCTTCTCTCTGACCCCAGTCAGTGGGGATTGGTAAAAACATCTGCTTCTCTCTGACCCCAGTCAGTGGGGATTGGCAAGAACATCTCCTTCTCTATGACCCCAGTCAGTGGGGTTTGGCAAGAACATCTCCTTCTCTCTGACCCCAGTCAATGGGGATTGGTAAAAACATCTCGTTCTCTCTGACCCCAGTCCGTGGGGATTGGTAAAAACATGTCCTTCTCTCTGACCCCAGTCAATGGGAATTGGCAAGAACATCTCCTTCTTTCTGACCCCAGTGAAAGGGGTTGGTAAAAACATCTCCTTATCTCTGACCCCAGACAATGAGGATTGGCAAGAACATCTCCTTCTTTCTGACCCCAGTCATTGAGGATTGGGAAGAACATCTCCTTCTTTCTGACCCCAGTCAATGAGGATTTGTAAAAACATCTCCTTCTCTATGACCCCAGTCAATGAGGATTGGTAAAAACATCTCCTTCTCTCTGACCCCAGTCAATGAGGATTGTCAAGAACATCTCCTTCCGTCTGACCCCAGTCAATGGGGATTGGCAAGAACATCTCCTTCTCTCTGACCCCAGTCAGTGGGGATTGGTAAAAACATCTCCTTCTCTCTGACCCCAGTCAAT
Organism: Hypanus sabinus; assembly: GCF_030144855.1. Lineage (NCBI taxonomy): Eukaryota > Metazoa > Chordata > Chondrichthyes > Myliobatiformes > Dasyatidae > Hypanus > Hypanus sabinus. The sequence goes on from NC_082709.1 coordinate 77,233,569, forward strand.
GGGGATTGGCAAGAAGATCTCCCTCTCACTGACTCCAGTCAGTGGGGTTTGGCAAGAACATCGCCTTCTCTCTGACCCCAGTTCATGGGGATTGGTAAAAACATCTCCTTCTCTCTGACTCCAGTCAATGTGGATTGGCAAGAACATCTCCTTCTCTCTGACCCCAGTCTGTGGGGATTGGTAAAAACATTTCCTTCTCTCTGACCCCAGTCAAATGGGATTGGTAAAAACATCTCCTTCTCTCTGACCCCAGTCAATGGGGATTGGCAAGAAGATCTTCCTCACACTGACTCCAGTCAGTGGGGATTGGCAAGAACATTGCCTTCTCTATGACCACAGTCCATGGGGATTGGTAAAAACATCTCCTTCTCTCTGACCCCAGTCAATGGGGATTGGTAAAAACATCTCCTTCTCTCTGACTACAGTCAGTGGGGTTTGGGAAGAACATTGCCTTCTCTCTGACCCCAGTCCGTTGGGATTGGTAAAAACATCTCCTTCTATCTGACCCCAGTCAATGGGGATTGGTAAAAACATCTCCTTCTCTCTGACCCCAGTCAATGGGGATTGGTAAAAACATCTTCTCTGTGACCCCAGTCAATGGGGATTGGTAAAAACATCTCCTTCTCTCTGACCCCAGTCAATGGGGATTGGTAAAAACATCTCCTTCTCTCTGACCCCCGTCCGTGGGGATTGGTAAAAACATCTCCTTCCCTCTGACCCCAGTCAGTGGGGATTGGTAAAAACATCTCCTTCTCTGTGAGCCCAGTCAGTGGGGTTTGGCAAGAACATTTCCTTCTCTCTGACCCCAGTCAGTGGGGATTGGTAAAAACTTCTCCTTCTCTCTGACCCCAGTCAGTGGGGATTGGCAAGAACATTTCCTAATCTATGACCCCAGTCAGTGGGGTTTGGCAAGAACATCTCCTTCTCTCTGACCCCAGTCCGTGGGGATTGGTGAAAACCTCCTTCCCTCTGACCCCAGTCAATGGGGATTGGTAAAAACATCTCGTTCTCTCTGACCCCAGTCCGTGGGGATTGGTAAAAACATCTCCTTCTCTCTGACCCCAGTCAATGGGAATTGGCAAGAACATCTCCTTCTTTCTGACCCCAGTCAATGGGGGTGGTAAAAACATCTCCTTGTCTCTGACCCCAGACAATGAGGATTGGCAAGAACATCTCCTTTTTTCTGACCCCAGTCATTGAGGATTGGCAAGAACATCTCCTTCTTTCTGACCCCAGTCAATGAGGATTTGTAAAAACATCTCCTTCTCTCTGACCCCAGTCAATGAGGATTGTCAAGAACATCTCCTTCCTTCTGACCCCAGTCAATGGGGATTGGCAAGAACATCTCCTTCTCTCTGACCCCAGTCAATGGGGATTGGTAAAAACATCTCCTTCTCTCTGACGCCAGTCAATGGGGTTTGGTAAAAACATCTCCTTCTCTCTGAACCCAGTCAATGGGGATTGGTAAAAACATCTCCTTCTCTCTGACCCCAGTCAGTGGGGATTGGGAAAAACATCTCCTTCTCTCTGACCCCAGTCAGTGGGGATTGGTAAAAACAACTCCTTCTCTCTGACCCCAGTCAGTGGGGATTGGTAAAAACATCTCGTTCTCTCTGACCCCAGTCCGTGGGGATTGGTAAAAACATCTCCTTCTCTCTGACCCCAGTCAATGGGAATTGGCAAGAACATCTCCTTCTTTCTGACCCGAGTCAATGAGGATTTGTAAAAACATCTCCTTCTCTATGACCCCAGTCAATGAGGATTGGTAAAAACATCTCCTTCTCTCGGACGCCAGTCAATGGGGTTTGGTAAAAACATCTCCTTCTCTCTGACCCCAGTCAATGGGGATTGGTAAAAACATCTCCTTCTCTCTGACCCCAGTCAGTGGGGATTGGTAAAAACATCTCCTTCTCTCTGACCCCAGTCAGTGGGGATTGGTAAAAACAACTCCTTCTCTCTGACCCCAGTCAGTGGGGATTGGTAAAAACATCTCCTTCTCTCTGACCCCAGTCAGTGGGCATTGGTCAAAACATCTGCTTCTCTCTGACCCCAGTCAGTGGAGATTGGTAAATACATCTCCTTCTCTCTGACCCGAGTCAGTGGGGATTGGTAAAAACATCTCCTTCTCTCTGACCTCAGTTAGTGGGGATTGGTAAAAACATCTCCTTGTCTCCGACCCCAGTCCGTGGGGATTGGCAAGAACATCTTCTTCTCTCTGACCCCAGTCAATGGGAATTCGCAAGAACATCTCCTTCTCTCTGACCCCAGTCACTGGGGATTGGCAAGAACATCTCCTTCTCTCTGACCAAGTCAATGGGGATTTGTAAAAACATCTCCTTCTCTCAGATCCCAGTCCGTGGGAATTGGTAAAAACATCTCCTTCTCACTGACCCCAGTCAATGGGTATTGGTAAAAACATCTCCTTCTCTCTGACCCCAGTCAGTGGGGATTGGTAAAAACATCTCCTTCTCTCTGACCCCAGTCAGTGGGGATTGGTAAAAACAACTCCTTCTCTCTGACCCCAGTCAGTGGGGATTGGTAAAAACATCTCCTTCTCTCTGACCCCAGTCAGTGGGGATTGGTCAAAACATCTGCTTCTCTCTGACCCCAGTCAGTGGAGATTGGTAAATACATCTCCTTCTCTCTGACCCGAGTCAGTGGGGATTGGTAAAAACATCTCCTTCTCTCTGACCTCAGTTAGTGGGGATTGGTAAAAACATCTCCTTGTCTCCGACCCCAGTCCGTGGGGATTGGCAAGAACATCTTCTTCTCTCTGACCCCAGTCAATGGGAATTCGCAAGAACATCTCCTTCTCTCTGACCCCAGTCATTGAGGATTGGCAAGAACATCTCCTTCTTTCTGACCCCAGTCAATGAGGATTTGTAAAAACATCCCCTTCTCTATGACCCCAGTCATTGAGGATTGGTAAAAACATCTCCTTCTCTCTGACCCCAGTCAATGAGGATTGTCAAGAACATCTCCTTCCTTCTGACCCCAGTCAATGGGGATTGGTAAAAATATCTCCTTCTCTCTGACCCCAGTCAGTGGGATTGGTAAAAACATCTCCTTCTCTCGGACCCCAGTCAGTGGGGATTGGTAAAAACAACTCCTTCTCTCTGACCCCAGTCAGTGGGGATTGGAAAAAACATCTCCTTCTCTCTGACCCCAGTCAGTGGGGATTGGTCAAAACATCTGCTTCTCTCTGACCCCAGTCAGTGGAGATTGGTAAATACATCTCCTTCTCTCTGACCCGAGTCAGTGGGGATTGGTAAAAACATCTCCTTCTCTCTGACCTCAGTTAGTGGGGATTGGTAAAAACATCTCCTTCTCTCCGACCCCAGTCCGTGGGGATTGGCAAGAACATCTTCTTCTCTCTGACCCCAGTCAATGGGAATTCGCAAGAAAATCTCCTTCTCTCTGACCCCAGTCACTGGGGATTGGCAAGAACATCTCCTTCTCTCTGACCAAGTCAATGGGGATTGGTAAAAACATCTCCTTCTCTCAGATCCCAGTCCGTGGGAATTGGTAAAAACATCTCCTTCTCTCTGACTCCAGTCAATGGGGATTGGTAAAAACATCTCCTTCTCTCTGACCCCAGTCAGTGGGGATTGGTAAAAACATCTCCTTCTCTCTGACCCCAGTCAGTGGGGATTGGTAAAAACAACTCCTTCTCTCTGACCCCAGTCAGTGGGGATTGGTAAAAACATCTCCTTCTCTCTGACCCCAGTCAGTGGGGATTGGTCAAAACATCTGCTTCTCTCTGACCCCAGTCAGTGGAGATTGGTAAATACATCTCCTTCTCTCTGACCCGAGTCAGTGGGGATTGGTAAAAACATCTCCTTCTCTCTGACCTCAGTTAGTGGGGATTGGTAAAAACATCTCCTTGTCTCCGACCCCAGTCCGTGGGGATTGGCAAGAACATCTTCTTCTCTCTGACCCCAGTCAATGGGAATTCGCAAGAACATCTCCTTCTCTCTGACCCCAGTCATTGAGGATTGGCAAGAACATCTCCTTCTTTCTGACCCCAGTCAATGAGGATTTGTAAAAACATCTCCTTCTCTATGACCCCAGTCAATGAGGATTGGTAAAAACATCTCCTTCTCTCTGACCCCAGTCAATGAGGATTGTCAGGAACATCTCCTTCCTTCTGACCCCAGTCAATGGGGATTGGTAAAAACATCTCCTTCTCTCTGACCCCAGTCAGTGGGGATTGGTAAAAACATCTCCTTCTCTCTGACCCCAGTCAGTGGGGATTGGTAAAAACAACTCCTTCTCTCTGACCCCAGTCAGTGGGGATTGGTAAAAACATCTCCTTCTCTCTGACCCCAGTCAGTGGGGATTGGTCAAAACATCTGCTTCTCTCTGACCCCAGTCAGTGGAGATTGGTAAATACATCTCCTTCTCTCTGACCCGAGTCAGTGGGGATTGGTAAAAACATCTCCTTCTCTCTGACCTCAGTTAGTGGGGATTGGTAAAAACATCTCCTTGTCTCCGACCCCAGTCCGTGGGGATTGGCAAGAACATCTTCTTCTCTCTGACCCCAGTCAATGGGAATTCGGAAGAACATCTCCTTCTCATGACCCCAGTCACTGGGGATTGGCAAGAACATCTCCTTCTCTCTGACCAAGTCAATGGGGATTGGTAAAAACATCTCCTTCTCTCAGATCCCAGTCCGTGGGAATTGGTAAAAACATCTCCTTTTCTATGACCACAGTCAGTGGGGTTTGGCAAGAACATCGCCTTCTCTCTGACCCCAGTCAATGGGGATTGGCAAGAACATCTCCTTCTCTCTGACCCCAGTCCGTGGGGTTTGGCAAGAACATCTCCTTCTCTCTGACCCCAGTCAATGGGGATTGGCAAGAACATCTCCTTCTCTATGACCCTAGTCAGTGTGGTTTGGCAAGAACATCTCCTTCTCTCTGACTCCAGTCAGTGGGGATTGGCAAGAACATCTCCTTCTCTATGACCCCAGTCAGTAGGGTTTGGCAAGAACATCTCCTTCTCTCTGACCCCAGTCCGTGGGGATTGGTAAAAACATCTCCTTCTCTCTGACCCCAGTCAATGGGGATTGGTAAAAACATCTCCTTCTCTCTGACCCCAGTCAATGGGAATTGGCAAGAACATCTCCTTCTCTATGAACCCAGTCAGTGGGGTTTGGCAAGAGCATCTCCTTCTCTCTGACCCCAGTCAATGTGGATTGGTAAAAACATCTCCTTCTCTCTGACCCCAGTCAATGGGGATTGGCAAGAACATCTCCTACTTTCTGACCCCAGTCAATGGGGATTGGCAAGAACATCTCCTACTTTCTGACCCCAGTCAATGGGGATTGGTAAAAACATCTCCTTCTCTCTGACCCCCGAAAGTGGGGATTGGTAAAAACATCTCCTTGTCTCCGACCCCAGTCCGTGGGATTGTTAAAAACATCTCCTTTTCTCTAACCCCAGTCAATGGGAATTGGCAAGAACATCTCCTTCTCTCTGACCCCAGTCAATGGGAATTGGTAAAAACATCTCCTTCTCTCTGACCCTCGTCCGTGGCGATTGGTAAAAACATCTCCTTCCCTCTGACCCCAGTCAGTGGGGATTGGTAAAAACATCTCCTTCTCTGTGACCCCAGTCAGTGGGGTTTGGCAAGAACATTTCCTTCTCTCTGACACCAGTCAGTGGGGATTGGTAAAAACATCTGCTTCTCTCTGACCCCAGTCAGTGGGGATTGGCAAGAACATCTCCTTCTCTATGACCCCAGTCAGTGGGGTTTGGCAAGAACATCTCCTTCTCTCTGACCCCAGTCCGTGGGGATTGGTAAAAACCTCCTTCCCTCTGACCCCAGTCAATGGGGATTGGTAAAAACATCTCGTTCTCTCTGACCCCAGTCCGTGGGGATTGGTAAAAACATGTCCTTCTCTCTGACCCCAGTCAATGGGAATTGGCAAGAACATCTCCTTCTTTCTGACCCCAGTGAAAGGGGTTGGTAAAAACATCTCCTTATCTCTGACCCCAGACAATGAGGATTGACAAGAACATCTCCTTCTTTCTGACCCCAGTCATTGAGGATTGGGAAGAACATCTCCTTCTTTCTGACCCCAGTCAATGAGGATTTGTAAAGACATCTCCTTCTCTATGACCCCAGTCAATGAGGATTGGTAAAAACATCTCCTTCTCTCTGACCCCAGTCAATGAGGATTGTCAAGAACGTCTCCTTCCGTCTGACCCCAGTCAATGGGGATTGGCAAGAACATCTCCTTCCCTCTGACCCCAGTCAGTGGGGATTCGTCAAAACATCCCCTTCTCTCTGACCCCAGTCAGTGGGGATTGGTAAAAACAACTCCTTCTCTCTGACCCCAGTCAGTGGGGATTGGTAAAAACATCTCCTTCTCTCTGACCCCAGTCAGTGGGGATTGGTCAAAACATCTGCTTCTCTCTGACCCCAGTCAGTGGAGATTGGTAAATACATCTCCTTCTCTCTGACCCGAGTCAGTGGGGATTGGTAAAAACATCTCCTTCTCTCTGACCTCAGTTAGTGGGGATTGGTAAAAACATCTCCTTGTCTCCGACCCCAGTCCGTGGGGATTGGCAAGAACATCTTCTTCTCTCTGACCCCAGTCAATGGGAATTCGCAAGAACATCTCCTTCTCTCTGACCCCAGTCATTGAGGATTGGCAAGAACATCTCCTTCTTTCTGACCCCAGTCAATGAGGATTTGTAAAAACATCCCCTTCTCTATGACCCCAGTCATTGAGGATTGGTAAAAACATCTCCTTCTCTCTGACCCCAGTCAATGAGGATTGTCAAGAACATCTCCTTCCTTCTGACCCCAGTCAATGGGGATTGGTAAAAATATCTCCTTCTCTCTGACCCCAGTCAGTGGGATTGGTAAAAACATCTCCTTCTCTCGGACCCCAGTCAGTGGGGATTGGTAAAAACAACTCCTTCTCTCTGACCCCAGTCAGTGGGGATTGGAAAAAACATCTCCTTCTCTCTGACCCCAGTCAGTGGGGATTGGTCAAAACATCTGCTTCTCTCTGACCCCAGTCAGTGGAGATTGGTAAATACATCTCCTTCTCTCTGACCCGAGTCAGTGGGGATTGGTAAAAACATCTCCTTCTCTCTGACCTCAGTTAGTGGGGATTGGTAAAAACATCTCCTTCTCTCCGACCCCAGTCCGTGGGGATTGGCAAGAACATCTTCTTCTCTCTGACCCCAGTCAATGGGAATTCGCAAGAACATCTCCTTCTCTCTGACCCCAGTCACTGGGGATTGGCAAGAACATCTCCTTCTCTCTGACCAAGTCAATGGGGATTGGTAAAAACATCTCCTTCTCTCAGATCCCAGTCCGTGGGAATTGGTAAAAACATCTCCTTCTCTCTGACTCCAGTCAATGGGGATTGGTAAAAACATCTCCTTCTCTCTGACCCCAGTCAGTGGGGATTGGTAAAAACATCTCCTTCTCTCTGACCCCAGTCAGTGGGGATTGGTAAAAACAACTCCTTCTCTCTGACCCCAGTCAGTGGGGATTGGTAAAAACATCTCCTTCTCTCTGACCCCAGTCAGTGGGGATTGGTCAAAACATCTGCTTCTCTCTGACCCCAGTCAGTGGAGATTGGTAAATACATCTCCTTCTCTCTGACCCGAGTCAGTGGGGATTGGTAAAAACATCTCCTTCTCTCTGACCTCAGTTAGTGGGGATTGGTAAAAACATCTCCTTGTCTCCGACCCCAGTCCGTGGGGATTGGCAAGAACATCTTCTTCTCTCTGACCCCAGTCAATGGGAATTCGCAAGAACATCTCCTTCTCTCTGACCCCAGTCATTGAGGATTGGCAAGAACATCTCCTTCTTTCTGACCCCAGTCAATGAGGATTTGTAAAAACATCTCCTTCTCTATGACCCCAGTCAATGAGGATTGGTAAAAACATCTCCTTCTCTCTGACCCCAGTCAATGAGGATTGTCAGGAACATCTCCTTCCTTCTGACCCCAGTCAATGGGGATTGGTAAAAACATCTCCTTCTCTCTGACCCCAGTCAGTGGGGATTGGTAAAAACATCTCCTTCTCTCTGACCCCAGTCAGTGGGGATTGGTAAAAACAACTCCTTCTCTCTGACCCCAGTCAGTGGGGATTGGTAAAAACATCTCCTTCTCTCTGACCCCAGTCAGTGGGGATTGGTCAAAACATCTGCTTCTCTCTGACCCCAGTCAGTGGAGATTGGTAAATACATCTCCTTCTCTCTGACCCGAGTCAGTGGGGATTGGTAAAAACATCTCCTTCTCTCTGACCTCAGTTAGTGGGGATTGGTAAAAACATCTCCTTGTCTCCGACCCCAGTCCGTGGGGATTGGCAAGAACATCTTCTTCTCTCTGACCCCAGTCAATGGGAATTCGGAAGAACATCTCCTTCTCATGACCCCAGTCACTGGGGATTGGCAAGAACATCTCCTTCTCTCTGACCAAGTCAATGGGGATTGGTAAAAACATCTCCTTCTCTCAGATCCCAGTCCGTGGGAATTGGTAAAAACATCTCCTTTTCTATGACCACAGTCAGTGGGGTTTGGCAAGAACATCGCCTTCTCTCTGACCCCAGTCAATGGGGATTGGCAAGAACATCTCCTTCTCTCTGACCCCAGTCCGTGGGGTTTGGCAAGAACATCTCCTTCTCTCTGACCCCAGTCAATGGGGATTGGCAAGAACATCTCCTTCCCTCTGACCCCAGTCAGTGGGGATTGGTAAAAACATCCCCTTCTCTCTGACCCCAGTCAGTGGGGATTGGTAAAAACAACTCCTTCTCTCTGACCCCAGTCAGTGGGGATTGGTAAAAACATCTCCTTCTCTCTGACCCCAGTCAGTGGGGATTGGTCAAAACATCTGCTTCTCTCTGACCCCAGTCAGTGGAGATTGGTAAATACATCTCCTTCTCTCTGACCCGAGTCAGTGGGGATTGGTAAAAACATCTCCTTCTCTCTGACCTCAGTTAGTGGGGATTGGTAAAAACATCTCCTTGTCTCCGACCCCAGTCCGTGGGGATTGGCAAGAACATCTTCTTCTCTCTGACCCCAGTCAATGGGAATTCGCAAGAACATCTCCTTCTCTCTGACCCCAGTCATTGAGGATTGGCAAGAACATCTCCTTCTTTCTGACCCCAGTCAATGAGGATTTGTAAAAACATCCCCTTCTCTATGACCCCAGTCATTGAGGATTGGTAAAAACATCTCCTTCTCTCTGACCCCAGTCAATGAGGATTGTCAAGAACATCTCCTTCCTTCTGACCCCAGTCAATGGGGATTGGTAAAAATATCTCCTTCTCTCTGACCCCAGTCAGTGGGATTGGTAAAAACATCTCCTTCTCTCGGACCCCAGTCAGTGGGGATTGGTAAAAACAACTCCTTCTCTCTGACCCCAGTCATTGGGGATTGGAAAAAACATCTCCTTCTCTCTGACCCCAGTCAGTGGGGATTGGTCAAAACATCTGCTTCTCTCTGACCCCAGTCAGTGGAGATTGGTAAATACATCTCCTTCTCTCTGACCCGAGTCAGTGGGGATTGGTAAAAACATCTCCTTCTCTCTGACCTCAGTTAGTGGGGATTGGTAAAAACATCTCCTTCTCTCCGACCCCAGTCCGTGGGGATTGGCAAGAACATCTTCTTCTCTCTGACCCCAGTCAATGGGAATTCGCAAGAACATCTCCTTCTCTCTGACCCCAGTCACTGGGGATTGGCAAGAACATCTCCTTCTCTCTGACCAAGTCAATGGGGATTGGTAAAAACATCTCCTTCTCTCAGATCCCAGTCCGTGGGAATTGGTAAAAACATCTCCTTCTCTCTGACTCCAGTCAATGGGGATTGGTAAAAACATCTCCTTCTCTCTGACCCCAGTCAGTGGGGATTGGTAAAAACATCTCCTTCTCTCTGACCCCAGTCAGTGGGGATTGGTAAAAACAACTCCTTCTCTCTGACCCCAGTCAGTGGGGATTGGTAAAAACATCTCCTTCTCTCTGACCCCAGTCAGTGGGGATTGGTCAAAACATCTGCTTCTCTCTGACCCCAGTCAGTGGAGATTGGTAAATACATCTCCTTCTCTCTGACCCGAGTCAGTGGGGATTGGTAAAAACATCTCCTTCTCTCTGACCTCAGTTAGTGGGGATTGGTAAAAACATCTCCTTGTCTCCGACCCCAGTCCGTGGGGATTGGCAAGAACATCTTCTTCTCTCTGACCCCAGTCAATGGGAATTCGCAAGAACATCTCCTTCTCTCTGACCCCAGTCATTGAGGATTGGCAAGAACATCTCCTTCTTTCTGACCCCAGTCAATGAGGATTTGTAAAAACATCTCCTTCTCTATGACCCCAGTCAATGAGGATTGGTAAAAACATCTCCTTCTCTCTGACCTGAGTCAATGAGGATTGTCAGGAACATCTCCTTCCTTCTGACCCCAGTCAATGGGGATTGGTAAAAACATCTCCTTCTCTCTGACCCCAGTCAGTGGGGATTGGTAAAAACATCTCCTTCTCTCTGACCCCAGTCAGTGGGGATTGGTAAAAACAACTCCTTCTCTCTGACCCCAGTCAGTGGGGATTGGTAAAAACATCTCCTTCTCTCTGACCCCAGTCAGTGGGGATTGGTCAAAACATCTGCTTCTCTCTGACCCCAGTCAGTGGAGATTGGTAAATACATCTCCTTCTCTCTGACCCGAGTCAGTGGGGATTGGTAAAAACATCTCCTTCTCTCTGACCTCAGTTAGTGGGGATTGGTAAAAACATCTCCTTGTCTCCGACCCCAGTCCGTGGGGATTGGCAAGAACATCTTCTTCTCTCTGACCCCAGTCAATGGGAATTCGGAAGAACATCTCCTTCTCATGACCCCAGTCACTGGGGATTGGCAAGAACATCTCCTTCTCTCTGACCAAGTCAATGGGGATTGGTAAAAACATCTCCTTCTCTCAGATCCCAGTCCGTGGGAATTGGTAAAAACATCTCCTTTTCTATGACCACAGTCAGTGGGGTTTGGCAAGAACATCGCCTTCTCTCTGACCCCAGTCAATGGGGATTGGCAAGAACATCTCCTTCTCTCTGACCCCAGTCCGTGGGGTTTGGCAAGAACATCTCCTTCTCTCTGACCCCAGTCAATGGGGATTGGCAAGAACATCTCCTTCTCTATGACCCTAGTCAGTGTGGTTTGGCAAGAACATCTCCTTCTCTCTGACTCCAGTCAGTGGGGATTGGCAAGAACATCTCCTTCTCTATGACCCCAGTCAGTAGGGTTTGGCAAGAACATCTCCTTCTCTCTGACCCCAGTCCGTGGGGATTGGTAAAAACATCTCCTTCTCTCTGACCCCAGTCAATGGGGATTGGTAAAAACATCTCCTTCTCTCTGACCCCAGTCAATGGGAATTGGCAAGAACATCTCCTTCTCTATGAACCCAGTCAGTGGGGTTTGGCAAGAGCATCTGCTTCTCTCTGACCCCAGTCAATGTGGATTGGTAAAAACATCTCCTTCTCTCTGACCCCAGTCAATGGGGATTGGCAAGAACATCTCCTACTTTCTGACCCCAGTCAATGGGGATTGGCAAGAACATCTCCTACTTTCTGACCCCAGTCAATGGGGATTGGTAAAAACATCTCCTTCTCTCTGACCCCCGAAAGTGGGGATTGGTAAAAACATCTCCTTGTCTCCGACCCCAGTCCGTGGGATTGTTAAAAACATCTCCTTTTCTCTAACCCCAGTCAATGGGAATTGGCAAGAACATCTCCTTCTCTCTGACCCCAGTCAATGGGGATTGGTAAAAACATCTCCTTCTCTCTGACCCTCGTCCGTGGCGATTGGTAAAAACATCTCCTTCCCTCTGACCCCAGTCAGTGGGGATTGGTAAAAACATCTCCTTCTCTGTGACCCCAGTCAGTGGGGTTTGGCAAGAACATTTCCTTCTCTCTGACACCAGTCAGTGGGGATTGGTAAAAACATCTGCTTCTCTCTGACCCCAGTCAGTGGGGATTGGCAAGAACATCTCCTTCTCTATGACCCCAGTCAGTGGGGTTTGGCAAGAACATCTCCTTCTCTCTGACCCCAGTCCGTGGGGATTGGTAAAAACCTCCTTCCCTCTGACCCCAGTCAATGGGGATTGGTAAAAACATCTCGTTCTCTCTGACCCCAGTCCGTGGGGATTGGTAAAAACATGTCCTTCTCTCTGACCCCAGTCAATGGGAATTGGCAAGAACATCTCCTTCTTTCTGACCCCAGTGAAAGGGGTTGGTAAAAACATCTCCTTATCTCTGACCCCAGACAATGAGGATTGACAAGAACATCTCCTTCTTTCTGACCCCAGTCATTGAGGATTGGGAAGAACATCTCCTTCTTTCTGACCCCAGTCAATGAGGATTTGTAAAGACATCTCCTTCTCTATGACCCCAGTCAATGAGGATTGGTAAAAACATCTCCTTCTCTCTGACCCCAGTCAATGAGGATTGTCAAGAACGTCTCCTTCCGTCTGACCCCAGTCAATGGGGATTGGCAAGAACATCTCCTTCCCTCTGACCCCAGTCAGTGGGGATTGGTAAAAACATCCCCTTCTCTCTGACCCCAGTCAATGGGGATTGGCAAGAAGATCTCCCTCTCACTGACTCCAGTCAGTGGGGTTTGGCAAGAACATCGCCTTCTCTCTGACCACAGTTCATGGGGATTGGTAAAAACATCTCCTTCTCTCTGACTCCAGTCAATGGGGATTGGCAAGAACATCTCCTTCTCTCTGACCCCAGTCTGTGGGGATTGGTAAAAACATTTCCTTCTCTCTGACCCCAGTCAAATGGGATTGGTAAAAACATCTCCTTCTCTCTGACCCCAGTCAATGGTGATTGGCAAGAAGATCTTCCTCACACTGACTCCAGTCAGTGGGGATTGGCAAGAACATTGCCTTCTCTCTGACCCCAGTCCATGGGGATTGGTAAAAACATCTCCTTCTCTCTGACCCCAGTCAATGGGGATTGGTAAAAACATCTCCTTCTCTCTGACTACAGTCAGTGGGGTTTGGGAAGAACATTGCCTTCTCTCTGACCCCAGTCCGTGGGGATTGGTAAAAACATCTCCTTCTCTCTGACCCCAGTCAATGGGGATTGGTTAAAAACATCTCCTTCTCTCTGACCCCAGTCAATGGGGATTGGTAAAAACATCTCCTTCTCTCTGACCCCAGTCAATGGGGATTGGTAAAAACATCTCCTTCTCTCTGACCCCCGTCCGTGGGGATTGGTAAAAACATCTCCTTCCTCTGACCCCAGTCAGTGGGGATTGGTAAAAACATCTCCTTCTCGGTGAGCCCAGTCAGTGGGGTTTGGCAAGAACATTTCCTTCTCTCTGACCCCAGTCAGTGGGGATTGGTAAAAACTTCTCCTTCTCTCTGACCCCAGTCACTGGGGATTGGCAAGAACATTTCCTAATCTATGACCCCAGTCAGTGGGGTTGGCAAGAACATCTCCTTCTCTCTGACCCCAGTCCGTGGGATTGGTAAAACCTCCTTCCCTCTGACCCCAGTCAATGGGGATTGGTAAAAACATCTCGTTCTCTCTGACCCCAGTCCGTGGGGATTGGTAAAAACATCTCCTTCTCTCTGACCCCAGTCAATGGGAATTGGCAAGAACATCTCCTTCTTTGTGACCCCAGTCAATGGGGGTGGTAAAAACATCTCCTTGTCTCTGACCCCAGACAATGAGGATTGGCAAGAACATCTCCTTTTTTCTGACCCCAGTCATTGAGGATTGGCAAGAACATCTCCTTCTTTCTGACCACAGTCAATGAGGATTTGTAAAAACATCTCCTTCTCTATGACCCAGTCAATGAGGATTGGTAAAAAACATCTCCTTCTCTCTGACCCCAGTCCATGAGGATTGTCAAGAACATCTCCTTCCTTCTGACCCCAGTCAATGGGGATTGGCAAGAACATCTCCTTCTCTCTGACCCCAGTCAATGGGGATTGGTAAAAACATCTCCTTCTCTCTGACGCCAGTCAATGGGGTTTGGTAAAAACATCTCCTTCTCTCTGACCCCCAGTCAATGGGATTGGTAAAAACATCTCCTTCTCTCTGACCCCAGTCAGTGGGGATTGGTAAAAACATCTCCTTCTCTCTGACCCCAGTCAGTGGGGATTGGTAAAAACAACTCCTTCTCTCTGACCCCAGTCAGTGGGGATTGGTAAAAACATCTCGTTCTCTCTGACCCAGTCCGTGGGGGATTGGTAAAAACATCTCCTTCTCTCTGACCCCAGTCAATGGGAATTGGCAAGAACATCTCCTTCTTTCTGACCCCAGTCAATGGGGGTGGTAAAAACATCTCCTTGTCTCTGACCCCAGACAATGAGGATTGGCAAGAACATCTCCTTTTTTCTGACCCCAGTCATTGAGGATTGCAAGAACATCTCCTTCTTTCTGACCCCAGTCAATGAGGATTTGTAAAAACATCTCCTTCTCTATGACCCCAGTCAATGAGGATTGGTAAAAAACATCTCCTTCTCTCTGACCCCAGTCAATGAGGATTGTCAAGAACATCTCCTTCCTTCTGACCCCAGTCAATGGGGATTGGCAAGAACATCTCCTTCTCTCGGACCCCAGTCAATGGGGATTGGTAAAAACATCTCCTTCTCTCTGACGCCAGTCAATGGGGTTTGGTAAAAACATCTCCTTCTCTCTGACCCCAGTCAATGGGGATTGGTAAAAACATCTCCTTCTCTCTGACCCCAGTCAGTGGGGATTGGTAAAAACATCTCCTTCTCTCTGACCCCAGTCAGTGGGGATTGGTAAAAACAACTCCTTCTCTCTGACCCCAGTCAGTGGGGATTGGTAAAAACATCTCGTTCTCTCTGACCCCAGTCAGTGGGGATTGGTCAAAACATCTGCTTCTCTCTGACCCCAGTCAGTGGAGATTGGTAAATACATCTCCTTCTCTCTGACCGAGTCAGTGGGGCATTGGTAAAAACATCTCCTTCTCTCTGACCTCAGTTAGTGGGGATTGGTAAAAACATCTCCTTGTTCCGACCCAGTCCGTGGGGATTGGCAAGAAATCTCCTTCTCTCTGACCCCAGTCAATGGAATTCGCAAGAACATCTCTTCTCTCTGACCCCAGTCACTGGGGATTGGCAAGAACATCTCCTTCTCTCTGACCAAGTCAATGGGGATTGGTAAAAACATCTCCTTCTCTCAGATCCCAGTCCGTGGGAATTGGTAAAAACATCTCCTTTTCTATGACCACAGTCAGTGGGGTTTGGCAAGAACATCGCCTTCTCTCTGACCCCAGTCAATGGGGATTGGCAAGAACATCTCCTTCTCTCTGACCCCAGTCCGTGGGGTTTGGCAAGAACATCTCCTTCTCTCTGACCCCAGTCAATGGGGATTGGCAAGAACATCTCCTTCTCTATGACCCTAGTCAGTGTGGTTTGGCAAGAACGTCTCCTTCTCTCTGACTCCAGTCAGTGGGGATTGGCAAGAACATCTCCTTCTCTATGACCCAAGTCAGTAGGGTTTGGGAAGCACATCTCCTTCTCTCTGACCCCAGTCCGTGGGGATTGGTAAAAACATCTCCTTCTCTCTGACCCCAGTCAATGGGGATTGGTAAAAACATCTCCTTCTCTCTGACCCCAGTCAATGGGAATTGGCAAGAACATCTCCTTCTCTATGAACCCAGTCAGTGGGGTTTGGCAAGAACATCTGCTTCTCTCTGACCCCAGTCAATGTGGATTGGTAAAAACATCTCCTTGTCTCTGACCCCAGACAATGAGGATTGGCAAGAACATCTCCTTTTTTCTGACCCCAGTCATTGAGGATTGGCAAGAACATCTCCTTCTTTCTGACCCCAGTCAATGAGGATTTGTAAAAACATCTCCTTCTCTATGACCCCAGTCAATGAGGATTGGTAAAAACATCTCCTTCTCTCTGACCCCAGTCAATGAGGATTGTCAAGAACATCTCCTTCCTTCTGACCCCAGTCAATGGGGATTGGCAAGAACATCTCCTTTTCTCTGACCCCAGTCAATGGGGATTGGTAAAAACATCTCCTTCTCTCTGACGCCAGTCAATGGGGTTTGGTAAAAACATCTCCTTCTCTCTGAACCCAGTCAATGGGGATTGGTAAAAACATCTCCTTCTCTCTGACCCCAGTCAGTGGGGATTGGTAAAAACATATCCTTCTCTCTGACCCCAGTCAATGGGGATTGGTAAAAACATCTCCTTCTCTGTGACCCCAGTCAATGGGGATTGGTAAAAACATCTCCTTCTCTCTGACCCCAGTCAATGGGGATTGGTAAAAACATCTCCTTCTCTCTGACCCCCGTCCGTGGGGATTGGTAAAAACATCTCCTTCCCTCTGACCCCAGTCAGTGGGGATTGGTAAAAACATCTCCTTCTCGGTGAGCCCAGTCAGTGGGGTTTGGCAAGAACATTTCCTTCTCTCTGACCCCAGTCAGTGGGGATTGGTAAAAACTTCTCCTTCTCTCTGACCCCAGTCACTGGGGATTGGCAAGAACATTTCCTAATCTATGACCCCAGTCAGTGGGGTTTGGCAAGAACATCTCCTTCTCTCTGACCCCAGTCCGTGGGGATTGGTAAAAACCTCCTTCCCTCTGACCCCAGTCAATGGGGATTGGTAAAAACATCTCGTTCTCTCTGACCCCAGTCCGTGGGGATTGGTAAAAACATCTCCTTCTCTCTGACCCCAGTCAATGGGAATTGGCAAGAACATCTCCTTCTTTGTGACCCCAGTCAATGGGGGTGGTAAAAACATCTCCTTGTCTCTGACCCCAGACAATGAGGATTGGCAAGAACATCTCCTTTTTTCTGACCCCAGTCATTGAGGATTGGCAAGAACATCTCCTTCTTTCTGACCACAGTCAATGAGGATTTGTAAAAACATCTCCTTCTCTATGACCCCAGTCAATGAGGATGGGTAAAAACATCTCCTTCTCTCTGACCCCAGTCAATGAGGATTGTCAAGAACATCTCCTTCCTTCTGACCCCAGTCAATGGGGATTGGCAAGAACATCTCCTTCTCTCTGACCCCAGTCAATGGGGATAGGTAAAAACATCTCCTTCTCTCTGACGCCAGTCAATGGGGTTTGGTAAAAACATCTCCTTCTCTCTGACCCCAGTCAATGGGGATTGGTAAAAACATCTCCTTCTCTCTGACCCCAGTCAGTGGGGATTGGTAAAAACATCTCCTTCTCTCTGACCCCAGTCAGTGGGGATTGGTAAAAACAACTCCTTCTCTCTGACCCCAGTCAGTGGGGATTGGTAAAAACATCTCGTTCTCTCTGACCCCAGTCCGTGGGGATTGGTAAAAACATCTCCTTCTCTCTGACCCCAGTCAATGGGAATTGGCAAGAACATCTCCTTCTTTCTGACCCCAGTCAATGGGGGTGGTAAAAACATCTCCTTGTCTCTGACCCCAGTCAATGGGAATTGGCAAGAACATCTCCTTTTTTCTGACCCCAGTCATTGAGGATTGGCAAGAACATCTCCTTCTTTCTTACCCCAGTCAATGAGGATTTGTAAAAACATCTCCTTCTCTATGACCCCAGTCAATGAGGATTGGTAAAAACATCTCCTTCTCTCTGACCCCAGTCAATGAGGATTGTCAAGAACATCTCCTTCCTTCTGACCCCAGTCAATGGGGATTGGCAAGAACATCTCCTTCTCTCGGACCCCAGTCAATGGGGATTGGTAAAAACATCTCCTTCTCTCTGACGCCAGTCAATGGGGTTTGGTAAAAACATCTCCTTCTCTCTGACCCCAGTCAATGGGGATTGGTAAAAACATCTCCTTCTCTCTGACCCCAGTCAGTGGGGATTGGTAAAAACATCTCCTTCTCTCTGACCCCAGTCAGTGGGGATTGGTAAAAACAACTCCTTCTCTCTGACCCCAGTCAGTGGGGATTGGTAAAAACATCTCCTTCTCTCTGACCCCAGTCAGTGGGGATTGGTCAAAACATCTGCTTCTCTCTGACCCCAGTCAGTGGAGATTGGTAAATACATCTCCTTCTCTCTGACCCGAGTCAGTGGGGATTGGTAAAAACATCTCCTTCTCTCTGACCTCAGTTAGTGGGGATTGGTAAAAACATCTCCTTGTCTCCGACCCCTGTCCGTGGGGATTGGCAAGAACATCTCCTTCTCTCTGACCCCAGTCAATGGGAATTCGCAAGAACATCTCCTTCTCTCTGACCCCAGTCACTGGGGATTGGCAAGAACATCTCCTTCTCTCTGACCAAGTCAATGGGGATTGGTAAAAACATCTCCTTCTCTCAGATCCCAGTCCGTGGGAATTGGTAAAAACATCTCCTTTTCTATGACCACAGTCAGTGGGGTTTGGCAAGAACATCGCCTTCTCTCTGACCCCAGTCAATGGGGATTGGCAAGAACATCTCCTTCTCTCTGACCCCAGTCCGTGGGGTTTGGCAAGAACATCTCCTTCTCTCTGACCCCAGTCAATGGGGATTGGCAAGAACATCTCCTTCTCTATGACCCTAGTCAGTGTGGTTTGGCAAGAACATCTCCTTCTCTCTGACTCCAGTCAGTGGGGATTGGCAAGAACATCTCCTTCTCTATGACCCAAGTCAGTAGGGTTTGGGAAGAACATCTCCTTCTCTCTGACCCCAGTCCGTGGGGATTGGTAAAAACATCTCCTTCTCTATGACCCCAGTCAATGGGGATTGGTAAAAACATCTCCTTCTCTCTGACCCCAGTCAATGGGAATTGGCAAGAACATCTCCTTCTCTATGAACCCAGTCAGTGGGGTTTGGCAAGAACATCTGCTTCTCTCTGACCCCAGTCAAAGTGGATTGGTAAAAACATCTCCTTGTCTCTGACCCCAGACAATGAGGATTGGCAAGAACATCTCCTTTTTTCTGACCCCAGTCATTGAGGATTGGCAAGAACATCTCCTTCTTTCTGACCCCAGTCAATGAGGATTTGTAAAAACATCTCCTTCTCTATGACCCCAGTCAATGAGGATTGGTAAAAACATCTCCTTCTCTCTGACCCCAGTCAATGAGGATTGTCAAGAACATCTCCTTCCTTCTGACCCCAGTCAATGGGGATTGGCAAGAACATCTTTTCTCTGACCCCAGTCAATGGGGATTGGTAAAAACATCTCCTTCTCTCTGACGCCAGTCAATGGGGTTTGGTAAAAACATCTCCTTCTCTCTGAACCCAGTCAATGGGGATTGGTAAAAACATCTCCTTCTCTCTGACCCCAGTCAGTGGGGATTGGTAAAAACATCTCCTTCTCTCTGACCCCAGTCAGTGGGGATTGGTAAAAACAACTCCTTCTCTCTGACCCCAGTCAGTGGGGATTGGTAAAAACGTCTCGTTCTCTCTGACCCCAGTCCGTGGGGATTGGTAAAAACATCTCCTTCTCTCTGACCCCAGTCAATGGGAATTGGCAAGAACATCTCCTTCTTTCTGACCCCAGTCAATGGGGGTGGTAAAAACATCTCCTTGTCTCTGACCCCAGACAATGAGGATTGGCAAGAACATCTCCTTTTTTCTGACCCCAGTCATTGAGGATTGGCAAGAACATCTCCTTCGTTCTGACCCCAGTCAAAGAGGATTTGTAAAAACATCTCCTTCTCTATGACCCCAGTCAATGAGGATTGGTAAAAACATCTCCTTCTCTCTGACCCCATTCAATGAGGATTGTCAAGAACATCTCCTTCCTTCTGACCCCAGTCTATGGGGATTGGCAAGAACATGTCCTTCTCTCTGACCCCAGTCAATGGGGATTGGTAAAAACATCTCCTTCTCTCTGACGCCAGTCAATGGGGTTTGGTAAAAACATCTCCTTCTCTCTGACCCCAGTCAATGGGGATTGGTAAAAACATCTCCTTCTCTCTGACCCCATTCAGTGGGGATTGGTAAAAACATCTCCTTCTCTCTGACCCCAGTCAGTGGGGATTGGTAAAAACAACTCCTTCTCTCTGACCCCAGTCAGTGGGGATTGGTAAAAACATCTCCTTCTCTCTGACCCCAGTCAGTGGGGATTGGTCAAAACATCTGCTTCTCTCTGACCCCAGTCAGTGGAGATTGGTAAATACATCTCCTTCTCTCTGACCCGAGTCAGTGGGGATTGGTAAAAACATCTCCTTCTCTCTGACCTCAGTTAGTGGGGATTGGTAAAAACATCTCCTTGTCTCCGACCCCAGTCCGTGGGGATTGGCAAGAACATCTCCTTCTCTCTGACCCCAGTCAATGGGAATTCGCAAGAACATCTCCTTCTCTCTGACCCCAGTCACTGGGGATTGGCAAGAACATCTCCTTCTCTCTGACCAAGTCAATGGGGATTGGTAAAAACATCTCCTTCTCTCAGATCCCAGTCCGTGGGAATTGGTAAAAACATCTCCTTTTCTATGACCACAGTCAGTGGGGTTTGGCAAGAACATCGCCTTCTCTCTGACCCCAGTCAATGGGGATTGGCAAGAACATCTCCTTCTCTCTGACCCCAGTCCGTGGGGTTTGGCAAGAACATCTCCTTCTCTCTGACCCCAGTCAATGGGGATTGGCAAGAACATCTCCTTCTCTATGACCCTAGTCAGTGTGGTTTGGCAAGAACATCTCCTTCTCTCTGACTCCAGTCAGTGGGGATTGGCAAGAACATCTCCTTCTCTATGACCCCAGTCAGTAGCGTTTGGCAAGAACATCTCCTTCTCTCTGACCCCAGTCCGTGGGGATTGGTAAAAACATCTCCTTCTCTCTGACCCCAGTCAATGGGGATTGGTAAAAACATCTCCTTCTCTCTGACCCCAGTCAATGGGAATTGGCAAGAACATCTCCTTCTCTATGAACCCAGTCAGTGGGGTTTGGCAAGAACATCTGCTTCTCTCTGACCCCAGTCAATGTGGATTGGTAAAAACATCTCCTTCTCTCTGACCCCAGTCAATGGGGATTGGCAAGAAAATCTCCTACTTTCTGACCCCAGTCAATGGGGATTGGTAAAAACATCTCCTTCTCTCTGACCCCAGAAAGTGGGGATTGGTAAAAACATCTCCTTGTCTCCGACCCCAGTCCGTGGGATTGTTAAAAACATCTCCTTTTCTCTAACCCCAGTCAATGGGAATTGGCAAGAACATCTCCTTCTCTCTGACCCCAGTCAATGGGGATTGTTAAAAACATCTCCTTCTCTCTGACCCCCGTCCGTGGCGATTGGTAAAAACATCTCCTTCTCTGTGACCCCAGTCAGTGGGGTTTGGCAAGAACATTTCCTTCTCTCTGACCCCAGTCAGTGGGGATTGGTAAAAACATCTCCTTCTCTCTGACCCCAGTCAATGGGGATTGGCAAGAAGATCTCCCTCTCACTGACTCCAGTCAGTGGGGTTTGGCAAGAACATCGCCTTCTCTCTGACCCCAGTTCATGGGGATTGGTAAAAACATCTCCTTCTCTCTGACTCCAGTCAATGGGGATTGGCAAGAACATCTCCTTCCCTCTGACCCCAGTCTGTGGGGATTGGTAAAAACATTTCCTTCTCTCTGACCCCAGTCAAATGGGATTGGTAAAAACATCTCCTTCTCTCTGACCCCAGTCAATGGGGATTGGCAAGAAGATCTTCCTCACACTGACTCCAGTCAGTGGGGATTGGCAAGAACATTGCCTTCTCTCTGACCCCAGTCCATGGGGATTGGTAAAAACATCTCCTTCTCTCTGACCCCAGTCAATGGGGATTGGTAAAAACATCTCCTTCTCTCTGACTACAGTCAGTGGGGTTTGGGAAGAACATTGCCTTCTCTCTGACCCCAGTCCGTGGGGATTGGTAAAAACATCCCCTTCTCTCTGACCCCAGTCAATGGGGATTGGTAAAAACATCTCCTTCTCTCTGACCCCAGTCAATGGGGATTGGTAAAAACATCTCCTTCTCTGTGACCCCAGTCAATGGGGATTGGTAAAAACATCTCCTTCTCTCTGACCACAGTCAATGGGGATTGGTAAAAACATCTCCTTCTCTCTGACCCCCGTCCGTGGGGATTGGTAAAAACATCTCCTTCCCTCTGACCCCAGTCAGTGGGGATTGGTAAAAACATCTCCTTCTCTGTGAGCCCAGTCAGTGGGGTTTGGCAAGAACATTTCCTTCTTTCTGACCCCAGTCAGTGGGGATTGGTAAAAACTTCTCCTTCTCTCTGACCCCAGTCAGTGGGGATTGGCAAGAACATTTCCTAATCTATGACCCCAGTCAGTGGGGTTTGGCAAGAACATCTCCTTCTCTCTGACCCCAGTCCGTGGGGATTGGTAAAAACTTCCTTCCCTCTGACCCCAGTCAATGGGGATTGGTAAAAACATCTCGTTCTCTCTGACCCCAGTCCGTGGGGATTGGTAAAAACATCTCCTTCTCTCTGACTCCAGTCAATGGGGATTGGCAAGAACATCTCCTTCCCTCTGACCCCAGTCTGTGGGGATTGGTAAAAACATTTCCTTCTCTCTGACCCCAGTCAAATGGGATTGGTAAAAACATCTCCTTCTCTCTGACCCCAGTCAATGGGGATTGGCAAGAAGATCTTCCTCACACTGACTCCAGTCAGTGGGGATTGGCAAGAACATTGCCTTCTCTCTGACCCCAGTCCATGGGGATTGGTAAAAACATCTCCTTCTCTCTGACCCCAGTCAATGGGGATTGGTAAAAACATCTCCTTCTCTCTGACTACAGTCAGTGGGGTTTGGGAAGAACATTGCCTTCTCTCTGACCCCAGTCCGTGGGGATTGGTAAAAACATCCCCTTCTCTCTGACCCCAGTCAATGGGGATTGGTAAAAACATCTCCTTCTCTCTGACCCCAGTCAATGGGGATTGGTAAAAACATCTCCTTCTCTGTGACCCCAGTCAATGGGGATTGGTAAAAACATCTCCTTCTCTCTGACCACAGTCAATGGGGATTGGTAAAAACATCTCCTTCTCTCTGACCCCCGTCCGTGGGGATTGGTAAAAACATCTCCTTCTCTCTGACCCCAGTCAATGGGGATTGGCAAGAAGATCTTCCTCACACTGACTCCAGTCAGTGGGGATTGGCAAGAACATTGCCTTCTCTCTGGCCCCAGTCCATGGGGATTGGTAAAAACATCTCCTTCTCTCTGACCCCAGTCAATGGGGATTGGTAAAAACATCTCCTTCTCTCTGACTACAGTCAGTGGGGTTTGGGAAGAACATTGCCTTCTCTCTGACCCCAGTCCGTGGGGATTGGTAAAAACATCCCCTTCTCTCTGACCCCAGTCAATGGGGATTGGTAAAAACATCTCCTTCTCTCTGACCCCAGTCAATGGGGATTGGTAAAAACATCTCCTTCTCTGTGACCCCAGTCAATGGGGATTGGTAAAAACATCTCCTTCTCTCTGACCACAGTCAATGGGGATTGGTAAAAACATCTCCTTCTCTCTGACCCCCGTCCGTGGGGATTGGTAAAAACATCTCCTTCCCTCTGACCCCAGTCAGTGGGGATTGGTAAAAACATCTCCTTCTCTGTGAGCCCAGTCAGTGGGGTTTGGCAAGAACATCTCCTTCTCTCTGACCCCAGTCAATGGGGATTGGCAAGAACATCTCCTTCTCTATGACCCTAGCCAGTGTGGTTTGGCAAGAACATCTCCTTCTCTCTGACTCCAGTCAGTGGGGATTGGCAAGAACATCTCCTTCTCTATGACCCCAGTCAGTAGGGTTTGGCAAGAAGATCTCCTTCTCTCTGACCCCAGTCTGTGGGGATTGGTAAAAACATCTCCTTCTCTCTGACCCCAGTCAGTGGGGATTGGTAAAAACATCTCCTTCTCTCTGACCCCAGTCAATGGGAATTGGCAAGAACATCTCCTTCTCTATGAACCCAGTCAGTGGGGTTTGGCAAGAACATCTGCTTCTCTCTGACCCCAGTCAATGTGGATTGGTAAAAACATCTCCTTCTCTCTGACCCCAGTCAATGGGGATTGGCAAGAACATCTCCTACTTTCTGACCCCAGTCAATGGGGATTGGTAAAAACATCTCCTTCTCTCTGACCCCAGAAAGCGGGGATTGGTAAAAACATCTCCTTGTCTCCGACCCCAGTACGTGGGATTGTTAAAAACATCTCCTTTTCTCTAACCCCAGTCAATGGGAATTGGCAAGAACATCTCCTTCTCTCTGACTCCAGTCAATGGGGATTGGCAAGAACATCTCCTTCTCTCTGACCCCAGTCTGTGGGGATTGGTAAAACCATCTCCTTCTCTCTGACCCCAGTCAATGGGGATTGGCAAGAAGATCTTCCTCTCACTGACTCCAGTCAGAGGGGTTTGGCAAGAACATTGCCTTCTCTCTGACCCCCGTCAATGGGGATTGGTAAAAACATCTCCTTCTCTCTGACCCCAGTCAATGGGGATTGGTAAAAACATCTCCTTCTCTCTGACTCCAGTCAGTGGGGTTTGGGAAGAACATTGCCTTCTCTCTGACCCCAGTCCTTGGGGATTGGTAAAAACATCTCCTTCTCTCTGACCCCAGTCAATGGGGATTGGTAAAAACATCTCCTTCTCTCTGAGCTCAGAAAGTGAGGATTGGTAAAAACATCTACTTGTCTCCGACCCCAGTCCGTGGGATTGGTAAAAACATCTCCTTCTCTCTGACCCCTGTCCGTGGGGATTGGTAAATACATCTCCTTCCCTCTGACCCCAGTCAGTGGGGATTGGTTAAAACATCTCCTTCTCTGTGAGCCCAGTCAGTGGGGTTTGGCAAGAACATTTCCTTCACACTGACCCCAGTCAGTGGGGATTGGTAATAACTTCTCCTTCTCTCTGACCCCAGTCTGTGGGGATTGGTAAAAACAACTCCTTCTCTCTGACCCCAGTCAGTGGGGATTGGTAAAAACATCTCCTTCTCTCTGACCCCAGTCAGTGGGGATTGGTCAAAACATCTGCTTCTCTCTGACCTCAGTCAGTGGGGATTGGTAAAAACATCTCCTTGTCACCGACCCCAGTCCGTGGGGATTGGCAAGAACATCTCCTTCTCTCTGACGCCAGTCAATGGGAATTCGCAAGTACATCTCCTTCTCTCTGACCCCAGTCACTGGGGATTGGCAAGAACATCTCCTTCTCTCTGACCAAGTCAATGGGGATTGGTAAAAACATCTCCTTCTCTCAGATCCCAGTCCGTGGGAATTGGTAAAAACATCTCCTTTTCTATGACCACAGTCAGTGGGGTTTGGAAGAATATCGCCTTCTCTCTGACCCCAGTCAATGGGGATTGGCAAGAACATCTCCTTCTCTCTGACCCCAGTCACTGGGGATTGGCAAGAACATCTCCTTCTCTCTGACCAAGTCAATGGGGATTGGTAAAAACATCTCCTTCTCTCAGATCCCAGTCCGTGGGAATTGGTAAAAACATCTCCTTTTCTATGACCACAGTCAGTGGGGTTTGGCAAGAATATCGCCTTCTCTCTGACCCCAGTCAATGGGGATTGGCAAGAACATCTCCTTCTCTCTGACCCCAGTCCGTGGGGTTTGGCAAGAACATCTCCTTCTCTCTGACCCCAGTCAATGGGGATTGGCAAGAACATCTCCTTCTCTATGACCCTAGTCAGTGTGGTTTGGCAAGAACATCTCCTTCTCTCTGACCCCAGTCAGTGGGGATTGGCAAGAACATCTCCTTCTCTATGACCCCAGTCAGTAGGGTTTGGCAAGAACATCTCCTTCTCTCTGACCCCAGTCCGTGGGGATTGGTAAAAACATCTCCTTCTCTCTGACCCCAGTCAATGGGGATTGATAAAAACATCTCCTTCTCTCTGACCCCAGTCAATGGGAATTGGCAAGAACATCTCCTTCTCTATGAACCCAGTCAGTGGGGTTTGGCAAGAACATCTGCTTCTCTCTGACCCCAGTCAATGTGGATTGGTAAAAACATCTCCTTCTCTCTGATGCCAGTCAATGGGGATTGGCAAGAACATCTCCTACTTTCTGACCCCAGTCAATGGGGATAGGTAAAAACATCTCCTTCTCTCTGACCCCAGAAAGTGGGGATTGGTAAAAACATCTCCTTGTCTCCGACCCCAGTCCGTGGGACTGTTAAAAACATCTCCTCTTCTTTAACTCCAGTCAATGGGAATTGGCAAGAACATCTCCTTCTCTCTGACTCCAGTCAATGGGGATTGGCATGAACATCTCGTTCTCTCTGACCCCAGTCTGTGGGGATTGGTAAAACCATCTCCTTCTCTCTGACCCCAGTCAATGGGGATTGGCAAGAAGATCTTCCTCTCACTGACTCCAGTCAGAGGGGTTTGGCAAGAACATTGCCTTCTCTCTGACCCCAGTCCATGGGGATTGGTAAACATCTCCTTCTCTCTGACCCCAGTCAATGGGGATTGGTAAAAACATCTCCTTCTCTCTGACTCCAGTCCGTCGCGATTGGTAAAAACATCTCCTTCCCTCTGACCACAGTCCGTGGGGTTTGGCAAGAACATCTCCTTCTCGCTGACCCCAGTCAATGGGGATTGGCAAGAACATCTCCTTCTCTATGACCCTAGTCAGTGTGGTTTGGCAAGAACATCTCCTTCTCTAAGACCCTAGTCAGTGTGGTTTGGCAAGAACATCTCCTTCTCTCTGACCCCAGTCAGTGGGGATTGGCAAGAACATCTCCTTCTCTCTGACCCCAGTCAATGGGAATTGGCAAGAACATCTCCTTCTTTCTGACCCCAGTCAATGGGGGTGGTAAAAACATCTCCTTGTCTCTGACCACAGTCAATGGGGATTGGTAAAAACATCTCCTTCTCTCTGACCCCAGTCAATGGGAATTGGCAAGAACATCTCCTTCTCTATGAACCCAGTCAGTGGGGTTTGGCAAGAACATCGCCTGCTCTCTGACCCCAGTCCGTGGGGATTGGTAAAAACATATTCTTCTCTCTGACCCCAGTCAATGGGGATTGGTAAAACATCTCCTTCTCTCTGACCCCAGTCAATGGGGATTGGTAAAAACATCTCCTTCTCTCTGACCCCATTCAATGGGGATTGGTAAAAACATCTCCTTCTCTCTGACTCCAGTCAGTGAGGTTTGGGAAGAACATCGCCTTCTCTCTGACCCCAGTCCGTGGGGATTGGTAAAAACATATCCTTCTCTCTGACCCCAGTCAATGGGGATCGGTAAAACATCTCCTTCTCTCTGACCCCAGTCAATGGGGATTGGTAAAAACATCTCCTTCTCTCTGACCCCAGTCCGTGGGGATTGGTAAAAACCTCCTTCCCTCTGACCCCAGCCAATGGGGATTGGTAAAAACATCTCCTTCTCTCTGACCCCAGTCAATGGGAATTGGCAAGAACATCTCCTTCTTTCTGACCCCAGTCAATGGGGGTGGTAAAAACATCTCCTTGTCTCTGACCCCAGACAATGAGGATTGGCAAGAACATCTCCTTCTTTCTGACCCCAGTCAAAGAGGATTGGCAAGAACATCTCCTTCTTTCTGACCCCAGTCAAAGAGGATTTGTAAAAACATCTCCTTCTCTATGACCCCAGTCAATGAGGATTGGTAAAAACATCTCCTTCTCCCTGACCCAAGTCAATGAGGATTGTCAAGTACATCTCCTTCCTTCAAACCCCAGTCAATGGGGATTGGCAAGAACATCTCCTTCTCTCTGACCCCAGTCAGTGGGGATTGGTAAAAACATCTCCTTCTCTCTGACCCCAGTCAATGGGGATGGGCAAGAAGATCTCCCTCTCACTGACTCCAGTCAGTGGGGTTTGGCAAGAACATCGCCTTCTCTCTGACCCCAGTTCATGGGGATTGGTAAAAACATCTCCTTCTCTCTGACCCCAGTCAATGGGGATTGGTAAAAACATCTCCTTCTCTCTGACCCCAGTCAATGGGGATTGGTAAAAACATCTCCTTCTCTCTGACTCCAGTCAGTGGGGTTTGGGAAGAACATCGCCTTCTCTCTGACCCCAGTCCGTGGGGATTGGTAAAAACATCTCCTTCGCTCTGACCCAGTCAGTGGGGATTGGTAAAAACATCTCCTTCTCTATGACCCCAGTCAGTGGGGATTGGCAAGAAGATCTCCCTCTCACTGACTCCAGTCAGTGGGGATTGGCAAGAACATCGCCTTCTCTCTGACCCCAGTTCATGGGGATTGGTAAAAACATCTCCTTCTCTCTGACCCCAGTCAATGGGGATTGGTAAAAACATCTCCTTCTCTCTGACCCCTGTCAATGGGGATTGGTAAAAACATCTCCTTCTCTCTGACTCCAGTCAGTGGGGTTTGGGAAGAACATCGCCTTCTCTCTGACCCCAGTCCGAGGGGATTGGTAAAAACATGTCCTTCGCTCTGACCCAGTCAGTGGGGATTGGTAAAAACATCTCCTTCTCTGTGACCCTAGTCAGTGGGGTTTGGCAAGAACATTTCCTTCTCTCTGACCCCAGTCAGTGGGGATTGGTAAAAACATCTCCTTCTCTCTGACCCCAGTCAGTGGGGATTGGCAAGAACATCTCCTTCCCTCTGACCCCAGTCAATGGGGATTGGTAAAAACATCTCCTTCACTCTGACCCCAGTCCGTGGGGATTGGTAAAAAGATCTCCTTCTCTCTGACGCCAGTCCGTGGGGATTGGTAAAAACTTCTCCTTCTCTATGACCCCAGTCAATGAGGATTGGTAAAAACATCTCCTTCTCTCTGACCCAAATCAATGAGGACTGGCAAGAACATCTCCTTCCTTCTGACCCCAGTCAATGGGGATTGGCAAGAACATCTCCTTCTCTCTGACCCCAGTCAGTGAGGATTCGTAAAAACATCTCCTTCTCACTGACCCCAGTCAATGGGTATTGGCAAGAAGATCTCCCTCTCACTGACTCCAGTCAGTGGGGTTTGGCAAGAACATCGCCTTCTCTCTGACCCCAGTTCATGGGGATTGGTAAAAACATCTCCTTCTCTCTGACCCCAGTCAATGGGGATTGGTAAAAACATCTCCTTCTCTCTGACCCCCGTCCGTGGCGATTGGTAAAAACATCTCCTTCCCTCTGACCCCAGTCAGTGGGGGTTGGTAAAAACATCTCCTTCTCCGTGACCCCAGTCAGTGGGGTTTGGCAAGAACATTTCCTTCTCTCTGACCCCAGTCAGTGGGGATTGGTAAAAACATCTGCTTCTCTCTGACCCCAGTCAGTGGGGATTGGCAAGAACATCTCCTTCTCTCTGACCCCAGTCCGTGGGGATTGGTAAAAACCTCCTTCCCTCTGACCCCAGTCAATGGGGATTGGTAAAAACATCTCGTTCTCTCTGACCCCAGTCCATGGGGATTGGTAAAAACATGTCCTTCTCTCTGACCCCAGTCAATGGGAATTGGCAAGAACATCTCCTTCTTTCTGACCCCAGTGAAAGGGGTTGGTAAAAACATCTCCTTATCTCTGACCCCAGACAATGAGGATTGGCAAGAACATCTCCTTCTTTCTGACCCCAGTCATTGAGGATTGGGAAGAACATCTCCTTCTTTCTGACCCCAGTCAATGAGGATTTGTAAAAACATCTCCTTCTCTATGGCCCCAGTCAATGAGGATTGGTAAAAACATCTCCTTCTCTCTGACCCCAGTCAATGAGGATTGTCAAGAACATCTCCTTCCGTCTGACCCCAGTCAATGGGGACTGGCAAGAACATCTCCTTCTCTCTGACCCCAGTCAGTGGGGATTGGTAAAAACATCTCCTTCTCTCTGACCCCAGTCAATGGGGATTGGCAAGAAGATCTCCCTCTCACTGACTCCAGTCAGTGGGGTTTGGCAGGAACATCGCCTTCTCTCTGACCCCAGTTGATGGGGATTGGTAAAAACATCTCCTTCTCTCTGACTCCAGTCAATGGGGATTGGCAAGAACATCTCCTTCTCTCTGACCCCAGTCTGTGGGGATTGGTAAAAACATTTCCTTCTCTCTGACCCCAGTCAAATGGGATTGGTAAAAACATCTCCTTCTCTCTGACCCCAGTCAATGGGGACTGGCAAGAAGATCTTCCTCACACTGACTCCAGTCAGTGGGGATTGGCAAGAACATTGCCTTCTCTCTGACCCCAGTCCATGGGGATTGGTAAAAACATCTCCTTCTCTCTGACCCCAGTCAATGGGGATTGGTAAAAACATCTCCTTCTCTCTGACTACAGTCAGTGGGGTTTGGGAAGAACATTGCCTTCTCTCTGACCCCAGTCCGTGGGGATTGGTAAAAACATCTCCTTCTCTCTGACCCCAGTCAATGGGGATTGGTAAAAACATCTCCTTCTCTGTGACCCCAGTCAATGGGGATTGGTAAAAACATCTCCTTCTCTGTGACCCCAGTCAATGGGGATTGGTAAAAACATCTACTTCTCTCTGACCCCAGTCAATGGGGATTGGTAAAAACATCTCCTTCTCTCTGACCCCCGTCCGTGGGGATTGGTAAAAACATCTCCTTCCCTCTGACCCCAGTCAGTGGGGATTGGTAAAAACATCTCCTTCTCTGTGAGCCCAGTCAGTGGAGTTTGGCAAGAACATTTCCTTCTCTCTGACCCCAGTCAGTGGGGATTGGTAAAAACTTCTCCTTCTCTCTGACCCCAGTCAGTGGGGATTGGCAAGAACATTTCCTAATCTATGACCCCAGTCAGTGGGGTTTGGCAAGAACATCTCCTTCTCTCTGACCCCAGTCCGTGGGGATTGGTAAAAACCTCCTTCCCTCTGACCCCAGTCAATGGGGATTGGTAAAAACATCTCGTTCTCTCTGACACCAGTCCGTGGGGATTCGTAAAAACATCTCCTTCTCTCTGACCCCAGTCAATGGGAATTGGCAAGAACATCTCCTTCTTTCTGACCCCAGTCAATGGGGGTGGTAAAAACATCTCCTTATCTCTGACCCCAGACAATGAGGATTGGCAAGAACATCTCCTTTTTTCTGACCCCAGTCATTGAGGATTGGCAAGAACATCTCCTTCTTTCTGACCCCAGTCAATGAGGATTTGTAAAAACATCTCCTTCTCTATGACCCCAGTCAATGAGGATTGGTAAAAACATCTCCTTCTCTGTGACCCCAGTCAATGAGGATTGTCAAGAACATCTCCTTCCTTCTGACCCCAGTCAATGGGGATTGGCAAGAACATCTCCTTCTCTCTGACCCCAGTCAATGGGGATTGGTAAATACATCTCCTTCTCTCTGACGCCAGTCAAAGGGGTTTGGTAAAAACATCTCCTTCTCTCTGACCCCAGTCAATGGGGATTGGTAAAAACATCCCCTTCTCTCTGACCCCAGTCAGTGGGGATTGGTAAAAACATCTCCTTCTCTCTGACCCCAGTCAGTGGGGATTGGTAAAAACAACTCCTTCTCTCTGACCCCAGTCAGTGGGGATTGGTAAAAACATCTCCTTCTCTCTGACCCCAGTCAGTGGGGATTGGTCAAAACATCTGCTTCTCTCTGACCCCAGTCAGTGGAGATTGGTAAATACATCTCCTTCTCTCTGACCCGAGTCAGTGGGGATTGGTAAAAACATCTCCTTCTCTCTGACCTCAGTTAGTGGGGATTGGTAAAAACATCTCCTTGTCTCCGACCCCAGTCCGTGGGGATTGGCAAGAACATCTCCTTCTCTCTGACCCCAGTCAATGGGAATTCGGAAGAACATCTCCTTCTCTCTGACCCCAGTCACTGGGGATTGGCAAGAACATCTCCTTCTCCCTGACCAAGTCAATGGGGATTGGTAAAAACATCTCCTTCTCTCAGATCCCAGTCCGTGGGAATTGGTAAAAACATCTCCTTTTCTATGACCACAGTCAGTGGGGTTTGGCAAGAACATCGCCTTCTCTCTGACCCCAGTCAATGGGATTGGCAAGAACATCTCCTTCTCTCTGACCCCAGTCCGTGGGGTTTGGCAAGAACATCTCCTTCTCTCTGACCCCAGTCAATGGGGATTGGCAAGAACATCTCCTTCTCTATGACCCTAGTCAGTGTGGTTTGGCAAGAACATCTCCTTCTCTCTGACTCCAGTCAGTGGGGATTGGCAAGAACATCTCCTTCTCTCTGACCCCAGTCCGTGGGGACTGGTAAAAACATCTCCTTCTCTCTGACCCCAGTCAATGGGGATTGGTAAAAACATCTCCTTCTCTCTGACCCCAGTCAATGGGAATTGGCAAGAACATCTCCTTCTCTATGAACCCAGTCAGTGGGGTTTGGCAAGAACATCTGCTTCTCTCTGACACCAGTCAATGTGGATTGGTAAAAACATCTCCTTCTCTCTGACACCAGTCAATGGGGATTGGCAAGAACATCTCCTACTTTCTGACCCCAGTCAATGGGGATTGGTAAAAACATCTCCTTCTCTCTGACCCCAGAAAGTGGGGATTGGTAAAAACATCTCCTTGTCTCCAACCCCAGTCCGTGGGATTGTTAAAAACATCTCCTTTTCTCTAACACCAGTCAATGGGAATTGGCAAGAACATCTCCTTCTCTCTGACTCCAGTCAATGGGGATTGGCAAGAACATCTCCTTCTCTCTGACCCCAGTCTGTGGGGATTGGTAAAACCATCTCCTTCTCTCTGACCCCAGTCAATGGGGATTGGCAAGAAGATCTTCCTCTCACTGACTCCAGTCAGAGGGGTTTGGCAAGAACATTGCCTTCTCTCTGACCCCCGTCCATGGGGATTGGTAAAAACATCTCCTTCTCTCTGACCCCAGTCAATGGGGATTGGTAAAAACATCTCCTTCTCTCTGACTCCAGTCAGTGGGGTTTGGGAAGAACATTGCCTTCTCTCTGACCCCAGTCCTTGGGGATTGGTAAAAACATCTCCTTCTCTCTGACGCCAGTCCGTGGGGATTGGTAAAAACTTCTCCTTCTCTATGACCCCAGTCAATGAGGATTGGTAAAAACATCTCCTTCTCTCTGACCCAAATCAATGAGGACTGGCAAGAACATCTCCTTCCTTCTGACCCCAGTCAATGGGGATTGGCAAGAACATCTCCTTCTCTCTGACCCCAGTCAGTGAGGATTCGTAAAAACATCTCCTTCTCACTGACCCCAGTCAATGGGGATTGGCAAGAAGATCTCCCTCTCACTGACTCCAGTCAGTGGGGTTTGGCAAGAACATCGCCTTCTCTCTGACCCCAGTTCATGGGGATTGGTAAAAACATCTCCTTCTCTCTGACCCCAGTCAATGGGGATTGGTAAAATCATCTCCTTCTCTCTGACCCCCGTCCGTGGCGATTGGTAAAAACATCTCCTTCCCTCTGACCCCAGTCAGTGGGGGTTGGTAAAAACATCTCCTTCTCCGTGACCCCAGTCAGTGGGGTTTGGCAAGAACATTTCCTTCTCTCTGACCCCAGTCAGTGGGGATTGGTAAAAACATCTGCTTCTCTCTGACCCCAGTCAGTGGGGATTGGCAAGAACATCTCCTTCTCTCTGACCCCAGTCCGTGGGGATTGGTAAAAACCTCCTTCCCTCTGACCCCAGTCAATGGGGATTGGTAAAAACATCTCGTTCTCTCTGACCCCAGTCCATGGGGATTGGTAAAAACATGTCCTTCTCTCTGACCCCAGTCAATGGGAATTGGCAAGAACATCTCCTTCTTTCTGACCCCAGTGAAAGGGGTTGGTAAAAACATCTCCTTATCTCTGACCCCAGACAATGAGGATTGGCAAGAACATCTCCTTCTTTCTGACCCCAGTCATTGAGGATTGGGAAGAACATCTCCTTCTTTCTGACCCCAGTCAATGAGGATTTGTAAAAACATCTCCTTCTCTATGGCCCCAGTCAATGAGGATTGGTAAAAACATCTCCTTCTCTCTGACCCCAGTCAATGAGGATTGTCAAGAACATCTCCTTCCGTCTGACCCCAGTCAATGGGGACTGGCAAGAACATCTCCTTCTCTCTGACCCCAGTCAGTGGGGATTGGTAAAAACATCTCCTTCTCTCTGACCCCAGTCAATGGGGATTGGCAAGAAGATCTCCCTCTCACTGACTCCAGTCAGTGGGGTTTGGCAGGAACATCGCCTTCTCTCTGACCCCAGTTGATGGGGATTGGTAAAAACATCTCCTTCTCTCTGACTCCAGTCAATGGGGATTGGCAAGAACATCTCCTTCTCTCTGACCCCAGTCTGTGGGGATTGGTAAAAACATTTCCTTCTCTCTGACCCCAGTCAAATGGGATTGGTAAAAACATCTCCTTCTCTCTGACCCCAGTCAATGGGGACTGGCAAGAAGATCTTCCTCACACTGACTCCAGTCAGTGGGGATTGGCAAGAACATTGCCTTCTCTCTGACCCCAGTCCATGGGGATTGGTAAAAACATCTCCTTCTCTCTGACCCCAGTCAATGGGGATTGGTAAAAACATCTCCTTCTCTCTGACTACAGTCAGTGGGGTTTGGGAAGAACATTGCCTTCTCTCTGACCCCAGTCCGTGGGGATTGGTAAAAACATCTCCTTCTCTCTGACCCCAGTCAATGGGGATTGGTAAAAACATCTCCTTCTCTGTGACCCCAGTCAATGGGGATTGGTAAAAACATCTCCTTCTCTGTGACCCCAGTCAATGGGGATTGGTAAAAACATCTACTTCTCTCTGACCCCAGTCAATGGGGATTGGTAAAAACATCTCCTTCTCTCTGACCCCCGTCCGTGGGGATTGGTAAAAACATCTCCTTCCCTCTGACCCCAGTCAGTGGGGATTGGTAAAAACATCTCCTTCTCTGTGAGCCCAGTCAGTGGAGTTTGGCAAGAACATTTCCTTCTCTCTGACCCCAGTCAGTGGGGATTGGTAAAAACTTCTCCTTCTCTCTGACCCCAGTCAGTGGGGATTGGCAAGAACATTTCCTAATCTATGACCCCAGTCAGTGGGGTTTGGCAAGAACATCTCCTTCTCTCTGACCCCAGTCCGTGGGGATTGGTAAAAACCTCCTTCCCTCTGACCCCAGTCAATGGGGATTGGTAAAAACATCTCGTTCTCTCTGACCCCAGTCCGTGGGGATTCGTAAAAACATCTCCTTCTCTCTGACCCCAGTCAATGGGAATTGGCAAGAACATCTCCTTCTTTCTGACCCCAGTCAATGGGGGTGGTAAAAACATCTCCTTATCTCTGACCCCAGACAATGAGGATTGGCAAGAACATCTCCTTTTTTCTGACCCCAGTCATTGAGGATTGGCAAGAACATCTCCTTCTTTCTGACCCCAGTCAATGAGGATTTGTAAAAACATCTCCTTCTCTATGACCCCAGTCAATGAGGATTGGTAAAAACATCTCCTTCTCTGTGACCCCAGTCAATGAGGATTGTCAAGAACATCTCCTTCCTTCTGACCCCAGTCAATGGGGATTGGCAAGAACATCTCCTTCTCTCTGACCCCAGTCAATGGGGATTGGTAAATACATCTCCTTCTCTCTGACGCCAGTCAAAGGGGTTTGGTAAAAACATCTCCTTCTCTCTGACCCCAGTCAATGGGGATTGGTAAAAACATCCCCTTCTCTCTGACCCCAGTCAGTGGGGATTGGTAAAAACATCTCCTTCTCTCTGACCCCAGTCAGTGGGGATTGGTAAAAACAACTCCTTCTCTCTGACCCCAGTCAGGGGGATTGGTAAAAACATCTCCTTCTCTCTGACCCCAGTCAGTGGGGATTGGTCAAAACATCTGCTTCTCTCTGACCCCAGTCAGTGGAGATTGGTAAATACATCTCCTTCTCTCTGACCCGAGTCAGTGGGGATTGGTAAAAACATCTCCTTCTCTCTGACCTCAGTTAGTGGGGATTGGTAAAAACATCTCCTTGTCTCCGACCCCAGTCCGTGGGGATTGGCAAGAACATCTCCTTCTCTCTGACCCCAGTCAATGGGAATTCGGAAGAACATCTCCTTCTCTCTGACCCCAGTCACTGGGGATTGGCAAGAACATCTCCTTCTCCCTGACCAAGTCAATGGGGATTGGTAAAAACATCTCCTTCTCTCAGATCCCAGTCCGTGGGAATTGGTAAAAACATCTCCTTTTCTATGACCACAGTCAGTGGGGTTTGGCAAGAACATCGCCTTCTCTCTGACCCCAGTCAATGGGATTGGCAAGAACATCTCCTTCTCTCTGACCCCAGTCCGTGGGGTTTGGCAAGAACATCTCCTTCTCTCTGACCCCAGTCAATGGGGATTGGCAAGAACATCTCCTTCTCTATGACCCTAGTCAGTGTGGTTTGGCAAGAACATCTCCTTCTCTCTGACTCCAGTCAGTGGGGATTGGCAAGAACATCTCCTTCTCTCTGACCCCAGTCCGTGGGGACTGGTAAAAACATCTCCTTCTCTCTGACCCCAGTCAATGGGGATTGGTAAAAACATCTCCTTCTCTCTGACCCCAGTCAATGGGAATTGGCAAGAACATCTCCTTCTCTATGAACCCAGTCAGTGGGGTTTGGCAAGAACATCTGCTTCTCTCTGACACCAGTCAATGTGGATTGGTAAAAACATCTCCTTCTCTCTGACACCAGTCAATGGGGATTGGCAAGAACATCTCCTACTTTCTGACCCCAGTCAATGGGGATTGGTAAAAACATCTCCTTCTCTCTGACCCCAGAAAGTGGGGATTGGTAAAAACATCTCCTTGTCTCCAACCCCAGTCCGTGGGATTGTTAAAAACATCTCCTTTTCTCTAACACCAGTCAATGGGAATTGGCAAGAACATCTCCTTCTCTCTGACTCCAGTCAATGGGGATTGGCAAGAACATCTCCTTCTCTCTGACCCCAGTCTGTGGGGATTGGTAAAACCATCTCCTTCTCTCTGACCCCAGTCAATGGGGATTGGCAAGAAGATCTTCCTCTCACTGACTCCAGTCAGAGGGGTTTGGCAAGAACATTGCCTTCTCTCTGACCCCCGTCCATGGGGATTGGTAAAAACATCTCCTTCTCTCTGACCCCAGTCAATGGGGATTGGTAAAAACATCTCCTTCTCTCTGACTCCAGTCAGTGGGGTTTGGGAAGAACATTGCCTTCTCTCTGACCCCAGTCCTTGGGGATTGGTAAAAACATCTCCTTCTCTCTGACCCCAGTCAATGGGGATTGGTAAAAACATCTCCTTCTCTCTGAGCTCAGAAAGTGGGGATTGGTAAAAACATCTCCTTGTCTCCGACCCCAGTCCGTGGGATTGGTAAAAACATCTCCTTCTCTCTGACCCCTGTCCGTGGGGATTGGTAAAAACATCTCCTTCCCTCTGACCCCAGTCAGTGGGGATTGGCAAGAACATTTCCTTCACTCTGACCCCAGTCAGTGGGGATTGGTAAAAACTTCTCCTTCTCTCTGACCACTGTCCGTGGGGATTGGTAAAAACATCTCCTTCTCTGTGAGCCCAGTCAGTGGGGTTTGGCAAGAACATTTCCTTCACTCTGACCCCAGTCAGTGGGGATTGGTAAAAACTTCTCCTTCTCTCTGACCCCAGTCAGTGGGGATTGGTAAAAACAACTCCTTCTCTCTGACCCCAGTCAGTGGGGATTGGCAAAAACATCTCCTTCTCTCTGACCCCAGTCAGTGGGGATTGGTCAAAACATCTGCTTCTCTCTGACCTCAGTCAGTGGGGATTGGTAAAAACATCTCCTTGTCTCCGACCCCAGTCCGTGGGGATTGGCAAGAACATCTCCTTCTCTCTGACCCCAGTCAATGGGAATTCGCAAGAACATCTCCTTCTCTCTGACCCCAGTCACTGGGGATTGGCAAGAACATCTCCTTCTCTCTGACCAAGTCAATGGGGATTGGTAAAAACATCTCCTTCTCTCTGATCCCAGTCCGTGGGAATTGGTAAAAACATCTCCTTTTCTATGACCACAGTCAGTGGGGTTTGGCAAGAATATCGCCTTCTCTCTGACCCCAGTCAATGGGGATTGGCAAGAACATCTCCTTCTCTCTGACCCCAGTCCGTGGGGTTTGGCAAGAACATCTCCTTCTCTCTGACCCCAGTCAATGGGGATTGGCAAGAACATCTCCTTCTCTATGACCCTAGTCAGTGTGGTTTGGCAAGAACATCTCCTTCTCTCTGACCCCAGTCAGTGGGGATTGGCAAGAACATCTCCTTCTCTATGACCCCAGTCAGTAGGGTTTGGCAAGAACATCTCCTTCTCTCTGACCCCAGTCCGTGGGGATTGGTAAAAACATCTCCTTCTCTCTGACCCCAGTCAATGGGGATTGGTAAAAACATCTCCTTCTCTCTGACCCCAGTCAATGGGAATTGGCAAGAACATCTCCTTCTCTATGAACCCAGTCAGTGGGGTTTGGCAAGAACATCTGCTTCTCTCTGACCCCAGTCAATGTGGATTGGTAAAAACATCTCCTTCTCTCTGACGCCAGTCAATGGGGATTGGCAAGAACATCTCCTACTTTCTGACCCCAGTCAATGGGGATTGGTAAAAACATCTCCTTCTCTCTGACCCCAGAAAGTGGGGATTGGTAAAAACATCTCCTTGTCTCCAACCCCAGTCCGTGGGACTGTTAAAAACATCTCCTCTTCTCTAACTCCGGTCAATGGGAATTGGCAAGAACATCTCCTTCTCTCTGACTCCAGTCAATGGGGATTGGCAAGAACATCTCCTTCTCTCTGACCCCAGTCTGTGGGGATTGGTAAAACCATCTCCTTCTCTCTGACCCCAGTCAATGGGGATTGGCAAGAAGATCTTCCTCTCACTGACTCCAGTCAGAGGGGTTTGGCAAGAACATTGCCTTCTCTCTGACCCCAGTCCATGGGGATTGGTAAAAACATCTCCTTCTCTCTGACCCCAGTCAATGGGGATTGGTAAAAACATCTCCTTCTCTCTGACTCCAGTCAGTGGGGTTTGGGAAGAACATCGCCTTCTCTCTGACCCCAGTCCTTGGGGATTGGTAAAAACATCTCCTTCTCTCTGACCCCAGTCCGTGGGATTGGTAAAAACATCTCCTTCTCTCTGACCCCCGTCCGTGGGGATTGGTAAAAACATCTCCTTCCCTCTGACCCCAGTCAGTGGGGATTGGTAAAAACATCTCCTTCTCTGTGAATCCAGTCAGTGGGGTTTGGCAAGAACATTTCCTTCTCTCTGACCCCAGTCAGTGGGGATTGGTAAAAACTTCTTCTTCTCTCTGACCCCAGTCACGGGGATTGGCAAGAACATTTCCTAATCTATGACCCCAGTTAGTGGGGTTTGGCAAGAACATCTCCTTCTCTCTGAACCCAGTCCGTGGGGATTGGTAAAAACCTCCTTCCCTCTGACCCCAGTCAATGGGGATTGGTAAAAACATCTCGTTCTCTCTGACCCCAGTCCGTGGGGATTGGTAAAAACATCTCCTTCTCTCTGACCCCAGTCAATGGGAATTGGCAAGAACATCTCCTTCTCTCTGACCCCAGTCAATGGGGATTGGCAAGAACATCTCCTTCTCTATGACCCTAGTCAGTGTGGTTTGGCAAGAACATCTCCTTCTCTCTGACCCCAGTCAGTGGGGATTGGCAAGAACATCTCCTTCTCTATGACCCCAGTCAGTAGGGTTTGGCAAGAACATCTCCTTCTCTCTGACCCCAGTCCGTGGGGATTGCTAAAAACATCTCCTTCTCTCTGACCCCAGTCAATGGGGATTGGTAAAAACATCTCCTTCTCTCTGACCCCAGTCAATGGGAATTGGCAAGAACATCTCCTTCTCTATGAACCCAGTCAGTGGGGTTTGGCAAGAACATCTGCTTCTCTCTGACCCCAGTCAATGTGGATTGGTAAAAACATCTCCTTCTCTCTGACGCCAGTCAATGGGGATTGGCAAGAACATCTCCTACTTTCTGACCCCAGTCAATGGGGATTGGTAAAAACATCTCCTTCTCTCTGACCCCAGAAAGTGGGGATTGGTAAAAACATCTCCTTGTCTCCAACCCCAGTCCGTGGGACTGTTAAAAACATCTCCTCTTCTCTAACTCCGGTCAATGGGAATTGGCAAGAACATCTCCTTCTCTCTGACTCCAGTCAATGGGGATTGGCAAGAACATCTCCTTCTCTCTGACCCCAGTCTGTGGGGATTGGTAAAACCATCTCCTTCTCTCTGACCCCAGTCAATGGGGATTGGCAAGAAGATCTTCCTCTCACTGACTCCAGTCAGAGGGGTTTGGCAAGAACATTGCCTTCTCTCTGACCCCAGTCCATGGGGATTGGTAAAAACATCTCCTTCTCTCTGACCCCAGTCAATGGGGATTGGTAAAAACATCTCCTTCTCTCTGACTCCAGTCAGTGGGGTTTGGGAAGAACATCGCCTTCTCTCTGACCCCAGTCCTTGGGGATTGGTAAAAACATCTCCTTCTCTCTGACCCCAGTCCGTGGGATTGGTAAAAACATCTCCTTCTCTCTGACCCCCGTCCGTGGGGATTGGTAAAAACATCTCCTTCCCTCTGACCCCAGTCAGTGGGGATTGGTAAAAACATCTCCTTCTCTGTGAGCCCAGTCAGTGGGGTTTGGCAAGAACATTTCCTTCTCTCTGACCCCAGTCAGTGGGGATTGGTAAAAACTTCTTCTTCTCTCTGACCCCAGTCACGGGGATTGGCAAGAACATTTCCTAATCTATGACCCCAGTTAGTGGGGTTTGGCAAGAACATCTCCTTCTCTCTGAACCCAGTTCGTGGGGATTGGTAAAAACCTCCTTCCCTCTGACCCCAGTCAATGGGGATTGGTAAAAACATCTCGTTCTCTCTGACCCCAGTCCGTGGGGATTGGTAAAAACATCTCCTTCTCTCTGACCCCAGTCAATGGGAATTGGCAAGAACATCTCCTTCTTTCTGACCCCAGTCAATGGGGGTGGTATAAACATCTCCTTGTCTCTGACCCCAGGCAATGAGGATTGGCAAGAACATCTCCTTTTTTCTGACCCCAGTCATTGAGGATTGGCAAGAACATCTCCTTCTTTCAGACCCCAGTCAATGAGGATTTGTAAAAACATCTCCTTCTCTATGACCCCAGTCAATGAGGATTGGTAAAAACATCTCCTACTCTCTGACCCCAGTCAATGAGGATTGGTAAAAACATCTCCTTCTCTCTGACCCCTGTCAATGAGGATTGTCAAGAACATCTCCTTCCTTCTGACCCCAGTCAATGGGGATTGGCAAGAAGATCTCCTTCTCTCTGACCCCAGTCAATGGGGATTGGTAAAATCATCTCCTTCTCTCTGACGCCAGTCACTGGGGTTTGGTAAAAACATCTCCTTCTCTCTGACCCCAGTCCGTGGGATTGGTAAACACATCCCCTTCTCTCTGACCCCAGTCAATGGGAATTGGCAAGAACATCTCCTTCTCTCTGACTCCAGTCAATGGGGATTGGCAAGAACATCTCCTTCTCTCTGACCAAGTCAATGGGGATTGGTAAAAACATCTCCTTCTCTCTGACCCCAGTCCGTGGGGATTGTTAAAAACATCTCCTTCTCTATGACCCCAGACAGTGGGGTTTGGCAAGAACATCACCTTCTCTCTGACCCCAGTCAATGGGGATTGGCAAGAACATCTCCTTCTCTCTGACCCCAGTCTGTGGGGTTTGGCAAGAACATCTCCTTCTCTCTGACCCCAGTCAATGGGGATTGGTAAAAACATCTCCTTCTCTCTGACCCCAGTCAGTGGGGATTGGTAAAAACATCTCCTTCTCTCTGACCCCAGTCTGTGGGGATTGGTAAAAACAACTCCTTCTCTCTGACCCCAGTCAGTGGGGATTGGTAAAAACATCTCCTTCTCTCTGACCCCAGTCAGTGGGGATTGGTCAAACCATCTGCTTCTCTCTGACCGCAGTCAGTGGAGATTGGTAAATACATCTCCTTCTCTCTGACCCGAGTCAGTGGGGATTGCTAAAAACATCTCCTTCTCTCTGACCTCAGTCAGTGGGGATTGGTAAAAACATCTCCTTGTCTCCGACCACAGTCCGTGGGGATTGGCAAGAACATCTCCTTCTCTCTGACCGCAGTCAATGGGAATTCGCAAGAACATCTCCTTCTCTCTGACCCCAGTCACTGGGGATTGGCAAGAACATCTCCTTCTCTCTGACCAAGTCAATGGGGATTGGTAAAAACATCTCCTTCTCTCTGATCCCAGTCCGTGGGAATTGGTAAAAACATCTCCTTTTCTTTGACCACAGTCAGTGGGGTTTGGCAAGAACATCGCCTTCTCTCTGACCCCAGTCAATGGGGATTGGCAAGAACATCTCCTTCTCTCTGACCCCAGTCAGTGGGGATTGGCAAGAACATCTCCTTCTCTATGACCCCAGTCAGTAGGGTTTGGCAAGAACATCTCCTTCTCTCTGACCCCAGTCCGTGGGGATTGGTAAAAACATCTCCTTCTCTCTGACCCCAGTCAATGGGGATTGGTAAAAACATCTCCTTCTCTCTGACCCCAGTCAATGGGAATTGGCAAGAACATCTCCTTCTCTATGAACCCAGTCAGTGGGGTTTGGCAAGAACATCTGCTTCTCTCTGACCCCAGTCAATGTGGATTGGTAAAAACATCTCCTTCTCTCTGACCCCAGTCTGTGGGGATTGGTAAAAACATCTCCTTCTCTCTGACCCCAGTCAACGGGGATTGGCAAGAAGATCTCCCTCTCACTGACTCCAGTCAGTGGGGTTTGGCAAGAACATCGCCTTCTCTCTGACCCCAGTTCATGGGGATTGGTAAAAACATTTCCTTCTCTCTGACTCCAGTCAATGGGGATTGGCAAGAACATCTCCTTCTCTCTGACCCCAGTCTGTGGGGATTGGTAAAAACATTTCCTTCTCTCTGACCCCAGTCAAATGGGATTGGTAAAAACATCTCCTTCTCTCTGACCCCAGTCAATGGGGATTGGCAAGAAGATCTTCCTCACACTGACTCCAGTCAGTGGGGATTGGCAAGAACATTGCCTTCTCTCTGACCCCAGTCCATGGGGATTGGTAAAAACATCTCCTTCTCTCTGACTCCAGTCAGTGGGGTTTGGGAAGAATATCGCCTTCTCTCTGACCCTAGTCCGTGGGGATTGGTAAAAACATCTCATTCTCTCTGACCCCAGTCAATGCGGATTGGTAAAAACATCTCCTTCTCTCTGACCCCGGTCAATGGGGATTGGTAAAAACATCTTCTTCTCTGTGACCCCAGTCAATGGGATTGGTAAAAACATCTCCTTCTCTCTGACCCCAGTCAATGGGGATAGGTAAAAACATCTCCTTCTCTCTGACTCCCATCCGTGGGGATTGGTAAAAACATCTCCTTCCCTCTGACCCCAGTCAGTGGGGATTGGTGAAAGCATCTCCTTCTCTGTTACCCCAGTCAGTGGGGTTTGGCAAGAACATTTCCTTCTCTCTGACCCCAGTCAGTGGGTATTGTTAAAAACTTCTCCTTCTCTCTGACCCCAGTCAGTGGGGATTGGCAAGAACATCTCCTTCTCTCTGACCCCAGTCAATGGGAATTCGCAAGAACATCTCCTTCTCTCTGACCCCAGTCACTGGGGATTGGCAAGAACATCTCCTTCTCTCTGACCAAGTCAATGGGGATTGGTAAAAACATCTCCTTCTCTCTGATCCCAGTCCGTGGGAATTGGTAAAAACATCTCCTTTTCTATGACCACAGTCAGTGGGGTTTGGCAAGAACATCGCCTTCTCTCTGACCCCAGTCAATGGGGATTGGCAAGAACATCTCCTTCTCTCTGACCCCAGTCCGTGGGGATTGTTAAAAACATCTCCTTCTCTATGACCCCAGACAGTGGGGTTTGGCAAGAACATCACCTTCTCTCTGACCCCAGTCAATGGGGATTGGCAAGAACATCTCCTTCTCTCTGACCCCAGTCTGTGGGGTTTGGCAAGAACATCTCCTTCTCTCTGACCCCAGTCAATGGGGATTGGTAAAAACATCTCCTTCTCTCTGACCCCAGTCAGTGGGGATTGGTAAAAACATCTCCTTCTCTCTGACCCCAGTCTGTGGGGATTGGTAAAAACAACTCCTTCTCTCTGACCCCAGTCAGTGGGGATTGGTAAAAACATCTCCTTCTCTCTGACCCCAGTCAGTGGGGATTGGTCAAACCATCTGCTTCTCTCTGACCGCAGTCAGTGGAGATTGGTAAATACATCTCCTTCTCTCTGACCCGAGTCAGTGGGGATTGCTAAAAACATCTCCTTCTCTCTGACCTCAGTCAGTGGGGATTGGTAAAAACATCTCCTTGTCTCCGACCACAGTCCGTGGGGATTGGCAAGAACATCTCCTTCTCTCTGACCGCAGTCAATGGGAATTCGCAAGAACATCTCCTTCTCTCTGACCCCAGTCACTGGGGATTGGCAAGAACATCTCCTTCTCTCTGACCAAGTCAATGGGGATTGGTAAAAACATCTCCTTCTCTCTGATCCCAGTCCGTGGGAATTGGTAAAAACATCTCCTTTTCTTTGACCACAGTCAGTGGGGTTTGGCAAGAACATCGCCTTCTCTCTGACCCCAGTCAATGGGGATTGGCAAGAACATCTCCTTCTCTCTGACCCCAGTCAGTGGGGATTGGCAAGAACATCTCCTTCTCTATGACCCCAG
Source organism: Hypanus sabinus (assembly GCF_030144855.1). Classification (NCBI taxonomy): domain Eukaryota; kingdom Metazoa; phylum Chordata; class Chondrichthyes; order Myliobatiformes; family Dasyatidae; genus Hypanus; species Hypanus sabinus. The sequence continues at coordinate 77,277,962 of NC_082709.1, forward strand.
TCAGTAGGGTTTGGCAAGAACATCTCCTTCTCTCTGACCCCAGTCCGTGGGGATTGGTAAAAACATCTCCTTCTCTCTGACCCCAGTCAATGGGGATTGGTAAAAACATCTCCTTCTCTCTGACCCCAGTCAATGGGAATTGGCAAGAACATCTCCTTCTCTATGAACCCAGTCAGTGGGGTTTGGCAAGAACATCTGCTTCTCTCTGACCCCAGTCAATGTGGATTGGTAAAAACATCTCCTTCTCTCTGACCCCAGTGTGTGGGGATTGGTAAAAACATCTCCTTCTCTCTGACCCCAGTCAACGGGGATTGGCAAGAAGATCTCCCTCTCACTGACTCCAGTCAGTGGGGTTTGGCAAGAACATCGCCTTCTCTCTGACCCCAGTTCATGGGGATTGGTAAAAACATTTCCTTCTCTCTGACTCCAGTCAATGGGGATTGGCAAGAACATCTCCTTCTCTCTGACCCCAGTCTGTGGGGATTGGTAAAAACATTTCCTTCTCTCTGACCCCAGTCAAATGGGATTGGTAAAAACATCTCCTTCTCTCTGACCCCAGTCAATGGGGATTGGCAAGAAGATCTTCCTCACACTGACTCCAGTCAGTGGGGATTGGCAAGAACATTGCCTTCTCTCTGACCCCAGTCCATGGGGATTGGTAAAAACATCTCCTTCTCTCTGACTCCAGTCAGTGGGGTTTGGGAAGAATATCGCCTTCTCTCTGACCCTAGTCCGTGGGGATTGGTAAAAACATCTCATTCTCTCTGACCCCAGTCAATGCGGATTGGTAAAAACATCTCCTTCTCTCTGACCCCGGTCAATGGGGATTGGTAAAAACATCTTCTTCTCTGTGACCCCAGTCAATGGGATTGGTAAAAACATCTCCTTCTCTCTGACCCCAGTCAATGGGGATAGGTAAAAACATCTCCTTCTCTCTGACTCCCATCCGTGGGGATTGGTAAAAACATCTCCTTCCCTCTGACCCCAGTCAGTGGGGATTGGTGAAAGCATCTCCTTCTCTGTTACCCCAGTCAGTGGGGTTTGGCAAGAACATTTCCTTCTCTCTGACCCCAGTCAGTGGGTATTGTTAAAAACTTCTCCTTCTCTCTGACCCCAGTCAGTGGGGATTGGCAAGAACATCTCCTTCTCTCTGACCCCAGTCAATGGGAATTCGCAAGAACATCTCCTTCTCTCTGACCCCAGTCACTGGGGATTGGCAAGAACATCTCCTTCTCTCTGACCAAGTCAATGGGGATTGGTAAAAACATCTCCTTCTCTCTGATCCCAGTCCGTGGGAATTGGTAAAAACATCTCCTTTTCTATGACCACAGTCAGTGGGGTTTGGCAAGAACATCGCCTTCTCTCTGACCCCAGTCAATGGGGATTGGCAAGAACATCTCCTTCTCTCTGACCCCAGTCCTTGGGGTGTGGCAAGAACATCTCCTTCTCTCTGACCCCAGTCAATGGGGATTGGCAAGAACATCTCCTTCTCTCTGACCCCAGTCAGTGGGGATTGGCAAGAACATCTCCTTCTCTATGACCCCAGTCAGTAGGGTTTGGCAAGAACATCTCCTTCCCTCTGACCCCAGTCCGTGGGGATTGGTAAAAACATCTCCTTCTCTCTGACCCCAGTCAATGGGGATTGGTAAAAACATCTCCTTCTCTCTGACCCCAGACAATGAGGATTGGCAAGAACATCTCCTTTTTTCTGACCCCAGTCATTGAGGATTGGCAAGAACATCTCCTTCTTTCTGACCCCAGTCAATGAGGATTTGTAAAAACATCTCCTTCTCTCTGACCCCAGTCAATGAGGATTGTCAAGATCATCTCCTTCCTTCTGACCCCAGTCAATGGGGATTGGCAAGAACATCTCCTTCTCTCTGACCCCAGTCAATGGGGATTGGTAAAAACATCTCCTTCTCTCTGACGCCAGTCAATGGGGTTTGGTAAAAACATCTCCTTCTTTCTGACCCCAGTCAATGGGGATTGGTAAAAACATCTCCTTCTCTCTGACCCCAGTCAGTGGGGATTGGTAAAAACATCTCCTTCTCTCTGACCCCAGTCAGTGGGGATTGGTAAAAACATCTACTTCTCCCTGACCCCAGTCAGTGGGTATTGGTAAAAACATCTCTTTGTCTCCGCCCCCAGTCCGTGGGATTGGTAAAAACATCTCCTTCTCTCTGACCCCAGTCAATGGGAATTGGCAAGAACATCTCCTTCTCTCTGACTCCAGTCAATGGGGATTGGCAAGAACATCTCCGTCTCTCTGACCAAGTCAATGGGGATTGGTAACAACATCTCCTTATCTCTGACCCCAGTCCGTGGGGATTGGTAAAAACATCTCCTTCTCTATGACCCCAGTCAGTGGGGTTTGGCAAGAACATCACCTTCTCTCTGACCCCAGTCAATGGGGATTGGCAAGAACATCTCCTTCTCTCTGACCCCAGTCTGTTGGGTTTGGCAAGAACATCTCCTTCTCTCTGACCCCAGTCAATGGGGATTGGTAAAAACATCTCCTTCTCTCTGACCCCAGTCAGTGGGGATTGGTAAAAACAACTCCTTCTCTCTGACCCCAGTCAGTGGGGATTGGTAAAAACATCTCCTTCTCTCTGACACCAGTCAGTGGGGATTGGTCAAAACATCTGCTTCTCTCTGACCCCAGTCAGTGGAGATTGGTAAATACATCTCCTTCTCTCTGACCCGAGTCAGTGGGGATTGGTAAAAACATCTCCTTCTCTCTGACCTCAGTCAGTGGGGATTGGTAAAAACATCTCCTTGTCTCCGACCCCAGTCCGTGGGGATTGGCAATAACATTGCCTTCTCTCTGACCCCAGTCTAAGGGGATTGGTAAAAACATCTCCTTCTCTCTGACTCCAGTCAGTGGGGTTTGGGAAGAACATCGCCTTCTCTCTGACCCTAGTCCGTGGGGATTGGTAAAAACATCTCATTCTCTCTGACCCCAGTCAATGGGGATTGGTAAAAACATCTCCTTCTCTCTGACCCCAGTCAATGGCGATTGGTAAAAACATCTTCTTCTCTGTGACCCCAGTCAATGGGGATTGGTAAAAACATCTCCTTCTCTCTGACCCCAGTCAATGGGGATAGGTAAAAACATCTCCTTCCCTCTGACCACAGTCAGTGGGGATTGGTAAAAACATCTCCTTCTCTGTTACCCCAGTCAGTGGGGTTTGGCAAGAACATTTCCTTCTCTCTGACCCCAGTCAGTGGGGATTGTTAAAAACTTCTCCTTCTCTCTGACCCCAGTCAGTGGGGATTGGCAAGAACATCTCCTTCTCTCTGACCCCAGTCAATGGGAATTCGCAAGAACATCTCCTTCTCTCTGACCCCAGTCACTGGGGATTCGCAAGAACATCTCCTTCTCTCTGACCAAGTCAATGGGGATTGGTAAAAACATCTCCTTCTCTCTGATCCCAGTCCGTGGGAATTGGTAAAAACATCTCCTTTTCTATGACCACAGTCAGTGGGGTTTGGCAAGAACATCGCCTTCTCTCTGACCCCAGTCAATGGGGATTGGCAAGAACATCTCCTTCTCTCTGACCCTAGTCCGTGGGGTTTGGCAAGAACATCTCCTTCTCTCTGACCCCAGTCAATGGGGATTGGCAAGAACATCTCCTTCTCTATGACCCTAGTCAGTGTGGTTTGGCAAGAACATCTCCTTCTCTCTGACCCCAGTCAGTGGGGATTGGCAAGAACATCTCCTTGTCTATGACCCCAGTCAGCAGGGTTTGGCAAGAACATCTCCTTCTCTCTGACCCCAGTCCGTGGGGATTGGTAAAAACATCTCCTTCTCTCTGACCCCAGTCAATGGGGATTGGTAAAAACATATCCTTCTCTCTGACCCCAGACAATGAGGATTGGCAAGAACATCTCCTTTTTTCTGACCCCAGTCATTGAGGATTGGCAAGAACATCTCCTTCTTTCTGACCCCAGTCAATGAGGATTTGTAAAAACATCTCCTTCTCTATGACCCCAGTCAATGAGGATTGGTAAAAACATCTCCTTCTCTCTGACCCCAGTCAATGAGGATTGTCAAGATCATCTCCTTCCTTCTGACCCCAGTCAATGGGGATTGGCAAGAACATCTCCTTCTCTCTGACCCCAGTCAATGGGGATTGGTAAAAACATCTCCTTCTCTCTGACGCCAGTCAATGGGGTTTGGTAAAAACATCTCCTTCTTTCTGACCCCAGTCAATGGGGATTGGTAAAAACATCTCCTTCTCTCTGACCCCAGTCAGTGGGGATTGGTAAAAACATCTCCTTGTCTCTGACCCCAATCATTGGGGATTGGTAAAAACATCTCCTTCTCTCTGACCCCAGTCAGTGGGGATTGGTAAAAACATCTCCTTCTCCCTGACCCCAGTCAGTGGGTATTGGTAAAAACATCTCCTTGTCTCCGACCCCAGTCCGTGGGATTGGTAAATACATCTCCTTCTCTCTGACCCGAGTCAGTGGGGATTGGTAAAAACATCTCCTTCTCTCTGATCTCAGTCAGTGGGGATTGGTAAAAACATCTCCTTGTCTCCGACCCCAGTCCGTGGGGATTGGCAAGAACATCTCCTTCTCTCTGACCCCAGTCAATGGGAATTCGCAAGAATATCTCCTTCTCTCTGACCCCAGTCACTTTGGATTGGCAAGAACATCTCCTTCTCTCTGACCAAGTCAATGGGGATTGGTAAAAACATCTCCTTCTCTCTGATCCCAGTCCGTGGGAATTGGTAAAAACATCTCCTTTTCTATGACCACAGTCAGTGGGGTTTGGCAAGAACATCGCCTTCTCTCTGACCCCAGTCAATGGGGATTGGCAAGAACATCTCCTTCTCTCTGACCCCAGTCCGTGGGGTTTGGCAAGAACATCTCCTTCTCTCTGACCCCAGTCAATGGGGATTGGGAAGAACATCTCCTTCTCTATGACCCTAGTCAGTGTGGTTTGGCAAGAACATCTCCTTCTCTCTGAACCCAGTCAGTGGGGATTCGCAAGAACATCTCCTTCTCTCTGACCCCAGTCACTGGGGATTCGCAAGAACATCTCCTTCTCTCTGACCAAGTCAATGGGGATTGGTAAAAACATCTCCTTCTCTCTGATCCCAGTCCGTGGGAATTGGTAAAAACATCTCCTTTTCTATGACCACAGTCAGTGGGGATTGGTAAAAACATCTCCTTCTCTCTGACCACAGTCAATGGGGATTGGCAAGAACATCTCCTTCTCTCTGACCCCAGTCCGTGGGGTTTGGCAAGAACATCTCCTTCTCTCTGACCCCAGTCAATGGGGATTGGCAAGAACATCTCCTTCTCTATGACCCTAGTCAGTGTGGTTTGGCAAGAACATCTCCTTCTCTCTGACCCCAGTCAGTGGGGATTGGCAAGAACATCTCCTTGACTATGACCCCAGTCAGTAGGGTTTGGCAAGAACATCTCCTTCTCTCTGACCCCAGTCCGTGGGGATTGGTAAAAACATCTCCTTCTCTCTGACCCCAGTCAATGGGGATTGGTAAAAACATATCCTTCTCTCTGACCCCAGACAATGAGGATTGGCAAGAACATCTCCTTTTTTCTGACCCCAGTCATTGAGGATTGGCAAGAACATCTCCTTCTTTCTGACCCCAGTCAATGAGGATTTGTAAAAACATCTCCTTCTCTATGACCCCAGTCAATGAGGATTGGTAAAAACATCTCCTTCTCTCTGACCCCAGTCAATGAGGATTGTCAAGATCATCTCCTTCCTTCTGACCCCAGTCAATGGGGATTGGCAAGAACATCTCCTTCTCTCTGACCCCAGTCAATGGGGATTGGTAAAAACATCTCCTTCTCTCTGACGCCAGTCAATGGGGTTTGGTAAAAACATCTCCTTCTTTCTGACCCCAGTCAATGGGGATTGGTAAAAACATCTCCTTCTCTCTGACCCCAGTCAGTGGGGATTGGTAAAAACATCTCCTTGTCTCTGACCCCAATCATTGGGGATTGGTAAAAACATCTCCTTCTCTCTGACCCCAGTCAGTGGGGATTGGTAAAAACATCTCCTTCTCCCTGACCCCAGTCAGTGGGTATTGGTAAAAACATCTCCTTGTCTCCGACCCCAGTCCGTGGGATTGGTAAATACATCTCCTTCTCTCTGACCCGAGTCAGTGGGGATTGGTAAAAACATCTCCTTCTCTCTGATCTCAGTCAGTGGGGATTGGTAAAAACATCTCCTTGTCTCCGACCCCAGTCCGTGGGGATTGGCAAGAACATCTCCTTCTCTCTGACCCCAGTCAATGGGAATTCGCAAGAATATCTCCTTCTCTCTGACCCCAGTCACTTTGGATTGGCAAGAACATCTCCTTCTCTCTGACCAAGTCAATGGGGATTGGTAAAATCATCTCCTTCTCTCTGATCCCAGTCCGTGGGAATTGGTAAAAACATCTCCTTCTCTATGACCACAGTCAGTGGGGTTTGGCAAGAACATCGCCTTCTCTCTGACCCCAGTCAATGGGGATTGGCAAGAACATCTCCTTCTCTCTGACCCCAGTCCGTGGGGTTTGGCAAGAACATCTCCTTCTCTCTGACCCCAGTCAATGGGGATTGGGAAGAACATCTCCTTCTCTATGACCCTAGTCAGTGTGGTTTGGCAAGAACATCTCCTTCTCTCTGACCCCAGTCAGTGGGGATTGGCAAGAACATCTCCTTCTCTCTGACCCCAGTCCGTGGGGATTGGTAAAAACATCTCCTTCTCTCTGACCCCAGTCAATGGGGATTGGTAAAAACATCTCCTTCTCTCTGTCCCCAGTCAGTGGGGATTGGTAAAAACATCTCCTTCTCTCTGACCCCAGTCAGTGGGGATTGGTAAAAACAACTGCTTCTCTCTGACCCCAGTCAGTGGGGATTGGTAAAAACATCTCCTTCTCTCTGACCCCAGTCAGTGGGGATTGGTCAAAACATCTGCTTCTCTCTGACCCCAGTCAGTGGGGATTGGTAAAAACATCTCCTTGTCTCTGACCCCAATCATTGGGGATTGGTAAAAACATCTCCTTCTCTCTGACCCCAGTCAGTGGGGATTGGTAAAAACATCTCCTTCTCCCTGACCCCAGTCAGTGGGTATTGGTAAAAACATCTCCTTGTCTCCGACCCCAGTCCGTGGGATTGGTAAATACATCTCCTTCTCTCTGACCCGAGTCAGTGGGGATTGGTAAAAACATCTCCTTCTCTCTGATCTCAGTCAGTGGGGATTGGTAAAAACATCTCCTTGTCTCCGACCCCAGTCCGTGGGGATTGGCAAGAACATCTCCTTCTCTCTGACCCCAGTCAATGGGAATTCGCAAGAATATCTCCTTCTCTCTGACCCCAGTCACTTTGGATTGGCAAGAACATCTCCTTCTCTCTGACCAAGTCAATGGGGATTGGTAAAAACATCTCCTTCTCTCTGATCCCAGTCCGTGGGAATTGGTAAAAACATCTCCTTTTCTATGACCACAGTCAGTGGGGTTTGGCAAGAACATCGCCTTCTCTCTGACCCCAGTCAATGGGGATTGGCAAGAACATCTCCTTCTCTCTGACCCCAGTCCGTGGGGTTTGGAAAGAACATCTCCTTCTCTCTGACCCCAGTCAATGGGGATTGGGAAGAACATCTCCTTCTCTATGACCCTAGTCAGTGTGGTTTGGCAAGAACATCTACTTCTCTCTCACCCCAGTCAGTGGGGATTGGCAAGAACATCTCCTTCTCTCTGACCCCAGTCCGTGGGGATTGGTAATAACATCTCCTTCTCTCTGACCCCAGTCAATGGGGATTGGCAAGAACATCTCCTTCTCTCTGACCCCAGTCCGTGGGGTTTGGCAAGAACATCTCCTTCTCTCTGACCCCAGTCAATGGGGATTGGCAAGAACATCTCCTTCTCTATGACCCTAGTCAGTGTGGTTTGGCAAGAACATCTCCTTCTCTCTGACCCCAGTCAGTGGGGATTGGCAAGAACATCTCCTTGACTATGACCCCAGTCAGTAGGGTTTGGCAAGAACATCTCCTTCTCTCTGACCCCAGTCCGTGGGGATTGGTAAAAACATCTCCTTCTCTCTGACCCCAATCAATGGGGATTGGTAAAAACATATCCTTCTCTCTGACCCCAGACAATGAGGATTGGCAAGAACATCTCCTTTTTTCTGACCCCAGTCATTGAGGATTGGCAAGAACATCTCCTTCTTTCTGACCCCAGTCAATGAGGATTTGTAAAAACATCTCCTTCTCTATGACCCCAGTCAATGAGGATTGGTAAAAACATCTCCTTCTCTCTGACCCCAGTCAATGAGGATTGTCAAGATCATCTCCTTCCTTCTGACCCCAGTCAATGGGGATTGGCAAGAACATCTCCTTCTCTCTGACCCCAGTCAATGGGGATTGGTAAAAACATCTCCTTCTCTCTGACGCCAGTCAATGGGGTTTGGTAAAAACATCTCCTTCTTTCTGACCCCAGTCAATGGGGATTGGTAAAAACATCTCCTTCTCTCTGACCCCAGTCAGTGGGGATTGGTAAAAACATCTCCTTGTCTCTGACCCCAATCATTGGGGATTGGTAAAAACATCTCCTTCTCTCTGACCCCAGTCAGTGGGGATTGGTAAAAACATCTCCTTCTCCCTGACCCCAGTCAGTGGGTATTGGTAAAAACATCTCCTTGTCTCAGACCCCAGTCCGTGGGATTGGTAAATACATCTCCTTCTCTCTGACCCGAGTCAGTGGGGATTGGTAAAAACATCTCCTTCTCTCTGATCTCAGTCAGTGGGGATTGGTAAAAACATCTCCTTGTCTCCGACCCCAGTCCGTGGGGATTGGCAAGAACATCTCCTTCTCTCTGACCCCAGTCAATGGGAATTCGCAAGAATATCTCCTTCTCTCTGACCCCAGTCACTTTGGATTGGCAAGAACATCTCCTTCTCTCTGACCAAGTCAATGGGGATTGGTAAAATCATCTCCTTCTCTCTGATCCCAGTCCGTGGGAATTGGTAAAAACATCTCCTTCTCTATGACCACAGTCAGTGGGGTTTGGCAAGAACATCGCCTTCTCTCTGACCCCAGTCAATGGGGATTGGCAAGAACATCTCCTTCTCTCTGACCCCAGTCCGTGGGGTTTGGCAAGAACATCTCCTTCTCTCTGACCCCAGTCAATGGGGATTGGGAAGAAGATCTCCTTCTCTATGACCCTAGTCAGTGTGGTTTGGCAAGAACATCTCCTTCTCTCTGACCCCAGTCAGTGGGGATTGGCAAGAACATCTCCTTCTCTCTGACCCCAGTCCGTGGGGATTGGTAAAAACATCTCCTTCTCTCTGACCCCAGTCAATGGGGATTGGTAAAAACATCTCCTTCTCTCTGTCCCCAGTCAGTGGGGATTGGTAAAAACATCTCCTTCTCTCTGACCCCAGTCAGTGGGGATTGGTAAAAACAACTGCTTCTCTCTGACCCCAGTCAGTGGGGATTGGTAAAAACATCTCCTTCTCTCTGACCCCAGTCAGTGGGGATTGGTCAAAACATCTGCTTCTCTCTGACCCCAGTCAGTGGGGATTGGTAAAAACATCTCCTTGTCTCTGACCCCAATCATTGGTGATTGGTAAAAACATCTCCTTCTCTCTGACCCCAGTCAGTGGGGATTGGTAAAAACATCTCCTTCTCCCTGACCCCAGTCAGTGGGTATTGGTAAAAACATCTCCTTGTCTCCGACCCCAGTCCGTGGGATTGGTAAATACATCTCCTTCTCTCTGACCCGAGTCAGTGGGGATTGGTAAAAACATCTCCTTCTCTCTGATCTCAGTCAGTGGGGATTGGTAAAAACATCTCCTTGTCTCCGACCCCAGTCCGTGGGGATTGGCAAGAACATCTCCTTCTCTCAGACCCCAGTCAATGGGAATTCGCAAGAATATCTCCTTCTCTCTGACCCCAGTCACTTTGGATTGGCAAGAACATCTCCTTCTCTCTGACCAAGTCAATGGGGATTGGTAAAAACATCTCCTTCTCTCTGATCCCAGTCCGTGGGAATTGGTAAAAACATCTCCTTTTCTATGACCACAGTCAGTGGGGTTTGGCAAGAACATCGCCTTCTCTCTGACCCCAGTCAATGGGGATTGGCAAGAACATCTCCTTCTCTCTGACCCCAGTCAATGGGGATTGGCAAGAACATCTCCTTCTCTCTGACCCCAGTCAATGGGGATTGGGAAGAACATCTCCTTCTCTATGACCCTAGTCAGTGTGGTTTGGCAAGAACATCTCCTTCTCTCTGACCCCAGTCCGTGGGGATTGGTAAAAACATCTCCTTCTCTCTGACCCCAGTCAATGGGGATTGGCAAGAACATCTCCTTCTCTCTGACCCCAGTCCGTGGGGATTGGTAAAAACATCTCCTTCTCTCTGACCCCAGTCAATGGGGATTGGCAAGAACATCTCCTTCTCTCTGACCCCAGTCCGTGGGGTTTGGCAAGAACATCTCCTTCTCTCTGACCCCAGTCAATGGGGATTGGCAAGAACATCTCCTTCTCTATGACCCTAGTCAGTGTGGTTTGGCAAGAACATCTCCTTCTCTCTGACCCCAGTCAGTGGGGATTGGCAAGAACATCTCCTTGACTATGACCCCAGTCAGTAGGGTTTGGCAAGAACATCTCCTTCTCTCTGACCCCAGTCCGTGGGGATTGGTAAAAACATCTCCTTCTCTCTGACCCCAGTCAATGGGGATTGGTAAAAACATATCCTTCTCTCTGACCCCAGACAATGAGGATTGGCAAGAACATCTCCTTTTTTCTGACCGCAGTCATTGAGGATTGGCAAGAACATCGCCTTCTCTCTGACCCCAGTCAATGGAGATTGGCAAGAACATCTCCTTCTCTCTGACCCCAGTCCGTGGGGTTTGGCAAGAACATCTCCTTCTCTCTGACCCCAGTCAATGGGGATTGGGAAGAACATCTCCTTCTCTATGACCCTAGTCAGTGTGGTTTGGCAAGAACATCTCCTTCTCTCTGACCCCAGTCAGTGGGGATTGGCAAGAACATCTCCTTCTCTCTGACCCCAGTCCGTGGGGATTGGTAAAAACATCTCCTTCTCTCTGACCCCAGTCAATGGGGATTGGCAAGAACATCTCCTTCTCTCTGACCCCAGTCCGTGGGGTTTGGCAAGAACATCTCCTTCTCTCTGACCCCAGTCAATGGGGATTGGCAAGAACATCTCCTTCTCTATGACCCTAGTCAGTGTGGTTTGGCAAGAACATCTCCTTCTCTCTGACCCCAGTCAGTGGGGATTGGCAAGAACATCTCCTTCTCTCTGACCCCAGTCCGTGGGGATTGGTAAAAACATCTCCTTCTCTCTGACCCCAGTCAATGGGGATTGGCAAGAACATCTCCTTCTCTCTGACCCCAGTCCGTGGGGTTTGGCAAGAACATCTCCTTCTCTCTGACCCCAGTCAATGGGGATTGGCAAGAACATCTCCTTCTCTATGACCCTAGTCAGTGTGGTTTGGCAAGAACATCTCCTTCTCTCTGACCCCAGTCAGTGGGGATTGGCAAGAACATCTCCTTGACTATGACCCCAGTCAGTAGGGTTTGGCAAGAACATCTCCTTCTCTCTGACCCCAGTCCGTGGGGATTGGTAAAAACATCTCCTTCTCTCTGACCCCAATCAATGGGGATTGGTAAAAACATATCCTTCTCTCTGACCCCAGACAATGAGGATTGGCAAGAACATCTCCTTTTTTCTGACCCCAGTCATTGAGGATTGGCAAGAACATCTCCTTCTTTCTGACCCCAGTCAATGAGGATTTGTAAAAACATCTCCTTCTCTATGACCCCAGTCAATGAGGATTGGTAAAAACATCTCCTTCTCTCTGACCCCTGTCAATGAGGATTGTCAAGATCATCTCCTTCCTTCTGACCCCAGTCAATGGGGATTGGCAAGAACATCTCCTTCTCTCTGACCCCAGTCAATGGGGATTGGTAAAAACATCTCCTTCTCTCTGACGCCAGTCAATGGGGTTTGTTAAAAACATCTCCTTCTTTCTGACCCCAGTCAATGGGGATTGGTAAAAACATCTCCTTCTCTCTGACCCCAGTCAGTGGGGATTGGTAAAAACATCTCCTTGTCTCTGACCCCAATCATTGGGGATTGGTAAAAACATCTCCTTCTCTCTGACCCCAGTCAGTGGGGATTGGTAAAAACATCTCCTTCTCCCTGACCCCAGTCAGTGGGTATTGGTAAAAACATCTCCTTGTCTCCGACCCCAGTCCGTGGGATTGGTAAATACATCTCCTTCTCTCTGACCCGAGTCAGTGGGGATTGGTAAAAACATCTCCTTCTCTCTGATCTCAGTCAGTGGGGATTGGTAAAAACATCTCCTTGTCTCCGACCCCAGTCCGTGGGGATTGGCAAGAACATCTCCTTCTCTCTGACCCCAGTCAATGGGAATTCGCAAGAATATCTCCTTCTCTCTGACCCCAGTCACTTTGGATTGGCAAGAACATCTCCTTCTCTCTGACCAAGTCAATGGGGATTGGTAAAATCATCTCCTTCTCTCTGATCCCAGTCCGTGGGAATTGGTAAAAACATCTCCTTCTCTATGACCACAGTCAGTGGGGTTTGGCAAGAACATCGCCTTCTCTCTGACCCCAGTCAATGGGGATTGGCAAGAACATCTCCTTCTCTCTGACCCCAGTCCGTGGGGTTTGGCAAGAACATCTCCTTCTCTCTGACCCCAGTCAATGGGGATTGGGAAGAACATCTCCTTCTCTATGACCCTAGTCAGTGTGGTTTGGCAAGAACATCTCCTTCTCTCTGACCCCAGTCAGTGGGGATTGGCAAGAACATCTCCTTCTCTCTGACCCCAGTCCGTGGGGATTGGTAAAAACATCTCCTTCTCTCTGACCCCAGTCAATGGGGATTGGTAAAAACATCTCCTTCTCTCTGTCCCCAGTCAGTGGGGATTGGTAAAAACATCTCCTTCTCTCTGACCCCAGTCAGTGGGGATTGGTAAAAACAACTGCTTCTCTCTGACCCCAGTCAGTGGGGATTGGTAAAAACATCTCCTTCTCTCTGACCCCAGTCAGTGGGGATTGGTCAAAACATCTGCTTCTCTCTGACCCCAGTCAGTGGGGATTGGTAAAAACATCTCCTTGTCTCTGACCCCAATCATTGGGGATTGGTAAAAACATCTCCTTCTCTCTGACCCCAGTCAGTGGGGATTGGTAAAAACATCTCCTTCTCCCTGACCCCAGTCAGTGGGTATTGGTAAAAACATCTCCTTGTCTCCGACCCCAGTCCGTGGGATTGGTAAATACATCTCCTTCTCTCTGACCCGAGTCAGTGGGGATTGGTAAAAACATCTCCTTCTCTCTGATCTCAGTCAGTGGGGATTGGTAAAAACATCTCCTTGTCTCCGACCCCAGTCCGTGGGGATTGGCAAGAACATCTCCTTCTCTCAGACCCCAGTCAATGGGAATTCGCAAGAATATCTCCTTCTCTCTGACCCCAGTCACTTTGGATTGGCAAGAACATCTCCTTCTCTCTGACCAAGTCAATGGGGATTGGTAAAAACATCTCCTTCTCTCTGATCCCAGTCCGTGGGAATTGGTAAAAACATCTCCTTTTCTATGACCACAGTCAGTGGGGTTTGGCAAGAACATCGCCTTCTCTCTGACCCCAGTCAATGGGGATTGGCAAGAACATCTCCTTCTCTCTGACCCCAGTCCGTGGGGTTTGGCATGAACATCTCCTTCTCTCTGACCCCAGTCAATGGGGATTGGGAAGAACATCTCCTTCTCTATGACCCTAGTCAGTGTGGTTTGGCAAGAACATCTCCTTCTCTCTGACCCCAGTCAGTGGGGATTGGCAAGAACATCTCCTTCTCTCTGACCCCAGTCCGTGGGGATTGGTAAAAACATCTCCTTCTCTCTGACCCCAGTCAATGGGGATTGGCAAGAACATCTCCTTCTCTCTGACCCCAGTCCGTGGGGTTTGGCAAGAACATCTCCTTCTCTCTGACCCCAGTCAATGGGGATTGGCAAGAACATCTCCTTCTCTATGACCCTAGTCAGTGTGGTTTGGCAAGAACATCTCCTTCTCTCTGACCCCAGTCAGTGGGGATTGGCAAGAACATCTCCTTGACTATGACCCCAGTCAGTAGGGTTTGGCAAGAACATCTCCTTCTCTCTGACCCCAGTCCGTGGGGATTGGTAAAAACATCTCCTTCTCTCTGACCCCAGTCAATGGGGATTGGTAAAAACATATCCTTCTCTCTGACCCCAGACAATGAGGATTGGCAAGAACATCTCCTTTTTTCTGACCCCAGTCATTGAGGATTGGCAAGAACATCGCCTTCTCTCTGACCCCAGTCAATGGGGATTGGCAAGAACATCTCCTTCTCTCTGACCCCAGTCCGTGGGGTTTGGCAAGAACATCTCCTTCTCTCTGACCCCAGTCAATGGGGATTGGGAAGAACATCTCCTTCTCTATGACCCTAGTCAGTGTGGTTTGGCAAGAACATCTCCTTCTCTCTGACCCCAGTCAGTGGGGATTGGCAAGAACATCTCCTTCTCTCTGACCCCAGTCCGTGGGGATTGGTAAAAACATCTCCTTCTCTCTGACCCCAGTCAATGGGGATTGGCAAGAACATCTCCTTCTCTCTGACCCCAGTCCGTGGGGTTTGGCAAGAACATCTCCTTCTCTCTGACCCCAGTCAATGGGGATTGGCAAGAACATCTCCTTCTCTATGACCCTAGTCAGTGTGGTTTGGCAAGAACATCTCCTTCTCTCTGACCACAGTCAGTGGGGATTGGTCAAAACATCTGCTTCTCTCTGACCCCAGTCCGTGGGATTGGTAAATACATCTCCTTCTCTCTGACCCGAGTCAGTGGGGATTGGTAAAAACATCTCCTTCTCTCTGACCTCAGTCAGTGGGGATTGGTAAAAACATCTCCTTGTCTGCGACCCCAGTCCGTGGGGATTGGCAAGAACATCTCCTTCTCTCTGACCCCAGTCAATGGGAATTCGCAAGAACATCTCCATCTCTCTGACCAAGTCAATGGGGATTGGTAAAAACATCTCCTTCTCTCTGATCCCAGTCCGTGGGAATTGGTAAAAACATCTCCTTTTCTATGACCACAGTCAGTGGGGTTTGGCAAGAACATCGCCTTCTCTCTGACCCCAGTCAATGGGGATTGGCAAGAACATCTCCTTCTCTCTGACCCCAGTCCGTGGGGATTGGCAAGAACATCTCCTTCTCTCTGACCCCAGTCAATGGGGATTGGCAAGAACATCTCCTTCTCTCTGACCCCAGTCAATGGGGATTGGTAAAAACATCTCCTTCTCTCTGACCCCAGTCAATGGGAATTGGCAAGAACATCTCCTTCTCTATGAACCCAGTCAGTGGGGTTTGGCAAGAACATCTGCTTCTCTCTGACCCCAGTCAATGTGGATTGGCAAGAACATCTCCTACTTTCTGACCCCAGTCAATGGGGATTGGTAAAAACATCTCCTTCTCTCTGACCCCAGAAAGTGGGGATTGGTAAAAACATCTCCTTGTCTCCGACCCCAGTCCGTGGGATTGTTAAAAACATCTCCTTTTCTCTAACCCCAGTCAATGGGAATTGGCAAGAACATCTCCTTCTCTCTGACTCCAGTCAATGGGGATTGGCAAGAACATCTCCTTCTCTCTGACCCCAGTCTGTGGGGATTGGTAAAAACATCTCCTTCTCTCTGACCCCAGTCAATGGGGATTGGCAAGAAGATCTTCCTCTCACTGACTCCAGTCAGAGGGGTTTGGCAAGAACATTGCCTTCTCTCTGACCCCAGTCCATGGGGATTGGTAAAAACATCTCCTTCTCTCTGACCCCAGTCAATGGGGATTGGTAAAAACATCTCCTTCTCTCTGACTCCAGTCAGTGGGGTTTGGGAAGAACATCGCCTTCTCTCTGACCCCAGTCCTTGGGGATTGGTAAAAACATCTCCTTCTCTCTGACCCCAGTCAATGGGGATTGGTAAAAACATCTCCTTCTCTCTGACCTCAGAAAGTGGGGATTGGTAAAAACATCTCCTTGTCTCCGACCCCAGTCCGTGGGATTGGTAAAAACATCTCCTTCTCTCTAACCCCAGTCAATGGGAATTGGCAAGAACATCTCCTTCTCTCTGACTGCAGTCAATGGGGATTGGCAAGAACATCTCCTTCTCTCTGACCCCAGTGAGTGGGGATTGGTAAAAACATTTCCTTCTCTCTGACCCCAGTCAAATGGGATTAGTAAAAACATCTCCATCTCTCTGACCCCAATCAATGGGGATTATCAAGAAGATCTGCCTCTCACTGACTCCAGTCAGTGGGGTTTGGCAAGAACATCGCCTTCTCTCTGACCCCAGTTCATGGGGATTGGTAAAAACATTTCCTTCTCTCTGACTCCAGTCAATGGGGATTGGCAAGAACATCTCCTTCTCTCTGACCCCAGTCTGTGGGGATTGGTAAAAACATTTCCTTCTCTCTGACCCCAGTCAAATGGGATTGGTAAAAACATCTCCTTCTCTCTGACCCCAGTCAATGGGGATTGGCAAGAAGATCTTCCTTACACTGACTCCAGTCAGTGGGGATTGGCAATAACATTGCCTTCTCTCTGACCCCAGTCCATGGGGATTGGCAAGAACATCTCCTTCTCTATTACCCTAGTCAGTGTGGTTTGGCAAGAACATCTCCTTCTCTCTGACCCCAGTCAGTGGGGATTGGCAAGAACATCTCCTTCTCTATGACCCCAGTCAGTAGGGTTTGGCAAGAACATCTCCTTCTCTCTGACCCCAGTCCGTGGGGATTGGTAAAAACATCTCCTTCTCTCTGACCCCAGTCAATGGGGATTGGTAAAAACATCTCCTTCTCTCTGACCCCAGTCAGTGGGGATTGGTAAAAACATCTCCTTCTCTCTGACCCCAGTCCGTGGGGATTGGTAAAAACATCTCCTTCTCTCTGACCCCAGTCAATGGGGATTGGTAAAAACATCTCCTTCTCTCTGACCCCAGAAAGTGGGGATTGGTAAAAACATCTCCTTGTCTCCGACCCCAGTCCGTGGGATTGTTAAAAACATCTCCTTTTCTCTAACCCCAGTCAATGGGAATTGGCAAGAACATCTCCTTCTCTCTGACTCCAGTCAATGGGGATTGGCAAGAACATCTCCTTCTCTCTGACCCCAGTCTGTGGGGATTGGTAAAAACATCTCCTTCTCTCTGACCCCAGTCAATGGGGATTGGCAAGAAGATCTTCCTCTCACTGACTCCAGTCAGAGGGGTTTGGCAAGAACATTGCCTTCTCTCTGACCCCAGTCCATGGGGATTGGTAAAAACATCTCCTTCTCTCTGACCCCAGTCAATGGGGATTGGTAAAAACATCTCCTTCTCTCTGACTCCAGTCAGTGGGGTTTGGGAAGAACATCGCCTTCTCTCTGACCCCAGTCCTTGGGGATTGGTAAAAACATCTCCTTCTCTCTGACCCCAGTCAATGGGGATTGGTAAAAACATCTCCTTCTCTCTGACCTCAGAAAGTGGGGATTGGTAAAAACATCTCCTTGTCTCCGACCCCAGTCCGTGGGATTGGTAAAAACATCTCCTTCTCTCTAACCCCAGTCAATGGGAATTGGCAAGAACATCTCCTTCTCTCTGACTGCAGTCAATGGGGATTGGCAAGAACATCTCCTTCTCTCTGACCCCAGTGAGTGGGGATTGGTAAAAACATTTCCTTCTCTCTGACCCCAGTCAAATGGGATTAGTAAAAACATCTCCATCTCTCTGACCCCAATCAATGGGGATTGGCAAGAAGATCTGCCTCTCACTGACTCCAGTCAGTGGGGTTTGGCAAGAACATCGCCTTCTCTCTGACCCCAGTTCATGGGGAATGGTAAAAACATTTCCTTCTCTCTGACTCCAGTCAATGGGGATTGGCAAGAACATCTCTTTCTCTCTGACCCCAGTCTGTGGGGATTGGTAAAAACATTTCCTTCTCTCTGACCCCAGTCAAATGGGATTGGTAAAAACATCTCCTTCTCTCTGACCCCAGTCAATGGGGATTGGCAAGAAGATCTTCCTCACACTGACTCCAGTCAGTGGGGATTGGCAATAACATTGCCTTCTCTCTGACCCCAGTCCATGGGGATTGGCAAGAACATCTCCTTCTCTATGACCCTAGTCAGTGTGGTTTGGCAAGAACATCTCCTTCTCTCTGACCCCAGTCAGTGGGGATTGGCAAGAACATCTCCTTCTCTATGACCCCAGTCAGTAGGGTTTGGCAAGAACATCTCCTTCTCTCTGACCCCAGTCCGTGGGGATTGGTAAAAACATCTCCTTCTCTCTGACCCCAGTCAATGGGGATTGGTAAAAACATCTCCTTCTCTCTGACCCCAGTCAGTGGGGATTGGTAAAAACATCTCCTTCTCTCTGACCCCAGTCAGTGGGGATTGGTAAAAACAACTCCTTCTCTCTGACCCCAGTCAGTGGGGATTGGTAAAAACATCTCCTTCTCTCTGACCCCAGTCAGTGGGGATTGGTCAAAACATCTGCTTCTCTCTGACCCCAGTCAGTGGAGATTGGTAAATACATCTCCTTCTCTCTGACCCGAGTCAGTGGGGATTGGTAAAAACATCTCCTTCTCTCTGACCTCAGTCAGTGGGGATTGGTAAAAACATCTCCTTGTCTCCGACCCCAGTCCATGGGGATTGGCAAGAACATCTCCTTCTCTCTGACCCCAGTCACTGGGGATTGGCAAGAACATCTCCTTCTCTCTGACCAAGTCAATGGGGATTGGTAAAAACATCTCCTTCTCTCTGATCCCAGTCCGTGGGAATTGGTAAAAACATCTCCTTTTCTATGACCACAGTCAGTGGGGTTTGGCAAGAACATCGCCTTCTCATTGACCCCAGTGAATGGGGATTGGCAAGAACATCTCCTTCTCTCTGACCCCAGTCCGTGGGGTTTGGGAAGAACATCGCCTTCTCTCTGACCCCAGTCAATGGGGATTGGTAAAAACATCTCCTTCTCTCTGACCCCAGTCAATGGGGATTGGTAAAAACATCTCCTTCTCTCTGACCCCAGTCAATGGGGATTGGTAAAAACATCTCCTTCTCTCTGACC
Organism: Hypanus sabinus; assembly: GCF_030144855.1. NCBI lineage: Eukaryota > Metazoa > Chordata > Chondrichthyes > Myliobatiformes > Dasyatidae > Hypanus > Hypanus sabinus. Next base: position 77,297,066 of record NC_082709.1, read on the forward strand.
TCAGAAAGTGGGGATTGGTAAAAACATCTCCTTGTCTCCGACCCCAGTCCGTGGGATTGGTAAAAACATCTCCTTCTCTCTAACCCCAGTCAATGGGCATTGGCAAGAACATCTCCTTCTCTCTGACTGCAGTCAATGGGGATTGGCAAGAACATCTCCTTCTCTCTGACCCCAGTCAAATGGGATTGGTAAAAACATCTCCATCTCTCTGACCCCAATCAATGGGGATTGGCAAGAAGATCTGCCTCTCACTGACTCCAGTCAGTGGGGTTTGGCAAGAACATCGCCTTCTCTCTGACCCCAGTTCATGGGGATTGGTAAAAACATTTCCTTCTCTCTGACTCCAGTCAATGGGGATTGGCAAGAACATCTCCTTCTCTCTGACCCCAGTCTGTGGGGATTGGTAAAAACATTTCCTTCTCTCTGACCCCAGTCAATGGGGATTGGCAAGAAGATCTTCCTCACACTGACTCCAGTCAGTGGGGATTGGCAAGAACATTGCCTTCTCTCTGACCCCAGTCCATGGGGAGTGGTAAAAACATCTCCATCTCTCTGACTCCAGTCAGTGGGGTTTGGGAAGAACATCGCCTTCTCTCTGACCCTAGTCCGTGGGGATTGGTAAAAACATCTCCTTCTCTCTGACCCCAGTCAATGGGGATTGGTAAAAACATCTCCTTCTCTCTGACCCCAGTCAATGGGGATTGGTAAAAACATCTCCTTCTCTGTGACCCCAGTCAATGGGGATTGGTAAAAACATCTCCTTCTCTCTGACCCCAGTCAATGGGGATTGGTAAAATCATCTCCTTCTCTCTGACCCCCGTCCGTGGGGATTGGTAAAAACATCTCCTTCCCTCTGACCCCAGTCAGTGGGGATTGGTAAAAACATCTCCTTCTCTGTTACCCCAGTCAGTGGGGTTTGGCAAGAACATTTCCTTCTCTCTGACCCCAGTCAGTGGGGATTGGCAAGAACATCTCCTTCTCTATGACCCCAGTCAGTGGGGATTGGTAAGAACATCTCCTTCTCTCTGACCCCAGTCCGTGGGGATTGGTAAAAACCTCCTTCCCTCTGACCCCAGTCAATGGGGATTGGTAAAAACATCTCGTTCTCTCTGACCCCAGTCCGTGGGGATTGGTAAAAACATCTCCTTCTCTCTGACCCCAGTCAATGGGAATTGGCAAGAACATCTCCTTCTTTCTGACCCCAGTCAATGGGGGTGGTAAAAACATCTCCTTGTCTCTGACCCCAGACAATGAGGATTGGCAAGAACATCTCCTTCTTTCTGACCCCAGTCATTGAGGATTGGCAAGAACATCTCCTTCTTTCTGACCCCAGTCAATGAGGATTTGTAAAAACATCTCCTTCTCTATGACCCCAGTCTATGAGGATTGGTAAAAACATCTCCTTCTCTCTGACCCCAGTCAATGAGGATTGTCAAGAACATCTCCTTCCTTCTGACCCCAGTCAATGGGGATTGGCAAGAACATCTCCTTCTCTCTGACCCCAGTCAATGGGGTCTGGTAAATACATCTCCTTGTCTCTGACCCCAGTCACTGGGGATTGGTAAAAACATCTCCTTCTCTCTGACCCCAGTCAGTGGGGTTTGGTAAAAACATCTCCTTCTCCCTGACCCCAGTCAGTGGGTATTGGTAAAAACATCTCCTTGTCTCCGACCCCAGTCCGTGGGATTGGTACAAACATCTCCTTCTCTCTGACCCCAGTCAATGGGAATTGGCAAGAACATCTCCTTCTCTCTGACTCCAGTCAATGGGGATTGGCAAGAACATCTCCTTCTCTCTGACCAAGTCAATGGGGATTGGAAAAAACATCTTCTCTCTGACCCCAGTCCGTGGGGATTGGTAAAAACATCTCCTTGTCTCTGACCCCAGACAATGAGGATTGGCAAGAACATCTCCTTCTTTCTGACCCCAGTCATTGAGGATTGGCAAGAACATCTCCTTCTTTCTGACCCCAGTCAATGAGGATTTGTAAAAACATCTCCTTCTCTATGACCCCAGTCTATGAGGATTGGTAAAAACATCTCCTTCTCTCTGACCCCAGTCAATGAGGATTGTCAAGAACATCTCCTTCCTTCTGACCCCAGTCAATGGGGATTGGCAAGAACATCTCCTTCTCTCTGACCCCAGTCAATGGGGTCTGGTAAATACATCTCCTTGTCTCTGACCCCAGTCACTGGGGATTGGTAAAAACATCTCCTTCTCTCTGACCCCAGTCAGTGGGGTTTGGTAAAAACATCTCCTTCTCCCTGACCCCAGTCAGTGGGTATTGGTAAAAACATCTCCTTGTCTCCGACCCCAGTCCGTGGGATTGGTACAAACATCTCCTTCTCTCTGACCCCAGTCAATGGGAATTGGCAAGAACATCTCCTTCTCTCTGACTCCAGTCAATGGGGATTGGCAAGAACATCTCCTTCTCTCTGACCAAGTCAATGGGGATTGGAAAAAACATCTTCTCTCTGACCCCAGTCCGTGGGGATTGGTAAAAACATCTCCTTCTCTCTGACCCCAGTCAATGGGGATTGGTAAAAACATCTCCTTCTCTGTGACCCCAGTCAATGGGGATTGGTAAAAACATCTCCTTCTCTCTGACCCCAGTCAATGGGGATTGGTAAAAACATCTCCTTCTCTCTGACCCCCGTCCGTGGGGATTGGTAAAAACATCTCCTTCCCTCTGACCCCAGTCAGTGGGGATTGGTAAAAACATCTCCTTCTCTGTTACCCCAGTCAGTGGGGTTTGGCAAGAACATTTCCTTCTCTCTGACCCCAGTCAGTGGGGATTGGCAAGAACATCTCCTTCTCTCTGACCCCAGTCAATGGGAATTCGGAAGAACATCTCCTTCTCTCTGACCCCAGTCACTGGGGATTGGCAAGAACATCTCGTTCTCTCTGACCAAGTCAATGGGGATTGGTAAAAACATCTCCTTCTCTCTGATCCCAGTCCGTGGGAATTGGTAAAAACATCTCCTTTTCTATGACCACAGTCAGTGGGGTTTGGCCAGAACATCGCCTTCTCCCTGACCCCAGTGAATGGGGATTGGCAAGAACATCTCCTTCTCTATGACCCCAGTCTGTGGGGTTTGGGAAGAACATCTCCTTCTCTCTGACCCCAGTCAATGGGGATTGGCAAGAACATCTCCTTCTCTATGACCCTAGTCAGTGTGGTTTGGCAAGAACATCTCCTTCTCTCTGACCCCAGTCAGTGGGGATTGGCAAGAACATCTCCTTCTCTATGACCCCAGTCAGTAGGGTTTGGCAAGAACATCTCCTTCTCTCTGACCACAGTCCGTGGGGATTGGTAAAAACATCTCCTTCTCTCTGACCCCAGTCAATGGGGATTGGTAAAAACATCTCCTTCTCTCTGACCCCAGTCAATGGGAATTGGCAAGAACATCTCCTTCTCTATGAACCCAGTCAGTGGGGTTTGGCAAGAACATCTGCTTCTCTCTGACCCCAGTCAATGTGGATTGGTAAAAACATCTCCTTCTCTCTGACACCACTCAATGGGGATTGGCAAGAACATCTCCTTCTCTCTGACCCCAGTCACTGGGGATTGGCAAGAACATCTCCTTCTCTCTGACCAAGTCAATGGGGATTGGTAAAAACATCTCCTTCTCTCTGATCCCAGTCCGTGGGAATTGGTAAAAACATCTCCTTTTCTATGACCACAGTCAGTGGGGTTTGGCAAGAACATCGCCTTCTCATTGACCCCAGTGAATGGGGATTGGCAAGAACATCTCCTTCTCTCTGACCCCAGTCAATGGGGATTGGTAAAAACATCTCCTTCTCTCTGACCCCAGTCAATGGGGATTGTTAAAAACATCTCCTTCTCTCTGACCTCAGAAAGTGGGGATTGGTAAAAACATCTCCTTGTCTCCGACCCCAGTCCGTGGGATTGGTAAAAACATCTCCTTCTCTCTAACCCCAGTCAATGGGCATTGGCAAGAACATCTCCTTCTCTCTGACTGCAGTCAATGGGGATTGGCAAGAACATCTCCTTCTCTCTGACCCCAGTCAAATGGGATTGGTAAAAACATCTCCATCTCTCTGACCCCAATCAATGGGGATTGGCAAGAAGATCTGCCTCTCACTGACTCCAGTCAGTGGGGTTTGGCAAGAACATCGCCTTCTCTCTGACCCCAGTTCATGGGGATTGGTAAAAACATTTCCTTCTCTCTGACTCCAGTCAATGGGGATTGGCAAGAACATCTCCTTCTCTCTGACCCCAGTCTGTGGGGATTGGTAAAAACATTTCCTTCTCTCTGACCCCAGTCAATGGGGATTGGCAAGAAGATCTTCCTCACACTGACTCCAGTCAGTGGGGATTGGCAAGAACATTGCCTTCTCTCTGACCCCAGTCCATGGGGAGTGGTAAAAACATCTCCATCTCTCTGACTCCAGTCAGTGGGGTTTGGGAAGAACATCGCCTTCTCTCTGACCCTAGTCCGTGGGGATTGGTAAAAACATCTCCTTCTCTCTGACCCCAGTCAATGGGGATTGGTAAAAACATCTCCTTCTCTCTGACCCCAGTCAATGGGGATTGGTAAAAACATCTCCTTCTCTGTGACCCCAGTCAATGGGGATTGGTAAAAACATCTCCTTCTCTCTGACCCCAGTCAATGGGGATTGGTAAAATCATCTCCTTCTCTCTGACCCCCGTCCGTGGGGATTGGTAAAAACATCTCCTTCCCTCTGACCCCAGTCAGTGGGGATTGGTAAAAACATCTCCTTCTCTGTTACCCCAGTCAGTGGGGTTTGGCAAGAACATTTCCTTCTCTCTGACCCCAGTCAGTGGGGATTGGCAAGAACATCTCCTTCTCTATGACCCCAGTCAGTGGGGATTGGTAAGAACATCTCCTTCTCTCTGACCCCAGTCCGTGGGGATTGGTAAAAACCTCCTTCCCTCTGACCCCAGTCAATGGGGATTGGTAAAAACATCTCGTTCTCTCTGACCCCAGTCCGTGGGGATTGGTAAAAACATCTCCTTCTCTCTGACCCCAGTCAATGGGAATTGGCAAGAACATCTCCTTCTTTCTGACCCCAGTCAATGGGGGTGGTAAAAACATCTCCTTGTCTCTGACCCCAGACAATGAGGATTGGCAAGAACATCTCCTTCTTTCTGACCCCAGTCATTGAGGATTGGCAAGAACATCTCCTTCTTTCTGACCCCAGTCAATGAGGATTTGTAAAAACATCTCCTTCTCTATGACCCCAGTCTATGAGGATTGGTAAAAACATCTCCTTCTCTCTGACCCCAGTCAATGAGGATTGTCAAGAACATCTCCTTCCTTCTGACCCCAGTCAATGGGGATTGGCAAGAACATCTCCTTCTCTCTGACCCCAGTCAATGGGGTCTGGTAAATACATCTCCTTGTCTCTGACCCCAGTCACTGGGGATTGGTAAAAACATCTCCTTCTCTCTGACCCCAGTCCGTGGGGTTTGGGAAGAACATCGCCTTCTCTCTGACCCCAGTCAATGGGGATTGGTAAAAACATCTCCTTCTCTCTGACCCCAGTCAATGGGGATTGGTAAAAACATCTCCTTCTCTCTGACCCCAGTCAATGGGGATTGGTAAAAACATCTCCTTCTCTCTGACCTCAGAAAGTGGGGATTGGTAAAAACATCTCCTTGTCTCCGACCCCAGTCCGTGGGATTGGTAAAAACATCTCCTTCTCTCTAACCCCAGTCAATGGGCATTGGCAAGAACATCTCCTTCTCTCTGACTGCAGTCAATGGGGATTGGCAAGAACATCTCCTTCTCTCTGACCCCAATCAATGGGGATTGGCAAGAAGATCTGCCTCTCACTGACTCCAGTCAGTGGGGTTTGGCAAGAACATCGCCTTCTCTCTGACCCCAGTTCATGGGGATTGGTAAAAACATTTCCTTCTCTCTGACTCCAGTCAATGGGGATTGGCAAGAACATCTCCTTCTCTCTGACCCCAGTCTGTGGGGATTGGTAAAAACATTTCCTTCTCTCTGACCCCAGTCAATGGGGATTGGCAAGAAGATCTTCCTCACACTGACTCCAGTCAGTGGGGATTGGCAAGAACATTGCCTTCTCTCTGACCCCAGTCCATGGGGAGTGGTAAAAACATCTCCATCTCTCTGACTCCAGTCAGTGGGGTTTGGGAAGAACATCGCCTTCTCTCTGACCCTAGTCCGTGGGGATTGGTAAAAACATCTCCTTCTCTCTGACCCCAGTCAATGGGGATTGGTAAAAACATCTCCTTCTCTCTGACCCCAGTCAATGGGGATTGGTAAAAACATCTCCTTCTCTGTGACCCCAGTCAATGGGGATTGGTAAAAACATCTCCTTCTCTCTGACCCCAGTCAATGGGGATTGGTAAAATCATCTCCTTCTCTCTGACCCCCGTCCGTGGGGATTGGTAAAAACATCTCCTTCCCTCTGACCCCAGTCAGTGGGGATTGGTAAAAACATCTCCTTCTCTGTTACCCCAGTCAGTGGGGTTTGGCAAGAACATTTCCTTCTCTCTGACCCCAGTCAGTGGGGATTGGCAAGAACATCTCCTTCTCTATGACCCCAGTCAGTGGGGATTGGTAAGAACATCTCCTTCTCTCTGACCCCAGTCCGTGGGGATTGGTAAAAACCTCCTTCCCTCTGACCCCAGTCAATGGGGATTGGTAAAAACATCTCGTTCTCTCTGACCCCAGTCCGTGGGGATTGGTAAAAACATCTCCTTCTCTCTGACCCCAGTCAATGGGAATTGGCAAGAACATCTCCTTCTTTCTGACCCCAGTCAATGGGGGTGGTAAAAACATCTCCTTGTCTCTGACCCCAGACAATGAGGATTGGCAAGAACATCTCCTTCTTTCTGACCCCAGTCATTGAGGATTGGCAAGAACATCTCCTTCTTTCTGACCCCAGTCAATGAGGATTTGTAAAAACATCTCCTTCTCTATGACCCCAGTCTATGAGGATTGGTAAAAACATCTCCTTCTCTCTGACCCCAGTCAATGAGGATTGTCAAGAACATCTCCTTCCTTCTGACCCCAGTCAATGGGGATTGGCAAGAACATCTCCTTCTCTCTGACCCCAGTCAATGGGGTCTGGTAAATACATCTCCTTGTCTCTGACCCCAGTCACTGGGGATTGGTAAAAACATCTCCTTCTCTCTGACCCCAGTCAGTGGGGTTTGGTAAAAACATCTCCTTCTCCCTGACCCCAGTCAGTGGGTATTGGTAAAAACATCTCCTTGTCTCCGACCCCAGTCCGTGGGATTGGTACAAACATCTCCTTCTCTCTGACCCCAGTCAATGGGAATTGGCAAGAACATCTCCTTCTCTCTGACTCCAGTCAATGGGGATTGGCAAGAACATCTCCTTCTCTCTGACCAAGTCAATGGGGATTGGAAAAAACATCTTCTCTCTGACCCCAGTCCGTGGGGATTGGTAAAAACATCTCCTTCTCTCTGACCCCAGTCAATGGGGATTGGTAAAAACATCTCCTTCTCTGTGACCCCAGTCAATGGGGATTGGTAAAAACATCTCCTTCTCTCTGACCCCAGTCAATGGGGATTGGTAAAAACATCTCCTTCTCTCTGACCCCCGTCCGTGGGGATTGGTAAAAACATCTCCTTCCCTCTGACCCCAGTCAGTGGGGATTGGTAAAAACATCTCCTTCTCTGTTACCCCAGTCAGTGGGGTTTGGCAAGAACATTTCCTTCTCTCTGACCCCAGTCAGTGGGGATTGGCAAGAACATCTCCTTCTCTCTGACCCCAGTCAATGGGAATTCGCAAGAACATCTCCTTCTCTCTGACCCCAGTCACTGGGGATTGGCAAGAACATCTCGTTCTCTCTGACCAAGTCAATGGGGATTGGTAAAAACATCTCCTTCTCTCTGATCCCAGTCCGTGGGAATTGGTAAAAACATCTCCTTTTCTATGACCACAGTCAGTGGGGTTTGGCCAGAACATCGCCTTCTCCCTGACCCCAGTGAATGGGGATTGGCAAGAACATCTCCTTCTCTATGACCCCAGTCTGTGGGGTTTGGGAAGAACATCTCCTTCTCTCTGACCCCAGTCAATGGGGATTGGCAAGAACATCTCCTTCTCTATGACCCTAGTCAGTGTGGTTTGGCAAGAACATCTCCTTCTCTCTGACCCCAGTCAGTGGGGATTGGCAAGAACATCTCCTTCTCTATGACCCCAGTCAGTAGGGTTTGGCAAGAACATCTCCTTCTCTCTGACCACAGTCCGTGGGGATTGGTAAAAACATCTCCTTCTCTCTGACCCCAGTCAATGGGGATTGGTAAAAACATCTCCTTCTCTCTGACCCCAGTCAATGGGAATTGGCAAGAACATCTCCTTCTCTATGAACCCAGTCAGTGGGGTTTGGCAAGAACATCTGCTTCTCTCTGACCCCAGTCAATGTGGATTGGTAAAAACATCTCCTTCTCTCTGACACCACTCAATGGGGATTGGCAAGAACATCTCCTTCTCTCTGACCCCAGTCACTGGGGATTGGCAAGAACATCTCCTTCTCTCTGACCAAGTCAATGGGGATTGGTAAAAACATCTCCTTCTCTCTGATCCCAGTCCGTGGGAATTGGTAAAAACATCTCCTTTTCTATGACCACAGTCAGTGGGGTTTGGCAAGAACATCGCCTTCTCATTGACCCCAGTGAATGTGGATTGGCAAGAACATCTCCTTCTCTCTGACCCCAGTCAATGGGGATTGGTAAAAACATCTCCTTCTCTCTGACCCCAGTCAATGGGGATTGTTAAAAACATCTCCTTCTCTCTGACCTCAGAAAGTGGGGATTGGTAAAAACATCTCCTTGTCTCCGACCCCAGTCCGTGGGATTGGTAAAAACATCTCCTTCTCTCTAACCCCAGTCAATGGGCATTGGCAAGAACATCTCCTTCTCTCTGACTGCAGTCAATGGGGATTGGCAAGAACATCTCCTTCTCTCTGACCCCAGTCAAATGGGATTGGTAAAAACATCTCCATCTCTCTGACCCCAATCAATGGGGATTGGCAAGAAGATCTGCCTCTCACTGACTCCAGTCAGTGGGGTTTGGCAAGAACATCGCCTTCTCTCTGACCCCAGTTCATGGGGATTGGTAAAAACATTTCCTTCTCTCTGACTCCAGTCAATGGGGATTGGCAAGAACATCTCCTTCTCTCTGACCCCAGTCTGTGGGGATTGGTAAAAACATTTCCTTCTCTCTGACCCCAGTCAATGGGGATTGGCAAGAAGATCTTCCTCACACTGACTCCAGTCAGTGGGGATTGGCAAGAACATTGCCTTCTCTCTGACCCCAGTCCATGGGGAGTGGTAAAAACATCTCCATCTCTCTGACTCCAGTCAGTGGGGTTTGGGAAGAACATCGCCTTCTCTCTGACCCTAGTCCGTGGGGATTGGTAAAAACATCTCCTTCTCTCTGACCCCAGTCAATGGGGATTGGTAAAAACATTTCCTTCTCTCTGACCCCAGTCAATGGGGATTGGTAAAAACATCTCCTTCTCTGTGACCCCAGTCAATGGGGATTGGTAAAAACATCTCCTTCTCTCTGACCCCAGTCAATGGGGATTGGTAAAATCATCTCCTTCTCTCTGACCCCCGTCCGTGGGGATTGGTAAAAACATCTCCTTCCCTCTGACCCCAGTCAGTGGGGATTGGTAAAAACATCTCCTTCTCTGTTACCCCAGTCAGTGGGGTTTGGCAAGAACATTTCCTTCTCTCTGACCCCAGTCAGTGGGAATTGGCAAGAACATCTCCTTCTCTATGACCCCAGTCAGTGGGGATTGGTAAGAACATCTCCTTCTCTCTGACCCCAGTCCGTGGGGATTGGTAAAAACCTCCTTCCCTCTGACCCCAGTCAATGGGGATTGGTAAAAACATCTCGTTCTCTCTGACCCCAGTCCGTGGGGATTGGTAAAAACATCTCCTTCTCTCTGACCCCAGTCAATGGGAATTGGCAAGAACATCTCCTTCTTTCTGACCCCAGTCAATGGGGGTGGTAAAAACATCTCCTTGTCTCTGACCCCAGACAATGAGGATTGGCAAGAACATCTCCTTCTTTCTGACCCCAGTCATTGAGGATTGGCAAGAACATCTCCTTCTTTCTGACCCCAGTCAATGAGGATTTGTAAAAACATCTCCTTCTCTATGACCCCAGTCTATGAGGATTGGTAAAAACATCTCCTTCTCTCTGACCCCAGTCAATGAGGATTGTCAAGAACATCTCCTTCCTTCTGACCCCAGTCAATGGGGATTGGCAAGAACATCTCCTTCTCTCTGACCCCAGTCAATGGGGTCTGGTAAATACATCTCCTTGTCTCTGACCCCAGTCACTGGGGATTGGTAAAAACATCTCCTTCTCTCTGACCCCAGTCAGTGGGGTTTGGTAAAAACATCTCCTTCTCCCTGACCCCAGTCAGTGGGTATTGGTAAAAACATCTCCTTGTCTCCGACCCCAGTCCGTGGGATTGGTACAAACATCTCCTTCTCTCTGACCCCAGTCAATGGGAATTGGCAAGAACATCTCCTTCTCTCTGACTCCAGTCAATGGGGATTGGCAAGAACATCTCCTTCTCTCTGACCAAGTCAATGGGGATTGGAAAAAACATCTTCTCTCTGACCCCAGTCCATGGGGATTGGTAAAAACATCTCCTTCTCTCTGACCCCAGTCAATGGGGATTGGTAAAAACATCTCCTTCTCTGTGACCCCAGTCAATGGGGATTGGTAAAAACATCTCCTTCTCTCTGACCCCAGTCAATGGGGATTGGTAAAAACATCTCCTTCTCTCTGACCCCCGTCCGTGGGGATTGGTAAAAACATCTCCTTCCCTCTGACCCCAGTCAGTGGGGATTGGTAAAAACATCTCCTTCTCTGTTACCCCAGTCAGTGGGGTTTGGCAAGAACATTTCCTTCTCTCTGACCCCAGTCAGTGGGGATTGGCAAGAACATCTCCTTCTCTCTGACCCCAGTCAATGGGAATTCGCAAGAACATCTCCTTCTCTCTGACCCCAGTCACTGGGGATTGGCAAGAACATCTCGTTCTCTCTGACCAAGTCAATGGGGATTGGTAAAAACATCTCCTTCTCTCTGATCCCAGTCCGTGGGAATTGGTAAAAACATCTCCTTTTCTATGACCACAGTCAGTGGGGTTTGGCCAGAACATCGCCTTCTCCCTGACCCCAGTGAATGGGGATTGGCAAGAACATCTCCTTCTCTATGACCCCAGTCTGTGGGGTTTGGGAAGAACATCTCCTTCTCTCTGACCCCAGTCAATGGGGATTGGCAAGAACATCTCCTTCTCTATGACCCTAGTCAGTGTGGTTTGGCAAGAACATCTCCTTCTCTCTGACCCCAGTCAGTGGGGATTGGCAAGAACATCTCCTTCTCTATGACCCCAGTCAGTAGGGTTTGGCAAGAACATCTCCTTCTCTCTGACCACAGTCCGTGGGGATTGGTAAAAACATCTCCTTCTCTCTGACCCCAGTCAATGGGGATTGGTAAAAACATCTCCTTCTCTCTGACCCCAGTCAATGGGAATTGGCAAGAACATCTCCTTCTCTATGAACCCAGTCAGTGGGGTTTGGCAAGAACATCTGCTTCTCTCTGACCCCAGTCAATGTGGATTGGTAAAAACATCTCCTTCTCTCTGACACCACTCAATGGGGATTGGCAAGAACATCTCCTACTTTCTGACCCCAGTCAATGGGGATTGGTAAAAACATCTCCTTCTCTCTGACCCCAGAAAGTGGGGATTGGTAAAAACATCTCCTTGTCTCCGACCCCAGTCCGTGGGATTGTTAAAAACATCTCCTTTTCTCTAACCCCAGTCAATGGGAATTGGCAAGAACATCTCCTTCTCTCTGACTCCAGTCAAAGGGGATTGGCAAGAACATCTCCTTCTCTCTGACCCCAGTCTGTGGGGATTGGTAAAAACATCTCCTTCTCTCTGACCCCAGTCAATGGGGATTGGCAAGAAGATCTTCCTCTCACTGACTCCAGTCAGAGGGGTTTGGCAAGAACATTGCCTTCTCTCGGACCCCAGTCCATGGGGATTGGTAAAAAATTCTCCTTCTCTCTGACCCCAGTCAATGGGGATTGGTAAAAACATCTCCTTCTCTCTGACCCCAGTCAATGGGGATTGGTAAAAACATCTCCTTCTCTCTGACCCCAGTCAGTGGGGATTGGTAAAAACATCTCCTTCTCTCTGACCCCAGTCAGTGGGGATTGGTAAAAACAACTCCTTCTCTCTGACCCCAGTCAGTGGGGATTGGTAAAAACATCTCCTTCTCTCTGACCCCAGTCAGTGGGGATTGGTCAAAACATCTGCTTCTCTCTGACCCCAGTCAGTGGAGATTGGTAAATACATCTCCTTCTCTCTGACCCGAGTCAGTGGGGATTGGTAAAAACATCTCCTTCTCTCTGACCTCAGTCAGTGGGGATTGGTAAAAACATCTCCTTGTCTCCGACCCCAGTCCATGGGGATTGGCAAGAACATCTCCTTCTCTCTGACCCCAGTCACTGGGGATTGGCAAGAACATCTCCTTCTCTCTGACCAAGTCAATGGGGATTGGTAAAAACATCTCCTTCTCTCTGATCCCAGTCCGTGGGAATTGGTAAAAACATCTCCTTTTCTATGACCACAGTCAGTGGGGTTTGGCAAGAACATCGCCTTCTCATTGACCCCAGTGAATGGGGATTGGCAAGAACATCTCCTTCTCTCTGACCCCAGTCCGTGGGGTTTGGGAAGAACATCGCCTTCTCTCTGACCCCAGTCCTTGGGGATTGGTAAAAACATCTCCTTCTCTCTGACCCCAGTCAATGGGGATTGGTAAAAACATCTCCTTCTCTCTGACCCCAGTCAATGGGGATTGGTAAAAACATCTCCTTCTCTCTGACCTCAGAAAGTGGGGATTGGTAAAAACATCTCCTTGTCTCCGACCCCAGTCCGTGGGATTGGTAAAAACATCTCCTTCTCTCTAACCCCAGTCAATGGGCATTGGCAAGAACATCTCCGTCTCTCTGACTGCAGTCAATGGGGATTGGCAAGAACATCTCCTTCTCTCTGACCCCAGTCAAATGGGATTGGTAAAAACATCTCCATCTCTCTGACCCCAATCAATGGGGATTGGCATGAAGATCTGCCTCTCACTGACTCCAGTCAGTGGGGTTTGGCAAGAACATCGCCTTCTCTCTGACCCCAGTTCATGGGGATTGGTAAAAACATTTCCTTCTCTCTGACTCCAGTCAATGGGGATTGGCAAGAACATCTCCTTCTCTCTGACCCCAGTCTGTGGGGATTGGTAAAAACATTTCCTTCTCTCTGACCCCAGTCAATGGGGATTGGCAAGAAGATCTTCCTCACACTGACTCCAGTCAGTGGGGATTGGCAAGAACATTGCCTTCTCTCTGACCCCAGTCCATGGGGAGTGGTAAAAACATCTCCTTCTCTCTGACTCCAGTCAGTGGGGTTTGGGAAGAACATCGCCTTCTCTCTGACCCTAGTCCGTGGGGATTGGTAAAAACATCTTCTTCTCTCTGACCCCAGTCAATGGGGATTGGTAAAAACATCTCCTTCTCTCTGACCCCAGTCAATGGGGATTGGTAAAAACATCTCCTTCTCTGTGACCCCAGTCAATGGGGATTGGTAAAAACATCTCCTTCTCTCTGACCCCAGTCAATGGGGATTGGTAAAATCATCTCCTTCTCTCTGACCCCCGTCCGTGGGGATTGGTAAAAACATCTCCTTCCCTCTGACCCCAGTCAGTGGGGATTGGTAAAAACATCTCCTTCTCTGTTACCCCAGTCAGTGGGGTTTGGCAAGAACATTTCCTTCTCTCTGACCCCAGTCAGTGGGGATTGGCAAGAACATCTCCTTCTCTATGACCCCAGTCAGTGGGGATTGGTAAGAACATCTCCTTCTCTCTGACCCCAGTCCGTGGGGATTGGTAAAAACCTCCTTCCCTCTGACCCCAGTCAATGGGGATTGGTAAAAACATCTCGTTCTCTCTGACCCCAGTCCGTGGGGATTGGTAAAAACATCTCCTTCTCTCTGACCCCAGTCAATGGGAATTGGCAAGAACATCTCCTTCTTTCTGACCCCAGTCAATGGGGGTGGTAAAAACATCTCCTTGTCTCTGACCCCAGACAATGAGGATTGGCAAGAACATCTCCTTCTTTCTGACCCCAGTCATTGAGGATTGGCAAGAACATCTCCTTCTTTCTGACCCCAGTCAATGAGGATTTGTAAAAACATCTCCTTCTCTATGACCCCAGTCTATGAGGATTGGTAAAAACATCTCCTTCTCTCTGACCCCAGTCAATGAGGATTGTCAAGAACATCTCCTTCCTTCTGACCCCAGTCAATGGGGATTGGCAAGAACATCTCCTTCTCTCTGACCCCAGTCAATGGGGATTGGTAAAAACATCTCCTTCTCTCTGACCCCAGTCAATGGGGTTTGGTAAATACATCTCCTTGTCTCTGACCCCAGTCACTGGGGATTGGTAAAAACATCTCCTTCTCTCTGACCCCAGTCAGTGGGGTTTGGTAAAAACATCTCCTTCTCCCTGACCCCAGTCAGTGGGTATTGGTAAAAACATCTCCTTGTCTCCGACCCCAGTCCGTGGGATTGGTACAAACATCTCCTTCTCTCTGACCCCAGTCAATGGGAATTGGCAAGAACATCTCCTTCTCTCTGACTCCAGTCAATGGGGATTGGCAAGAACATCTCCTTCTCTCTGACCAAGTCAATGGGGATTGGAAAAAACATCTTCTCTCTGACCCCAGTCCGTGGGGATTGGTAAAAACATCTCCTTCTCTCTGACCCCAGTCAATGGGGATTGGTAAAAACATCTCCTTCTCTGTGACCCAAGTCAATGGGGATTGGTAAAAACATCTCCTTCTCTCTGACCCCAGTCAATGGGGATTGGTAAAAACATCTCCTTCTCTCTGACCCCCGTCCGTGGGGATTGGTAAAAACATCTCCTTCCCTCTGACCCCAGTCAGTGGGGATTGGTAAAAACATCTCCTTCTCTGTTACCCCAGTCAGTGGGGTTTGGCAAGAACATTTCCTTCTCTCTGACCCCAGTCAGTGGGGATTGTTAAAAACTTCTCCTTCTCTCTGACCCCTGTCAGTGGGGATTGGCAAGAACATCTCCTTCTCTCTGACCCCAGTCAATGGGAATTCGCAAGAACATCTCCTTCTCTCTGACCCCAGTCACTGGGGATTGGCAAGAACATCTCGTTCTCTCTGACCAAGTCAATGGGGATTGGTAAAAACATCTCCTTCTCTCTGATCCCAGTCCGTGGGAATTGGTAAAAACATCTCCTTTTCTATGACCACAGTCAGTGGGGTTTGGCCAGAACATCGCCTTCTCCCTGACCCCAGTGAATGGGGATTGGCAAGAACATCTCCTTCTCTATGACCCCAGTCTGTGGGGTTTGGCAAGAACATCTCCTTCTCTCTGACCCCAGTCAATGGGGATTGGCAAGAACATCTCCTTCTCTATGACCCTAGTCAATGGGAATTGGCAAGAACATCTCCTTCTCTATGAACCCAGTCAGTGGGGTTTGGCAAGAACATCTGCTTCGCTCTGACCCCAGTCAATGTGGATTGGTAAAAACATCTCCTTCTCTCTGACACCACTCAATGGGGATTGGCAAGAACATCTCCTACTTTCTGACCCCAGTCAATGGGGATTGGTAAAAACATCTCCTTCTCTCTGACCCCAGAAAGTGGGGATTGGTAAAAACATCTCCTTGTCTCCGACCCCAGTCCGTGGGATTGTTAAAAACATCTCCTTTTCTCTAACCCCAGTCAATGGGAATTGGCAAGAACATCTCCTTCTCTCTGACTCCAGTCAAAGGGGATTGGCAAGAACATCTCCTTCTCTCTGACCCCAGTCTGTGGGGATTGGTAAAAACATCTCCTTCTCTCTGACCCCAGTCAATGGGGATTGGCAAGAAGATCTTCCTCTCACTGACTCCAGTCAGAGGGGTTTGGCAAGAACATTGCCTTCTCTCGGACCCCAGTCCATGGGGATTGGTAAAAAATTCTCCTTCTCTCTGACCCCAGTCAATGGGGATTGGTAAAAACATCTCCTTCTCTCTGACTCCAGTCAGTGGGGTTTGGGAAGAACATCGCCTTCTCTCTGACCCCAGTCCTTGGGGATTGGTAAAAACATCTCCTTCTCTCTGACCCCAGTCAATGGGGATTGGTAAAAACATCTCCTTCTCTCTGACCTCAGAAAGTGGGGATTGGTAAAAACATTTCCTTGTCTCCGACCCCAGTCCGTGGGATTGGTAAAAACATCTCCTTCTCTCCAACCCCAGTCAATGGGAATTGGCAAGAACATCTCCTTCTCTCTGACTGCAGTCAATGGGGATTGGCAAGAACATCTCCTTCTCTCTGACCCCAGTCAGTGGTGATTGGTAAAAACATTTCCTTCTCTCTGACCCCAGTCAAATGGGATTGGTAAAAACATCTCCATCTCTCTGACCCCAGTCCATGGGGATTGGTAAAAAATTCTCCTTCTCTCTCACCCCAGTCAATGGGGATTGGTAAAAACATCTCCTTCTCTCTGACCCCAGTCACTGGGGATTGGCAAGAACATCTCCTTCTCTCTGACCAAGTCAATGGGGATTGGTAAAAACATCTCCTTCTCTCTGATCCCAGTCCGTGGGAATTGGTAAAAACATCTCCTTTTCTATGACCACAGTCAGTGGGGTTTGGCAAGAACATCGCCTTCTCATTGACCCCAGTGAATGGGGATTGGCAAGAACATCTCCTTCTCTCTGACCCCAGTCCGTGGGGTTTGGGAAGAACATCGCCTTCTCTCTGACCCCAGTCCTTGGGGATTGGTAAAAACATCTCCTTCTCTCTGACCCCAGTCAATGGGGATTGGTAAAAACATCTCCTTCTCTCTGACCTCAGAAAGTGGGGATTGGTAAAAACATCTCCTTGTCTCCGACCCCAGTCCGTGGGATTGGTAAAAACATCTCCTTCTCTCTAACCCCAGTCAATGGGCATTGGCAAGAACATCTCCTTCTCTCTGACTGCAGTCAATGGGGATTGGCAAGAACATCTCCTTCTCTCTGACCCCAGTCAAATGGGATTGGTAAAAACATCTCCATCTCTCTGACCCCAATCAATGGGGATTGGCAAGAAGATCTGCCTCTCACTGACTCCAGTCAGTGGGGTTTGGCAAGAACATCGCCTTCTCTCTGACCCCAGTTCATGGGGATTGGTAAAAACATTTCCTTCTCTCTGACTCCAGTCAATGGGGATTGGCAAGAACATCTCCTTCTCTCTGACCCCAGTCTGTGGGGATTGGTAAAAACATTTCCTTCTCTCTGACCCCAGTCAATGGGGATTGGCAAGAAGATCTTCCTCACACTGACTCCAGTCAGTGGGGATTGGCAAGAACATTGCCTTCTCTCTGACCCCAGTCCATGGGGAGTGGTAAAAACATCTCCTTCTCTCTGACTCCAGTCAGTGGGGTTTGGGAAGAACATCGCCTTCTCTCTGACCCTAGTCCGTGGGGATTGGTAAAAACATCTTCTTCTCTCTGACCCCAGTCAATGGGGATTGGTAAAAACATCTCCTTCTCTCTGACCCCAGTCAATGGGGATTGGTAAAAACATCTCCTTCTCTGTGACCCCAGTCAATGGGGATTGGTAAAAACATCTCCTTCTCTCTGACCCCAGTCAATGGGGATTGGTAAAATCATCTCCTTCTCTCTGACCCCCGTCCGTGGGGATTGGTAAAAACATCTCCTTCCCTCTGACCCCAGTCAGTGGGGATTGGTAAAAACATCTCCTTCTCTGTTACCCCAGTCAGTGGGGTTTGGCAAGAACATTTCCTTCTCTCTGACCCCAGTCAGTGGGGATTGGCAAGAACATCTCCTTCTCTATGACCCCAGTCAGTGGGGATTGGTAAGAACATCTCCTTCTCTCTGACCCCAGTCCGTGGGGATTGGTAAAAACCTCCTTCCCTCTGACCCCAGTCAATGGGGATTGGTAAAAACATCTCGTTCTCTCTGACCCCAGTCCGTGGGGATTGGTAAAAACATCTCCTTCTCTCTGACCCCAGTCAATGGGAATTGGCAAGAACATCTCCTTCTTTCTGACCCCAGTCAATGGGGGTGGTAAAAACATCTCCTTGTCTCTGACCCCAGACAATGAGGATTGGCAAGAACATCTCCTTCTTTCTGACCCCAGTCATTGAGGATTGGCAAGAACATCTCCTTCTTTCTGACCCCAGTCAATGAGGATTTGTAAAAACATCTCCTTCTCTATGACCCCAGTCTATGAGGATTGGTAAAAACATCTCCTTCTCTCTGACCCCAGTCAATGAGGATTGTCAAGAACATCTCCTTCCTTCTGACCCCAGTCAATGGGGATTGGCAAGAACATCTCCTTCTCTCTGACCCCAGTCAATGGGGATTGGTAAAAACATCTCCTTCTCTCTGACCCCAGTCAATGGGGTTTGGTAAATACATCTCCTTGTCTCTGACCCCAGTCACTGGGGATTGGTAAAAACATCTCCTTCTCTCTGACCCCAGTCAGTGGGGTTTGGTAAAAACATCTCCTTCTCCCTGACCCCAGTCAGTGGGTATTGGTAAAAACATCTCCTTGTCTCCGACCCCAGTCCGTGGGATTGGTACAAACATCTCCTTCTCTCTGACCCCAGTCAATGGGAATTGGCAAGAACATCTCCTTCTCTCTGACTCCAGTCAATGGGGATTGGCAAGAACATCTCCTTCTCTCTGACCAAGTCAATGGGGATTGGAAAAAACATCTTCTCTCTGACCCCAGTCCGTGGGGATTGGTAAAAACATCTCCTTCTCTCTGACCCCAGTCAATGGGGATTGGTAAAAACATCTCCTTCTCTGTGACCCAAGTCAATGGGGATTGGTAAAAACATCTCCTTCTCTCTGACCCCAGTCAATGGGGATTGGTAAAAACATCTCCTTCTCTCTGACCCCCGTCCGTGGGGATTGGTAAAAACATCTCCTTCCCTCTGACCCCAGTCAGTGGGGATTGGTAAAAACATCTCCTTCTCTGTTACCCCAGTCAGTGGGGTTTGGCAAGAACATTTCCTTCTCTCTGACCCCAGTCAGTGGGGATTGTTAAAAACTTCTCCTTCTCTCTGACCCCAGTCAGTGGGGATTGGCAAGAACATCTCCTTCTCTCTGACCCCAGTCAATGGGAATTCGCAAGAACATCTCCTTCTCTCTGACCCCAGTCACTGGGGATTGGCAAGAACATCTCGTTCTCTCTGACCAAGTCAATGGGGATTGGTAAAAACATCTCCTTCTCTCTGATCCCAGTCCGTGGGAATTGGTAAAAACATCTCCTTTTCTATGACCACAGTCAGTGGGGTTTGGCCAGAACATCGCCTTCTCCCTGACCCCAGTGAATGGGGATTGGCAAGAACATCTCCTTCTCTATGACCCCAGTCTGTGGGGTTTGGCAAGAACATCTCCTTCTCTCTGACCCCAGTCAATGGGGATTGGCAAGAACATCTCCTTCTCTATGACCCTAGTCAATGGGAATTGGCAAGAACATCTCCTTCTCTATGAACCCAGTCAGTGGGGTTTGGCAAGAACATCTGCTTCGCTCTGACCCCAGTCAATGTGGATTGGTAAAAACATCTCCTTCTCTCTGACACCACTCAATGGGGATTGGCAAGAACATCTCCTACTTTCTGACCCCAGTCAATGGGGATTGGTAAAAACATCTCCTTCTCTCTGACCCCAGAAAGTGGGGATTGGTAAAAACATCTCCTTGTCTCCGACCCCAGTCCGTGGGATTGTTAAAAACATCTCCTTTTCTCTAACCCCAGTCAATGGGAATTGGCAAGAACATCTCCTTCTCTCTGACTCCAGTCAAAGGGGATTGGCAAAAACATCTCCTTCTCTCTGACCCCAGTCTGTGGGGATTGGTAAAAACATCTCCTTCTCTCTGACCCCAGTCAATGAGGATTGTCAAGAACATCTCCTTCCTTCTGACCCCAGTCAATGGGGATTGGCAAGAACATCTCCTTCTCTCTGACCCCAGTCAATGGGGATTGGTAAAAACATCTCCTTCTCTCTGACCCCAGTCAATGGGGTTTGGTAAATACATCTCCTTGTCTCTGACCCCAGTCACTGGGGATTGGTAAAAACATCTCCTTCTCTCTGACCCCAGTCAGTGGGGTTTGGTAAAAACATCTCCTTCTCCCTGACCCCAGTCAGTGGGTATTGGTAAAAACATCTCCTTGTCTCCGACCCCAGTCCGTGGGATTGGTACAAACATCTCCTTCTCTCTGACCCCAGTCAATGGGAATTGGCAAGAACATCTCCTTCTCTCTGACTCCAGTCAATGGGGATTGGCAAGAACATCTCCTTCTCTCTGACCAAGTCAATGGGGATTGGAAAAAACATCTTCTCTCTGACCCCAGTCCGTGGGGATTGGTAAAAACATCTCCTTCTCTCTGACCCCAGTCAATGGGGATTGGTAAAAACATCTCCTTCTCTGTGACCCAAGTCAATGGGGATTGGTAAAAACATCTCCTTCTCTCTGACCCCAGTCAATGGGGATTGGTAAAAACATCTCCTTCTCTCTGACCCCCGTCCGTGGGGATTGGTAAAAACATCTCCTTCCCTCTGACCCCAGTCAGTGGGGATTGGTAAAAACATCTCCTTCTCTGTTACCCCAGTCAGTGGGGTTTGGCAAGAACATTTCCTTCTCTCTGACCCCAGTCAGTGGGGATTGTTAAAAACTTCTCCTTCTCTCTGACCCCAGTCAGTGGGGATTGGCAAGAACATCTCCTTCTCTCTGACCCCAGTCAATGGGAATTCGCAAGAACATCTCCTTCTCTCTGACCCCAGTCACTGGGGATTGGCAAGAACATCTCGTTCTCTCTGACCAAGTCAATGGGGATTGGTAAAAACATCTCCTTCTCTCTGATCCCAGTCCGTGGGAATTGGTAAAAACATCTCCTTTTCTATGACCACAGTCAGTGGGGTTTGGCCAGAACATCGCCTTCTCCCTGACCCCAGTGAATGGGGATTGGCAAGAACATCTCCTTCTCTATGACCCCAGTCTGTGGGGTTTGGCAAGAACATCTCCTTCTCTCTGACCCCAGTCAATGGGGATTGGCAAGAACATCTCCTTCTCTATGACCCTAGTCAATGGGAATTGGCAAGAACATCTCCTTCTCTATGAACCCAGTCAGTGGGGTTTGGCAAGAACATCTGCTTCGCTCTGACCCCAGTCAATGTGGATTGGTAAAAACATCTCCTTCTCTCTGACACCACTCAATGGGGATTGGCAAGAACATCTCCTACTTTCTGACCCCAGTCAATGGGGATTGGTAAAAACATCTCCTTCTCTCTGACCCCAGAAAGTGGGGATTGGTAAAAACATCTCCTTGTCTCCGACCCCAGTCCGTGGGATTGTTAAAAACATCTCCTTTTCTCTAACCCCAGTCAATGGGAATTGGCAAGAACATCTCCTTCTCTCTGACTCCAGTCAAAGGGGATTGGCAAAAACATCTCCTTCTCTCTGACCCCAGTCTGTGGGGATTGGTAAAAACATCTCCTTCTCTCTGACCCCAGTCAATGGGGATTGGCAAGAAGATCTTCCTCTCACTGACTCCAGTCAGAGGGGTTTGGCAAGAACATTGCCTTCTCTCGGACCCCAGTCCATGGGGATTGGTAAAAAATTCTCCTTCTCTCTGACCCCAGTCAATGGGGATTGGTAAAAACATCTCCTTCTCTCTGACTCCAGTCAGTGGGGTTTGGGAAGAACATCGCCTTCTCCCTGACCCCAGTCCTTGGGGATTGGTAAAAACATCTCCTTCTCTCTGACCCCAGTCAATGGGGATTGGTAAAAACATCTCCTTCTCTCTGACCTCAGAAAGTGGGGATTGGTAAAAACATTTCCTTGTCTCCGACCCCAGTCCGTGGGATTGGTAAAAACATCTCCTTCTCTCCAACCCCAGTCAATGGGAATTGGCAAGAACATCTCCTTCTCTCTGACTGCAGTCAATGGGGATTGGCAAGAACATCTCCTTCTCTCTGACCCCAGTCAGTGGTGATTGGTAAAAACATTTCCTTCTCTCTGACCCCAGTCAAATGGGATTGGTAAAAACATCTCCATCTCTCTGACCCCAGTCCATGGGGATTGGTAAAAAATTCTCCTTCTCTCTCACCCCAGTCAATGGGGATTGGTAAAAACATCTCCTTCTCTCTGACTCCAGTCAGTGGGGTTTGGGAAGAACATCGCCTTCTCTCTGACCCCAGTCCTTGGGGATTGGTAAAAACATCTCCTTCTCTCTGACCCCAGTCAATGGGGATTGGTAAAAACATCTCCTTCTCTCTGACCTCAGAAAGTGGGGATTGGTAAAAACATCTCCTTGTCTCCGACCCCAGTCCGTGGGATTGGTAAAAACATCTCCTTCTCTCCAACCCCAGTCAATGGGAATTGGCAAGAACATCTCCTTCTCTCTGACTGCAGTCAATGGGGATTGGCAAGAACATCTCCTTCACTCTGACCCCAGTCAGTGGTGATTGGTAAAAACATTTCCTTCTCTCTGACCCCAGTCAAATGGGATTGGTAAAAACATCTCCATCTCTCTGACCCCAATCAATGGGGATTGGCAAGAACATCTCCTTCTCTCTGACCCCAGTCAATGGGGATTGGCAAGAACATCTCCTTCTCTATGACCCTAGTCAGTGTGGTTTGGCAAGAACATCTCCTTCTCTCTGACCCCAGTCAGTGGGGATTGGCAAGAACATCTCCTTCTCTATGACCCCAGTCAGTAGGGTTTGGCAAGAACATCTCCTTCTCTCTGACCCCAGTCCGTGGGGATTGGTAAAAACATCTCCTTCTCACTGACCCCAGTCAATGGGGATTGGTAAAAACATCTCCGTCTCTCTGACCCCAGTCAATGGGAATTGGCAAGAACATCTCCTTCTCTATGACCCCAGTCAGTAGGGTTTGGCAAGAACATCTCCTTCTCTCTGACCCCAGTCCGTGGGGATTGGTAAAATCATCTCCTTCTCACTGACCCCCGTCCGTGGGGATTGGTAAAAACATCTCCTTCCCTCTGACCCCAGTCAGTGGGGATTGGTAAAAACATCTCCTTCTCTGTTACCCCAGTCAGTGGGGTTTGGCAAGAACATTTCCTTCTCTCTGACCCCAGTCAGTGGGGATTGGCAAGAACATCTCCTTCTCTATGACCCCAGTCAGTGGGGATTGGTAAGAACATCTCCTTCTCTCTGACCCCAGTCCGTGGGGATTGGTAAAAACCTCCTTCCCTCTGACCCCAGTCAATGGGGATTGGTAAAAACATCTCGTTCTCTCTGACCCCAGTCCGTGGGGATTGGTAAAAACATCTCCTTCTCTCTGACCCCAGTCAATGGGAATTGGCAAGAACATCTCCTTCTTTCTGACCCCAGTCAATGGGGGTGGTAAAAACATCTCCTTGTCTCTGACCCCAGACAATGAGGATTGGCAAGAACATCTCCTTCTTTCTGACCCCAGTCATTGAGGATTGGCAAGAACATCTCCTTCTTTCTGACCCCAGTCAATGAGGATTTGTAAAAACATCTCCTTCTCTATGACCCCAGTCTATGAGGATTGGTAAAAACATCTCCTTCTCTCTGACCCCAGTCAATGAGGATTGTCAAGAACATCTCCTTCCTTCTGACCCCAGTCAATGGGGATTGGCAAGAACATCTCCTTCTCTCTGACCCCAGTCAATGGGGATTGGTAAAAACATCTCCTTCTCTCTGACCCCAGTCAATGGGGTTTGGTAAATACATCTCCTTGTCTCTGACCCCAGTCACTGGGGATTGGTAAAAACATCTCCTTCTCTCTGACCCCAGTCAGTGGGGTTTGGTAAAAACATCTCCTTCTCCCTGACCCCAGTCAGTGGGTATTGGTAAAAACATCTCCTTGTCTCCGACCCCAGTCCGTGGGATTGGTACAAACATCTCCTTCTCTCTGACCCCAGTCAATGGGAATTGGCAAGAACATCTCCTTCTCTCTGACTCCAGTCAATGGGGATTGGCAAGAACATCTCCTTCTCTCTGACCAAGTCAATGGGGATTGGAAAAAACATCTTCTCTCTGACCCCAGTCCGTGGGGATTGGTAAAAACATCTCCTTCTCTCTGACCCCAGTCAATGGGGATTGGTAAAAACATCTCCTTCTCTGTGACCCAAGTCAATGGGGATTGGTAAAAACATCTCCTTCTCTCTGACCCCAGTCAATGGGGATTGGTAAAAACATCTCCTTCTCTCTGACCCCCGTCCGTGGGGATTGGTAAAAACATCTCCTTCCCTCTGACCCCAGTCAGTGGGGATTGGTAAAAACATCTCCTTCTCTGTTACCCCAGTCAGTGGGGTTTGGCAAGAACATTTCCTTCTCTCTGACCCCAGTCAGTGGGGATTGTTAAAAACTTCTCCTTCTCTCTGACCCCTGTCAGTGGGGATTGGCAAGAACATCTCCTTCTCTCTGACCCCAGTCAATGGGAATTCGCAAGAACATCTCCTTCTCTCTGACCCCAGTCACTGGGGATTGGCAAGAACATCTCGTTCTCTCTGACCAAGTCAATGGGGATTGGTAAAAACATCTCCTTCTCTCTGATCCCAGTCCGTGGGAATTGGTAAAAACATCTCCTTTTCTATGACCACAGTCAGTGGGGTTTGGCCAGAACATCGCCTTCTCCCTGACCCCAGTGAATGGGGATTGGCAAGAACATCTCCTTCTCTATGACCCCAGTCTGTGGGGTTTGGCAAGAACATCTCCTTCTCTCTGACCCCAGTCAATGGGGATTGGCAAGAACATCTCCTTCTCTATGACCCTAGTCAATGGGAATTGGCAAGAACATCTCCTTCTCTATGAACCCAGTCAGTGGGGTTTGGCAAGAACATCTGCTTCGCTCTGACCCCAGTCAATGTGGATTGGTAAAAACATCTCCTTCTCTCTGACACCACTCAATGGGGATTGGCAAGAACATCTCCTACTTTCTGACCCCAGTCAATGGGGATTGGTAAAAACATCTCCTTCTCTCTGACCCCAGAAAGTGGGGATTGGTAAAAACATCTCCTTGTCTCCGACCCCAGTCCGTGGGATTGTTAAAAACATCTCCTTTTCTCTAACCCCAGTCAATGGGAATTGGCAAGAACATCTCCTTCTCTCTGACTCCAGTCAAAGGGGATTGGCAAGAACATCTCCTTCTCTCTGACCCCAGTCTGTGGGGATTGGTAAAAACATCTCCTTCTCTCTGACCCCAGTCAATGGGGATTGGCAAGAAGATCTTCCTCTCACTGACTCCAGTCAGAGGGGTTTGGCAAGAACATTGCCTTCTCTCGGACCCCAGTCCATGGGGATTGGTAAAAAATTCTCCTTCTCTCTGACCCCAGTCAATGGGGATTGGTAAAAACATCTCCTTCTCTCTGACTCCAGTCAGTGGGGTTTGGGAAGAACATCGCCTTCTCTCTGACCCCAGTCCTTGGGGATTGGTAAAAACATCTCCTTCTCTCTGACCCCAGTCAATGGGGATTGGTAAAAACATCTCCTTCTCTCTGACCTCAGAAAGTGGGGATTGGTAAAAACATTTCCTTGTCTCCGACCCCAGTCCGTGGGATTGGTAAAAACATCTCCTTCTCTCCAACCCCAGTCAATGGGAATTGGCAAGAACATCTCCTTCTCTCTGACTGCAGTCAATGGGGATTGGCAAGAACATCTCCTTCTCTCTGACCCCAGTCAGTGGTGATTGGTAAAAACATTTCCTTCTCTCTGACCCCAGTCAAATGGGATTGGTAAAAACATCTCCATCTCTCTGACCCCAGTCCATGGGGATTGGTAAAAAATTCTCCTTCTCTCTCACCCCAGTCAATGGGGATTGGTAAAAACATCTCCTTCTCTCTGACCCCAGTCACTGGGGATTGGCAAGAACATCTCCTTCTCTCTGACCAAGTCAATGGGGATTGGTAAAAACATCTCCTTCTCTCTGATCCCAGTCCGTGGGAATTGGTAAAAACATCTCCTTTTCTATGACCACAGTCAGTGGGGTTTGGCAAGAACATCGCCTTCTCATTGACCCCAGTGAATGGGGATTGGCAAGAACATCTCCTTCTCTCTGACCCCAGTCCGTGGGGTTTGGGAAGAACATCGCCTTCTCTCTGACCCCAGTCCTTGGGGATTGGTAAAAACATCTCCTTCTCTCTGACCCCAGTCAATGGGGATTGGTAAAAACATCTCCTTCTCTCTGACTTCAGAAAGTGGGGATTGGTAAAAACATCTCCTTGTCTCCGACCCCAGTCCGTGGGATTGGTAAAAACATCTCCTTCTCTCTAACCCCAGTCAATGGGCATTGGCAAGAACATCTCCTTCTCTCTGACTGCAGTCAATGGGGATTGGCAAGAACATCTCCTTCTCTCTGACCCCAGTCAAATGGGATTGGTAAAAACATCTCCATCTCTCTGACCCCAATCAATGGGGATTGGCAAGAAGATCTGCCTCTCACTGACTCCAGTCAGTGGGGTTTGGCAAGAACATCGCCTTCTCTCTGACCCCAGTTCATGGGGATTGGTAAAAACATTTCCTTCTCTCTGGCTCCAGTCAATGGGGATTGGCAAGAACATCTCCTTCTCTCTGACCCCAGTCTGTGGGGATTGGTAAAAACATTTCCTTCTCTCTGACCCCAGTCAATGGGGATTGGCAAGAAGATCTTCCTCACACTGACTCCAGTCAGTGGGGATTGGCAAGAACATTGCCTTCTCTCTGACCCCAGTCCATGGGGAGTGGTAAAAACATCTCCTTCTCTCTGACTCCAGTCAGTGGGGTTTGGGAAGAACATCGCCTTCTCTCTGACCCTAGTCCGTGGGGATTGGTAAAAACATCTTCTTCTCTCTGACCCCAGTCAATGGGGATTGGTAAAAACATCTCCTTCTCTCTGACCCCAGTCAATGGGGATTGGTAAAAACATCTCCTTCTCTGTGACCCCAGTCAATGGGGATTGGTAAAAACATCTCCTTCTCTCTGACCCCAGTCAATGGGGATTGGTAAAATCATCTCCTTCTCTCTGACCCCCGTCCGTGGGGATTGGTAAAAACATCTCCTTCCCTCTGACCCCAGTCAGTGGGGATTGGTAAAAACATCTCCTTCTCTGTTACCCCAGTCAGTGGGGTTTGGCAAGAACATTTCCTTCTCTCTGACCCCAGTCAGTGGGGATTGGCAAGAACATCTCCTTCTCTATGACCCCAGTCAGTGGGGATTGGTAAGAACATCTCCTTCTCTCTGACCCCAGTCCGTGGGGATTGGTAAAAACCTCCTTCCCTCTGACCCCAGTCAATGGGGATTGGTAAAAACATCTCGTTCTCTCTGACCCCAGTCCGTGGGGATTGGTAAAAACATCTCCTTCTCTCTGACCCCAGTCAATGGGAATTGGCAAGAACATCTCCTTCTTTCTGACCCCAGTCAATGGGGGTGGTAAAAACATCTCCTTGTCTCTGACCCCAGACAATGAGGATTGGCAAGAACATCTCCTTCTTTCTGACCCCAGTCATTGAGGATTGGCAAGAACATCTCCTTCTTTCTGACCCCAGTCAATGAGGATTTGTAAAAACATCTCCTTCTCTATGACCCCAGTCTATGAGGATTGGTAAAAACATCTCCTTCTCTCTGACCCCAGTCAATGAGGATTGTCAAGAACATCTCCTTCCTTCTGACCCCAGTCAATGGGGATTGGCAAGAACATCTCCTTCTCTCTGACCCCAGTCAATGGGGATTGGTAAAAACATCTCCTTCTCTCTGACCCCAGTCAATGGGGTTTGGTAAATACATCTCCTTGTCTCTGACCCCAGTCACTGGGGATTGGTAAAAACATCTCCTTCTCTCTGACCCCAGTCAGTGGGGTTTGGTAAAAACATCTCCTTCTCCCTGACCCCAGTCAGTGGGTATTGGTAAAAACATCTCCTTGTCTCCGACCCCAGTCCGTGGGATTGGTACAAACATCTCCTTCTCTCTGACCCCAGTCAATGGGAATTGGCAAGAACATCTCCTTCTCTCTGACTCCAGTCAATGGGGATTGGCAAGAACATCTCCTTCTCTCTGACCAAGTCAATGGGGATTGGAAAAAACATCTTCTCTCTGACCCCAGTCCGTGGGGATTGGTAAAAACATCTCCTTCTCTCTGACCCCAGTCAATGGGGATTGGTAAAAACATCTCCTTCTCTGTGACCCAAGTCAATGGGGATTGGTAAAAACATCTCCTTCTCTCTGACCCCAGTCAATGGGGATTGGTAAAAACATCTCCTTCTCTCTGACCCCCGTCCGTGGGGATTGGTAAAAACATCTCCTTCCCTCTGACCCCAGTCAGTGGGGATTGGTAAAAACATCTCCTTCTCTGTTACCCCAGTCAGTGGGGTTTGGCAAGAACATTTCCTTCTCTCTGACCCCAGTCAGTGGGGATTGTTAAAAACTTCTCCTTCTCTCTGACCCCAGTCAGTGGGGATTGGCAAGAACATCTCCTTCTCTCTGACCCCAGTCAATGGGAATTCGCAAGAACATCTCCTTCTCTCTGACCCCAGTCACTGGGGATTGGCAAGAACATCTCGTTCTCTCTGACCAAGTCAATGGGGATTGGTAAAAACATCTCCTTCTCTCTGATCCCAGTCCGTGGGAATTGGTAAAAACATCTCCTTTTCTATGACCACAGTCAGTGGGGTTTGGCCAGAACATCGCCTTCTCCCTGACCCCAGTGAATGGGGATTGGCAAGAACATCTCCTTCTCTATGACCCCAGTCTGTGGGGTTTGGCAAGAACATCTCCTTCTCTCTGACCCCAGTCAATGGGGATTGGCAAGAACATCTCCTTCTCTATGACCCTAGTCAATGGGAATTGGCAAGAACATCTCCTTCTCTATGAACCCAGTCAGTGGGGTTTGGCAAGAACATCTGCTTCGCTCTGACCCCAGTCAATGTGGATTGGTAAAAACATCTCCTTCTCTCTGACACCACTCAATGGGGATTGGCAAGAACATCTCCTACTTTCTGACCCCAGTCAATGGGGATTGGTAAAAACATCTCCTTCTCTCTGACCCCAGAAAGTGGGGATTGGTAAAAACATCTCCTTGTCTCCGACCCCAGTCCGTGGGATTGTTAAAAACATCTCCTTTTCTCTAACCCCAGTCAATGGGAATTGGCAAGAACATCTCCTTCTCTCTGACTCCAGTCAAAGGGGATTGGCAAAAACATCTCCTTCTCTCTGACCCCAGTCTGTGGGGATTGGTAAAAACATCTCCTTCTCTCTGACCCCAGTCAATGAGGATTGTCAAGAACATCTCCTTCCTTCTGACCCCAGTCAATGGGGATTGGCAAGAACATCTCCTTCTCTCTGACCCCAGTCAATGGGGATTGGTAAAAACATCTCCTTCTCTCTGACCCCAGTCAATGGGGTTTGGTAAATACATCTCCTTGTCTCTGACCCCAGTCACTGGGGATTGGTAAAAACATCTCCTTCTCTCTGACCCCAGTCAGTGGGGTTTGGTAAAAACATCTCCTTCTCCCTGACCCCAGTCAGTGGGTATTGGTAAAAACATCTCCTTGTCTCCGACCCCAGTCCGTGGGATTGGTACAAACATCTCCTTCTCTCTGACCCCAGTCAATGGGAATTGGCAAGAACATCTCCTTCTCTCTGACTCCAGTCAATGGGGATTGGCAAGAACATCTCCTTCTCTCTGACCAAGTCAATGGGGATTGGAAAAAACATCTTCTCTCTGACCCCAGTCCGTGGGGATTGGTAAAAACATCTCCTTCTCTCTGACCCCAGTCAATGGGGATTGGTAAAAACATCTCCTTCTCTGTGACCCAAGTCAATGGGGATTGGTAAAAACATCTCCTTCTCTCTGACCCCAGTCAATGGGGATTGGTAAAAACATCTCCTTCTCTCTGACCCCCGTCCGTGGGGATTGGTAAAAACATCTCCTTCCCTCTGACCCCAGTCAGTGGGGATTGGTAAAAACATCTCCTTCTCTGTTACCCCAGTCAGTGGGGTTTGGCAAGAACATTTCCTTCTCTCTGACCCCAGTCAGTGGGGATTGTTAAAAACTTCTCCTTCTCTCTGACCCCAGTCAGTGGGGATTGGCAAGAACATCTCCTTCTCTCTGACCCCAGTCAATGGGAATTCGCAAGAACATCTCCTTCTCTCTGACCCCAGTCACTGGGGATTGGCAAGAACATCTCGTTCTCTCTGACCAAGTCAATGGGGATTGGTAAAAACATCTCCTTCTCTCTGATCCCAGTCCGTGGGAATTGGTAAAAACATCTCCTTTTCTATGACCACAGTCAGTGGGGTTTGGCCAGAACATCGCCTTCTCCCTGACCCCAGTGAATGGGGATTGGCAAGAACATCTCCTTCTCTATGACCCCAGTCTGTGGGGTTTGGCAAGAACATCTCCTTCTCTCTGACCCCAGTCAATGGGGATTGGCAAGAACATCTCCTTCTCTATGACCCTAGTCAATGGGAATTGGCAAGAACATCTCCTTCTCTATGAACCCAGTCAGTGGGGTTTGGCAAGAACATCTGCTTCGCTCTGACCCCAGTCAATGTGGATTGGTAAAAACATCTCCTTCTCTCTGACACCACTCAATGGGGATTGGCAAGAACATCTCCTACTTTCTGACCCCAGTCAATGGGGATTGGTAAAAACATCTCCTTCTCTCTGACCCCAGAAAGTGGGGATTGGTAAAAACATCTCCTTGTCTCCGACCCCAGTCCGTGGGATTGTTAAAAACATCTCCTTTTCTCTAACCCCAGTCAATGGGAATTGGCAAGAACATCTCCTTCTCTCTGACTCCAGTCAAAGGGGATTGGCAAAAACATCTCCTTCTCTCTGACCCCAGTCTGTGGGGATTGGTAAAAACATCTCCTTCTCTCTGACCCCAGTCAATGGGGATTGGCAAGAAGATCTTCCTCTCACTGACTCCAGTCAGAGGGGTTTGGCAAGAACATTGCCTTCTCTCGGACCCCAGTCCATGGGGATTGGTAAAAAATTCTCCTTCTCTCTGACCCCAGTCAATGGGGATTGGTAAAAACATCTCCTTCTCTCTGACTCCAGTCAGTGGGGTTTGGGAAGAACATCGCCTTCTCCCTGACCCCAGTCCTTGGGGATTGGTAAAAACATCTCCTTCTCTCTGACCCCAGTCAATGGGGATTGGTAAAAACATCTCCTTCTCTCTGACCTCAGAAAGTGGGGATTGGTAAAAACATTTCCTTGTCTCCGACCCCAGTCCGTGGGATTGGTAAAAACATCTCCTTCTCTCCAACCCCAGTCAATGGGAATTGGCAAGAACATCTCCTTCTCTCTGACTGCAGTCAATGGGGATTGGCAAGAACATCTCCTTCTCTCTGACCCCAGTCAGTGGTGATTGGTAAAAACATTTCCTTCTCTCTGACCCCAGTCAAATGGGATTGGTAAAAACATCTCCATCTCTCTGACCCCAGTCCATGGGGATTGGTAAAAAATTCTCCTTCTCTCTCACCCCAGTCAATGGGGATTGGTAAAAACATCTCCTTCTCTCTGACTCCAGTCAGTGGGGTTTGGGAAGAACATCGCCTTCTCTCTGACCCCAGTCCTTGGGGATTGGTAAAAACATCTCCTTCTCTCTGACCCCAGTCAATGGGGATTGGTAAAAACATCTCCTTCTCTCTGACCTCAGAAAGTGGGGATTGGTAAAAACATCTCCTTGTCTCCGACCCCAGTCCGTGGGATTGGTAAAAACATCTCCTTCTCTCCAACCCCAGTCAATGGGAATTGGCAAGAACATCTCCTTCTCTCTGACTGCAGTCAATGGGGATTGGCAAGAACATCTCCTTCACTCTGACCCCAGTCAGTGGTGATTGGTAAAAACATTTCCTTCTCTCTGACCCCAGTCAAATGGGATTGGTAAAAACATCTCCATCTCTCTGACCCCAATCAATGGGGATTGGCAAGAACATCTCCTTCTCTCTGACCCCAGTCAATGGGGATTGGCAAGAACATCTCCTTCTCTATGACCCTAGTCAGTGTGGTTTGGCAAGAACATCTCCTTCTCTCTGACCCCAGTCAGTGGGGATTGGCAAGAACATCTCCTTCTCTATGACCCCAGTCAGTAGGGTTTGGCAAGAACATCTCCTTCTCTCTGACCCCAGTCCGTGGGGATTGGTAAAAACATCTCCTTCTCACTGACCCCAGTCAATGGGGATTGGTAAAAACATCTCCGTCTCTCTGACCCCAGTCAATGGGAATTGGCAAGAACATCTCCTTCTCTATGAACCCAGTCAGTGGGGTTTGGCAAGAAAATCTGCTTCTCTCTGACCCCAGTCAATGTGGATTGGTAAAAACATCTCCTTCTCTCTGACACCAGTCAATGGGGATTGGCAAGAACATCTCCTACTTTCTGACCCCAGTCAATGGGGATTGGTAAAAACATCTCCTTCTCTCTGACCCCAGAAAGTGGGGATTGGTAAAAACATCTCCTTGTCTCCGACCCCAGTCCGTGGGATTGTTAAAAACATCTCCTTTTCTCTAACCCCAGTCAATGGGAATTGGCAAGAACATCTCCTTCTCTCTGACTCCAGTCAATGGGGATTGGCAAGAACATCTCCTTCTCTCTGACCCCAGTCTGTGGGGATTGGCAAAAACATCTCCTTCTCTCTGACCCCAGTCAATGTGGATTGGCAAGAAGATCTTCCTCTCACTGACTCCAGTCAGAGGGGTTTGGCAAGAACATTACCTTCTCTCGGACCCCAGTCCATGGGGATTGGTAAAAACATCTCCTTCTCTCTGACCCCAGTCAATGGGGATTGGTAAAAACATCTCCTTCTCTCTGACTCCAGTCAGTGGGGTTTGGGAAGAACATCGCCTTCTCTCTGACCCCAGTCCTTGGGGATTGGTAAAAACATCTCCTTCTCTCTGACCCCAGTCAATGGGGATTGGTAAAAACATCTCCTGCTCTCTGACCTCAGAAAGTGGGGATTGGTAAAAACATCTCCTTGTCTCCGACCCCAGTCCGTGGGATTGGTAAAAACATCTCCTTCTCTCTACCCCAGTCAATGGGAATTGGCAAGAACATCTCCTTCTCTCTGACTGCAGTCAATGGGGATTGGCAAGAACATCTCCTTCTCTCTGACCCCAGTCAGTGGGGATTGGTAAAAACATTTCCTTCTCTCTGACCCCAGTCAAATGGGATTGGTAAAAACATCTCCATCTCTCTGACCCCAATCAATGGGGATTGGCAAGAAGATCTCCCTCTCACTGACTCCAGTCAGTGGGGTTTGGCAAGAACATCGCCTTCTCTCTGACCCCAGTTCATGGGGATTGGTAAAAACATTTCCTTCTCTCTGACTCCAGTCAATGGGGATTGGCAAGAACATCTCCTTCTCTCTGACCCCAGTCTGTGGGGATTGGTAAAAACATTTCCTTCTCTCTGACCCCAGTCAAATGGGATTGGTAAAAACATCTCCTTCTCTCTGACCCCAGTCAATGGGGATTGGCAAGAAGATCTTCCTCACACTGACTCCAGTCAGTGGGGATTGGCAAGAACATTGCCTTCTCTCTGACCCCAGTCCATGGGGATTGGTAAAAACATCTCCTTCTCTCTGACTCCAGTCAGTGGGGTTTGGGAAGAACATCACCTTCTCTCTGACCCTAGTCCGTGGGGATTGGTAAAAACATCTCCTTCTCTCTGACCCCAGTCAATGGGGATTGGTAAAAACATCCCCTTCTCTCTGACCCCAGTCAATGGGGATTGGTAAAAACATCTCCTTCTCTGTGACCCCAGTCAATGGGGATTGGTAAAAACATCTCCTTCTCTCTGACCCCAGTCAATGGGGATTGGTAAAAACATCTCCTTCTCTCTGACCCCCGTCCGTGGGGATTGGTAAAAACATCTCCTTCCCTCTGACCCCAGTCAGTGGGGATTGGTAAAAACATCTCCTTCTCTGTGAGCCCAGTCAGTGGAGTTTGGCAAGAACATTTCCTTCTCTCTGACCCCAGTCAGTGGGGATTGCTAAAAACTTCTCCTTCTCTCTGACCGCAGTCAGTGGGGATTGGCAAGAACATCTCCTTCTCTATGACCCCAGTCAGTGGGGATTGGTAAGAACATCTCCTTCTCTCTGACCCCAGTCCGTGGGGATTGGTAAAAACCTCCTTCCCTCTGACCCCAGTCAATGGGGAGTGGTAAAAACATCTCGTTCTCTCTGACCCCAGTCCGTGGGGATTGGTAAAAACATCTCCTTCTCTCTGACCCCAGTCAATGGGAATTGGCAAGAACATCTCCTTCTTTCTGACCCCAGTCAATGGGGGTGGTAAAAACATCTCCTTGTCTCTGACCCCAGACAATGAGGATTGGCAAGAACATCTCCTTCTTTCTGACCCCAGTCATTGAGGATTGGCAAGAACATCTCCTTCTTTCTGACCCCAGTCAATGAGGATTTGTAAAAACATCTCCTTCTCTATGACCCCAGTCAATGAGGATTGGTAAAAACATCTCCTTCTCTCTGACCCCAGTCAATGAGGATTGTCAAGAACATCTCCTTCCTTCTGACCCCAGTCAATGGGGATTGGCAAGTACATCTCCTTCTCTCTGACCCCAGTCAATGGGGATTGGTAAAAACATCTCCTTCTCTCTGACCCCAGTCAATGGGGTTTGGTAAATACATCTCCTTGTCTCTGACCCCAGTCATTGGGGATTGGTAAAAACATCTCCTTCTCTCTGACCCCTGTCAGTGGGGTTTGGTAAAAACATCTCCTTCTCCCTGACCCCAGTCAGTGGGTATTGGTAAAAACATCTCCTTGTCTCCGACCCCAGTCCGTGGGATTGGTAAAAACATCTCCTTTTCTCTAAACACAGTCAATGGGAATTGGCAAGAACATCTCCTTCTCTCTGACTCCAGTCAATGGGGATTGGTAAAAACATTTCCTTCTCTCTGACCCCAGTCAGTGGGGATTGGTAAAAACATCTCCTTCTCTCTGAACCCATAAAGTGGGGATTGGTAAAAACATCTCTTTGTCTCCGACCCCAGTCAATGGGAATTGGCAAGAACATCTCCTTCTCTCTGACTCCAGTCAATGGGGATTGGCAAGAACATCTCCTTCTCTCTGACCCCAGTCAATGGCGATTGGCAAGAACATCTCCTTCTCTCTGACCCCAGTCAGTGGGGATTGGTAAAAACATTTCCTTCTCTCTGACCCCAGTCAAATGGGATTGGTAAAAACATCTCCTTCTCTCTGACCCCAGTCAATGGGGATTGGCAAGAAGATCTCCCTCTCACTGATTCCAGTCAGTGGGGTTTGGCCAGAACATCGACTTCTCCCTGACCCCAGTCAATGGGGATTGGTAAAAACATCTCCTTCTCTCTGACTCCAGTCAGTGGGGTTTGGGAAGAAGATAGCCTTCTCTCTGACCCCAGTCCATGGGGATTGGTAAGAACATCTCCTTCTCTCTGACCCCAGTCAATGGGGATTGGTAAAAACATCTCCTTCTCTCTGACTCCAGTCAGTGGGGTTTGGGAAGAACATCGCCTTCTCTCTGACCCCAGTCCGTGGGATTGGTAAAAACATCTCCTTCACTCTGACCCCAGTCAATGGGGATTGGTAAAAACATCTCCTTCTCTCTGACCCCAGTCAATGGGGATTGGTAAAAACATCTCCTTCTCTCTGACCCCAGTCAATGGGGTTTGGTAAAAACATCTCCTTCTCTCTGACCCCAGTCAATGGGGATTGGTAAAAACATCTCCTTCTCTCTGACCCCAGTCAGTGGGGATTGGTAAAATCATCTCCTTGTCTCTGACCCCAGTCATTGGGGATTGGTAAAAACATCTCCTTCTCTCTGACCCCAGTCAGTGGGGATTGGTAAAAACATCTCCTTCTCCCTGACCCCAGTTAGTGGGTATTGGTAAAAACATCTCCTTCTCTCTGACCCCAGTCAATGGGAATTGGTAAGAACATCTCCTTCTCTCTGACTCCAGTCAATGGGGATTGGCAAGAACATCTCCTTCTCTCTGACCAAGTCAATGGGGATTGGTAAAAACATCTCCTTCTCTCTGACCCCAGTCCGTGGGGAATGGTAAAAACATCTCCTTCTCTATGACCCCAGTCAGTGGGGTTTGGCAAGAACATCACCTTCTCTCTGACCCCAGTCAATGGGGATTGGCAAGAACATCTCCTTCTCTCTGACCCCAGTCTGTGGGGTTTGGCAAGAACATCTCCTTCTCTCTGACCCCAGTCAATGGGGATTGGCAAGAACATCTCCTTCTCTATGACCCCAGTCAGTGTGGCTTGGCAAGAACATCTCCTTCTCTCTGACCCCAGTCAGTGGGGATTGGCAAGAACATCTCCTTCTCTATGACCCCAGTCAGTAGGCTTTGGCAAGAACATCTCCTTCTCTCTGACCCCAGTCCGTGGGGATTGGTAAAAACATCTCCTTCTCTCTGACCCCAGTCAATGGGGATTGGTAAAAACATCTCCTTCTCTCTGACCCCAGTCAATGGGGATTGGCAAGAAGATCTCCCTCTCACTGACTCCAGTCAGTGGGGTTTGGCAAGAACATTGCCTTCTCTCTGACCCCAGTCCTTGGGGATTGGTAAAAACATCTCCTTCTCTCTGACCCCAGTCAATGGGGATTGGTAAAAACATCTCCTTCTCTCTAACCCCAGTCAATGGGAATTGGCAAGAACATCTCCTTCTCTCTGACTCCCGTCAATGGGGCTTGGCAAGAACATCTCCTTCTCTCTGACCCCAGTCTGTGGGGATTGGTAAAAACATCTCCTTCTCTCCAACCCCAGTCAATGGGAATTGGCAAGAACATCTCCTTCTCTCTGACTGCAGTCAATGGGGATTGGCAAGAACATCTCCTTCACTCTGACCCCAGTCAGTGGTGATTGGTAAAAACATTTCCTTCTCTCTGACCCCAGTCAAATGGGATTGGTAAAAACATCTCCATCTCTCTGACCCCAATCAATGGGGATTGGCAAGAACATCTCCTTCTCTCTGACCCCAGTCAATGGGGATTGGCAAGAACATCTCCTTCTCTATGACCCTAGTCAGTGTGGTTTGGCAAGAACATCTCCTTCTCTCTGACCCCAGTCAGTGGGGATTGGCAAGAACATCTCCTTCTCTATGACCCCAGTCAGTAGGGTTTGGCAAGAACATCTCCTTCTCTCTGACCCCAGTCCGTGGGGATTGGTAAAAACATCTCCTTCTCACTGACCCCAGTCAATGGGGATTGGTAAAAACATCTCCGTCTCTCTGACCCCAGTCAATGGGAATTGGCAAGAACATCTCCTTCTCTATGAACCCAGTCAGTGGGGTTTGGCAAGAAAATCTGCTTCTCTCTGACCCCAGTCAATGTGGATTGGTAAAAACATCTCCTTCTCTCTGACACCAGTCAATGGGGATTGGCAAGAACATCTCCTACTTTCTGACCCCAGTCAATGGGGATTGGTAAAAACATCTCCTTCTCTCTGACCCCAGAAAGTGGGGATTGGTAAAAACATCTCCTTGTCTCCGACCCCAGTCCGTGGGATTGTTAAAAACATCTCCTTTTCTCTAACCCCAGTCAATGGGAATTGGCAAGAACATCTCCTTCTCTCTGACTCCAGTCAATGGGGATTGGCAAGAACATCTCCTTCTCTCTGACCCCAGTCTGTGGGGATTGGCAAAAACATCTCCTTCTCTCTGACCCCAGTCAATGTGGATTGGCAAGAAGATCTTCCTCTCACTGACTCCAGTCAGAGGGGTTTGGCAAGAACATTACCTTCTCTCGGACCCCAGTCCATGGGGATTGGTAAAAACATCTCCTTCTCTCTGACCCCAGTCAATGGGGATTGGTAAAAACATCTCCTTCTCTCTGACTCCAGTCAGTGGGGTTTGGGAAGAACATCGCCTTCTCTCTGACCCCAGTCCTTGGGGATTGGTAAAAACATCTCCTTCTCTCTGACCCCAGTCAATGGGGATTGGTAAAAACATCTCCTGCTCTCTGACCTCAGAAAGTGGGGATTGGTAAAAACATCTCCTTGTCTCCGACCCCAGTCCGTGGGATTGGTAAAAACATCTCCTTCTCTCTACCCCAGTCAATGGGAATTGGCAAGAACATCTCCTTCTCTCTGACTGCAGTCAATGGGGATTGGCAAGAACATCTCCTTCTCTCTGACCCCAGTCAGTGGGGATTGGTAAAAACATTTCCTTCTCTCTGACCCCAGTCAAATGGGATTGGTAAAAACATCTCCATCTCTCTGACCCCAATCAATGGGGATTGGCAAGAAGATCTCCCTCTCACTGACTCCAGTCAGTGGGGTTTGGCAAGAACATCGCCTTCTCTCTGACCCCAGTTCATGGGGATTGGTAAAAACATTTCCTTCTCTCTGACTCCAGTCAATGGGGATTGGCAAGAACATCTCCTTCTCTCTGACCCCAGTCTGTGGGGATTGGTAAAAACATTTCCTTCTCTCTGACCCCAGTCAAATGGGATTGGTAAAAACATCTCCTTCTCTCTGACCCCAGTCAATGGGGATTGGCAAGAAGATCTTCCTCACACTGACTCCAGTCAGTGGGGATTGGCAAGAACATTGCCTTCTCTCTGACCCCAGTCCATGGGGATTGGTAAAAACATCTCCTTCTCTCTGACTCCAGTCAGTGGGGTTTGGGAAGAACATCACCTTCTCTCTGACCCTAGTCCGTGGGGATTGGTAAAAACATCTCCTTCTCTCTGACCCCAGTCAATGGGGATTGGTAAAAACATCCCCTTCTCTCTGACCCCAGTCAATGGGGATTGGTAAAAACATCTCCTTCTCTGTGACCCCAGTCAATGGGGATTGGTAAAAACATCTCCTTCTCTCTGACCCCAGTCAATGGGGATTGGTAAAAACATCTCCTTCTCTCTGACCCCCGTCCGTGGGGATTGGTAAAAACATCTCCTTCCCTCTGACCCCAGTCAGTGGGGATTGGTAAAAACATCTCCTTCTCTGTGAGCCCAGTCAGTGGAGTTTGGCAAGAACATTTCCTTCTCTCTGACCCCAGTCAGTGGGGATTGCTAAAAACTTCTCCTTCTCTCTGACCGCAGTCAGTGGGGATTGGCAAGAACATCTCCTTCTCTATGACCCCAGTCAGTGGGGATTGGTAAGAACATCTCCTTCTCTCTGACCCCAGTCCGTGGGGATTGGTAAAAACCTCCTTCCCTCTGACCCCAGTCAATGGGGAGTGGTAAAAACATCTCGTTCTCTCTGACCCCAGTCCGTGGGGATTGGTAAAAACATCTCCTTCTCTCTGACCCCAGTCAATGGGAATTGGCAAGAACATCTCCTTCTTTCTGACCCCAGTCAATGGGGGTGGTAAAAACATCTCCTTGTCTCTGACCCCAGACAATGAGGATTGGCAAGAACATCTCCTTCTTTCTGACCCCAGTCATTGAGGATTGGCAAGAACATCTCCTTCTTTCTGACCCCAGTCAATGAGGATTTGTAAAAACATCTCCTTCTCTATGACCCCAGTCAATGAGGATTGGTAAAAACATCTCCTTCTCTCTGACCCCAGTCAATGAGGATTGTCAAGAACATCTCCTTCCTTCTGACCCCAGTCAATGGGGATTGGCAAGTACATCTCCTTCTCTCTGACCCCAGTCAATGGGGATTGGTAAAAACATCTCCTTCTCTCTGACCCCAGTCAATGGGGTTTGGTAAATACATCTCCTTGTCTCTGACCCCAGTCATTGGGGATTGGTAAAAACATCTCCTTCTCTCTGACCCCTGTCAGTGGGGTTTGGTAAAAACATCTCCTTCTCCCTGACCCCAGTCAGTGGGTATTGGTAAAAACATCTCCTTGTCTCCGACCCCAGTCCGTGGGATTGGTAAAAACATCTCCTTTTCTCTAAACACAGTCAATGGGAATTGGCAAGAACATCTCCTTCTCTCTGACTCCAGTCAATGGGGATTGGTAAAAACATTTCCTTCTCTCTGACCCCAGTCAGTGGGGATTGGTAAAAACATCTCCTTCTCTCTGAACCCATAAAGTGGGGATTGGTAAAAACATCTCTTTGTCTCCGACCCCAGTCAATGGGAATTGGCAAGAACATCTCCTTCTCTCTGACTCCAGTCAATGGGGATTGGCAAGAACATCTCCTTCTCTCTGACCCCAGTCAATGGCGATTGGCAAGAACATCTCCTTCTCTCTGACCCCAGTCAGTGGGGATTGGTAAAAACATTTCCTTCTCTCTGACCCCAGTCAAATGGGATTGGTAAAAACATCTCCTTCTCTCTGACCCCAGTCAATGGGGATTGGCAAGAAGATCTCCCTCTCACTGATTCCAGTCAGTGGGGTTTGGCCAGAACATCGACTTCTCCCTGACCCCAGTCAATGGGGATTGGTAAAAACATCTCCTTCTCTCTGACTCCAGTCAGTGGGGTTTGGGAAGAAGATAGCCTTCTCTCTGACCCCAGTCCATGGGGATTGGTAAGAACATCTCCTTCTCTCTGACCCCAGTCAATGGGGATTGGTAAAAACATCTCCTTCTCTCTGACTCCAGTCAGTGGGGTTTGGGAAGAACATCGCCTTCTCTCTGACCCCAGTCCGTGGGATTGGTAAAAACATCTCCTTCACTCTGACCCCAGTCAATGGGGATTGGTAAAAACATCTCCTTCTCTCTGACCCCAGTCAATGGGGATTGGTAAAAACATCTCCTTCTCTCTGACCCCAGTCAATGGGGTTTGGTAAAAACATCTCCTTCTCTCTGACCCCAGTCAATGGGGATTGGTAAAAACATCTCCTTCTCTCTGACCCCAGTCAGTGGGGATTGGTAAAATCATCTCCTTGTCTCTGACCCCAGTCATTGGGGATTGGTAAAAACATCTCCTTCTCTCTGACCCCAGTCAGTGGGGATTGGTAAAAACATCTCCTTCTCCCTGACCCCAGTTAGTGGGTATTGGTAAAAACATCTCCTTCTCTCTGACCCCAGTCAATGGGAATTGGTAAGAACATCTCCTTCTCTCTGAGTCCAGTCAATGGGGATTGGCAAGAACATCTCCTTCTCTCTGACCAAGTCAATGGGGATTGGTAAAAACATCTCCTTCTCTCTGACCCCAGTCCGTGGGGAATGGTAAAAACATCTCCTTCTCTATGACCCCAGTCAGTGGGGTTTGGCAAGAACATCACCTTCTCTCTGACCCCAGTCAATGGGGATTGGCAAGAACATCTCCTTCTCTCTGACCCCAGTCTGTGGGGTTTGGCAAGAACATCTCCTTCTCACTGACCCCAGTCAATGGGGATTGGCAAGAACATCTCCTTCTCTATGACCCCAGTCAGTGTGGCTTGGCAAGAACATCTCCTTCTCTCTGACCCCAGTCAGTGGGGATTGGCAAGAACATCTCCTTCTCTATGACCCCAGTCAGTAGGCTTTGGCAAGAACATCTCCTTCTCTCTGACCCCAGTCCGTGGGGATTGGTAAAAACATCTCCTTCTCTCTGACCCCAGTCAATGGGGATTGGTAAAAACATCTCCTTCTCTCTGACCCCAGTCAATGGGGATTGGCAAGAAGATCTCCCTCTCACTGACTCCAGTCAGTGGGGTTTGGCAAGAACATTGCCTTCTCTCTGACCCCAGTCCTTGGGGATTGGTAAAAACATCTCCTTCTCTCTGACCCCAGTCAATGGGGATTGGTAAAAACATCTCCTTCTCTCTAACCCCAGTCAATGGGAATTGGCAAGAACATCTCCTTCTCTCTGACTCCCGTCAATGGGGCTTGGCAAGAACATCTCCTTCTCTCTGACCCCAGTCTGTGGGGATTGGTAAAAACATCTCCTTCTCTCTGACCCCAGTCAATGGGGATTGGCAAGAGGATCTTCCTCTCACTGACTCCAGTCAGTGGGGTTTGGCAAGAACATTGCCTTCTCTCTGAGCCCAGTCCATGGGGATTGGTAAAATCATCTCCTTCTCTCTGACCCCAGTCAATGGGGATTGGTAAAAACATCTCCTTCTCTCTGACTCCAGTCAGTGAGGTTTGGGAAGAACATCGCCTTCTCTCTGACCCCAGTCCTTGGGGATTGGTAAGAACATCTCCTTCTCTCTGACCCCAGTCAATGGGGATTGGTAAAAACATCTCCTTCTCTCTGACCCCAGTCAATGGGGATTGGTAAAAACATCTCCTTCTCTCTGACCCCAGTCAATGGGGATTGGTAAAAACATCTCCTTCTCTCTGACCCCAGTCAATGGGGATTGGTAAAAACATCTCCTTCTCTCTGACCTCAGAAAGTGGGAATTGGTAAAAACATCTCCTTGTCTCCGACCCCAGTCCGTGGGATTGGTAAAAACATCTCCTTCTCTCTAACCCCAGTCAATGGGAATTGGCAAGAACATCTCCTTCTCTCTGACTCCAGTCAATGGGGATTGGCAAGAACATCTCCTTCTCTCTGACCCCAGTCAGTGGGGATTGGTAAAAACATTTCCTTCTCTCTGACCCCAGTCAAATGGGATTGGTAAAAACATCTCCATCTCTCTGACCCCAGTCAATGGGGATTGGCAAGAAGATCTCCCTCTCACTGACTCCAGTCAGTGGGGTTTGGCAAGAACATTGCCTTCTCTCTGACCCCAGTCCA
Source organism: Hypanus sabinus (assembly GCF_030144855.1). Classification (NCBI taxonomy): domain Eukaryota; kingdom Metazoa; phylum Chordata; class Chondrichthyes; order Myliobatiformes; family Dasyatidae; genus Hypanus; species Hypanus sabinus. Next base: position 77,339,689 of record NC_082709.1, read on the forward strand.
TGGGGATTGGTAAAAACATCTCCTTCTCTCTGACCGCAGTCAATGGGGATTGGTAAAAACATCTCCATCTCTATGACCCCAGTCAATGGGGATTGGCAAGAACATCTCGTACTTTCTGACCCCAGTCAATGGGGATTGGTAAAAACATCTCCTTCTCTCTGACCCCAGAAAGTGGGGATTGGTAAAAACATCTCCTTGTCTCCGACCCCAGTCCGTGGGATTGGTAAAAATATCTCCTTTTCTCTAACCCCAGTCAATGGGAATTGGCAAGAACATCTCCTTCTCTCTGACTCCAGTCAATGGGGATTGGCAAGAACATTTCCTTCTCTCTGACCCCAGTCTGTGGGGATTGGTAAAAACATTTCCTTCTCTCTGACCGCGGTCAAATGGGATTGGTAAAAACATCTCCTTCTCTCTGACCCCAGTCAATGGGGATTGGCAAGAACATCTCCTTCTCTCTGACCCCAGTCTGTGGGGTTTGGCAAGAACATCTCCTTCTCTCTGACCCCAGTCAATGGGGATTGGCAAGAACATCTCCTTCTCTATGACCCCAGTCAGTGTGGCTTGGCAAGAACATCTCCTTCTCTCTGACCCCAGTCAGTGGGGATTGGCAAGAACATCTCCTTCTCTATGACCCCAGTCAGTAGGCTTTGGCAAGAACATCTCCTTCTCTCTGACCCCAGTCCGTGGGGATTGGTAAAAACATCTCCTTCTCTCTGACCCCAGTCAATGGGGATTGGTAAAAACATCTCCTTCTCTCTGACCCCAGTCAATGGGGATTGGCAAGAAGATCTCCCTCTCACTGACTCCAGTCAGTGGGGTTTGGCAAGAACATTGCCTTCTCTCTGACCCCAGTCCTTGGGGATTGGTAAAAACATCTCCTTCTCTCTGACCCCAGTCAATGGGGATTGGTAAAAACATCTCCTTCTCTCTAACCCCAGTCAATGGGAATTGGCAAGAACATCTCCTTCTCTCTGACTCCCGTCAATGGGGCTTGGCAAGAACATCTCCTTCTCTCTGACCCCAGTCTGTGGGGATTGGTAAAAACATCTCCTTCTCTCTGACCCCAGTCAATGGGGATTGGCAAGAAGATCTTCCTCTCACTGACTCCAGTCAGTGGGGTTTGGCAAGAACATTGCCTTCTCTCTGAGCCCAGTCCATGGGGATTGGTAAAATCATCTCCTTCTCTCTGACCCCAGTCAATGGGGATTGGTAAAAACATCTCCTTCTCTCTGACTCCAGTCAGTGAGGTTTGGGAAGAACATCGCCTTCTCTCTGACCCCAGTCCTTGGGGATTGGTAAGAACATCTCCTTCTCTCTGACCCCAGTCAATGGGGATTGGTAAAAACATCTCCTTCTCTCTGACCCCAGTCAATGGGGATTGGTAAAAACATCTCCTTCTCTCTGACCCCAGTCAATGGGGATTGGTAAAAACATCTCCTTCTCTCTGACCCCAGTCAATGGGGATTGGTAAAAACATCTCCTTCTCTCTGACCTCAGAAAGTGGGAATTGGTAAAAACATCTCCTTGTCTCCGACCCCAGTCCGTGGGATTGGTAAAAACATCTCCTTCTCTCTAACCCCAGTCAATGGGAATTGGCAAGAACATCTCCTTCTCTCTGACTCCAGTCAATGGGGATTGGCAAGAACATCTCCTTCTCTCTGACCCCAGTCAGTGGGGATTGGTAAAAACATTTCCTTCTCTCTGACCCCAGTCAAATGGGATTGGTAAAAACATCTCCATCTATCTGACCCCAGTCAATGGGGATTGGCAAGAAGATCTCCCTCTCACTGACTCCAGTCAGTGGGGTTTGGCAAGAACATTGCCTTCTCTCTGACCCCAGTCCATGGGGATTGGTAAAAACATCTCCTTCTCTCTGACCGCAGTCAATGGGGATTGGTAAAAACATCTCCTTCTCTATGACCCCAGTCAATGGGGATTGGCAAGAACATCTCGTACTTTCTGACCCCAGTCAATGGGGATTGGTAAAAACATCTCCTTCTCTCTGACCCCAGAAAGTGGGGATTGGTAAAAACATCTCCTTGTCTCCGACCCCAGTCCGTGGGATTGGTAAAAATATCTCCTTTTCTCTAACCCCAGTCAATGGGAATTGGCAAGAACATCTCCTTCTCTCTGACTCCAGTCAATGGGGATTGGCAAGAACATTTCCTTCTCTCTGACCCCAGTCTGTGGGGATTGGTAAAAACATTTCCTTCTCTCTGACCGCAGTCAAATGGGATTGGTAAAAACATCTCCTTCTCTCTGACCCCAGTCAATGGGGATTGGCAAGAAGATCTTCCTCTCACTGACTCCAGTCAGTGTGGTTTGGCATGATCATTGCCTTCTCTCTGACCCCAGTCCATGGGGATTGTTACAAACATCTCCTTCTCTCTGAGCCCAGTCAATGGGGATTGGTAAAAACATCTCCTTCTCTCTGACTCCAGTCAGTGGGGTTTGGGAAGAACATCGCCTCCTCTCTGACCCCAGTCTGTGGGGATTGGTAAAAACATTTCCTTCTCTCTGACCCCAGTCAGTGGGGATTGGTAAAAACATCTCCTTCTCTCTGAACCCATAAAGTGGGGATTGGTAAAAACATCTCTTTGTCTCCGACCCCAGTCAATGGGAATTGGCAAGAACATCTCCTTCTCTCTGACTCCAGTCAATGGGGATTGGCAAGAACATCTCCTTCTCTCTGACCCCAGTCAATGGCGATTGGCAAGAACATCTCCTTCTCTCTGACCCCAGTCAGTGGGGATTGGTAAAAACATTTCCTTCTCTCTGACCCCAGTCAAATGGGATTGGTAAAAACATCTCCTTCTCTCTGACCCCAGTCAATGGGGATTGGCAAGAAGATCTCCCTCTCACTGATTCCAGTCAGTGGGGTTTGGCCAGAACATCGACTTCTCCCTGACCCCAGTCAATGGGGATTGGTAAAAACATCTCCTTCTCTCTGACTCCAGTCAGTGGGGTTTGGGAAGAAGATCGCCTTCTCTCTGACCCCAGTCCATGGGGATTGGTAAGAACATCTCCTTCTCTCTGACCCCAGTCAATGGGGATTGGTAAAAACATCTCCTTCTCTCTGACTCCAGTCAGTGGGGTTTGGGAAGAACATCGCCTTCTCTCTGACCCCAGTCCGTGGGATTGGTAAAAACATCTCCTTCACTCTGACCCCAGTCAATGGGGATTGGTAAAAACATCTCCTTCTCTCTGACCCCAGTCAATGGGGATTGGTAAAAACATCTCCTTCTCTCTGACCCCAGTCAATGGGGTTTGGTAAAAACATCTCCTTCTCTCTGACCCCAGTCAATGGGGATTGGTAAAAACATCTCCTTCTCTCTGACCCCAGTCAGTGGGGATTGGTAAAATCATCTCCTTGTCTCTGACCCCAGTCATTGGGGATTGGTAAAAACATCTCCTTCTCTCTGACCCCAGTCAGTGGGGATTGGTAAAAACATCTCCTTCTCCCTGACCCCAGTTAGTGGGTATTGGTAAAAACATCTCCTTCTCTCTGACCCCAGTCAATGGGAATTGGTAAGAACATCTCCTTCTCTCTGACTCCAGTCAATGGGGATTGGCAAGAACATCTCCTTCTCTCTGACCAAGTCAATGGGGATTGGTAAAAACATCTCCTTCTCTCTGACCCCAGTCCGTGGGGAATGGTAAAAACATCTCCTTCTCTATGACCCCAGTCAGTGGGGTTTGGCAAGAACATCACCTTCTCTCTGACCCCAGTCAATGGGGATTGGCAAGAACATCTCCTTCTCTCTGACCCCAGTCTGTGGGGTTTGGCAAGAACATCTCCTTCTCTCTGACCCCAGTCAATGGGGATTGGCAAGAACATCTCCTTCTCTATGACCCCAGTCAGTGTGGCTTGGCAAGAACATCTCCTTCTCTCTGACCCCAGTCAGTGGGGATTGGCAAGAACATCTCCTTCTCTATGACCCCAGTCAGTAGGCTTTGGCAAGAACATCTCCTTCTCTCTGACCCCAGTCCGTGGGGATTGGTAAAAACATCTCCTTCTCTCTGACCCCAGTCAATGGGGATTGGTAAAAACATCTCCTTCTCTCTGACCCCAGTCAATGGGGATTGGCAAGAAGATCTCCCTCTCACTGACTCCAGTCAGTGGGGTTTGGCAAGAACATTGCCTTCTCTCTGACCCCAGTCCTTGGGGATTGGTAAAAACATCTCCTTCTCTCTGACCCCAGTCAATGGGGATTGGTAAAAACATCTCCTTCTCTCTAACCCCAGTCAATGGGAATTGGCAAGAACATCTCCTTCTCTCTGACTCCCGTCAATGGGGCTTGGCAAGAACATCTCCTTCTCTCTGACCCCAGTCTGTGGGGATTGGTAAAAACATCTCCTTCTCTCTGACCCCAGTCAATGGGGATTGGCAAGAAGATCTTCCTCTCACTGACTCCAGTCAGTGGGGTTTGGCAAGAACATTGCCTTCTCTCTGAGCCCAGTCCATGGGGATTGGTAAAATCATCTCCTTCTCTCTGACCCCAGTCAATGGGGATTGGTAAAAACATCTCCTTCTCTCTGACTCCAGTCAGTGAGGTTTGGGAAGAACATCGCCTTCTCTCTGACCCCAGTCCTTGGGGATTGGTAAGAACATCTCCTTCTCTCTGACCCCAGTCAATGGGGATTGGTAAAAACATCTCCTTCTCTCTGACCCCAGTCAATGGGGATTGGTAAAAACATCTCCTTCTCTCTGACCCCAGTCAATGGGGATTGGTAAAAACATCTCCTTCTCTCTGACCCCAGTCAATGGGAATTGGTAAAAACATCTCCTTCTCTCTGACCTCAGAAAGTGGGAATTGGTAAAAACATCTCCTTGTCTCCGACCCCAGTCCGTGGGATTGGTAAAAACATCTCCTTCTCTCTAACCCCAGTCAATGGGAATTGGCAAGAACATCTCCTTCTCTCTGACTCCAGTCAATGGGGATTGGCAAGAACATCTCCTTCTCTCTGACCCCAGTCAGTGGGGATTGGTAAAAACATTTCCTTCTCTCTGACCCCAGTCAAATGGGATTGGTAAAAACATCTCCATCTCTCTGACCCCAGTCAATGGGGATTGGCAAGAAGATCTCCCTCTCACTGACTCCAGTCAGTGGGGTTTGGCAAGAACATTGCCTTCTCTCTGACCCCAGTCCATGGGGATTGGTAAAAACATCTCCTTCTCTCTGACCGCAGTCAATGGGGATTGGTAAAAACATCTCCTTCTCTATGACCCCAGTCAATGGGGATTGGCAAGAACATCTCGTACTTTCTGACCCCAGTCAATGGGGATTGGTAAAAACATCTCCTTCTCTCTGACCCCAGAAAGTGGGGATTGGTAAAAACATCTCCTTGTCTCCGACCCCAGTCCGTGGGATTGGTAAAAATATCTCCTTTTCTCTAACCCCAGTCAATGGGAATTGGCAAGAACATCTCCTTCTCTCTGACTCCAGTCAATGGGGATTGGCAAGAACATTTCCTTCTCTCTGACCCCAGTCTGTGGGGATTGGTAAAAACATTTCCTTCTCTCTGACCGCAGTCAAATGGGATTGGTAAAAACATCTCCTTCTCTCTGACCCCAGTCAATGGGGATTGGCAAGAAGATCTTCCTCTCACTGACTCCAGTCAGTGGGGTTTGGCATGATCATTGCCTTCTCTCTGACCCCAGTCCATGGGGATTGTTACAAACATCTCCTTCTCTCTGAGCCCAGTCAATGGGGATTGGTAAAAACATCTCCTTCTCTCTGACTCCAGTCAGTGGGGTTTGGGAAGAACATCGCCTTCTCTCTGACCCCAGTCGGAGGGGATTGGTAAAAACATCTCCTTCTCTCTGACCCCAGTCAATGGGGATTGGTAAAAACATCTCCTTCTCTCTGACCCCAGTCAATGGGGATTGGTAAAAACATCTCCTTCTCTCTGACGCCAGTCAATGGGGATTGGTAAAAACATCTCCTTCTCTCTGACTCCAGTCAGTGGGGTTTGGGAAGAAGATCGCCTTCTCTCTGACCCCAGTCCATGGGGATTGGTAAGAACATCTCCTTCTCTCTGACCCCAGTCAATGGGGATTGGTAAAAACATCTCCTTCTCTCTGACTCCAGTCAGTGGGGTTTGGGAAGAACATCGCCTTCTCTCTGACCCCAGTCCGTGGGATTGGTAAAAACATCTCCTTCACTAGGACCCCAGTCAATGGGGATTGGTAAAAACATCTCCTTCTCTCTGACCCCAGTCAATGGGGATTGGTAAAAACATCTCCTTCTCTCTGACCCCAGTCAATGGGGTTTGGTAAAAACATCTCCTTCTCTCTGACCCCAGTCAATGGGGATTGGTAAAAACATCTCCTTCTCTCTGACCACAGTCAGTGGGGATTGGTAAAATCATCTCCTTGTCTCTGACCCCAGTCATTGGGGATTGGTAAAAACATCTCCTTCTCTCTGACCCCAGTCAGTGGGGATTGGTAAAAACATCTCCTTCTCCCTGACCCCAGTTAGTGGGTATTGGTAAAAACATCTCCTTGTCTCCGACCCCAGTCCGTGGGATTGGTAAAAACATCTCCTTCTCTATGTCCCCAGTCAGTGGGGTTTGGCAAGAACATCACCTTCTCTCTGACCCCAGTCAATGGGGATTGGCAAGAACATCTCCTTCTCTCTGACCCCAGTCTGTGGGGTTTGGCAAGAACATCTCCTTCTCTCTGACCCCAGTCAATGGGGATTGGCAAGAACATCTCCTTCTCTATGACCCCAGTCAGTGTGGTTTGGCAAGAACATCTCCTTCTCTCTGACCCCAGTCAGTGGGGATTGGCAAGAACATCTCCTTCTCTATGACCCCAGTCAGTAGGCTTTGGCAAGAACATCTCCTTCTCTCTGACCCCAGTCCGTGGGGATTGGTAAAAACATCTCCTTCTCTCTGACCCCAGTCAATGGGGATTGGTAAAAACATCTCCTTCTCTCTGACCCCAGTCAATGGGGATTGGCAAGAAGATCTCCCTCTCACTGACTCCAGTCAGTGGGGTTTGGCAGAACATTGCCTTCTCTCTGACCCCAGTCCTTGGGGATTGGTAAAAACATCTCCTTCTCTCTGACCCCAGTCAATGGGGATTGGTAAAAACATCTCCTTCTCTCTTACCCCAGTCAATGGGAATTGGCAAGAACATCTCCTTCTCTCTGACTCCCGTCAATGGGGCTTGGCAAGAACATCTCCTTCTCTCTGACCCCAGTCTGTGGGGATTGGTAAAAACATCTCCTTCTCTCGGACCCCAGTCAATGGGGATTGGCAAGAAGATCTTCCTCTCACGTACTCCAGTCAGTGGGGTTTGGCAAGAACATTGCCTTCTCTCTGAGCCCAGTCCATGGGGATTGGTAAAAACATCTCCTTCTCTCTGACCCCAGTCAATGGGGATTGGTAAAAACATCTCCTTCTCTCTGACTCCAGTCAGTGAGGTTTGGGAAGAACATCGCCTTCTCTCTGACCCCAGTCCTTGGGGATTGGTAAAAACATCTCCTTCTCTCTGACCCCAGTCAATGGGGATTGGTAAAAACATCTCCTTCTCTCTGACCCCAGTCAATGGGGATTGGTAAAAACATCTCCTTCTCTCTGACCCCAGTCAATGGGGATTGGTAAAAACATCTCCTTCTCTCTGACCCCAGTCAATGGGGATTGGTAAAAACATCTCCTTCTCTCTGACCTCAGAAAGTGGGAATTGGTAAAAACATCTCCTTGTCTCCGACCCCAGTCCGTGGGATTGGTAAAAACATCTCCTTCTCTCTAACCCCAGTCAATGGGAATTGGCAAGAACATCTCCTTCTCTCTGACTCCAGTCAATGGGGATTGGCAAGAACATCTCCTTCTCTCAGACCCCAGTCAGTGGGGATTGGTAAAAACATTTCCTTCTCTCTGACCCCAGTCAAATGGGATTGGTAAAAACATCTCCATCTCTCTGACCCCAGTCAATGGGGATTGGCAAGAAGATCTCCCTCTCACTGACTCCAGTCAGTGGGGTTTGGCAAGAACATTGCCTTCCCTCTGACCCCAGTCCATGGGGATTGGTAAAAACATCTCCTTCTCTCTGACCGCAGTCAATGGGGATTGGTAAAAACATCTCCTTCTCTATGACCCCAGTCAATGGGGATTGGCAAGAACATCTCGTACTTTCTGACCCCAGTCAATGGGGATTGGTAAAAACATCTCCTTCTCTCTGACCCCAGAAAGTGGGGATTGGTAAAAACATCTCCTTGTCTCCGACCCCAGTCCGTGGGATTGGTAAAAATATCTCCTTTTCTCTAACCCCAGTCAATGGGAATTGGCAAGAACATCTCCTTCTCTCTGACTCCAGTCAATGGGGATTGGCAAGAACATTTCCTTCTCTCTGACCCCAGTCTGTGGGGATTGGTAAAAACATTTCCTTCTCTCTGACCGCAGTCAAATGGGATTGGTAAAAACATCTCCTTCTCTCTGACCCCAGTCAATGGGGATTGGCAAGAAGATCTTCCTCTCACTGACTCCAGTCAGTGGGGTTTGGCATGATCATTGCCTTCTCTCTGACCCCAGTCCATGGGGATTGTTACAAACATCTCCTTCTCTCTGAGCCCAGTCAATGGGGATTGGTAAAAACATCTCCTTCTCTCTGACTCCAGTCAGTGGGGTTTGGGAAGAACATCGCCTTCTCTCTGACCCCAGTCTGTGGGGATTGGTAAAAACATCTCCTTCTCTCTGACCCCAGTCAATGGGGATTGGTAAAAACATCTCCTTCTCTCTGACCCCAGTCAATGGGGATTGGTAAAAACATCTCCTTCTCTCTGACCCCAGTCAATGGGGATTGGTAAAAACATCTCCTTCTCTCTGACCCCAGTCAGTGGGGATTGGTAAAAACATCTCCTTTTCTCTAACCCCAGTCAATGGGAATTGGCAAGAACATCTCCTTCTCTCTGATCCCAGTCTGGGGGGATTGGTAAAAACATTTTCTTCTCTCTGACCCCAGTCAAATGGGATTGGTAAAAACATCTCCTTCTCTCTGACCCCAGTCAATGGGGATTGGCAAGAAGATCTTCCTCTCACTGACTCCAGTCAGTGGGGTTTGGCAAGAACATTGCATCTTCTCTCTGACCCCAGTCCATGGATATTGGTAAAAACATCTCCTTGTCTCTGACCCCAGTCAATGGGGATTGGTAAAAACATCTCCTTCTCTCTGACTCCAGTCAGTGGGGTTTGGGAAGAACATCGCCTTCTCTCTGACCCCAGTCCGTGGGGATTGGTAAAAACATCTCCTTCTCTCTGACCCCAGTCAATGGGGATTGGTAAAAACATCTCCTTCTCTCGGACCCCAGTCAATGGGGATTGGTAAAAACATCTCCTTCTCTCTGACCCCAGTCAGTGGGGATTGGTAAAAACATCTCCTTCTCTCTGACCCCAGTCAGTGGGGATTGGTAAAAACATCTCCTTCTCTCTGACCTCAGAAAGTGGGGATTGGTAAAAACATCTCCTTGTCTCCGACCCCAGTCCGTGGGATTGGTAAAAACATCTCCTTCTCTCTAACCCCAGTCAATGGGAATTGGCAAGAACATCCCCTTCTCTCTGACTCCAGTCAATGGGGATTGGCAAGAACATCTCCTTCTCTCTGACCCCAGTCAGTGGGGATTGGTAAAAACATTTCCTTCTCTCTGACCGCAGTCAAATAGGATTGGTAAAAACATCTCCATCTCTCTGACCCCAGTCAATGGGGATTGGCAAGAAGATCTCCCTCTCACTGACTCCAGTCAGTGGGGTTTGGCAAGAACATTGCCTTCTCTCTGACCCCAGTCCATGGGGATTGGTAAAAACATCTCCTTCTCTCTGACCCCAGTCCGTGGGGATTGGTAAAAACATCTCCTTCTCTCTGACCCCAGTCAATGGGGATTGGTAAAAACATCTCCTTCTCTCTGACCCCAGTCAATGGGGATTGGTTAATACATCTCCTTCTCTCTGACCCCAGTCAATGGGGATTGGTAAAAACATCTCCTTCTCTCTGACCCCAGTCAATGGGGATTGGTAAAAACATCTCCTTCTCTCTGACCCCAGTCAGTGGGGATTGGTAAAAACATCTCCTTCTCTGTGACCCCAGTCAGTGGGGATTGGTAAAAACATCTCCTTCTCTCTGACCCCAGAAAGTGGGGATTGGTAAAAACATCTCCTTGTCTCCGACCCCAGTCCGTGGGATTGGTAAAAACATCTCCTTCTCGCTAACCCCAGTCAATGGGAAATGGCAAGAACATCTCCTTCTCTGTGACTCCAGTCAATGGGGATTGGCAAGAACATCTCCTTCTCTCTGACCCCAGTCAATGGGGATTGGTAAAAACATCTCCTTCTCTCTGACCCCAGTCAATGGGGATTGGTAAAAACATCTCCTTCTCTCTGACTCCAGTCAGTGGGGTTTGGGAAGAACATCGCCTTCTCTCTGACACCTGTCCATGGGGATTGGTAAAAACATCTCCTTCTCTCTGACCGCAGTCAATGGGGATTGAAAAAACTTCTCTTTCTCTCTGACCCCAGTCAATGGGGATTGGTAAAAACATCTCCTTCTCTCTGACCCCAGTCAATGGGGATTGGTAAAAACATCTCCTTCTCTCTGACCCCAGTCAGTGGGGATTGGTAAAAACATCTCCTTCTCTCTGACCCCAGTCAGTGGGGATTGGTAAAAACATCTCCTTCTCTCTGACCCCAGTCAGTGGGGATTGGTAAAAACATCTCCTTGTCTCCGACCCCAGTCCGTGGGGATTGGTAAAAACATCTCCTTCTCTCTGACCCCAGTCCGTGGGGATTGGCAAAAACATCTCCTTCTCTCTGACCCCAGTCAATGGGGATTGGTAAAAACATCTCCTTCTCTCTGACCCCAGTCAGTGGGGATTGGTAAAAACATCTCCTTCTCTCTGACCCCAGTCAGTGGGGATTGGCAAGAACATTGCCTTCTCTCTGACCCCAGTCCATGGGGATTGGTAAAAACATCTCCTTCTCTCTGACCCCAGTCCGTGGGGATTGGTAAAAACATCTCCTTCTCTCTGACCCCAGTCAATGGGGATTGGTAAAAACATCTCCTTCTCTCTGTCCCCAGTCAATGGGGATTGGTTAATACATCTCCTTCTCTCTGACCCCAGTCAATGGGGATTGGTAAAAACATCTCCTTCTCTCTGACCCCAGTCAATGGGGATTGGTAAAAACATCTCCTTCTCTCTGACCCCAGTCAGTGGGGATTGGTAAAAACATCTCCTTCTCTGTGACCCCAGTCAGTGGGGATTGGTAAAAACATCTCCTTCTCTCTGACCCCAGAAAGTGGGGATTGGTAAAAACATCTCCTTGTCTCCGACCCCAGTCCGTGGGATTGGTAAAAACATCTCCTTCTCGCTAACCCCAGTCAATGGGAAATGGCAAGAACATCTCCTTCTCTGTGACTCCAGTCAATGGGGATTGGCAAGAACATCTCCTTCTCTCTGACCCCAGTCAATGGGGATTGGTAAAAACATCTCCTTCTCTCTGACCCCAGTCAATGGGGATTGGTAAAAACATCTCCTTCTCTCTGACTCCAGTCAGTGGGGTTTGGGAAGAACATCGCCTTCTCTCTGACACCTGTCCATGGGGATTGGTAAAAACATCTCCTTCTCTCTGACCGCAGTCAATGGGGATTGAAAAAACTTCTCTTTCTCTCTGACCCCAGTCAATGGGGATTGGTAAAAACATCTCCTTCTCTCTGACCCCAGTCAATGGGGATTGGTAAAAACATCTCCTTCTCTCTGACCCCAGTCAGTGGGGATTGGTAAAAACATCTCCTTCTCTCTGACCCCAGTCAGTGGGGATTGGTAAAAACATCTCCTTCTCTCTGACCCCAGTCAGTGGGGATTGGTAAAAACATCTCCTTGTCTCCGACCCCAGTCCGTGGGGATTGGTAAAAACATCTCCTTCTCTCTGACCCCAGTCAATGGGGATTGGTAAAAACATCTCCTTCTCTCTGACCCCAGTCAATGGGGATTGGTAAAAACATCTCCTTCTCTCTGACCCCAGTCAATGGGGATTGGTAAAAACATCTCCTTCTCTCTGACCCCAGTCAGTGGGGATTGGTAAAAACATCTCCTTTTCTCTAACCCCAGTCAATGGGAATTGGCAAGAACATCTCCTTCTCTCTGATCCCAGTCTGGGGGGATTGGTAAAAACATTTTCTTCTCTCTGACCCCAGTCAAATGGGATTGGTAAAAACATCTCCTTCTCTCTGACCCCAGTCAATGGGGATTGGCAAGAAGATCTTCCTCTCACTGACTCCAGTCAGTGGGGTTTGGCAAGAACATTGCATCTTCTCTCTGACCCCAGTCCATGGATATTGGTAAAAACATCTCCTTGTCTCTGACCCCAGTCAATGGGGATTGGTAAAAACATCTCCTTCTCTCTGACTCCAGTCAGTGGGGTTTGGGAAGAACATCGCCTTCTCTCTGACCCCAGTCCGTGGGGATTGGTAAAAACATCTCCTTCTCTCTGACCCCAGTCAATGGGGATTGGTAAAAACATCTCCTTCTCTCGGACCCCAGTCAATGGGGATTGGTAAAAACATCTCCTTCTCTCTGACCCCAGTCAGTGGGGATTGGTAAAAACATCTCCTTCTCTCTGACCCCAGTCAGTGGGGATTGGTAAAAACATCTCCTTCTCTCTGACCTCAGAAAGTGGGGATTGGTAAAAACATCTCCTTGTCTCCGACCCCAGTCCGTGGGATTGGTAAAAACATCTCCTTCTCTCTAACCCCAGTCAATGGGAATTGGCAAGAACATCCCCTTCTCTCTGACTCCAGTCAATGGGGATTGGCAAGAACATCTCCTTCTCTCTGACCCCAGTCAGTGGGGATTGGTAAAAACATTTCCTTCTCTCTGACCGCAGTCAAATAGGATTGGTAAAAACATCTCCATCTCTCTGACCCCAGTCAATGGGGATTGGCAAGAAGATCTCCCTCTCACTGACTCCAGTCAGTGGGGTTTGGGAAGAACATCGCCTTCTCTCTGACACCTGTCCATGGGGATTGGTAAAAACATCTCCTTCTCTCTGACCGCAGTCAATGGGGATTGAAAAAACTTCTCTTTCTCTCTGACCCCAGTCAATGGGGATTGGTAAAAACATCTCCTTCTCTCTGACCCCAGTCAATGGGGATTGGTAAAAACATCTCCTTCTCTCTGACCCCAGTCAGTGGGGATTGGTAAAAACATCTCCTTCTCTCTGACCCCAGTCAGTGGGGATTGGTAAAAACATCTCCTTCTCTCTGACCCCAGTCAGTGGGGATTGGTAAAAACATCTCCTTGTCTCCGACCCCAGTCCGTGGGGATTGGTAAAAACATCTCCTTCTCTCTGACCCCAGTCCGTGGGGATTGGCAAAAACATCTCCTTCTCTCTGACCCCAGTCAATGGGAATTCACAAGAACATCTCCTTCTCTCTGACCCCAGTCACTGGGGATTGGCAAGAACATCACTTTCTCTCTGACCCCAGTCAATGGGAATTCGCAAGAACATCTCCTTCTCTCTGACCCCAGTCACTGGAGATTGGCATGAACATCTCCGTCTCTCTGACCAAGTCAGTGGGGATTGGTAAAAACATCTCCTTCTCTCTGATCCCAGTCCGTGGGAATTGGTAAAAACATCTCCTTCTCTATGACTGCAGTCAGTGGGGTTTGGCAAGAACATCTCCTTCTCTCTGACCCCAGTCCGTGGGGTTTGGCAAGAACATCTCCTTCTCTCTGACCCCAGTCCGTGGGGATTGGTAAGAACATCTCCTTCTCTCTGACACCAGTCAATAAGGATTGGTAAAAACATCTCCTTGTCTCCGACCCCAGTCCGTGGGGATTGGTAAAAACATCTCCTTCTCTCTGACTCCAGTCAGTGGGGTTTGGGAAGAACATCGCCTTCTCTCTGACCCCAGTCCCTGGGGATTGGTAAAAACATCTCCTTCTCTCTGACCCCAGTCAATGGGGATTGGTAAAAACATCTCCTTCTCTCGGACCCCAGTCAATGGGGATTGGTAAAAACATCTCCTTCTCTCTGATCCCAGTCAATGGGGATTGGTAAAAACATCTCCTTCTCTCTGACCCCAGTCAGTGGGGATTGGTAAAAACATCTCCTTCTCTCTGACCCCAGTCAGTGGGGATTGGTAAAAACATCTCCTTCTCTCTGACCCCAGTCAGTGGGGATTGGTAAAAACATCTCCTTCTCTCTGACCTCAGAAAGTGGGGATTGGTAAAAACATCTCCTTGTCTCCGACCCCAGTCCGTGAGATTGGTAAAAACATCTCCTTCTCTCTAAACCCAGTCAATGGGAATTGGCAAGAACATCTCCTTCTCTCTGACTCCAGTCAATGGGGATTGGCAAGAACATTTCCTTCTCTCTGACCCCAGTCAGTGGGGATTGGTAAAAACATTTCCTTCTCTCTGACCCCAGTCAATGGGGATTGGCAAGAAGATCTCCCTCTCACTGACTCCAGTCAGTGGGGTTTGGCAAGAACATTGCCTTCTCTCTGACCCCAGTCCATGGGGATTGGTAAAAACATCTCCTTCTCTCTGACTCCAGTCATTGGGGTTTGGGAAGAACATCGCCTTCTCTCTGACCCCAGTCCGTGGGGATTGGTAAAAACATCTCCTTCTCTCTGACCCCAGTCAATGGGGATTGGTAAAAACATCTCCTTCTCTCTGACCCCAGTCAATGGGGATTGGTTAATACATCTCCTTCTCTCTGACCCCAGTCAATGGGGATTGGTAAAAACATCTCCTTCTCTCTGACCCCAGTCAATGGGGATTGGTAAAAACATCTCCTTCTCTCTGACCCCAGTCAGTGGGGATTGTTAAAAACATCTCCTTCTCTCTGACCCCAGTCAGTGGGGATTGGTAAAAACATCTCCTTCTCTGTGACCCCAGTCAGTGGGGATTGGTAAAAACATCTCCTTCTCTCTGACCCCAGAAAGTGGGGATTGGTAAAAACATCTCCATGTCTCCGACCCCAGTCCGTGGGATTGGTAAAAACATCTCCTTCTCGCTAACCCCAGTCAATGGGAAATGGCAAGAACATCTCCTTCTCTGTGACTCCAGTCAATGGGGATTGGCAAGAACATCTCCTTCTCTCTGACCCCAGTCAGTGGGGATTGGTAAAAACATCTCCTTCTCTCTGACCCCAGTCAGTGGGGATTGGTAAAAACATCTCCTTGTCTCCGACCCCAGTCCGTGGGGATTGGTAAAAACATCTCCTTCTCTCTGATCCCAGTCCGTGGGGATTGGCAAAAACATCTCCTTCTCTCTGACCCCAGTCAATGGGAATTCACAAGAACATCTCCTTCTCTCTGACCCCAGTCACTGGGAATTGGCAAGAACATCTCCTTCTCTCTGACCCCAGTCAATGGGAATTCGCAAGAACATCTCCTTCTCTCTGACCCCAGTCACTGGAGATTGGCATGAACATCTCCGTCTCTCTGACCAAGTCAGTGGGGATTGGTAAAAACATCTCCTTCTCTCTGATCCCAGTCAGTGGGGATTGGTAAAAACATCTCCTTCTCTCTGACCCCAGTCAGTGGGGATTGGTAAAAACATCTCCTTGTCTCCGACCCCAGTCCGTGGGGATTGGTAAAAACATCTCCTTCTCTCTGACCCCAGTCCGTGGGGATTGGCAAAAACATCTCCTTCTCTCTGACCCCAGTCAATGGGAATTCACAAGAACATCTCCTTCTCTCTGACCCCAGTCACTGGGGATTGGCAAGAACATCTCCTTCTCTCTGACACCAGTCAATGGGAATTCGCAAGAACATCTCCTTCTCTCTAACCCCAGTCACTGGAGATTGGCATGAACATCTCCGTCTCTCTGACCAAGTCAGTGGGGATTGGTAAAAACATCTCCTTCTCTCTGATCCCAGTCCGTGGGAATTGGTAAAAACATCTCCTTCTCTAGGACCGCAGTCAGTGGGGTTTGGCAAGAACATCTCCTTCTCTCTGACCCCAGTCCGTGGGGTTTGGCAAGAACATCTCCTTCTCTCTGACCCCAGTCCGTGGGGATTGGTAAGAACATCTCCTTCTCTCTGTCCCCAGTCAATGGGGATTGGTAAAAACATCTCCTTCTCTCTGACCCCAGAAAGTGGGGATTGGTAAAAACATCTCCTTGTATTCCGACCCCAGTCCGTGGGATTGGTAAAAACATCTCCTTTTCTCTAACCCCAGTCAATGGGAATTGGCAAGAACATCTCCTTCTCTCTGACTCCAGTCAATGGGGATTGGCAAGAACATCTCCTTCTCTCTGACCCCAGTCTGTGGGGATTGGTAAAAACATTTCCTTCTCTCTGACCCCAGTCAAATGGGATTGGTAAAAACATCTCCTTCTCTCTGACCCCAGTCAATGGGGATTGGCAAGAAGATCTTCCTCTCACTGACTCCAGTCAGTGGGGTTTGGCAAGATCATTGCCTTCTCTCTGACCCCAGTCCATGGGGATTGTTAAAAACATCTCCTTCTCTCTGAGCCCAGTCAATGGGGATTGGTAAAAACATCTCCTTCTCTCTGACTACAGTCAGTGGGGTTTGGGAAGAACATCGCCTTCTCTCTGACCCCAGTCGGTGGGGATTGGTAAAAACATCTCCTTCTCTCTGACCCCAGTCAATGGGGATTTGTAAAAACATCTCCTTCTCTCTGACCCCAGTCAATGGGGATTGGTAAAAACATCTCCTTCTCTCTGACCCCAGTCAATGGGGATTGGTAAAAACATCTCCTTCTCTCTGACCCCAGTCAGTGGGGATTGGTAAAAACATCTCCTTTTCTCTAACCCCAGTCAATGGGAATTGGCAAGAACATCTCCTTCTCTCTGACTCCAGTCAATGGGGATTGGCAAGAACATCTCCTTCTCTCTGACCCCAGTCTGGGGGGATTGGTAAAAACATTTTCTTCTCTCTGACCCCAGTCAAATGGGATTGGTAAAAACATCTCCTTCTCTCTGACCCCAGTCAATGGGGATTGGCAAGAAGATCTTCCTCTCACTGACTCCAGTCAGTGGGGTTTGGCAAGAACATTGCATCTTCTCTCTGACCCCAGTCCATGGGGATTGGTAAAAACATCTCCTTGTCTCTGACCCCAGTCAATGGGGATTGGTAAAAACATCTCCTTCTCTCTGACTCCAGTCAGTGGGGTTTGGGAAGAACATCGCCTTCTCTCTGACCCCAGTCCGTGGGAATTGGTAAAAACATCTCCTTCTCTCTGACCCCAGTCAATGGGGATTGGTAAAAACATCTCCTTCTCTCGGACCCCAGTCAATGGGGATTGGTAAAAACATCTCCTTCTCTCTGATCCCAGTCAATGGGGATTGGTAAAAACATCTCCTTCTCCCTGACCCCAGTCAGTGGGGATTGGTAAAAACATCTCCTTCTCTCTGACCCCAGTCAGTGGGGATTGGTAAAAACATCTCCTTCTCTCTGACCCCAGTCAGTGGGGATTGGTAAAAACATCTCCTTCTCTCTGACCTCAGAAAGTGGGGATTGGTAAAAACATCTCCTTGTCTCCGACCCCAGTCCGTGGGATTGGTAAAAACATCTCCTTCTCTCTAACCCCAGTCAATGGGAATTGGCAAGAACATCTCCTTCTCTCTGACTCCAGTCAATGGGGATTGGCAAGAACATCTCCTTCTCTCTGACCCCAGTCAGTGGGGATTGGTAAAAACATTTCCTTCTCTCTGACCCCAGTCAAATGCGATTGGTAAAAACATCTCCATCTCTCTGACCCCAGTCAATGGGGATTGGCAAGAAGATCTCCCTCTCACTGACTCCAGTCAGTGGGGTTTGGCAAGAACATTGCCTTCTCTCTCACCCCAGTCCATGGGGATTGGTAAAAACATCTCCTTCTCTCTGACTCCAGTCATTGGGGTTTGGGAAGAACATCGCCTTCTCTCTGACCCCGGTCCGTGGGGATTGGTAAAAACATCTCCTTCTCTCTGACCCCAGTCAAAGGGGATTGGTAAAAGCATCTCCTTCTCTCTGACCCCAGTCAAAGGGGATTGGTTAATACATCTCCTTCTCTCTGACCCCAGTCAATGGGGATTGGTAAAAACATCTCCTTCTCTCTGACCCCAGTCAATGGGGATTGGTAAAAACATCTCCTTCTCTCTGACCCCAGTCAGTGGGGATTGTTAAAAACATCTCCTTCTCTCTGACCCCAGTCAGTGGGGATTGGTAAAAACATCTCCTTCTCTGTGACCCCAGTCAGTGGGGATTGGTAAAAACATCTCCTTCTCTCTGACCCCAGAAAGTGGGGATTGGTAAAAACATCTCCTTGTCTCCGACCCCAGTCCGTGGGATTAGTAAAAACATCTGCTTCTCGCTAACCCCAGTCAATGGGAAATGGCAAGAACATCTCCTTCTCTGTGACTCCAGTCAATGGGGATTGGCAAGAACATCTCCTTCTCTCTGACCCCAGTCAGTGGGGATTGGTAAAAACATGTCCTTCTCTCTGACCCCAGTCAAATGGGATTGGTAAAAACATCTCCTTCTCTCTGACCCCAGTCAATGGGGATTGGCAAGAAGATCTCCTTATCACTGACAACAGTCAGTGGGGTTTGGCAAGAACATTGCCTTCTCTCTGACCCCAGTCCATGGGGATTGGTAAAAACATCTCCTTCTCTCTGAACCCAGTCAATGGGGATTGGTAAAAACATCTCCTTCTCTCTGACCCCAGTCAATGGGGATTGGTAAAAACATCTCCTTCTCTCTGACTCCAGTCAGTGGGGTTTGGGAAGAACATCGCCTTCTCTCTGACCCCTGTCCGTGGGGATTGGTAAAAACATCTCCTTCTCTCTGACCGCAGTCAATGGGGATTGAAAAAACTTCTCTTTCTCTCTGACCCCAGTCAATGGGGATTGGTAAAAACATCTCCTTCTCTCTGACCCCAGTCAATGGGGATTGGTAAAAACATCTCCTTCTCTCTGACCCCAGTCAATGGGGATTGGTAAAAACATCTCCTTCTCTCTGACCCCAGTCAGTGGGGATTGGTAAAAACATCTCCTTCTCTCTGACCCCAGTCAGTGGGGATTGGTAAAAACATCTCCTTCTCTCTGACCCCAGTCAGTGGGGATTGGTAAAAACATCTCCTTGTCTCCAACCCCAGTCCGTGGGGATTGGTAAAAACATCTCCTTCTCTCTGACCCCAGTCCGTGGGGATTGGCAAAAACATCTCCTTCTCTCTGACCCCAGTCAATGGGGATTGGTAAAAACATCTCCTTCTCTCTGACCCCAGTCAATGGGGATTGGTAAAAACATCTCCTTCTCTCTGACCCCAGTCAATGGGGTTGGTAAAAACATCTCCTGCTCTCTCACCCCAGTCAGTGGGGATTGGTAAAAACATCTCCTTCTCTCTGACCCCAGTCAGTGGGGATTGGTAAAAACATCTCCTTCTCTCTGACCCCAGTCAGTGGGGATTGGTAAAAACATCTCCTTGTCTCCGACCCCAGTCCGTGGGGATTGGTAAAAACATCTCCTTCTCTCTGACACCAGTCCGTGGGGATTGGTAAAGACATCTCCTTCTCTCTCACCCCAGTCAGTGGGGATTGGTAAAAACATCTCCTTCTCTCTGACCCCAGTCAGTGGGGATTGGTAAAAACATCTCCTTGTCTCCGACCCCAGTCCGTGGGGTTTGGTAAAAACATCTCCTTCTCTCTGACCCCAGTCCATGGGGATTGGCAAAAACATCTCCTTCTCTCTGACCCCAGTCACGGGGAATTCGCAAGAACATCTCCTTCTCTCTGACCCCAGTCACTGGAGATTGGCATGAACATCTCCGTCTCTCTGACCAAGTCAGTGGGGATTGGTAAAAACATCTCCTTCTCTCTGATCACAGTCCGTGGGAATTGGTAAAAACATCTCCTTCTCTATGACCGCAGTCAGTGGGGTTTGGCAAGAACATCTCCTTCTCTCTGACCCCAGTCCGTGGGGTTTGGCAAGAACATCTCCTTCACTCTGACCCCAGTCCGTGGGGATTGGTAAGAACATCTCCTTCTCTCTGACCCCAGTCAATGGGGATTGGTAAAAACATCTCCTTCTCTCTGACCCCAGTCAATGGGGATTGGTAAAAACATCTCCTTCTCTCTGACCCCAGTCAATGGGGATTGGTAAAAACATCTCCTTCTCTCTGACCCCAGTCAATGGGGATTGGTAAAAACATCTCCTTCTCTCTGACTCCAGTCAGTGGGGTTTGGGAAGAACATCGCCTTCTCTCTGACCCCAGTCCGTGGGGATTCGTAAAAACATCTCCTTCTCTCTGACCCCAGTCATTGGGGATTGGTAAAAACTTCTCTTTCTCTCTGACCCCAGTCAATGGGGATTGGTAAAAACATCTCCTTCTCTCTGACCCCAGTCAATGGGGATTGGTAAAAACATCTCCTTCTCTCTGACCCCAGTCAATGGGGATTGGTAAAAACATCTCCTTCTCTCTGACCCCAGTCAGTGGGGATTGGGAAAAACATCTCCTACTCTCTGACCCCTGTCAGTGGGGATTGGTAAAAACATCTCCTTCTCTCTGACCCCAGTCAGTGGGGATTGGTAAAAACATCTCCTTGTCTCCGACCCCAGTCCGTGGGGATTGGTAAAAACATCTCCTTCTCTCTGACCCCAGTCCATGGGGATTGGCAAAAACATCTCCTTCTCTCTGACCGCAGTCAATGGGAATTCGCAAGAACATCTCCTTCTCTCTGACCCCAGTCACTGGGGATTGGCAAGAACATCTCCTTCTCTCTGACCAAGTCGGTGGTGATTGGTAAAAACATCTCCCTCTCTCTGATCCCAGTCCGTGGGAATTGGTAAAAACATCTCATTCTCTATGACCCCAGTCAGTGGGGTTTGGCAAGAACCTCTCCTTCTCTCTGACCCCAGTCCGTGGGGTTTGGCAAGAACATCTCCTTCTCTATGACCCCAGTACGTGGGGTTTGGCAAGAACATCTCCTTCTCTCTGACTCTAGTCCGTGGGGATTGGCAAGGACATCTCCTTCTCTCTGACCCCAGTCCGTGGGGTTTGGCAAGAACATCTCCTTCTCTCTGACCCCAGTCCGTGGGGATTGGCAAGAACATCTCCTTCTCTATGACCCCAGTCAGTGCGGTTTGGCAAGAACATCTCCTTCTCTCTTACCCCAGTCAGTGGGGATTGGCAAAAACATCTCCTTCTCTATGACCCCAGTCAGTAGGGTTTGGCAAGAACATCTCCTTCTCTCTGACCCCAGTCCGTGGGGATTGGTAAAAACATCTCCTTCTCTCTGACCCCAGTCAATGGGGATTGGTAAAAACATCTCCTTCTCTCTGACCCCAGTCAATGGGAATTGGCAAGAACATCTCCTTCTTTCTGGCCCCAGTCAATGGGGATTGGTAAAAACATCTCCTTTTCTCTGACCCCAGACAATGAGGATTGGCAAGAACATCTCCTTCTTTCTGACCCCAGTCAATGGGGATTGGTAAAAACATCTCCTTCTCTCTGACCACAGTCAATGGGGATTGGTAAAAACATCTCCTTCTCTCTGACCCCAGTCAATGGGGATTGGTAAAAACATCTCCTTCTCTCTGACCCCAGTCAATGGGGATTGGTAAAAACATCTCCTTCTCTCTGACCCCAGTCAATGGGGATTGGTAAAAACATCTCCTTCTCTCTGACTCCAGTCAGTGGGGTTTGGGAAGAACATCGCCTTCTCTCTGACCCCAGTCCGTGGGGATTCGTAAAAACATCTCCTTCTCTCTGACCCCAGTCATTGGGGATTGGTAAAAACTTCTCTTTCTCTCTGACCCCAGTCAATGGGGATTGGTAAAAACATCTCCTTCTCTCTGACCCCAGTCAATGGGGATTGGTAAAAACATCTCCTTCTCTCTGACCCCAGTCAATGGGGATTGGTAAAAACATCTCCTTCTCTCTGACCCCAGTCAGTGGGGATTGGGAAAAACATCTCCTACTCTCTGACCCCTGTCAGTGGGGATTGGTAAAAACATCTCCTTCTCTCTGACCCCAGTCAGTGGGGATTGGTAAAAACATCTCCTTGTGTCCGACCCCAGTCCGTGGGGATTGGTAAAAACATCTCCTTCTCTCTGACCCCAGTCCATGGGGATTGGCAAAAACATCTCCTTCTCTCTGACCGCAGTCAATGGGAATTCGCAAGAACATCTCCTTCTCTCTGACCCCAGTCACTGGGGATTGGCAAGAACATCTCCTTCTCTCTGACCAAGTCGGTGGTGATTGGTAAAAACATCTCCTTCTCTCTGATCCCAGTCCGTGGGAATTGGTAAAAACATCTCATTCTCTATGACCCCAGTCAGTGGGGTTTGGCAAGAACCTCTCCTTCTCTCTGACCCCAGTCCGTGGGGTTTGGCAAGAACATCTCCTTCTCTATGACCCCAGTACGTGGGGTTTGGCAAGAACATCTCCTTCTCTCTGACTCTAGTCCGTGGGGATTGGCAAGGACATCTCCTTCTCTCTGACCCCAGTCCGTGGGGTTTGGCAAGAACATCTCCTTCTCTCTGACCCCAGTCCGTGGGGATTGGCAAGAACATCTCCTTCTCTATGACCCCAGTCAGTGCGGTTTGGCAAGAACATCTCCTTCTCTCTTACCCCAGTCAGTGGGGATTGGCAAAAACATCTCCTTCTCTATGACCCCAGTCAGTAGGGTTTGGCAAGAACATCTCCTTCTCTCTGACCCCAGTCCGTGGGGATTGGTAAAAACATCTCCTTCTCTCTGACCCCAGTCAATGGGGATTGGTAAAAACATCTCCTTCTCTCTGACCCCAGTCAATGGGAATTGGCAAGAACATCTCCTTCTTTCTGGCCCCAGTCAATGGGGATTGGTAAAAACATCTCCTTTTCTCTGACCCCAGACAATGAGGATTGGCAAGAACATCTCCTTCTTTCTGACCCCAGTCAATGGGGATTGGTAAAAACATCTCCTTCTCTCTGACTCTAGTCCGTGGGGATTGGCAAGGACATCTCCTTCTCTCTGACCCCAGTCCGTGGGGTTTGGCAAGAACATCTCCTTCTCTCTGACCCCAGTCCGTGGGGATTGGCACGAACATCTCCTTCTCTATGACCCCAGTCAGTGCGGTTTGGCAAGAACATCTCCTTCTCTCTTACCCCAGTCAGTGGGGATTGGCAAAAACATCTCCTTCTCTATGACCCCAGTCAGTAGGGTTTGGCAAGAACATCTCCTTCTCTCTGACCCCAGTCCGTGGGGATTGGTAAAAACATCTCCTTCTCTCTGACCCCAGTCAATGGGGATTGGTAAAAACATCTCCTTCTCTCTGACCCCAGTCAATGGGAATTGGCAAGAACATCTCCTTCTTTCTGGCCCCAGTCAATGGGGATTGGTAAAAACATCTCCTTTTCTCTGACCCCAGACAATGAGGATTGGCAAGAACATCTCCTTCTCTCTGACCCCAGTCAGTGGGGATTGGTAAAAACATCTCCTTGTGTCCGACCCCAGTCCGTGGGGATTGGTAAAAACATCTCCTTCTCTCTGACCCCAGTCCATGGGGATTGGCAAAAACATCTCCTTCTCTCTGACCGCAGTCAATGGGAATTCGCAAGAACATCTCCTTCTCTCTGACCCCAGTCACTGGGGATTGGCAAGAACATCTCCTTCTCTCTGACCAAGTCGGTGGTGATTGGTAAAAACATCTCCTTCTCTCTGATCCCAGTCCGTGGGAATTGGTAAAAACATCTCATTCTCTATGACCCCAGTCAGTGGGGTTTGGCAAGAACCTCTCCTTCTCTCTGACCCCAGTCCGTGGGGTTTGGCAAGAACATCTCCTTCTCTATGACCCCAGTACGTGGGGTTTGGCAAGAACATCTCCTTCTCTCTGACTCTAGTCCGTGGGGATTGGCAAGGACATCTCCTTCTCTCTGACCCCAGTCCGTGGGGTTTGGCAAGAACATCTCCTTCTCTCTGACCCCAGTCCGTGGGGATTGGCAAGAACATCTCCTTCTCTATGACCCCAGTCAGTGCGGTTTGGCAAGAACATCTCCTTCTCTCTTACCCCAGTCAGTGGGGATTGGCAAAAACATCTCCTTCTCTATGACCCCAGTCAGTAGGGTTTGGCAAGAACATCTCCTTCTCTCTGACCCCAGTCCGTGGGGATTGGTAAAAACATCTCCTTCTCTCTGACCCCAGTCAATGGGGATTGGTAAAAACATCTCCTTCTCTCTGACCCCAGTCAATGGGAATTGGCAAGAACATCTCCTTCTTTCTGGCCCCAGTCAATGGGGATTGGTAAAAACATCTCCTTTTCTCTGACCCCAGACAATGAGGATTGGCAAGAACATCTCCTTCTTTCTGACCCCAGTCAATGGGGATTGGTAAAAACATCTCCTTCTCTCTGACTCTAGTCCGTGGGGATTGGCAAGGACATCTCCTTCTCTCTGACCCCAGTCCGTGGGGTTTGGCAAGAACATCTCCTTCTCTCTGACCCCAGTCCGTGGGGATTGGCACGAACATCTCCTTCTCTATGACCCCAGTCAGTGCGGTTTGGCAAGAACATCTCCTTCTCTCTTACCCCAGTCAGTGGGGATTGGCAAAAACATCTCCTTCTCTATGACCCCAGTCAGTAGGGTTTGGCAAGAACATCTCCTTCTCTCTGACCCCAGTCCGTGGGGATTGGTAAAAACATCTCCTTCTCTCTGACCCCAGTCAATGGGGATTGGTAAAAACATCTCCTTCTCTCTGACCCCAGTCAATGGGAATTGGCAAGAACATCTCCTTCTTTCTGGCCCCAGTCAATGGGGATTGGTAAAAACATCTCCTTTTCTCTGACCCCAGACAATGAGGATTGGCAAGAACATCTCCTTCTTTCTGACCCCAGTCAATGGGGATTGGTAAAAACATCTCCTTCTCTCTGACCACAGTCAATGGGGATTGGTAAAAACATCTCCTTCTCTAGGACCCCAGTCAATGAGGATTGGTAAAAACATCTCCTTCTCTCTGACCCCAGTCAATGAGGATTTGTAAAAACATCTGCTTCTCTATGACCCCAGTCAATGAGGATTGGTAAAAACATCTCCTTCTCTCTGACCCCAGTCAATGAGGATTGGCAAGAACATCTCCTTCTTTCTGACCCCAGTCAATGGGGACTGGCAAGAACATCTCCTTCTCTCTGACCCCAGTCAGTGGGGATTGGTAAAAACATTTCCTTCTCTCTGACCCCAGTCAATGGGGATTGGTAAAAACATCTCCTTCTCTCTGACCCCAGTCCGTGGGGTTTGGCAAGAGCATCTCCTTCTCTCTGACCCCAGTCAATGGGGATTGGCAAGATCATCTCCTTCTCTATGACCCCAGTCAGTGGGGTTTGGCAAGAACATCTCCTTCTCTCAGACCCCAGTCAGTGGGGATTGGCAAGAACATCTCCTTCTCTAAGACCCCATCCGTGGGGATTGGTAA
This sequence comes from Hypanus sabinus, assembly GCF_030144855.1. Classification (NCBI taxonomy): domain Eukaryota; kingdom Metazoa; phylum Chordata; class Chondrichthyes; order Myliobatiformes; family Dasyatidae; genus Hypanus; species Hypanus sabinus. The sequence goes on from NC_082709.1 coordinate 77,365,088, forward strand.
AAACATCTCCTTCTCTCTGACCCCAGTCAATGGGGATTGGCAAGAACATCTCCTTCTCTCTGACCCCAGTCAATGGGGATTTTAATAAAAACTTCTCCATCCCTCTGACCCCAGTCAATGAGGATTGGTAAAAACATCTCATTCTCTCTGACCCCAGTCCGTGGGGATTGGCATGAACATCTCCTTCTCTCTGACCCCGGTCCGTGGGGATTGGCATGAACATCTCCTTCTCTCTGAACATCAACACATGCACAGCTCAGTGTTCTGCTTTCTGAACGTATACTCATGACTAAGTACAACTCCAGTGCCAAGTACAAATTTGCTGATGGTACAACTTTTGTTGGATGAAACACAGGTGGTAGTGAGTCAATGTACTGGAGGGAAAGAAGACTCCTGGCTGAGTGACAACCTCCTGCACAACATCTGTAAAACGAAAGAGCTGGCTGTTGACCAGGAAGGGGCAGTAGGAAGAGAATGTGGCTGTCGAGATTGGGGAATCAGTGAGAAGGGTGAATGTGAACCAGTCTGTATCGGGGTATCAGTGAGGGTGAACGTGAAGCAGTCTGTATCGGGGTATCAGTGAGGGTGAATGTGAACCAGTCTGTATCGGGGTCTCAGTGAGGGTGAACGTGAACCAGTCTGTATCGGGGTATCAGTGAGGGTGAATGTGAACCAGTCTGTATCGGGGTATCAGTGTGGAGGGTGAATGTGAACCAGTCTGTATCGGGGTATCAGTGAGGAGGGTGAATGTGAACCAGTCTGTATCGGGGTATCAGTGAGGGTGAACGTGAACCACTCTGTATCGGGGTATCAGTGAGGAGGGTGAATGTGAACCAGTCTGTATCGGGGTATCAGTGAGGAGGGTGAATGTGAACCAGTCTGTCTCGGGGTATCAGTGAGGGTGAACGTGAACCAGTCTGTATCGGGGTATCAGTGAGGAGGGTGAATGTGAACCAGTCTGTATCGGTGTATCAGTGAGGAGGGTGAATGTGAACCAGTCTGTATCGGGGTATCAGTGAGGGTGAATGAGAACCAGTCTGTATCGGGGTATCAGTGAGGGTGAACATGAACCAGTAGGTATCGAGGTATCAGTGAGGGTGAATGTGAACCAGTCTGTATCGGGGTATCAGTGAGGGTGAACACATACTAGTCTGTATCGGAGTATTAGTGAGGGTGAATCTGAACCAGTCTGTATCGGGGTATCAGTGAGGGTGAACGTGAACCAGTCTGTATTGGGGTATCAGTGAGGGTGAACGTGAACCAGTCTGTATCGGGGTATCAGTGAGGGTGAACACATACCAGTCTGTATCGGGTTATCAGTGAGGGTGAATGTGAACCAGTTTGTATCGGGGGATCAGTGAGGGTGAATGTGAACCAGTCTATATCGGGGTATCAGTGAGGGTGAACACATACTAGTCTGCATCGGGGTATGAGTGAGGGTGAACGTGAACCAGTCTGTATCGGGGTATCTGTGAGGATGAACATGAACAAGCCTGTATCAGGGTATCAGTGAGGGTGAACGTGAACCAGTCTGTATCGGGGTATCAGTGAGGGTGAACGTGAACCAGTCTGTATCGGGGTATCAGTGAGGATGAACATGAACCAGCCTGTATCAGGGTATCAGTGAGGGTGAATGTGAACCAGTCTGTATCGGGGGATCAGGGAGGGTGAATGTGAACCAGTCTGTATCGGGGTATCAGTGTGGGTGAACGTGAACCAGTCTGTATCGGGGTATCAGTGAGGGTGAACACATACTAGTCTGTATCGGGGTATTAGTGAGGGTGAATGTGAACCAGTCTGTATCGGGGTATTAGTGAGGGTGAACGTGAACCAGTCTGTATCGGGGTATCTTTGAGGGTGAATGTGAACCAGTCTGTATAGGGGTATCAGTGTGGGGGAACGTGAACCAGACTGTATCGGGGTATCAGTGAGGGTGAACGTGAACCAGTCTGTATCGGGGTATCAATGAGGGTGAACGTGAACCAGTCTGTATCGGGGTATCAGTGAGGAGGGTGAATGTGAACCAGTCTGTATCGGGGTATCAGTGAGGGTGAATGAGAACCAGTCTGTATCGGGGTATCAGTGAGGGTGAACATGAACCAGTAGGTATCGAGGTATCAGTGAGGGTGAATGTGAACCCGTCTGTATCGGGGTATCAGTGAGGGTGAACGTGAACCAGTCTGTATCGGGTATCAGTGAGGGTGAACGTGAACCAGTAGGTATCGAGGTATCAGTGAGGGTGAATCTGAACCGGTCTGTATCGGGTTATCAGTGTGGGTGAACGTGAACCAGTCTGTATCGGGGTATCAGTGAGGGTGAACGTGAACCAGTCTGTATCGGGGTATCAGTGAGGGTGAACGTGAACCAGTCTGTATCGGGGTATCAGTGAGGGTGAACACATACTAGTCTGTATCGGGTTATCAGTGAGGGTGAACGTGAATCAGTCTGTATTGGGGTATCAGTGAGGGTGAACGTGAACCAGTCTATATCGGGGTATCAGTGAGGGTGAACACATACTAGTCTGCATCGGGGTATGAGTGAGGGTGAACGTGAACCAGTCTGTATCAGGGTATCAGTGAGGGTGAACGTGAACCAGTCTGTATCGGGGTATCAGTGAGGATGAACATGAACCAGTCTGTATCAGGGTATCAGTGAGGGTGAACGTGAACCAGTCTGTATCGGGGTATCAGTGAGGGTGAACACATACTAGTCTGTATCGGGGTATTAGTGAGGGTGAATGTGAAACAGTCTGTATCGGGGTATCAGTGAGGGTGAACACATACTAGTCTGTATCGGGGTATTAGTGAGGGTGAACACATACTAGTCTGTATCGGGGTATTAGTGAGGGTGAACGTGAACCAGTCTGTATCGGGGTATCTTTGAGGGTGAATGGGAACCAGTCTGTATCGGGGTATCAGTGAGGGTGAACGTGAACCAGTCTGTATCGGGTATCAGTGAGGGTGAACGTGAACCAGTAGGTATCGAGGTATCAGTGAGGGTGAATCTGAACCGGTCAGTATCGGGTTATCAGTGTGGGTGAACGTGAACCAGTCTGTATCGGGGTATCAGTGAGGGTGAACGTGAACCAGTCTGTATCGGGGTATCAGTGAGGGTGAACGTGAACCAGTCTGTATCGGGGTATCAGTGAGGGTGAACACATACTAGTCTGTATCGGGTTATCAGTGAGGGTGAACGTGAATCAGTCTGTATTGGGGTATCAGTGAGGGTGAACGTGAACCAGTCTATATCGGGGTATCAGTGAGGGTGAACACATACTAGTCTGCATCGGGGTATGAGTGAGGGTGAACGTGAACCAGTCTGTATCAGGGTATCAGTGAGGGTGAACATGAACCAGTAGGTATCGAGGTATCAGTGAGGGTGAATGTGAACCCGTCTGTATCGGGGTATCAGTGAGGGTGAACGTGAACCAGTCTGTATCGGGTATCAGTGAGGGTGAACGTGAACCAGTAGGTATCGAGGTATCAGTGAGGGTGAATCTGAACCGGTCTGTATCGGGTTATCAGTGTGGGTGAATGTGAACCAGTCTGTATCGGGGTATCAGTGAGGGTGAACGTGAACCAGTCTGTATCGGGGTATCAGTGAGGGTGAAAGTGAACCAGTCTGTATCGGGGTATCAGTGAGGGTGAACACATACTAGTCTGTATCGGGTTATCAGTGAGGGTGAACGTGAATCAGTCTGTATTGGGGTATCAGTGAGGGTGAACGTGAACCAGTCTATATCGGGGTATCAGTGAGGGTGAACACATACTAGTCTGCTTCGGGGTATGAGTGAGGGTGAACGTGAACCAGTCTGTATCAGGGTATCAGTGAGGGTGAACGTGAACCAGTCTGTATCGGGGTATCAGTGAGGATGAACATGAACCAGTCTGTATCAGGGTATCAGTGAGGGTGAACGTGAACCAGTCTGTATCGGGGTATCAGTGAGGGTGAACACATACTAGTCTGTATCGGGGTATTAGTGAGGGTGAATGTGAAACAGTCTGTATCGGGGTATCAGTGAGGGTGAACACATACTAGTCTGTATCGGGGTATTAGTGAGGGTGAACACATACTAGTCTGTATCGGGGTATTAGTGAGGGTGAACGTGAACCAGTCTGTATCGGGGTATCTTTGAGGGTGAATGGGAACCAGTCTGTATAGGGGTATCAGTGTGGGGGAACGTGAACCAGACTGTATCGGGGTATCAGTGAGGGTGAACGTGAACCAGTCTGTATCGGGGTATCAATGAGGGTGAACGTGAACAAGTCTGTATCGGGATATCAGTGAGGGTGAACGTGAACCAGTCTGTATCGGGGTATCAGTGAGGGTGAACGTGAACCAGCCTGTATCAGGGTATCAGTGAGGGTGAACGTGAACCAGTCTGTATCGGGGTATCAGTGAGGGTGAACACATACTAGTCTGAATCGGGGTATTAGTGAGGATGAACGTGAACCAGTCTGTATCGGGGTATTAGTGAGAGTGAACACATACTAGTCTGTATCGGGTATCAGTGAGGGTGAACGTGAACCAGTAGGTATCGAGGTATCAGTGAGGGTGAATCTGAACCGGTCTGTATCGGGTTATCAGTGTGGGTGAATGTGAACCAGTCTGTATCGGGGTATCAGTGAGGGTGAACGTGAACCAGTCTGTATCGGGGTATCAGTGAGGGTGAAAGTGAACCAGTCTGTATCGGGGTATCAGTGAGGGTGAACACATACTAGTCTGTATCGGGTTATCAGTGAGGGTGAACGTGAATCAGTCTGTATTGGGGTATCAGTGAGGGTGAACGTGAACCAGTCTATATCGGGGTATCATTGAGGGTGAACACATACTAGTCTGCTTCGGGGTATGAGTGAGGGTGAACGTGAACCAGTCTGTATCAGGGTATCAGTGAGGGTGAACGTGAACCAGTCTGTATCGGGGTATCAGTGAGGATGAACATGAACCAGTCTGTATCAGGGTATCAGTGAGGGTGAACGTGAACCAGTCTGTATCGGGGTATCAGTGAGGGTGAACACATACTAGTCTGTATCGGGGTATTAGTGAGGGTGAATGTGAAACAGTCTGTATCGGGGTATCAGTGAGGGTGAACACATACTAGTCTGTATCGGGGTATTAGTGAGGGTGAACACATACTAGTCTGTATCGGGGTATTAGTGAGGGTGAACGTGAACCAGTCTGTATCGGGGTATCTTTGAGGGTGAATGGGAACCAGTCTGTATAGGGGTATCAGTGTGGGGGAACGTGAACCAGACTGTATCGGGGTATCAGTGAGGGTGAACGTGAACCAGTCTGTATCGGGGTATCAATGAGGGTGAACGTGAACAAGTCTGTATCGGGATATCAGTGAGGGTGAACGTGAACCAGTCTGTATCGGGGTATCAGTGAGGGTGAACGTGAACCAGCCTGTATCAGGGTATCAGTGAGGGTGAACGTGAACCAGTCTGTATCGGGGTATCAGTGAGGGTGAACACATACTAGTCTGAATCGGGGTATTAGTGAGGATGAACGTGAACCAGTCTGTATCGGGGTATTAGTGAGAGTGAACACATACTAGTCTGTATCGGGGTATTAGTGAGGGTGAATGTGAACCAGTCTGTATCGGGGTATCTTTCAGGGTGAATGTGAACCAGTCTGTATCGGGGTATCAGTGTGGGGGAACGTGAACCAGACTGTATCGGGGTATCAGTGAGGGTGAACGTGAACCAGTCTGTATCGGGGTATCAATGAGGGTGAACGTGAACAAGACTGTATCGGGATATCAGTGAGGGTGAATGTGAACCAGTCTGTATCGGGGTATCAGTGAGGGTGAATGTGAACCAGCCTGTATCAGGGTATCAGTGAGGGTGAACGTGAACCAGTCTGTATCGGGGTATCAGTGAGGGTGAACACATACTAGTCTGAATCGGGGTATTAGTGAGGATGAACGTGAACCAGTCTGTATCGGGGTATTAGTGAGAGTGAACACATACTAGTCTGTATCGTGGTATTAGTGAGGGTGAATGTGAACCAGTCTGTATCGGGGTATCTTTGAGGGTGAATGTGAACCAGTCTGTATCGGGGTATCAGTGTGGGTGAACGTGAACCAGACTGTATCGGGGTATCAGTGAGGGTGAACGTGAACCAGTCTGTATCGGGGTATCAATGAGGGTGAACGTGAACCAGTCTGTATCGGGGTATCAGTGAGGGTGAACACATACTAGTCTGTATCGGGTTATCAGTCAGGGTGAATGTGAACCAGTTTGTATCGGGGGATCAGTGAGGGTGAATGTGAACCAGTCTGTATCGGGGTATCAGTGAGGGTGAACGTGAAGCAGCCTGTATCGGGGTATCAGTGAGGAGGGTGAACGTGAATCAGTCTGTATCGGGGTATGAGTGAGGGTGAACGTGAACCAGTCTTTATCGGGGTATCAGTGAGGGTGAACGTGAAGCAGCCTGTATCGGGGTATCAGTGAGGAGGGTGAACGTGAATCAGTCTGTATCGGGGTATCAGTGAGGGTGAACACATACTGGTCTGTATCGGGGTATTAGTGAGGGTGAATGTGAACCAGTCTGTATCGGGGTATCAGTGAGGGTGAACACATACTGGTCTGTATCGGGGTATTAGTGAGGGTGAATGTGAACCAGTCTGTATCGGGGTATCAGTGAGGGTGAACGTGAACCAGTCTGTATCGGGGTATCAGTGAGGGTGAACACATACTCGTCTGTATCGGGGTATTAGTGAGGATGAACGTGAACCAGTCTGTTTCGGGGTATTAGTGAGGGTGAACACATACTAGTCTGTATCGGGGTATTAGTGAGGGTGAATGTGAAACAGTCTGTATCGGGGTATTAGTGAGGGTGAACACATACTAGTCTGTATCGGGGTATTAGTGAGGGTGAACGTGAACCAGTCTGTATCGGGGTATCTTTGAGGGTGAATGTGAACCAGTCTGTATCGGGGTATCAGTGTGGGGGAACGTGAACCAGACTGTATCGGGGTATCAGTGAGGGTGAACGTGAACCAGTCTCTATCGGGGTATCAATGAGGGTGAACGTGAACAAGTCTGTATCGGGATATCAGTGAGGGTGAATGTGAACCAGTCTGTATCGGGGTATCAGTGAGGGTGAAAGTGAACCAGCCTGTATCAGGGTATCAGTGAGGGTGAACGTGAACCAGTCTGTATCGGGGTATCAGTGAGGGTGAACACATACTAGTCTGAATCGGGGTATTAGTGAGGATGAACGTGAACCAGTCTGTATCGGGGTATTAGTGAGAGTGAACACATACTAGTCTGTATCGGGGTATTAGTGAGGGTGAATGTGAACCAGTTTGTATCGGGGTATCTTTGAGGGTGAATGTGAACCAGTCTGTATCGGGGTATCAGTGTGGGTGAACGTGAACCAGACTGTATCGGGGTATCAGTGAGGGTGAACGTGAACCAGTCTGTATCGGGGTATCAATGAGGGTGAACGTGAACCAGCCTGTATCAGGGTATCAGTGAGGGTGAACGTGAACCAGTCTGTATCGGGGTATCAGTGAGGGTGAATGTGAACCAGTTTGTACCGGGGGATCAGTGAGGGTGAATGTGAACCAGTCCGTATCAGGGTATCAGTGAGGGTGAACGTGAACCAGTCTGTATTGGGGTATCAGTGAGGAGGGTGAATGTGAACCAGTCTGTATCGGGGTATCAGTGAGGGTGAACGTGAACCAGTCTGTATCGGGGTATCAGTGAGGAGGGTGAATGTGAAACAGTCTGTATCGGGGTATCAGTGAGGAGGGTGAATGTGAACCAGTCTGTATCGGGGTATCAGTGAGGAGGGTGAATGTGAACCAGTCTTTATCGGGGTATCAGTGAGGGTGAACGTGAACCAGTCTGTATCGGGGTATCAGTGAGGAAGGTGAATGTGAACCAGTCTGTATTGGGGTATCAGTGAGGAGGGTGAATGTGAACCAGTCTGTATGGGGGTAACAGTGAGGATGAACGTGAACCAGTCTGTATCGGGGTATCAGTGAGGAGGGTGAAATTGAACCAGTCTGTATTGGGGTATCAGTGAGGAGGGTGAATGTGAACCAGTCTTTATCGGGGTATCAGTGAGGAAGGTGAATTTGAACCAGTCTGTATCGGGGTATCAGTGAGGAGGGTGAATGTGAACCAGTCTGTATCGGGGTATCAGTGAGGATGAACGTGAACCAGTCTGTATCGGGGTATCAGTGAGGAGGGTGAATGTGAACCATTCTGTATCGGGGTATCAGTGAGGGTGAACGTGAACCAGTCTGTATCGGGGTATCAGTGAGGGTGAACGTGAACCAGTCCGTATCAGGGTATCAGTGAGGAGGGTGAATGTGAACCAGTCTGTATCGGGGTATCAGTGAGGAGGGTGAATGTGAACCAGTCTGTATCGGGGTATCAGTGAGGGTGAATGTGAACCAGTCTGTATCGGGGTATCAGTGAGGAGGGTGAATGTGAACCAGTCTGTATCGGGGTATCAGTGAGGGTGAATGTGAACCAGTCTTTATCGGGGTATCAGTGAGGAAGGTGAATGTGAACCAGTCTGTATCGGGGTATCAGTGAGGAGGGTGAATGTGAACCAGTCTGTTTCGGGGTATCAGTGAGGAGGGTGAATGTGAACCAGTCTGTATCGGGGTATCAGTGAGGGTGAACCTGAACCAGTCAGTATCGGGGTATCAGTGAGGAGGGTGAATGTGAAACTGTCTGTATCGGGGTATCAGTGAGGAGGGTGAATGTGAACCAGTCCGTATCAGGGTATCAGTGAGGAGGGTGAATGTGAACCAGTCTGTATCGGGGTATCAGTGAGGAGGGTGAATGTGAACCAGTCTGTATCGGGGTATCAGTGAGGAGGGTGCATGTGAACCAGTCTGTATCGGGGTATCAGTGAGGAGGGTGAATGTGAACCAGTCTGTATCGGGGTATCAGTGAGGAGGATGAATGTGAACCAGTCTGTATCGGGGTATCAGTGAGGGTGAACGTGAACCAGTCTGTATCGGGGTATCAGTGAGGAGGGTGAATGTGAACCAGTCTTTATCGGGGTATCAGTGAGGAGGGTGAATGTGAACCTGTCTGTATCGGGGTATCAGTGAGGATGAACGTGAACCAGTCTGTATCGGGGTATCAGTGAGGAGGGTGAATGTGAACCAGTCTTTATCGGGGTATCAGTGAGGATGAACGTGAACCAGTCTGTATCGGGGTATCAGTGAGGAGGGTGAATCTGAACCAGTCTTTATCGGGGTATCAGTGAGGATGAACGTGAACCAGTCTGTATCGGGGTATCAGTGAGGAGGGTGAATGTGAACCAGTCTGTATCGGGGTATCAGTGAGGATGAACGTGAACCAGTCTGTATCGGGGTATCAGTGAGGAGGGTGAATGTGAACCAGTCTGTATTGGGGTATCAGTGAGGAGGGTGAATGTGAACCAGTCTGTATCTGTGTATCAGTGAGGAGGGTGAATGTGAACCAGTCTTTATCGGGGTATCAGTGAGGAGGGTGAATGTGAACCAGTCTGTTCCGGGGTATCAGTGAGGGTGAATGTGAACCAGTCTGTATCGGGGTATCAGTGAGGATGAACGTGAACCAGTCTGTATCGGGGTATCAGTGAGGAGGGTCAATGAGAACCAGTCTGTATCGGGGTATCAGTGAGGTGGGTGAATGTGAACCAGTCTTTATCGGGGTATCAGTGAGGAGGGTGAATGTGAACCAGTCTGTATCGGGGTATCATTGAGGATGAACGTGAACCAGTCTGTATCGGGGTATCAGTGAGGAGGGTGAATGTGAACCAGTCTGTATTGGGGTATCAGTGAGGAGGGTGAATGTGAACCAGTCTGTATCGGTGTATCAGTGAGGAGGGTGAATGTGAACCAGTCTTTATCGGGGTATCAGTGAGGAGGGTGAATGTGAACCAGTCTGTATCGGTGTATCAGTGAGGAGGGTGAATGTGAACCAGTCTTTATCGGGGTATCAGTGAGGAGGGTGAATGTGAACCAGTCTGTATCGGGGTATCATTGAGGATGAACGTGAACCAGTCTGTATTGGGGTATTAGTGAGGGTGAACGTGAACCAGTCTGTATCGGTGTATCAGTGAGGAGGGTGAATGTGAACCAGTCTGTATCGGGGTATCAGTGAGGATGAACGTGAACCAGTCTGTATCGGTGTATCAGTGAGGAGGGTGAATGTGAACCAGTCTGTATCGGGGTATCAGTTAGGAGGGTGAATGTGAACCAGTCTGTATCGGGGTATCAGTGAGGAGGGTGAATGTGAACCAGTCTGTATCGGGATATCAGTGAGGAGGGTGAATGTGAACCAGTCTGTATCGGGGTATCAGTGAGGAGGGTGAATGTGAACCAGTCTGTATCGGGGTATCAGTGAGGATGAATGTGAACCAGTCTGTATAGTGGTATCAGTGAGGAGGGTGAATGTGAACCAGTCTCTATCGGGGTATCAGTGAGGGTGAACGTGAACCAGTCTGTATCGGGGTATCAGTGAGGGTGAATGTGAACCAGTCTGTATCGGGGTATCAGTGAGGGTGAATGTGAACCAGTCTGTATCGGGGTATCAGTGAGGAGGGTGAATGTGAACCAGTCTGTATCGGGGTATCAGTGAGGGTGAACGTGAACCAGTCTGTATCGGGGTATCAGTGAGGGTGAATGTGAACCAGTCTGTATCGGGGTATCAGTGAGGGAGAACGTGAACCAGTCTGTATCGGGGTATCAGTGAGGGTGAATGTGACCCAGTCTGTATCGGGGTATCAGTGAGGGTGAACGTGAACCAGTCTGTATCGAGGTTTCAGTGAGGAGGGTGAATGTGAACCAGTCTGTATTGGGGTATCAGTGAGGAAGATGAACGTGAACCAGTCTGTATCGGGGTATCAGTGAGGAGGGTGAATGTGAACCAGTCTTTATCGGGGTATCAGTGAGGGTGAACGTGAACCAGTCTGTATCGGGGTATCAGTGAGGGTGAACGTGAACCAGTCTGTATCGGGGTATCAGTGAGGGTGAATGTGAACCAGTCTCTATCGGGGTATCAGTGAGGGTGAATGTGAACTAGTCTGTATCGAGGTTTCAGTGAGGAGGGTGAAAGTGAACCAGTCTGTATTGGGGTATCAGTGAGGAGGGTGAATGTGAACCAGTCTTTATCGGGGTATCAGTGAGGAAGGTGAATGTGAACCAGTCTGTATCGGGGTATCAGTGAGGAGGGTGAATGTCAACCAGTCTGTATCGGGGTATCAGTGAGGAGGGTGAATGTGAACCAGTCTGTATCGGGGTATCAGTGAGGGTGAACGTGAACCAGTCTGTATCGGGGTATCAGTGAGGAGGGTGAATGTGAACCAGTCTGTATCGGGGTATCAGTGAGTGTGAACGTGAACCAGTCTGTATCGGGGTATCAGTGAGCAGGGTGAATGTGAACCAGTCTGTATCGGGGTATCAGTGAGGGTGAACGTGAACCAGTCTGCATCGGGGTATCAGTGAGGGTGAATGTGAACCAGTCTGTATCGGGGAATCAGTGAGGAGGGTGAATGTGAACCAGTCTGTATCGGGGTATCAGTGAGGGTGAACGTGAACCAGTCCGTATCAGGGTATCAGTGAGGAGGGTGAATGTGAACCAGTCTGTATCGGGGTATCAGTGAGGAGGGTGAATGTGAACCAGTCTGTATCGGGGTATCAGTGAGGAGGGTGAATGTGAACCAGCCTGTATCGGGGTATCAGTGACGGTAAACGTGAACCAGTCTGTATCGGGGTATCAGTGAGGGTGAACGTGAACCAGTCTGTATCGGGGTATCAGTGAGGGTGAACGTGAACCAGTCCGTATCAGGGTATCAGTGAGGAGGGTGAATGTGAACCAGTCTGTATCGGGGTATCAGTGAGTGTGAACGTGAACCAGTCTGTATCGGGGTATCAGTGAGGAGGGTGAATGTGAACCAGTCTGTATTGGGGTATCAGTGAGGAGGGTGAATGTGAACCAGTCTGTATCTGTGTATCAGTGAGGAGGGTGAATGTGAACCAGTCTTTATCGGGGTATCAGTGAGGAGGGTGAATGTGAACCAGTCTGTTCCGGGGTATCAGTGAGGGTGAATGTGAACCAGTCTGTATCGGGGTATCAGTGAGGATGAACGTGAACCAGTCTGTATCGGGGTATCAGTGAGGAGGGTGAATGAGAACCAGTCTGTATCGGGGTATCAGTGAGGTGGGTGAATGTGAACCAGTCTTTATCGGGGTATCAGTGAGGAGGGTGAATGTGAACCAGTCTGTATCGGGGTATCATTGAGGATGAACGTGAACCAGTCTGTATCGGGGTATCAGTGAGGAGGGTGAATGTGAACCAGTCTGTATTGGGGTATCAGTGAGGAGGGTGAATGTGAACCAGTCTGTATCGGTGTATCAGTGAGGAGGGTGAATGTGAACCAGTCTGTAACGGTGTATCAGTGAGGAGGGTGAATGTGAACCAGTCTTTATCGGGGTATCAGTGAGGAGGGTGAATGTGAACCAGTCTGTATCGGGGTATCATTGAGGATGAACGTGAACCAGTCTGTATCGGGGTATTAGTGAGGGTGAACGTGAACCAGTCTGTATCGGTGTATCAGTGAGGAGGGTGAATGTGAACCAGTCTGTATCGGGGTATCAGTGAGGATGAACGTGAACCAGTCTGTATCGGTGTATCAGTGAGGAGGGTGAATGTGAACCAGTCTGTATCGGGGTATCAGTTAGGAGGGTGAATGTGAACCAGTCTGTATCGGGGTATCAGTGAGGAGGGTGAATGTGAACCAGTCTGTATCGGGATATCAGTGAGGAGGGTGAATGTGAACCAGTCTGTATCGGGGTATCAGTGAGGAGGGTGAATGTGAACCAGTCTGTATCGGGGTATCAGTGAAGATGAACGTGAACCTGTCTGTATCGGTGTATCAGTGAGGAGGAAGAATGTGAACCAGTCTGTATCGGGGTATCAGTGAGGAGGGTGAATGTGAACAAGTCTGCATCGGGGTATCAGTGAGGATGAATTTGAACCAGTCTGTATAGGGGTATCAGTGAGGAGGGTGAATGTGAACCAGTCTTTATCGGGGTATCAGTGAGGAGGGTGAATGCGAACCAGTATGTATCGGGGTATAATTGAGGATGAACGTGAACCAGTCTGTATCGGGGTATCAGTGAGGGTGAACGTGAACCAGTCTGTATCGGGGTATCAGTGAGGGTGAATGTGAACCAGTCTGTATCGGGGTATCAGTGAGGAGGGTGAATGTGAACCAGTCTGTATCGGGGTATCACTGAGGGTGAACGTGAACCAGTCTGTATCGGGGTATCAGTGAGGGTGAATGTGAACCAGTCTGTATCGGGGTATCAGTGAGGGTGAATGTGAACCAGTCTGTATCGGGGTATCAGTGAGGAGGGTGAATGTGAACCAGTCTGTATCGGGGTATCAGTGAGGGTGAACGTGAACCAGTCTGTATCGGGGTATCAGTGAGGGTGAATGTGAACCAGTCTGTATCGGGGTATCAGTGAGGGAGAACGTGAACCAGTCTGTATCGGGGTCTCAGTGAGGGTGAATGTGAACCAGTCTGTATCGGGGTATCAGTGAGGGTGAACGTGAACCAGTCTGTATCGAGGTTTCAGTGAGGAGGGTGAATGTGAACCAGTCTGTATTGGGGTATCAGTGAGGAAGATGAACGTGAACCAGTCTGTATCGGGGTATCAGTGAGGAGGGTGAATGTGAACCAGTCTTTATCGGGGTATCAGTGAGGGTGAACGTGAACCAGTCTGTATCGGGGTATCAGTGAGGGTGAACGTGAACCAGTCTGTATCGGGGTATCAGTGAGGGTGAATGTGAACCAGTCTCTATCGGGGTATCAGTGAGGGTGAATGTGAACTAGTCTGTATCGAGGTTTCAGTGAGGAGGGTGAAAGTGAACCAGTCTGTATTGGGGTATCAGTGAGGAAGATGAACGTGAACCAGTCTGTATCGGGGTATCAGTGAGGAGGGTGAATGTGAACCAGTCTGTATTGGGGTATCAGTGAGGAGGGTGAATGTGAACCAGTCTTTATCGGGGTATCAGTGAGGAAGGTGAATGTGAACCAGTCTGTAGCGGGGTATCAGTGAGGAGGGTGAATGTCAACCAGTCTGTATCGGGGTATCAGTGAGGACGGTGAATGTGAACCAGTCTGTATCGGGGTATCAGTGAGGGTGAACGTGAACCAGTCTGTATCGGGGTATCAGTGAGGAGGGTGAATGTGAACCAGTCTGTATCGGGGTATCAGTGAGTGTGAACGTGAACCAGTCTGTATCGGGGTATCAGTGAGGAGGGTGAATGTGAACCAGTCTGTATCGGGGTATCAGTGAGGGTGAACGTGAACCAGTCTGCATCGGGGTATCAGTGAGGGTGAATGTGAACCAGTCTGTATCGGGGAATCAGTGAGGAGGGTGAATGTGAACCAGTCTGTATCGGGGTATCAGTGAGGGTGAACGTGAACCAGTCCGTATCAGGGTATCAGTGAGGAGGGTGAATGTGAACCAGTCTGTATCGGGGTATCAGTGAGGAGGGTGAATGTGAACCAGTCTGTATCGGGGTATCAGTGAGGAGGGTGAATGTGAACCAGCCTGTATCGGGGTATCAGTGACGGTGAACGTGAACCAGTCTGTATCGGGGTATCAGTGAGGGTGAACGTGAACCAGTCTGTATCGGGGTATCAGTGAGGGTGAACGTGAACCAGTCCGTATCAGGGTATCAGTGAGGAGGGTGAATGTGAACCAGTCTGTATCGGGGTATCAGTGAGTGTGAACGTGAACCAGTCTGTATCGGGGTATCAGTGAGGAGGGTGAATGTGAACCAGTCTGTATCGTGGTATCAGTGAGGGTGAATGTGAACCAGTCTGCATCGGGGTATTAGTGAGGGTGAATGTGAAACAGTCTGTATCGGGGAATCAGTGAGGAGGGTGAATGTGAACCAGTCTGTATCGGGGTATCAGAGAGGGTGAACGTGAACCAGTCCGTATCAGGGTATCAGTGAGGAGGGTGAATGTGAACCAGTCTGTATCGGGGTATCAGTGAGGAGGGTGAATGTGAACCAGTCTGTATCGGGGTATCAGTGAGGAGGGTGAATGTGAACCAGTCTGTATCGGGGTATCAGTGAGGAAGGTGAATGTGAACCAGTCTGTATCGGGGTATCAGTGAGGAGGGTGAATGTGAACCAGACTGTATCGGGGTATCAGTGAGGATGAACGTGAACCAGTCTGTATCGGGGTATCAGTGAGGAGGGTGAATGTGAACCTGTCTGTATTGGGGTATCAGTGAGGAGGGTGAATGTGAACCAGTCTTTATCGGGGTATCAGTGAGGAAGGTGAATGTGAACCAGTCTGTATCGGGGTATCAGTGAGGAGGGTGAATGTGAACCAGTCTGTATCGGGGTATCAGTGAGGGTGAACGTGAACCAGTCTGTATCGGGGTATCAGTGAGGGTGAATGTGAACCAGTCTGTATCGGGGTATCAGTGAGGAGTGTGAATGTGAACCAGTCTGTATCGGGGTATCAGTGAGGGTGAACACATACTAGTCTGCATCGGGGTATGAGTGAGGGTGAACGTGAACCAGTCTGTATCGGGGTATCAGTGAGGGTGAAAGTGAACCAGCCTGTATCTGGGTTTCAGTGAGGGTGAACGTGAACCAATCTGTATCGGGGTATCAGTGAGGGTGAATGTGAACCAGTCTGTATCGGGATATCAGTGAGGAGGGTGAACGTGAACCAGTCTGTATCGGGGTATCAGTGAGGATGAACGTGAACCAGTCCGTATCGGGGTATCAGTGAGGAGGGTGAATGTGAACCAGTCTGTATCGGGGTATCAGTGAGGGTGAATGAGAACCAGTCTGTATCGGGGTATCAGTGAGGGTGAACATGAACCAGGAGGTATCGAGGTATCAGTGAGGGTGAATGTGAACCAGTCTGTATTGGGGTATCAGTGAGGAGGGTGAATGTGAACCAGTCTGTATCGGGGTATCAGTGAGGGTGAACGTGAACCAGTCTGTATCGGGGTATCAGTGAGGGTGAACACATACTAGTCTGTATCGGGGTATCAGTGAGGGTGAACGTGAATCAGTCTGTATCGGGGTATCAGTGAGGGTGAACGTGAACCAGCCTGTATCAGGGTATCAGTGAGGGTGAACGTGAACCAGTCTGTATCGGGGTATCAGTGAGGGTGAACACATACTAGTCTGTATCGGGGTATTAGTGAGGATGAACGTGAACCAGTCTGTATCGGGGTATTAGTGAGGGTGAACACATACTAGTCTGTATCGGGGTATTAGTGAGGGTGAATGTGAAACAGTCTGTATCAGGGTATTAGTGAGGGTGAACACATACTAGTCTGTATCGGGGTATTAGTGAGGATGAACGTGAACCAGTCTGTATCGGGGTATCAGTGAGGAGGGTGAATGTGAACCAGTCTTTATCGGGGTATCAATGAGGATGAACGTGAACCAGTCTGTATCGGGGTATCAGTGAGGAGGGTGAATGTGAACCAGTCTGTATCGGGGTATCAGTGAGGATGAACGTGAACCAGTCTGTATCGGGGTATCAGTGAGGAGGGTGAATGTGAACCAGTCTGTATCTGTGTATCAGTGAGGAGGGTGAATGTGAACCAGTCTTTATCGGGGTATCAGTGAGGAGGGTGAATGTGAACCTGTCTGTTCCGGGGTATCAGTGAGGGTGATTGTGAACCAGTCTGTATCGGGGTATCAGTGAGGATGAACGTGAACCAGTCTGTATCGGGGTATCAGTGAGGAGGGTGAATGAGAACTAGTCTGTATCGGGGTATCAGTGAGGTGGGTGAATGTGAACCAGTCTTTATCGGGGTATCAGTGAGGAGGGTGAATGTGAACCAGTCTGTATCGGGGTATCATTGAGGATGAACGTGAACCAGTCTGTATCGGGGTATCAGTGAGGAGGGTGAATGTGAACCAGTCTGTATTGGGGTATCAGTGAGGAGGGTGAATGTGAACCAGTCTGTATTGGTGTATCAGTGAGGAGGGTGAATGTGAACCAGTCTTTATCGGGGTATCAGTGAGGAGGGTGAATGTGAACCAGTCTGTATCGGTGTATCAGTGAGGAGGGTGAATGTGAACCAGTCTTTATCGGGGTATCAGTGAGGAGGGTGAATGTGAACCAGTCTGTATCGTGGTATCATTGAGGATGAACGTGAACCAGTCTGTATCGGGGTATTAGTGAGGGTGAACGTGAACCAGTCTGTATCGGGGTATCAGTGAGGAGGGTGAATGTGAACCAGTCTGTATCGGGGTATCAGTGAGGAAGGTGAATGTGAACCAGTCTGTATCGGGGTATCAGTGAGGAGGGTGAATGTGAACCAGTCTGTATCGGGGTATCAGTGAGGATGAACGTGAACCAGTCTGTATCGGGGTATCAGTGAGGAGGGTGAATGTGAACCTGTCTGTATTGGGGTATCAGTGAGGAGGGTGAATGTGAACCAGTCTTTATCGGGGTATCAGTGAGGAAGGTGAATGTGAACCAGTTTGTATCGGGGTATCAGTGAGGAGGGTGAATGTGAACCAGTCTGTATCGGGGTATCAGTGAGGGTGAACGTGAACCAGTCTGTATCGGGGTATCAGTGAGGGTGAATGTGAACCAGTCTGTATCGGGGTATCAGTGAGGAGGGTGAATGTGAACCAGTCTGTATCGGGGTATCAGTGAGGGTGAACACATACTAGTCTGCATCGGGGTATGAGTGAGGGTGAACGTGAACCAGTCTGTATCGGGGTATCAGTGAGGGTGAACGTGAACCAGCCTGTATCTGGGTTTCAGTGAGGGTGAACGTGAACCAGTCTGTATCGGGGTATCAGTGAGGGTGAATGTGAACCAGTCTGTATCGGGATATCAGTGAGGAGGGTGAACGTGAACCAGTCTGTATCGGGGTATCAGTGAGGATGAACGTGAACCAGTCCGTATCGGGGTATCAGTGAGGAGGGTGAATGTGAACCAGTCTGTATCGGGGTATCAGTGAGGGTGAATGAGAACCAGTCTGTATCGGGGTATCAGTGAGGGTGAACATGAACCAGGAGGTATCGAGGTATCAGTGAGGGTGAATGTGAACCAGTCTGTATTGGGGTATCAGTGAGGAGGGTGAATGTGAACCAGTCTGTATCGGGGTATCAGTGAGGGTGAACGTGAACCAGTCTGTATCGGGGTATCAGTGAGGGTGAACACATACTAGTCTGTATCGGGGTATCAGTGAGGGTGAACGTGAATCAGTCTGTATCGGGGTATCAGTGAGGGTGAACGTGAACCAGCCTGTATCAGGGTATCAGTGAGGGTGAACGTGAACCAGTCTGTATCGTGGTATCAGTGAGGGTGAACACATACTAGTCTGTATCGGGGTATTAGTGAGGATGAACGTGAACCAGTCTGTATCGGGGTATTAGTGAGGGTGAACACATACTAGTCTGTATCGGGGTATTAGTGAGGGTGAATGTGAAACAGTCTGTATCAGGGTATTAGTGAGGGTGAACACATACTATTCTGTATCGGGGTATTAGTGAGGATGAACGTGAACCAGTCTGTATCGGGGTATCAGTGAGGAGGGTGAATGTGAACCAGTCTGTATCGGGATATCAGTGAGGAGGGTGAATGTGAACCAGTCTGTATCGGGGTATCAGTGAGGAGGGTGAATGTGAACCAGTCTGTATCGGGGTATCAGTGAAGATGAACGTGAACCTGTCTGTATCGGTGTATCAGTGAGGAGGAAGAATGTGAACCAGTCTGTATCGGGGTATCAGTGAGGAGGGTGAATGTGAACAAGTCTGCATCGGGGTATCAGTGAGGATGAATGTGAACCAGTCTGTATAGGGGTATCAGTGAGGAGGGTGAATGTGAACCAGTCTTTATCGGGGTATCAGTGAGGAGGGTGAATGCGAACCAGTATGTATCGGGGTATAATTGAGGATGAACGTGAACCAGTCTGTATCGGGGTATCAGTGAGGGTGAACGTGAACCAGTCTGTATCGGGGTATCAGTGAGGGTGAATGTGAACCAGTCTGTATCGGGGTATCAGTGAGGAGGGTGAATGTGAACCAGTCTGTATCGGGGTATCACTGAGGGTGAACGTGAACCAGTCTGTATCGGGGTATCAGTGAGGGTGAATGTGAACCAGTCTGTATCGGGGTATCAGTGAGGGTGAATGTGAACCAGTCTGTATCGGGGTATCAGTGAGGAGGGTGAATGTGAACCAGTCTGTATCGGGGTATCAGTGAGGGTGAACGTGAACCAGTCTGTATCGGGGTATCAGTGAGGGTGAATGTGAACCAGTCTGTATCGGGGTATCAGTGAGGGAGAACGTGAACCAGTCTGTATCGGGGTCAAAGTGAGGGTGAATGTGAACCAGTCTGTATCGGGGTATCAGTGAGGGTGAACGTGAACCAGTCTGTATCGAGGTTTCAGTGAGGAGGGTGAATGTGAACCAGTCTGTATTGGGGTATCAGTGAGGAAGATGAACGTGAACCAGTCTGTATCGGGGTATCAGTGAGGAGGGTGAATGTGAACCAGTCTTTATCGGGGTATCAGTGAGGGTGAACGTGAACCAGTCTGTATCGGGGTATCAGTGAGGGTGAACGTGAACCAGTCTGTATCGGGGTATCAGTGAGGGTGAATGTGAACCAGTCTCTATCGGGGTATCAGTGAGGGTGAATGTGAACTAGTCTGTATCGAGGTTTCAGTGAGGAGGGTGAAAGTGAACCAGTCTGTTTTGGGGTATCAGTGAGGAAGATGAACGTGAACCAGTCTGTATCGGGGTATCAGTGAGGAGGGTGAATGTGAACCAGTCTGTATTGGGGTATCAGTGAGGAGGGTGAATGTGAACCAGTCTTTATCGGGGTATCAGTGAGGAAGGTGAATGTGAACCAGTCTGTATCGGGGTATCAGTGAGGAGGGTGAATGTCAACCAGTCTGTATCGGGGTATCAGTGAGGAGGGTGAATGTGAACCAGTCTGTATCGGGGTATCAGTGAGGGTGAACGTGAACCAGTCTGTATCGGGGTATCAGTGAGGAGGGTGAATGTGAACCAGTCTGTATCGGGGTATCAGTGAGTGTGAACGTGAACCAGTCTGTATCGGGGTATCAGTGAGGAGGGTGAATGTGAACCAGTCTGTATCGGGGTATCAGTGAGGGTGAACGTGAACCAGTCTGCATCGGGGTATCAGTGAGGGTGAATGTGAACCAGTCTGTATCGGGGAATCAGTGAGGAGGGTGAATGTGAACCAGTCTGTATCGGGGTATCAGTGAGGGTGAACGTGAACCAGTCCGTATCAGGGTATCAGTGAGGAGGGTGAATGTGAACCAGTCTGTATCGGGGTATCAGTGAGGAGGGTGAATGTGAACCAGTCTGTATCGGGGTATCAGTGAGGAGGGTGAATGTGAACCAGCCTGTATCGGGGTATCAGTGACGGTGAACGTGAACCAGTCTGTATCGGGGTATCAGTGAGGGTGAACGTGAACCAGTCTGTATCGGGGTATCAGTGAGGGTGAACGTGAACCAGTCCGTATCAGGGTATCAGTGAGGAGGGTGAATGTGAACCAGTCTGTATCGGGGTATCAGTGAGTGTGAACGTGAACCAGTCTGTATCGGGGTATCAGTGAGGAGGGTGAATGTGAACCAGTCTGTATCGTGGTATCAGTGAGGGTGAATGTGAACCAGTCTGCATCGGGGTATCAGTGAGGGTGAATGTGAAACAGTCTGTATCGGGGAATCAGTGAGGAGGGTGAATGTGAACCAGTCTGTATCGGGGTATCAGAGAGGGTGAACGTGAACCAGTCCGTATCAGGGTATCAGTGAGGAGGGTGAATGTGAACCAGTCTGTATCGGGGTATCAGTGAGGAGGGTGAATGTGAACCAGTCTGTATCGGGGTATCAGTGAGGAGGGTGAATGTGAACCAGTCTGTATCGGGGTATCAGTGAGGAAGGTGAATGTGAACCAGTCTGTATCGGGGTATCAGTGAGGAGGGTGAATGTGAACCAGTCTGTATCGGGGTATCAGTGAGGATGAACGTGAACCGGTCTGTATCGGGGTATCAGTGAGGAGGGTGAATGTGAACCTGTCTGTATTGGGGTATCAGTGAGGAGGGTGAATGTGAACCAGTCTTTATCGGGGTATCAGTGAGGAAGGTGAATGTGAACCAGTCTGTATCGGGGTATCAGTGAGGAGGGTGAATGTGAACCAGTCTGTATCGGGGTATCAGTGAGGGTGAACGTGAACCAGTCTGTATCGGGGTATCAGTGAGGGTGAATGTGAACCAGTCTGTATCGGGGTATCAGTGAGGAGGGTGAATGTGAACCAGTCTGTATCGGGGTATCAGTGAGGGTGAACACATACTAGTCTGCATCGGGGTATGAGTGAGGGTGAACGTGAACCAGTCTGTATCGGGGTATCAGTGAGGGTGAACGTGAACCAGCCTGTATCTGGGTTTCAGTGAGGGTGAACGTGAACCAGTCTGTATCGGGGTATCAGTGAGGGTGAATGTGAACCAGTCTGTATCGGGATATCAGTGAGGAGGGTGAACGTGAACCAGTCTGTATCGGGGTATCTGTGAGGATGAACGTGAACCAGTCCGTATCGGGGTATCAGTGAGGAGGGTGAATGTGAACCAGTCTCTATCGGGGTATCAGTGAGGGTGAATGAGAACCAGTCTGTATCGGGGTATCAGTGAGGGTGAACATGAACCAGGAGGTATCGAGGTATCAGTGAGGGTGAATGTGAACCAGTCTGTATTGGGGTATCAGTGAGGAGGGTGAATGTGAACCAGTCTGTATCGGGGTATCAGTGAGGGTGAACGTGAACCAGTCTGTATCGGGGTATCAGTGAGGGTGAACACATACTAGTCTGTATCGGGGTATCAGTGAGGGTGAACGTGAATCAGTCTGTATCGGGGTATCAGTGAGGGTGAACGTGAACCAGCCTGTATCAGGGTATCAGTGAGGGTGAACGTGAACCAGTCTGTATCGGGGTATCAGTGAGGGTGAACACATACTAGTCTGTATCGGGGTATTAGTGAGGATGAACGTGAACCAGTCTGTATCGGGGTATTAGTGAGGGTGAACACATACTAGTCTGTATCGGGGTATTAGTGAGGGTGAATGTGAAACAGTCTGTATCAGGGTATTAGTGAGGGTGAACACATACTAGTCTGTATCGGGGTATTAGTGAGGATGAACGTGAACCAGTCTGTATCGGGGTATCAGTGAGGAGGGTGAATGTGAACCAGTCTTTATCGGGGTATCAATGAGGATGAACGTGAACCAGTCTGTATCGGGGTATCAGTGAGGAGGGTGAATGTGAACCAGTCTGTATCGGGGTATCAGTGAGGATGAACGTGAACCAGTCTGTATCGGGGTATCAGTGAGGAGGGTGAATGTGAACCAGTCTGTATCTGTGTATCAGTGAGGAGGGTGAATGTGAACCAGTCTTTATCGGGGTATCAGTGAGGAGGGTGAATGTGAACCTGTCTGTTCCGGGGTATCAGTGAGGGTGATTGTGAACCAGTCTGTATCGGGGTATCAGTGAGGATGAACGTGAACCAGTCTGTATCGGGGTATCAGTGAGGAGGGTGAATGAGAACTAGTCTGTATCGGGGTATCAGTGAGGTGGGTGAATGTGAACCAGTCTTTATCGGGGTATCAGTGAGGAGGGTGAATGTGAACCAGTCTGTATCGGGGTATCATTGAGGATGAACGTGAACCAGTCTGTATCGGGGTATCAGTGAGGAGGGTGAATGTGAACCAGTCTGTATTGGGGTATCAGTGAGGAGGGTGAATGTGAACCAGTCTGTATTGGTGTATCAGTGAGGAGGGTGAATGTGAACCAGTCTTTATCGGGGTATCAGTGAGGAGGGTGAATGTGAACCAGTCTGTATCGGTGTATCAGTGAGGAGGGTGAATGTGAACCAGTCTTTATCGGGGTATCAGTGAGGAGGGTGAATGTGAACCAGTCTGTATCGGGGTATCATTGAGGATGAACGTGAACCAGTCTGTATCGGGGTATTAGTGAGGGTGAACGTGAACCAGTCTGTATCGGGGTATCAGTGAGGAGGGTGAATGTGAACCAGTCTGTATCGGGGTATCAGTGAGGAAGGTGAATGTGAACCAGTCTGTATCGGGGTATCAGTGAGGAGGGTGAATGTGAACCAGTCTGTATCGGGGTATCAGTGAGGATGAACGTGAACCAGTCTGTATCGGGGTATCAGTGAGGAGGGTGAATGTGAACCTGTCTGTATTGGGGTATCAGTGAGGAGGGTGAATGTGAACCAGTCTTTATCGGGGTATCAGTGAGGAAGGTGAATGTGAACCAGTCTGTATCGGGGTATCAGTGAGGAGGGTGAATGTGAACCAGTCTGTATCGGGGTATCAGTGAGGGTGAACGTGAACCAGTCTGTATCGGGGTATCAGTGAGGGTGAATGTGAACCAGTCTGTATCGGGGTATCAGTGAGGAGGGTGAATGTGAACCAGTCTGTATCGGGGTATCAGTGAGGGTGAACACATACTAGTCTGCATCGGGGTATGAGTGAGGGTGAACGTGAACCAGTCTGTATCGGGGTATCAGTGAGGGTGAACGTGAACCAGCCTGTATCTGGGTTTCAGTGAGGGTGAACGTGAACCAGTCTGTATCGGGGTATCAGTGAGGGTGAATGTGAACCAGTCTGTATCGGGATATCAGTGAGGAGGGTGAACGTGAACCAGTCTGTATCGGGGTATCAGTGAGGATGAACGTGAACCAGTCCGTATCGGGGTATCAGTGAGGAGGGTGAATGTGAACCAGTCTGTATCGGGGTATCAGTGAGGGTGAATGAGAACCAGTCTGTATCGGGGTATCAGTGAGGGTGAACATGAACCAGGAGGTATCGAGGTATCAGTGAGGGTGAATGTGAACCAGTCTGTATTGGGGTATCAGTGAGGAGGGTGAATGTGAACCAGTCTGTATCGGGGTATCAGTGAGGGTGAACGTGAACCAGTCTGTATCGGGGTATCAGTGAGGGTGAACACATACTAGTCTGTATCGGGGTATCAGTGAGGGTGAACGTGAATCAGTCTGTATCGGGGTATCAGTGAGGGTGAACGTGAACCAGCCTGTATCAGGGTATCAGTGAGGGTGAACGTGAACCAGTCTCTATCGAGGTTTCAGTGAGGAGGGTGAATGTGAACTAGTCTGTATTGGGGTATCAGTGAGGAAGATGAACGTGAACCAGTCTGTATCGGGGTATCAGTGAGGAGGGTGAATGTGAACCAGTCTTTATCGGGGTATCAGTGAGGGTGAACGTGAACCAGTCTGTATCGGGGTATCAGTGAGGGTGAATGTGAACCAGTCTCTATCGGGGTATCAGTGAGGGTGAATGTGAACTAGTCTGTATCGAGGTTTCAGTGAGGAGGGTGAATGTGAACCAGTCTGTATTGGGGTATCAGTGAGGAAGATGAACGTGAACCAGTCTGTATCGGGGTATCAGTGAGGAGGGTGAATGTGAACCAGTCTGTATTGGGGTATCAGTGAGGAGGGTGAATGTGAACCAGTCTTTATCGGGGTATCAGTGAGGAAGGTGAATGTGAACCAGTCTGTATCGGGGTATCAGTGAGGAGGGTGAATGTCAACCAGTCTGTATCGGGGTATCAGTGAGGAGGGTGAATGTGAACCAGTCTGTATCGGGGTATCAGTGAGGGTGAACGTGAACCAGTCTGTATCGGGGTATCAGTGAGGAGGGTGAATGTGAACCAGTCTGTATCGGGGTATCAGTGAGGGTGAACGTGAACCAGTCCGTATCAGGGTATCAGTGAGGAGGGTGAATGTGAACCAGTCTGTATCGGGGTATCAGTGAGTGTGAACGTGAACCAGTCTGTATCGGGGTATCAGTGAGGAGGGTGAATGTGAACCAGTCTGTATCGGGGTATCAGTGAGGATGAACGTGAACCAGTCTGTATCGGGGTATCAGTGAGGAGGGTGAATGTGAACCAGTCTGTATCGGGGTATCAGTGAGGAGGGTGAATGTGAACCAGTCTGTATCGGGGTATCAGTGAGGGTGAACATGAACCAGTCCGTATCAGGGTATCAGTGAGGAGGGTGAATGTGAACCAGTCTGTATCGGGGTATCAGTGAATGTGTACGTGAACCAATATGTATCGGGGTATCAGTGAGTGTGAACACATACCACTCAGTATCGGGGATCACTGAGGATGAATGTGAACCAGTCTGTATCGGGGTATCAGTGAGGGTGAACGTGAACCAGTCTCTATCGGGGTTTCAGTGAGGGTGAACGTGAACCGGTCTGTATCGGGGTATCAGTGAGGGTGAACGTGAACCAGCCTGTTCCGGGGTATCAGTGAGGGTGAATGTGAACCAGTCTGTTCCGGGGTATCAGTGAGGGTGAATGTGAACCAGTCTGTATCGGGGTTTCAGTGAGTGTGAACACATACCAGTCCGTATCAGGGTATCAGTGAGGGTGAACGTGAACCAGTCTGTATCGGGGTTTCAGTGAGGGTGAACACATACCAGTCTGTATCGGGGTATCAGTGAGGGTGAACGTGAACCAGTCTGTATCAGGGTATCAGTGAGGGTGAACGTGAACCAGCCTGTTCCGGGGTATCAGTGAGGGTGAATGTGAACCAGTCTGTTCCGGGGTATCAGTGAGGGTGAACGTGAACCAGTCTGTATCGGGGTATCAGTGAGGGTGAATGTGAACCAGTCTGTATCGGGATATCAGTGAGGGTGAAAGTGAACCAGCCTGTATCGGGGTATCAGTGAGGGTGAACACATACTACTCCATATCGGGGTATCAGTGTGGGTGAACGGGAACCAGTCTGAATCGGGGTATCAGTGAGGGTGAACGTGAACCAGTCTGTATCAGGGTATCAGTGAGGGTGAACGTGAACCAGTCTGAATCGGGGTATCAGTGAGGGTGAATGTGAACCAGTCTGTATCGGGGTATCAGTGAGGGTGAACACATACCAGTCTGTATCGGGGTATCAGTGAGGGTGAACGTGAACCAGTTTGTTCCGGGGTATCAGTGAGGGTGAACGTGAACCAGTCTGTATCGGGGTATCAGTGAGGGTGAACACATACCAGTCTGTATCGGGGTATCAGTGAGGGTGAACGTGAACCAGTTTGTTCCGGGTTATCAGTAAGGGTGAACGTGAACCAGTCTGTATCGGGGTATCAGTGTGGGTGAACGTGAACCAGTCTGTATCGGGGTATCAGTGAGGGTGAACGTGAACCAGTCTGTATCGGGATATCAGTGAGGGTGAACGTGAACCAGTCTGTATCGGGGTATCAGTGAGGGTGAACGTGAACCAGTCTGTATCGGGGTATCAGTGAGGGAGAACGTGAACCAGTCTGTATCGGGGTATCAGTGAGGGTGAACGTGAACCGCTCTGTATCGGGGTATCAGTGAGGGTGAACGTGAACCAGTCTGTATTGGGGTATCAGTGAGGGTGAACGTGAACCAGTCTGTTCTGGGGTATCAGTGAGGGTGAATGGGAACCAGTCTGTATCGGGGTATCAGTGAGTGTGAACGTGAACCAGTCTGTATCGGGGTATCCGTGAGGGTGAACACATACTATTCGGTATCGGGGTATCAGTGAGGGTGAAGGTGAATCAGTCTGTATCGGGGTATCAGTGAGGGTGAACGTGAACCAGTCTGTATCGGGGTATCAGTGAGGGTGAATGTGAATCAGTCTGTATCGGGGTATCAGTGAGGGTGAATGTGAATCAGTCTGTATCGGGGTATCAGTGAGGGTGAATGTGAATCAGTCTGTATCGGGGTATCAGTGTGGGTGAACGTGAACCAGTCTGTATCGGGGTATCAGTGAGGGTGAACGTGAACCAGTCTGTATCGGGGTATCAGTGAGGGTGAATGTGAATCAGTCTGTATCGGGGTATCAGTGAGGGTGAATGTGAATCAGTCTGTATCGGGGTATCAGTGAGGGTGAATGTGAATCAGTCTGTATCGGGTATCAGTGTGGGTGAACGTGAACCAGTCTGTATCGGGGTATCAGTGAGGGTGAACGTGAACCAGTCTGTTCTGGGGTATCAGTGAGGGTGAATGTGAACCAGTCTGTATCGGGGTATCAGTGAGCGTGAATGTGAATCAGTCCGTATCGGGGTATCAGTGTGGGTGAACGTGAACCAGTCTGTATCGGGGTATCAGTGAGGGTGAATGTGAAACAGTCTGTATCGGGGTATCAGTGAGGGTGAATGTGAAACAGTCTGTATCGGGGTATCAGTGAGGGTGAACTCATACTAGTCGGTATCGGGGTATCAGTGAGGGTGAACGTGAACCAGTCTGTATCGGGGTATCAGTGTGGGTGAACGTGAACCAGTCTGTATCGGCGTATCAGTGTGGGTGAACGTGAACCAGTCTGTATCGGACTATCAGTGAGGGTGAACGTGAACCAGTCTGTATCGGGGTATCAGTGAGGGTGAACGTGAACCAGTCTGTATCGGGGTATCAGTGTGGGTGAACGTGAACCAGTCTGTATCGGCGTATCAGTGTGGGTGAACGTGAACCAGTCTGTATCGGACTATCACTGAGGGTGAATGTGAACCAGTCTGTATCGGGGTATCAGTGAGGGTGAACGTGAACCAGTCTGTATCGGGGTATCAGTGAGGGTGAACGTGAACCAGTCTGTATCGGGGTATCAGTGTGGGTGAACGTGAACCAGTCTGTATCGGAGTATCAGTGAGGGTGAACGTGAACCAGTCTGTTCCGGGGTATCAGTGAGGGTGAATGTGAACCAGTCTGTATCGGGGTATCAGTGAGGGTGAATGTGAACCAGTCTGTATCGGGGTATCAGTGACGGTGAACGTGAACCAGTCTGTATCGGGGTATCAGTGAGGGTGAATGTGAACCAGTCTGTATCGGGGTATCAGTGAGGGTGAATGTGAATCAGTCTGTATCGGAGTATCAGTGAGGGTGAACGTGAACCAGTCTGTATCGGGGTATCAGTGAGAGTTAACGTGAACCAGTCTGTATCGGGGTATCAGTGAGGATGAACGTGAACCAGTCTGCATCGGGGTATCAGTGAGCGTTAACATGAACCAGTCTGTATCGGGGTATCAGTGAGGGTGAACACATACAAGTCTGTATCGGGTATCAGTGAGGGTGAATGTGAACCAGGCTGTATCGGGGTATCAGTGAGGGTGAACACGTACAAGTCTGTATCAGGGTATCAGTGAGGGTGAAGGTGAATCAGTCTGTATCGGGGTATCAGTGAGGGTGAATATGAACCAGTCTGTATTGGGGTATCAGTGAGGGTGAACGTGAACCAGTCTGTTCTGGGGAATCAGTGAGGGTGAATGTGAACCAGTCTGTATCGGGGTATCAGTGAGTGTGAACGTGAACCAGTCTGTATCGGGGTATCCGTGAGGGTGAACACATACTATTCGGTATCGGGGTATCAGTGAGGGTGAAGGTGAATCAGTCTGTATCGGGGTATCACTGAGGGTGAACGTGAACCAGTCTGTATCGGGGTATCAGTGAGGGTGAATGTGAATCAGTCTGTATCGGGGTATCAGTGAGGGTGAATGTGAATCAGTCTGTATCGGGGTATCAGTGAGGGTGAATGTGAATCAGTCTGTATCGGGGTATCAGTGTGGGTGAACGTGAACCAGTCTGTATCGGGGTATCAGTGAGGGTGAACGTGAACCAGTCTGTATCGGGGTATCAGTGAGGGTGAATGTGAATCAGTCTGTATCGGGGTATCAGTGAGGGTGAATGTGAATCAGTCTGTATCGGGGTATCAGTGAGGGTGAATGTGAATCAGTCTGTATCGGGGTATCAGTGTGGGTGAACGTGAACCAGTCTGTATCGGGGTATCAGTGAGGGTGAACGTGAACCAGTCTGTTCTGGGGTATCAGTGAGGGTGAATGTGAACCAGTCTGTATCGGGGTATCAGTGAGCGTGAATGTGAATCAGTCCGTATCGGGGTATCAGTGTGGGTGAACGTGAACCAGTCTGTATCGGGGTATCAGTGAGGGTGAATGTGAAACAGTCTGTATCGGGGTATCAGTGAGGGTGAATGTGAAACAGTCTGTATCGGGGTATCAGTGAGGGTGAACGTGAACCAGTCTGTATCGGGGTATCAGTGAGGGTGAACGTGAACCAGTCTGTATCGGGGTATCAGTGTGGGTGAACGTGAACCAGTCTGTATCGGCGTATCAGTGTGGGTGAACGTGAACCAGTCTGTATCGGACTATCAGTGAGGGTGAACGTGAACCAGTCTGTATCGGGGTATCAGTGAGGGTGAACGTGAACTAGTCTGTATCGGGGTATCAGTGTGGGTGAACGTGAACCAGTCTGTATCGGCGTATCAGTGTGGGTGAACGTGAACCAGTCTGTATCGGACTATCAGTGAGGGTGAATGTGAACCAGTCTGTATCGGGGTATCAGTGAGGGTGAACGTGAACCAGTCTGTATCGGGGTATCAGTGAGGGTGAACGTGAACCAGTCTGTATCGGGGTATCAGTGTGGGTGAACGTGAACCAGTCTGTATCGGAGTATCAGTGAGGGTGAACGTGAACGAGTCTGTTCCGGGGTATCAGTGAGGGTGAATGTGAACCAGTCTGTATCGGGGTATCAGTGAGGGTGAATGTGAACCAGTCTGTATCGGGGTATCAGTGAGGGTGAACGTGAACCAGTCTGTATCGGGGTATCAGTGAGGGTGAATGTGAATCAGTCTGTATCGGAGTATCAGTGAGGGTGAACGTGAACCAGTCTGTATCGGGGTATCAGTGAGAGTTAACGTGAACCAGTCTGTATCGGGGTATCAGTGAGGATGAACGTGAACCAGTCTGCATCGGGGTATCAGTGAGCGTTAACATGAACCAGTCTGTATCGGGGTATCAGTGAGGGTGAACACATACAAGTCTGTATCGGGTATCAGTGAGGGTGAATGTGAACCAGGCTGTATCGGGGTATCAGTGAGGGTGAACACGTACAAGTCTGTATCAGGGTATCAGTGAGGGTGAAGGTGAATCAGTCTGTATCGGGGTATCAGTGAGGGTGAACGTGAACCAGTCTGTATCGGGGTATCAGTGAGGGTGAACTTGAAACAGTCTGTATCGGGTTATCAGTGAGGGTTAACGTGAACCAGTCTGTATCGGGGTATCAGTGAGGGTGTACGTGAACCAGTCTGTATCGGGGTATCAGTGAGGGTGAACACATACAAGTCTGTATCGAGGTATCAGTGAGGGTGAATGTGAACCAGGCTGTATCGGGGTATCAGTGAGGGTGAACACATACAAGTCTGTATCGGGGTATCAGTGAGGGTGAAGGTGAATCAGTCTGTATCGGGGTATCAGTGAGGGTGAATGTGAATCTGTCTGTATCGGGGTATCAGTGAGGGTGAACTCATACTAGTCGGTATCGGGGTATCAGTGAGGGTGAAGGTGAATCAGTCTGTATCGGGGTATCAGTGAAGGTGAACGTGAACCAGTCTGTATCGGGGTATCAGTGACGGTGAACGTGAACCAGTCTGTATCGGTGTATCAGTGAGGGTGAACTCATACTAGTCGGTATCGGGGTATCAGTGAGGGTGAAGGTGAATCAGTCTGTATCGGGGTATCAGTGAGGGTGAATGTGAATCAGTCTGTATCGGGGTATCAGTGAGGGTGAATGTGAACCAGTCTGTATCGGGGTATCAGTGAGGGTGAACTCATACTAGTCGGTATCGGGGTATCAGTGAGGGTGAAGGTGAATCAGTCTGTATCGGGGTATCAGTGAGGGTGAACGTGAACCAGTCTGTATCGGGGTATCAGTGAGGGTGAATGTGAACCAGTCTGTATCGGGGTATCAGTGAGGGTGCACGTGAACCAGTCTGTATCGGGGTATCAGTGAGTGTGAACACATACCACTCTGTATCGGGGTATCAGTGAGGGTGAAAACATACCAGTTTGTATCGGGGATCACTGAGGGTGAATGTGAACAAGTCTGTATCGGGGTATCAGTGAGGGTGAACGTGAACCAGTCTGTATCGGGGTTTCAGTGAGCGTTAACGTGAACCAGTCTGTATCGGGGTATCAGTGAGCGTTAACATGAACCAGTCTGTATCGGGGTATCAGTGAGGGTGAACACATACAAGTCTGTATCGGGGTATCAGTGAGGGTGAATGTGAACCAGGCTCTATCGGGGTATCAGTGAGGGTGAACACATACAAGTCTGTATTGGGGTATCAGTGAGGGTGAATGTGAACCGGTCTGTATCGGGGTATCAGTGAGGGTGAAAGTGAACCAGTCTGCATCTGGGTATCAGTGAGGGTGATTGTGAACCAGTCTGTATCGGGGTATCAGTGAGGGTGAATGTGAACCAGTCTGTATCGGGGTATCAGTGAGGGTGAACACATACTACTCTATATCGGGGTATCAGTGTGGGTGAACGTGAACCAGTCTGTATCGGGGTATCAGTGAGGGTGAACGTGAACCAGTCTGTATCGGGGTATCAGTGAGGGTGAATGTGAACCAGCCTGTATCGGGGTATCAGTGAGGGTGAACACATACCAGTCTGTATCGGTGTATCAGTGAGGGTGAACGTGAACAAGTCTGTATCGGGGTATCAGTGAGGGTGAAGGTGAACAAGTCTGTATCGGGGTATCAGTGAGGGTGAACGTGAACCAGTCTGTATCGGTGTATCAGTGAGGTTGAACACATACAAGTCTGTATCGGGGTATCAGTGAGGGTGAATGTGAACCAGTCTGTATCGGGGTATCAGTGAGCCTGAACGTGAACTGGTCTGTATCGTGGTATCAGTGAGGGTGAATGTGAACCAGCCTGTATCGGGGTATCAGTGAGGGTGAATGTGAACCAGTCTGTATTGGGGTATCAGTGAGGGTGAACACATACCAGTCTGTATCGGGGTATCAGTGAGGGTGAACGTGAACCAGTCTGTATCAGGGTATCAGTGAGGGTGAACGTGAACCAGCCTGTTCCGGGGTATCAGTGAGGGTGAATGTGAACCAGTCTGTTCCGGGGTATCAGTGAGGGTGAATGTGAACCAGTCTGTATCGGGATATCAGTGAGGGTGAATGTGAACCAGTCTGTATCGGGGTATCAGTGAGGGTGAATGTGAACCAGCCTGTATCAGGGTATCAGTGAGGGTGAACACATACAAGTCTGTATCGGGGTATCAGTGAGGGTGGATGTGAACCAGGCTGTATCGGGGTATCAGTGAGGGTGAAAGTGAACCAGTCTGCATCTGGGTATCAGTGAGTGTGAATGTGAACCAGTCTGTATCGGGATATCAGTGAGGGTGAAAGTGAACCAGCCTGTATCGGGGTATCAGTGAGGGTGAACACATACTACTCCATATCGGGGTATCAGTGTGGGTGAACGGGAACCAGTCTGAATCGGGGTATCAGTGAGGGTGAACGTGAACCAGTCTGTATCAGGGTATCAGTGAGGGTGAACGTGAACCAGTCTGAATCGGGGTATCAGTGAGGGTGAATGTGAACCAGTCTGTATCGGGGTATCAGTGAGGGTGAACACATACCAGTCTGTATCGGGGTATCAGTGAGGGTGAACGTGAACCAGTTTGTTCCGGGGTATCAGTGAGGGTGAACGTGAACCAGTCTGTATCGGGGTATCAGTGAGGGTGAACACATACCAGTCTGTATCGGGGTATCAGTGAGGGTGAACGTGAACCAGTTTGTTCCGGGTTATCAGTGAGGGTGAACGTGAACCAGTCTGCATCGGGGTATCAGTGTGGGTGAACGTGAACCAGTCTGTATCGGGGTATCAGTGAGGGTGAACGTGAACCAGTCTGTATCGGGATATCAGTGAGGGAGAACGTGAACCAGTCTGTATCGGGGTATCAGTGAGGGTGAACGTGAACCAGTCTGTATCGGGGTATCAGTGAGGGAGAACGTGAACCAGTCTGTATCGGGGTATCAGTGAGGGTGAAGGTGAATCAGTCTGTATCGGGGTATCAGTGAGGGTGAACGTGAACCAGTCTGTATCGGGGTATCAGTGAGGGTGAATGTGAATCAGTCTGTATTGGGGTATCAGTGAGGGTGAATGTGAATCAGTCTGTATCGGGGTATCAGTGAGGGTGAATGTGAATCAGTCTGTATCGGGGTATCAGTGTGGGTGAACGTGAACCAGTCTGTATCGGGGTATCAGTGAGGGTGAACGTGAACCAGTCTGTATCGGGGTATCAGTGAGGGTGAATGTGAATCAGTCTGTATCGGGGTATCAGTGAGGGTGAATGTGAATCAGTCTGTATCGGGGTATCAGTGAGGGTGAATGTGAATCAGTCTGTATCGGGGTATCAGTGTGGGTGAACGTGAACCAGTCTGTATCGGGGTATCAGTGAGGGTGAACGTGAACCAGTCTGTTCTGGGGTATCAGTGAGGGTGAATGTGAACCAGTCTGTATCGGGGTATCAGTGAGCGTGAATGTGAATCAGTCCGTATCGGGGTATCAGTGTGGGTGAACGTGAACCAGTCTGTATCGGGGTATCAGTGAGGGTGAATGTGAAACAGTCTGTATCGGGGTATCAGTGAGGGTGAATGTGAAACAGTCTGTATCGGGGTATCAGTGAGGGTGAACTCATACTAGTCGGTATCGGGGTATCAGTGAGGGTGAACGTGAACCAGTCTGTATCGGGGTATCAGTGTGGGTGAACGTGAACCAGTCTGTATCGGCGTATCAGTGTGGGTGAACGTGAACCAGTCTGTATCGGACTATCAGTGAGGGTGAACGTGAACCAGTCTGTATCGGGGTATCAGTGAGGGTGAACGTGAACCAGTCTGTATCGGGGTATCAGTGTGGGTGAACGTGAACCAGTCTGTATCGGCGTATCAGTGTGGGTGAACGTGAACCAGTCTGTATCGGACTATCAGTGAGGGTGAATGTGAACCAGTCTGTATCGGGGTATCAGTGAGGGTGAACGTGAACCAGTCTGTATCGGGGTATCAGTGAGGGTGAACGTGAACCAGTCTGTATCGGGGTATCAGTGTGGGTGAACGTGAACCAGTCTGTATCGGAGTATCAGTGAGGGTGAACGTGAACCAGTCTGTTCCGGGGTATCAGTGAGGGTGAATGTGAACCAGTCTGTATCGGGGTATCAGTGAGGGTGAATGTGAACCAGTCTGTATCGGGGTATCAGTGAGGGTGAACGTGAACCAGTCTGTATCGGGGTATCAGTGAGGGTGAATGTGAACCAGTCTGTATCGGGGTATCAGTGAGGGTGAATGTGAATCAGTCTGTATCGGAGTATCAGTGAGGGTGAACGTGAACCAGTCTGTATCGGGGTATCAGTGAGAGTTAACGTGAACCAGTCTGTATCGGGGTATCAGTGAGGATGAACGTGAACCAGTCTGCATCGGGGTATCAGTGAGCGTTAACATGAACCAGTCTGTATCGGGGTATCAGTGAGGGTGAACACATACAAGTCTGTATCGGGTATCAGTGAGGGTGAATGTGAACCAGGCTGTATCGGGGTATCAGTGAGGGTGAACACGTACAAGTCTGTATCAGGGTATCAGTGAGGGTGAAGGTGAATCAGTCTGTATCGGGGTATCAGTGAGGGTGAACGTGAACCAGTCTGTATCGGGGTATCAGTGAGGGTGAACGTGAAACAGTCTGTATCGGGTTATCAGTGAGGGTTAACGTGAACCAGTCTGTATCGGGGTATCAGTGAGGGTGTACGTGAACCAGTCTGTATCGGGGTATCAGTGAGGGTGAACACATACAAGTCTGTATCGAGGTATCAGTGAGGGTGAATGTGAACCAGGCTGTATCGGGGTATCAGTGAGGGTGAACACATACAAGTCTGTATCGGGGTATCAGTGAGGGTGAAGGTGAATCAGTCTGTATCGGGGTATCAGTGAGGGTGAATGTGAATCTGTCCTTATCGGGGTATCAGTGAGGGTGAACTCATACTAGTCGGTATCGGGGTATCAGTGAGGGTGAAGGTGAATCAGTCTGTATCGGGGTATCAGTGAGGGTGAACGTGAACCAGTCTGTATCGGGGTATCAGTGACGGTGAACGTGAACCAGTCTGTATCGGGGTATCAGTGAGGGTGAACTCATACTAGTCGGTATCAGGGTATCAGTGAGGGTGAAGGTGAATCAGTCTGTATCGGGGTATCAGTGAGGGTGAATGTGAATCAGTCTGTATCGGGGTATCAGTGAGGGTGAATGTGAACCAGTCTGTATCGGGGTTTCAGTGAGGGTGAACTCATACTAGTCGGTATCGGGGTATCAGTGAGGGTGAAGGTGAATCAGTCTGTATCGGGGTATCAGTGAGGGTGAACGTGAACCAGTCTGTATCGGGGTATCAGTGAGGGTGAATGTGAACCAGTCTGTATCTGGGTATCAGTGAGGGTGCACGTGAACCAGTCTGTATCGGGGTATCAGTGAGTGTGAACACATACCACTCTGTATCGGGGTATCAGTGAGGGTGAAAACATACCAGTTTGTATCGGGGATCACTGAGGGTGAATGTGAACAAGTCTGTATCGGGGTATCAGTGATGGTGAACGTGAACCAGTCTGTATCGGGGTATCAGTGAGGGTGAACGTGAACCAGTCTGTATCGGGGTATCAGTGTGGGTGAACGTGAACCAGTCTGTATCGGGGTATCAGTGAGGGTGAACGTGAACCAGTCTGTATCGGGGTTTCAGTGAGCGTTAACATGAACCAGTCTGTATCGGGGTATCAGTGAGGGTGAACACATACAAGTCTGTATCGGGGTATCAGTGAGGGTGAATGTGAACCAGGCTCTATCGGGGTATCAGTGAGGGTGAAAGTGAACCAGTCTGCATCTGGGTATCAGTGAGGGTGATTGTGAACCAGTCTGTATCGGGGTATCAGTGAGGGTGAATGTGAACCATTCTGTATCGGGGTATCAGTGAGGGTGAACACATACTACTCTATATCGGGGTATCAGTGTGGGTGAACGTGAACCAGTCTGTATCGGGGTATCAGTGAGGGTGAACGTGAACCAGTCTGTATCGGGGTATCAGTGAGGGTGAATGTGAACCAGCCTGTATCGGGGTATCAGTGAGGGTGAATGTGAACCAGTCTGTATTGGGGTTTCAGTGAGGGTGAACACATACCAGTCTGTATCGGGGTATCAGTGAGGGTGAACGTGAACCAGTCTGTTCCGGGGTATCAGTGAGGTTGAACACATACAAGTCTGTATCGGGGTATCAGTGAGGGTGAACGTGAACAAGTCTGTATCGGGGTATCAGTGAGGGTGAAGGTGAACAAGTCTGTATCGGGGTATCAGTGAGGGTGAACGTGAACCAGTCTGTATCGGGGTATCAGTGAGGTTGAACACATACAAGTCTGTATCGGGGTATCAGTGAGGGTGAACGTGAACCAGTCTGTATCGGGGTATCAGTGAGGGAGAACGTGAACCAGTCTGTATCGGGGTATCAGTGAGGGTGAAGGTGAATCAGTCTGTATCGGGGTATCAGTGAGGGTGAACGTGAACCAGTCTGTATCGGGGTATCAGTGAGGGTGAATGTGAATCAGTCTGTATTGGGGTATCAGTGAGGGTGAATGTGAATCAGTCTGTATCGGGGTATCAGTGAGGGTGAATGTGAATCAGTCTGTATCGGGGTATCAGTGTGGGTGAACGTGAACCAGTCTGTATCGGGGTATCAGTGAGGGTGAACGTGAACCAGTCTGTATCGGGGTATCAGTGAGGGTGAATGTGAATCAGTCTGTATCGGGGTATCAGTGAGGGTGAATGTGAATCAGTCTGTATCGGGGTATCAGTGAGGGTGAATGTGAATCAGTCTGTATCGGGGTATCAGTGTGGGTGAACGTGAACCAGTCTGTATCGGGGTATCAGTGAGGGTGAACGTGAACCAGTCTGTTCTGGGGTATCAGTGAGGGTGAATGTGAACCAGTCTGTATCGGGGTATCAGTGAGCGTGAATGTGAATCAGTCCGTATCGGGGTATCAGTGTGGGTGAACGTGAACCAGTCTGTATCGGGGTATCAGTGAGGGTGAATGTGAAACAGTCTGTATCGGGGTATCAGTGAGGGTGAATGTGAAACAGTCTGTATCGGGGTATCAGTGAGGGTGAACTCATACTAGTCGGTATCGGGGTATCAGTGAGGGTGAACGTGAACCAGTCTGTATCGGGGTATCAGTGTGGGTGAACGTGAACCAGTCTGTATCGGCGTATCAGTGTGGGTGAACGTGAACCAGTCTGTATCGGACTATCAGTGAGGGTGAACGTGAACCAGTCTGTATCGGGGTATCAGTGAGGGTGAACGTGAACCAGTCTGTATCGGGGTATCAGTGTGGGTGAACGTGAACCAGTCTGTATCGGCGTATCAGTGTGGGTGAACGTGAACCAGTCTGTATCGGACTATCAGTGAGGGTGAATGTGAACCAGTCTGTATCGGGGTA